>NC_056679.1:137242835-137862002 GCF_018350215.1 Panthera leo | reverse complement strand
AAATATAAATTTGAGTTTCCTCCCAAGTTTTTAAGGCTTTTTACTAATAGATCACCTAGTAGTGGTATCCTCAGCCACTATTTCTTCTCTGTGAAGAGAAGAAGAAATTAAAGGGAGGAGGCGCACATCACAAAATGCTCATAGTCCTGTGAACTGAGACTGTGACCTACATGGAATGAGTTTATGTTCACATGGGTTTGTGAAGAGTTAAATAGAATCACAGTGAAAAACCCTCGGACCCTTTTTTTTCACATGCTTAACCATTTTATTACAAATCAAAGAAAATTAAAAAAAATAAAACACAGTCTATTTTTCTTGTATTCTTTTACAAACCTTAAAATAAATATTTTTCCACTTGCAGAAATTGTAGACACATCAATATGCAAACCCAGAGAGTCCAGATTCCACACCACTGGGGGTGCCTAGGCACCCCAGAGTTTTTCCGTAGTCAGTTCAAGCATTAACCTCACCTTTAAGTTGTCATCACCAAGGAACTGGGAGGGCAAGTCACCAAGTTTGGGTTTTGTTTTCTTCTTCAAAAGTTACCAGGGGTAGAGAGGATAAAAATAAAATGCTGAGGCACTGTGTGTTCTGTTTTCCTATGTCAGGAATTTAAGATTTCTTAGCTTTCCTCCTCTTCCCCTCCATCTCCCTCCCCTCCCCCAATACATAGCAGGGCTCCAGCAAGCCATCCCCCACACTTCTTTAGGATTATCTGGGAAGGGATCCCTTATTTTAGGGAGTTGGTGGGTGCGAGTTGTTATTGTAACTCTATTCTGTAACTAAAGCTCTGGCATGTAATAAATCTCTCCCCAAAGACTTTTGGATCTTTGATTTGAAAAATCGGATTCCTTTTGTGGAAACAGTTGACAGGAACCTAAAAGGATTAGTTGCATTCCACATAGGATAATTTTTACTGGCAACATTTTGAAACGATTTGGTCCCTTTCAGACTTTAAACAATGTCCAGAAAAACGATCTAACGAGACTTGTATTGTTTTCCTTTGCCTGTGAATCCGTTTGCTGCTTGTGCCAACGTCTCGATAAGGTTTTGACAGGGTTTTGCTCCCGAGCAGTGCACCGAATTAATTTTTGATCGCTCTTTCTACTTGGTGTGTTACCTCCTTGGGCCAGGGGCGCGGCAGTGTTTTCCCAACGTCAGTCGTTGAAATGAAGCCGGAGCCGGTGGCTCGTCTCCCCGTGGCGCCGCGTCTGGGAGGGGGCACAGAGACCCGTTGTCGATCGCACAGGGCCGCGCGTCCGTCGAGCCACGGCCAGGCCCGCGGTCGCCGACAGCTCAGGCACCCGGACGTAGCGGCAGTCGGTGAGGCAGCGCGCACTCCCCAAACCTTCACCGTCTAACAGTCCCGGGGCCCTCTGTCCACTAAGATGCGATGCTGAAATCCAGAGGGCGAGAAGGGAGAGAATTTTGCTTCTCCTTCCTCCCTAGCCCGCCCCCACCCCCCCGCCCCGCCAAAGCCCCAGACAAAAACCAAGAGAGGCCTGCTTTCCCCTAGCAGACAGCCTCTGTGCTGCTGCGCGCGGACCGCGGCTGACAGCGCTCCCCGCCTCCCCGGCCCTCTCCACTGTTTATTTTGTTGTCAGCGGACTTATCAAGATGTTAGTTTGCTGGAGGTTCTGACCTGCCCGGGCGCTGTGGCTGCTCGGCCCGGGCTTTCCCCTCTGTTTTTACACCTGCACAAACTCCACCGCACTCCCCTGCCTGATTTATAGCCCAATTAAAGGTTCAGTGTTCTTGAAGCCACCCGCACTGCTCCCTTCCCGGCCTCCCGCCGTCCGCGCGAGCGCAGGAATGCGCGGGGCCGCGGGGCCGGTCCGTGCCCGGTGTCCCGGCGCGCGCGGCCGCGCCCAGGACCCCGAGGGCGGCGGCGCGGGTGAGGGGCCTGCTTCCGGAGAACCGCAAGGAAACCTCGGACGCACACCGCCCGACGCCCGGCAGCGGCGCGCAGTGAAGCCTCGTCCCCAAACCAAAGTTACTTCCTTCTTGGGGTGCCGGCTTCATCGGGATGAGGCGTTTCTCACACGACACGCATGGCCGGTGGCGGGAGGGCGCGGGAGCGGCCACGTGGCGCGGCCGGACGCAGAGGCCCCGCGCGGAGCTTCCAGTCGCTACCCTCGCGGGTCCCGCAGCTGCGCCACGCAGGCCGCGCCTCCGCACGGTTTTCCCGGCGAGGAAGGGGTGGCCGCGGGACCCGGTGGGGCCGAGAGGCGCCGGCCTGAGGCGGGAGGCTGTGCGCCGCTCGTCCGCTGTCCTTCCTCCGGGTCTTGCGCGGCGGAGGCTGGAAGGCCGCGGCTCTGACGCGCTCCTAAGGGAAGCGGTGGTGCCCGCTGCGGGGCTCCGGCGGGCGGTGGGCGGGAAGCGCGGGGTCAAGGACCGCCCGGCCCGCGGATCCGGCCAGAGCCGAGCCTTCGCGCGGGCGGGCGGGCTCCGGCTCCAACCTCCTTTTTTGCGCTCTTTTCTTTCCGGAGAGAATAAGCGACGACCCAGCCGAGATTGGCAGCATTGAGCATCTTCCTAACCCAACTCTGTCTTCCTTCCATTTATCAATCCACCTTTCTAATTAGACTAATTAGGAGCGCTCTGGAGTGTCGCTAGGCCCGGGGACTGAAACGCTTAGAGGCTGTGAAAAGAACCCTGAATGGCCACGCTGGGGGCCGGGCGGGAGCCTTTGCGACCCATTCAGCACAGAGTAACAGTGGCTACATTTATCCCTGGCCATTGAAAAGAGGCTCGATTAAAACGTTTGGGAACTAATGCCACCCTGCATCCCTTCTCTAATTAGAGAAGCCCGGGGTGATGGCGACGACGCCCGGGACCCCGCAGACTCAAGTCCTGCACGCCACTGCTTTCCGCCCTTTCAGTGCAGCCGATTTCCTTCCCGGAGACAAAAGTCCACCACGTCCCCACCTGTTGCCCGGCCCTGCTTTCCCACCCGTCCCTAGCCCCTTCGCCCGCGTCCCACGCCGAAGGCTCAGCCAACTGCGTTAGAATGCGCAGCACAGCAGAGAAGTTGGGGGCAGCCAAGTGGAAAGAGGCTCCTAGTTCCCTCTTCCCGGCTTGGAAAGCACCCCTGTGCTTTCGGTAAGCTCCATATTTTTCTCCCCATCTGTCTCTCCTTATTTCTCACATTGCCTATGAATAGCTTGGTCTTACGTCTCCCCACCCAGTTTTTAAACATGAAATTTCCAAGTGGAGCATCTGGGAATGGGGGTGTCAGCTGCCCTCCTGATCCACTGTCTTGATCTCACACTTTGCTGTAGCAGTTCTTTACTTGCATAAGTAATTTGTATTTGTTTGTCACCGGTCTTTTTCTAAAGAAATATGTATTGAGCACGTACTACGTGCCTAGACCGATTCTTCCCCTACTTTTCAGCCTTCTTTCTGCCCTCTTTGCCCATCTCCAAATAGTCTTTAAGAAGTTAAACCTGACTTGGCTCAACTCCTTAAGCAAGCAGTTGATTCTATCCCTATGGTTTATATGGAAATTCTTTTCTTTATTTTTTTTTTTTCATGGATTCAAGCACAAGAAGTTAGGGAAACAAGAGAAATGAGAAAGAGAAGGTATATTGCAACTACAGGTTGTGTGTATGTGTGTGAGGTTGTTTGTACATTTTGTTAGACGGTCAAAAATGTGATATTTAACAAAAAATTTGAGACACATTCTGCCCTAGAATAAAGGTGACCAAAATGGTTAGATTTCCTCACTCCCTCCCTTCCTTCCTCCCTCTCTGTCTTTCTCCTCCTTCCTTTCTTCCTTCCTTCTTTTCTTCCCTTGGTCCCTCCCTTCCTTCCTCCCTTCCTTCCTCACTTTCTCACTTTCTCTATCTTTTGCTCCCTAATCCTCCTTTTTGGAAAAGAGCCAGATGTACAACGAAATATCAGGTCACTGTTCTTGATCTTGTTAATTTAGAAAATGGAACCTCAGCTAAAGATGCTATTAACTAAATGCCAGCCCACAGCATGCAAAATTCCTTGGATCCAAACTTCAAAAAGAGGAATGAAAGATGTCATGTGAGTGAAAGGAATCATGGAATTTTTAAAGGCCTAAACGGATCTTAATAGAGTTTTATTGCTTCCACACCCCACTTCACAATATTTTAATTTAACAGTTACAATATGCATGACTTAGCAACATAAATCTAACTAGTTAAGAAGCTGGGAGAGGCAGAAAAGAAGAAAGAGATGAGAAGCATGGCTCACTTGCATTGAGGAAAATTATAATTTGCAAAATTAAAAAAATTTTGGAGTCTTTGAAATGAAAAACCAAAATCTATTCTGTGATTTTTATCATCAAGCCTCTTATTCTTTCATTTCAGTTGCTAATTTATGTTTTAATTAAAGAATTCTGTAGTAAAGTGCTCAAGTCCTAAGCATTCAACTTGGTGAAGTTTGTGTGTGTACACACGTGATTGCGTGCGCACGTGCACACACACACACACACACACACACACACACACACACACCTGTGTAACCACTACTTAGATCAAGTTGCAGAACACTTTCACCATCCCAGAAAACTTCTCCATGCTTGCTTCCAGTCAGTACTACCCTACCCCCACCCACCATGCTCATTCCTATCACCATAGGTTAGTTTTATTTATTTATTTTTATTTTTTTATTTTTTTTATTTTTTCAATATATGAAACTTATTGTCAAATTGGTTTCCATACAACACCCAGTGCTCATCCCAAAAGGTGACCATAGGTTAGTTTTAAATGTTCTCAAGCTTCTTATCAGTGGAGTCACATAGTGTATAGTGGTCTTTTGTTTGGCTTCTCTTACGCATCAGCAAGTTTTTGAGATTCATCTGTTCAAACTTTTATTTATAAGACAATATAAATGGTAAGTCAAATTGTATAGGTCAGGAAGCGTGGGCAGACTAGAAAGTTTTACCCTACTCTGAAATTAAAACCAAACAAAATTAAATTAAAAACAAACACTCTTTCTTCCCCAAAACTCCCAACAGCCACCAAAACACATCATTATCAACCAGCAGAGGTAATTTTACGATTACAAGGAAGTAAATAAATATGATGAAGTGTTTTAACTGTAGTAACGTTCAGGTACGTAATTTTCGGTGTGCAGTTGTGGGTACGTGTAAGGAGAGCAGAAGCCATATGCTGCTTTTGTGATTGGATTCTATTTCCTACTTGCTGTTTTAGCCCCTAATACTAGTAGTAAGTAAGTACTTTGGGCCTCTTCACAAAGAATGGCATGAACTTGAGGGGAAAAGTGAATTACATCTAGTTTTTTCTACCTTAGACAGGCAAGTACTTAATGAAACAGCCTGTCAAGTGCACTTTGAATTCTGTTTGAAGTAAAGTGTTCATTTTGCAACTAACTTAGCAGTCTATACTCTTTTTTTTTTTTTTTTATGGATCATTATATAGGCCAGTTAACGTTGACCAGAGAAAAGCTATTTTCTGGAAATGAAGGAAGCACAGCAAACCTGCAGAATTCGCTTGTCTTGCTCTCTCCCAGCATCCCCAGCAATCCAGCCACAAAGCCAGCTCTCTCATGAATTCAACCAGAGGCAACCAGTGCTCTCCTCCCCCAGTAAAAGCAAGACAGTGCAGCTAGTAGGATTTTTTTCCCAGGAAAGACAGCATTTTTAGGTATGGGTATGTTTGTGCCATGGGAGAAATTACGAGACCAAGTGGAAGTGACTGAAGTGAGGTTTCGATTGCTTATTACTGGACACAGGTAAATTTGAAGTAGAGAAAACATATTTTTATGATCTTAAATCTAAAAATTAATATAAATATAAAATGAATCTAGAAGTTCATACTCAGGAAGCCATTTAGAAGACAAAGTTATCCCTCCTGAATTATGATAGTACCAGTCATATAAACTGGACCAGTAATTTCTGAAAATGAGAAAGAGAACTCCTGGGGCGCCTGGATGGCTCAGTCGGTTGAACCTCCAACTTCAGCTCAGGTCATGATCTCACAGTCCATGGGTTCGAGCCCGGCATTGGGCTCTGTGCTGACAGCTCAGAGTCTGGAGCCTGCTTTGGATTCGGTCTCCCTCTCTCTGCCCCTCCCCCACTCACGATCTGTCTCTCTCTGTCTCTCATAAATACCAAAATTTTTTTAAATAAAAAACTAAAGGGAACTACACACTTAAAGTAAAAAATAACAATAATATCAATTGCTGGTGAAGATGCAGAGAAATTGGATCTCTCATACGTTACTGGTATGAATATACCATGGTACAGTTACTCTGGAAAATAGTCTATCAGTTACTTACAAACTAAATATGTACATACTATAGAGCCTAGCACACATACTCTAGGGCATTATCCCAGAGAAATGAAAGTTTATGTTCACAGAAAAATCTTTAAAAATGTCCATAGCAGCTTTATTTGTTATACAAAAAAATAAAATAAAGACAATCTACATTTCCTTCAATGGGTGAATATCTCTGGGATGTTCATACAATGGAAGAATACTCAGCGTCAGAGAGGAATAAAGTGTTAATGCATGCAACAAACTGGATTTCAAAGGCATTATGCTTAGTGAAAAAGCCAATGTCAAAAGGTTACTGTATGATATGATTTGTATAACATTATTGAAATGACGAAACGGTCAAGAGGGAAACAGATTGGTGGTTGCCTACAACAGGGAAATTAGGGAAGGGTCCATATATAAAAGGGTGGCAAGAGGGGGTTCTTTTTGTAGTGATGGAAGAGTTCCGTACTCTGATTATCGTGGTTACATGAATCTGTACATGGGATAAAATTGCATAGGACTACACACACATGAACATCATAAAGTCTTCTTATATAACCTACTTAACAGTGTTACACAGCATCACTTTCCTGGTTTTGATAGTGTACTGCAATTCCATAAAATATTGCCATTGGAGAAAGGTGAGCAAAGAGAATGTGGAACTTCACGTGCTATTTTCGCAAATTCTTGTGAGTCTATTACTTTTTTTTTTAATAAAAATTTGAAAAAATCAGTACAAAATAAGCAATCAGTCAGTATTTCATTAATAAAACTCTCTGGGTGTGACAAGAGCTTTCATTGTTCGATTTCTCATAATTAATTATGGCAATGAATTTGGCTCTGTCCTTCCAACAGGTATTTTAAATGTGATGTTTAAAAGACTGATCATTTTAAAATTGTATTTTCTATTGATAGGCCCAATGCTGAAAACTTTTTGGAACAGGAAAGTTTTTGCCTGATGGGCACCTGGGTGGCTCAGTTAGTTGAATGTCTGACTCTTGATTTTGGCTTAGGTCATGATCCCAGGGTTGTGGGATCAAGCCCCACAAATGGCTCCACAGTGAGTGTGTGGAGCCTGCTTAAGATTCTTTCTCTCTCCGTCTCCCCCTCTCCCCCACTTGTGTGCTCTCTCTCTCTCTCTGAAATAAATTTTTAAAACATTGCCCGTTTTTAGACAGATTTCATTCTTTGAGGGTGGATTTGATTTTTTCAATTAGCCAAATGTCACTGACAGTCAAATACGGTGAATAAAACAGATGACCAAGTTGGGTCAGATATATTTTTTTGGAAAAACAACAAAATGTCCCTGAAGATTTACCATCTTGAATAAACTAGTTACAAAAGGAGATTTCTCAAAATGTTCTTGGGAATGATAGCATCATTGGTATTGATATGGCCTCCCCGAGTGATTGCTTAGAGGGAAACACTCATTTGTATACATGAGTTCTCTTGAAGGTTTATCTTATTTTATTTTATTTTAAATTTTTTTTAACGTTTATTTATTTTTGAGACAGACAGAGAGAGACAGAGCATGAATGGGGGAGGGTCAGAGAGAGAGGGAGACACAGAATCCAAAACAGGCTCCAGGCTCTGAGCAGTCAGCACAGAGCCCGACGCGGGGCTTGAACTCACGGACCGCGAGATCATGACCTGAGCCGAAGTCGGCCGCTTAACCGACTGAGCCACCCAGGCGACCCTCTCTCGAAGGTTTAAAAAATTTGGCTTATTTCTAGAGTCAGGCTTTAAGGATGGTTCTTGGAAATGTGTGCCTTATTTTGGAAATAGTATGTTAAACAAAGTATTGAGTGTTTAAAGAGTAGCACTTATTAATGTCCTTCTAAGCCAAGCAGGACACATTACCCTACCTATTTTGTAATTTTGAGCTATTGCAAGTGAGATATTTGTTAACTCTAGACATGGTTGCAATTTTCTTACCCCCCCTACCAAAGCATAAGGGGGACTCAACCAATTCTGTTGGTAGTTCAGTTGTTAAAAGTTCCCATTGACAATGAGTGTGTTCAGCAGGCGCATAATTAATAGCACAGTCTTAATGCAGATCCTGGCCAGGAGGTCTGGCCTGCTTATCTCTGAGTGGACCATGACACAAAAGCAATCTAAATTCCTACTGTAAGCAGACCAAATCATGAGTGATTGGGTTTCAGACAAGCTTTGAGTTCTGATGCCAATGTTTTAACCATGGTACTTGTTCTTATTCTTGAATGCTTTACTGCTTTATTATTTTATTTCCACTAGGAATTGTGGAGTTCTAAATATTATTAGTGGTTTACCACTTTTACACACATGTATCCTATTATTTTTGGAGATCTGTATGTGGAGAGAGAGACTGGCTTCTTTTACTCACCCATTCATCTACCTGCTCACATAGATGGGCCTCTCACTTTTTAAATAAGCCAGAAGGGACCACACAGAATCGAAGAGAGCTGAACAGAGGAACCAGATCATGGGTGTCTGACAAAAATCTGGGTGTATCGTAAAAAAAGTCTCCAGTAATTAATATTAACTTTTTGTTCACTTTTTGATTTGCCTGCAGTTTATCTTAAAGCAACTTAAAACATGTTGCTTTGCTCAATTTGTTTTTTTTATATTAAATATAATTTATTGTCAAATTGGTTTCCATACAACACCCAGTGCTCATCCCAACAGGTGCCCTCCTCAATACCCATTACCCACCCTCCCCTCCCTCCCACCCCCCATCAACCCTCAGTTTGTTCTCAGTATTTAAGAGTCTCTTATGGTTTGCCTCCCTCTCTCTCTGTAACTTTTTCCCCCTTTCCCCTCCCCCATGGTCTTCTGTTAAGTTTCTCAGGATCCACATATGAGTGAAAACATATGGTATCTGTCTTTCTCTGCCTGACTTATTTCACTTAGCATAACACCCTCCAGTTCCATCCATGTTGCTACAAATGGCCTGATTTCATTCTTTCTCATTGGCAAGTAGTATTCCATTGTATATATAAACCCAAACTTCTTTACCCATTCATCAATTGAAGGACATTTAGGCTCTTTCCGTAATTTGGCTATTGTTGAAAGTGCTGCTATAAACATTGGGGTATGCTTTGCTCAGTTTGAACAGAAGTTCTTTTTTTTTTTAAGTTTATTTATTTTGAGAGAGAGAGAGCCAGCAGGAAAGAGGCAGAGAGAGGGGAAACAGAGGATCTGAAGTGGGCTGCGTGCTGTCAGCACAGAGCCCGATGCAGGGCTGTAACCCATGAACCGCGAGGTCATGACCTGAGCTGAAGTTGAGCACCTAACCAGACTGAGCCACCCAGGTACCCCTGAACAGAAATTCTTGAAGAAATTATGAGCATTTTTATTTTAAATTCAACAAAATACACAAAAAATTTATAACAAACTAAAACTGCTTCCTATGAAATGCCTTTAAAGTGTCAAAACTTGGGAATTTGTTACCAGATACTTGGGCCTATATTGCAGTACAGGCATAAAATGGCATAAGATTTGAAGAAAATACGAATAAAAATCACATTAAGATATGATATTGTAACCAAAACAAGTGATCAAGGGAAGCCAAAGATCTACACCTGATCATTCATTCATTTATTTATCCTGCATGTGGTGGGCATCTACCGTGTCCCAGTCATGGCGCAATGTGCTGTGGGTACAAAGAAGAAGAATATATCTGGGGAGGGGGGTGAACAAAGATATATATATTAATTAAAATATTATGTGATGTGCTTTAATAGAAGTGTGAACTGATTAGTAGAAGATCACAGAGAAAGAAATAACTATGTGTGGAAGGGTCGTGGAAGCCTCTGGAGAAGTAATGCTTGACATGAATCTTAAGGAAGAAAAATTATATATACATGGGAATAGAATGTATTAAAAATAGCAGCATGAAAGGGCAGAATTTTTTTCAGTGAGCAGGTAAATGAATACTGGAGCCTCATCACACGGAGTCAGCCAAATGCATATAAAGTAACCAACAGACACTCCTTGTCTGATTACCAAATCTGAGGTTTCTTTGGCCGTGCCTAGAACCATTTTGGATGTAAAGAGGAAGGAAAAGGTGGACTAAGGGTCTTTTCAGTTGAGTTATGTGGTTAGCTGTTGAAGCATGTTTCAGCGTATTTCTATTATATTGACTCCAAAATGGGAAAGTTCTGTGGGAGCTATAACTTTCTGAATGGTGAAAGGAGAAGAATGTGGTTTTAGAGACAGGTCAGACATCTGCAGAATGTTTTTAATTTCCATCCGGATAGTGGTGGAAGGGGATAAAGAGGTAGAAGGCAAGACTGCCTTCTGGGGCCAGTTGGGAAAAGTGAAGAAGGTAATGAATGAGGCACAGGGAGAACAAATTCCGATGGTGCACCAGGGTACCACGTACAGACATCTTCTCCATGCTGTGGTACTAAATTCTCAACTTTGGCTCGACCGATCCACTTAAAAGCCTCAACCTTTACTTCAGTAAGATCAGCATCATTCTAGAATTGGCTTCCCTTCTTGACTATTTTGCTTCCATTCATAATACTCCATTTTCCTATTAATCCAGGCTTACCATTTTCAGAATCATCGTTTATTCTGCCATCACCTTAATTCTCCCACCCAGTTATTCACCACACTTGATCAATCCTTCCTTTGCAAAGACTTGCCTTTTCTCCCTTATCCACTCCCACTGTTACAATCAGAGATCAGGTCCCTATTGCCCTATGTCTATACCACTGAAATACTTTTTCCACTCTAGCCTCCTTATTGCCAGTATCCCCATTGCCCAATATACACTGCAGGTGAACTTTACAAAGACCTCTTAATCGTGTCGCACTGCTGCTCAAGAACTGGAAGTGGCTCTTTATTGGTTCTGCAATGAAGTATTAAGTTTGCCTTTTGTTCACGACCTTTCACACCTGGGCCTTTCACACTTTTGATAATATCATTCTCCATAGCTGTAATATCTTTTTCCTCTTCTCTCCGTAGTCTCCATCCTATGACCCTGCTGAGTTGTTTCTCCTCTCCGTGAATACAAATACTCCATGAATGAATACTGTTACTACATAGTTAATCCATATGGTGCACTCTGTGCTAAGTGCTTTGCTAAATATATTATGTAACTCATCTCATTTAATTCTCACAAACATCCTACAGGAGGATAACCCTGTTTTTCACAGAGGAAAACTAAAGTATGGAAAGTTTAAGCAATTTGTCATTATCATATATTGTAAGTGGATGAGCTAGGATAAGGTTCTGATTCTAGAATCTGGGCTCCATTACTCTTCCTTGCCTTCAGTGAAGGATTTCTCTCTCTAAACTTGAAGAGTTTATTATTAGTACTACTTAATTGTATTAATTCCATAGGAGTTTTTATGAAGTGTCGACTATTAAGTATCCACTGTGTTTTAAGTTGTTTAAAAGTATGGCTATGCCTTGTAATTCTTCGTTTACCCACAACACCTCGCACATAATTAGCATTCAATAAATATTTTTTGACTTATGAATAAGTTGGCCAATCTACCAGATGAACAATCTAGGTAAAATAATTTGGAGTTGGTGGGCAAACCAGTAAAGGTGAGAGACTGCTGTAACCATAAAATTTAGCTTAACGTGTCTACACTGTTCAACTAGAATGGAAGAGTTATAATAACCTATACTCTCGGATATCTGACATTTGTACTGCTATGCTGGATACCTATTGATTAGTCTGACCAAAAGTCATAGACAAATGTAGATGTATCTATAATCTCTGTTTACTTGACATGAGGGAAGACCTTATTTTAGTTGCTGGCACATGATTTTTGTAAGGCCTTTCGATTCAAACTGAGTATACTTTTCTTCATACTCTCATTTATTTGCTTCCCAGAAGTTGATTTCTATTAAGAAAGCAAAATTTACACCCATACAATTACAAATTAATAATTGAAAACTAGTGAATATATGTCTTTGGGACATTATGATACTTTAAAGTTCTCTATAAGGCAGGGAACTGATACTACAAGACCTTTTTTTTTTTTTTTTTTTAATTTAAGAATATTGCAGAACTGGACTAGAAGATTTGCCATATTGTGTTTTCTTTTATTTTTATCACTTTGGCGTGTGTGTGTGTGTGTGTGTGTGTGTGTGTGTGTGTTTACTGATACAACTAACTTATGGTAAGTCCATAGGATTGGAATAGCTGTCATTTTGGCTTTTTCTTCAGCATATGGCCATAGCGTTGCCCAAATAGGGCCATGCTCTTCAAAATTAGAGTATATGTAGGGGGGTAAACTCAGTTATATCCATAGAAATCTGGGAAAGAGGTGTCAGGTGGTAACACTGGAGCTCATTTCCCATATTCACCACCCATGTGCCAAGGGAGCGGTTGAGGTCTTAGACATTACTACATGGAGGTGTCATTAGACGCATTATTACTCTGCTGTATGGAACAGGACACTATCACCGATACAATTCCATAGGGTTGTTGAGTTAACTATTCACATTAATAAATTCAATACATCATGTAAACAATCAGAATGATCCTTTAGGCGAATCTCTCCTACAAAGATATTAAGAATCTGCTCACTCTGTGCATCATCAGTGGACTAGTACATTTGTTGGCTAACTGTGTGCTTTACTGTCTACTTCCTGAAAATGCCCAGCCTGTCTGAGGACACAGCTCTGGATTCTCTAACATTTACGGAAAGCCTAAGATGTACAACACATTATGCGAGGCACTAAGGGGAAGCAAAGGGAGGTGAAGGTAGAATAACATTTATTATATACTTGCTAGGTTCTGGGAACTTTTTGTATCCTCTTGCTTTTAATTTATACGTTAAACCAAGGAGATAGGTGTTTGGCCTCTTACATTAGGAAATAAAGGCTCTGAGAGGTTAAGTAATTTGCCTGAGATCACACAGGTACTGAGTGGCAGAGCTTAGATTTGAATCCAGATCTTCCAGGCCCATAGTCTATGTTCTTTCCATAATGCATGGAGGCCTCCCAAAGATGATGAGTTTGAGGGGATGTTAGAGAAACCAAATGGACACGACTGGGGAAGAGTGGAGATTTTGCCACAGCAGTCCATAGCTATGATGCTCACTCACCTCAGAGACTGCACTCCTACTAGGAGTACCCAGAATATAGAATTAGCCTTCTTAACCTCCTCAGACTTTAGGAGCACACCTGTGGCCACTAAAACATTTTTCTTTTTGAGAGCAGGTACAGAGTTTAAGAAGAACTCGCTTAGAGAATCAACGTGCTGGAAAAATCTGGTGTTTAAACAACCAGATGAGGGTTTTTTTGGTTTGTTTGTTTTTCGTGGATTAGCTGTTGTGAAGTTTTGTTCAAGTGGGCCAGTTCCCCGTGGTTCCAGAACCTACAAAGTACCAGCCTGTGGGGTTAGGTGCAATACATTGAAACACTGAAATCCAAGATAAAGAAAAACCAAAAGAACTCTTCTGGCTAGGCCATATGCCATACCTTATAAGATGTCTTCTGGTTTATGTTGCAAATCACCATCATTACAAAACCATCAGCGGCTATGAGTATGCTGACAATGTGGGCAGACCTTAACATCACTGAGATCTAGGTCTTAGAAGAGAGAATTTGGGAGGTCCAAATGAGTTCTGCTTCCTTCATTTTAAAGGCAATGCTTTTCACACTTTAGCGTGCTCACAATCATTTGGAATCAACCAGACTGTTTGATGCGATAGGACTGAATCAGGCCTTAAGGATTTGTAATCCTAACAAATTCCCAAGTGATGCTGCTGGTTCTGGAGTCACACTGTGAGAACCACTGTTCGAGACTATAAAGTGGGGCCTAAGATACAAGCAAAGTATACCCCTAATAGTTACCAGGAATATGTCCAGAGCTTCTGACATTGCTCTCAATGATGTAATCTCCCAAGTGACGCGCTTCCATCAAAGGGGTTGCAGCAAAAGCGATGGGACGTCGCTTCCATGCTCAGGGTATGAGACTGTGTTTTCCATCTTGCTGGTACTTTTTCTCTCTTGCTGGCCCTCTCTCTTGCCCCCTTGCTTGCTGACTCTGCTGAAGCCAGCTGATATGTTGTGACATGCTTAACAAAGAGGCCCACACGGGGAGGAACTTAGGGAGGCCTCAGTCCACCAATCAGCAAGGAACTGAATCTTGCCAACAGCCGTGTGAATGAGCTAGGAAGTGGATCCTTCCCAGTTGAGCCTGGAGATGATTGTAGCCACGTGAGAGATCCAGAGCTAGAGGGTCCACTTAAGCTGTGCTCCGAGTCCCAACCTATACAGACTGCAGGATAATAAATGTTGTTGTTTTAAACTGCTAAGTTTGGAGGTAATTTGTTATGCAGGAATAGATAGCTAATACAAGTGACCTCCTGCCCTTCCATGAGGTACTAGCTGGGCGGAAGGACAAGAGGTGGGAGAGAGACGGTGCCTTAACATGAGTGATGAGAACCTTCCTGTGCACAGAGCTGTGCTGGGTCTTTACAGAGTCACTTCAAAAGTCTCTAGTCCCATTTTTAAAATGATTTATTTTGTAGTTAGAGTATCAGCTTTAAATGAGAATGTTTATTCAGATAGTCTGTTGCTAATTCTCAGAAGTTGTCTTTTTGCACTCTAAGAATAGCTATATGAAAAAGAAAATGCTAATGGAGTAAACAAAAAATTTCATCTGCTGGTTTGTAATGTGACCGCGTGAGTATAACACATTTACACCCCTTTGAAGCTAATACCTAGAGGCAGATAAGAGCTAAAAAAATTTCTCATGTCTAACATAACATTTGCATGTAAAGTAAATCACCAAAAGGAATATTTCAAAATCACATGGTTGTAAATGGTGCTGTGTATCATTTAGGTAGATTTTTATTTTTTATTTTTTTCCATAGCAGAAAAACAGATCAAAGGAAATATTCTTAACGTTTTCCATTTTGTCAACATAACTGGAGACTATCTATTAATACAAGTCAGTAATAGAATTCTATCATAAAAGACAAATAGATTATAGGGTTTTTTTTCTTTACAATGGCTACATGACTTTTGTGGATTAAAATCAGGATGATTTAAATATTAATAGATTAATTTATGTGGAGGAAAAGTTACAAATCATTCACTTAAAAATTGGCCTTGTGCCCACATTCTGGAGGCACACTAGGGAGAGTTGTAGCTGCACAGCTAATGTCTACACAGAGTGGATTTCTGAACATAATTTATGTAGATGAAGTGTGCAGAATGTTTTTATTTGTTCTACATCTCAGTGTCTCACCTCTGCATGAACTTCCCAAACCCAGATCTACTCCAAATACTCTTACTCCCCTTCTCCACACTTCCCTCCAACGTGTTTGCTTTGGCAACTTTCATGTTCTTGCAAACAATTCTCCCAACGAAATCAATCACTCTTGCACCCAAAGAGAAATACTGTGCACTCAGTGCGATGACAAAATGAAACATGTTTGAGGCAAACCATGTGTTCCCGCGTGTCCGGAATTATGCTATTTGCTCAAGGAACATGTTCCTAATGTGTTTGGCTTCTGTTACCCCTTGTGATTGCAACTTTCATTGTCTTTGGAATTTATGATTTCAGGAGCAACTGCTTGGGCTCATTTAATAGGACACTTTCGGAATGTGAAGCTGGGGGGATTCACTGGGCAACGTCATTCTGTTCTCCTTTCCAAGCAAGCTTGGCCCACATAAGGGCACTTGGTGTTGGAGAAATTCTGGAGGATTGATCCGCTTTTCTGTTTGGAGCCCTACACAAATGGCGTATTTGAATGACATGAATCTGTCCTGATGTGAAAGCTATTCAGTTCACCAATCACATTATTTAGGAAGAAATACTTTCTGGTGATGGAATGAGACGTCATCATTTTAGAAAAGAATTTTTCCATGCTGCTTTCCTTGGAGGCCTCCAGGGTACTTGACCAGATTTACCCCTCAGTTTGACAGCATATTTATTTAGAAGAGAAGCACCAGTCTTACCAGTTCCATTTTATAGGCGTGAGACCCATGAGCTAATCAAGACCCGTTCTTTTTTCTTTTTTCTCTGATTGATGGTTATTCAACCCTTACTCCAAGGACTGTTATAGTAGGAGGTCATTCCCAGACCCATTGGGCATTTTAACTGGGTTTCTGCACTCTCTTCCCTTGGAGCTCTTCAGGAAGCCTTGGGTTCATTTCCTGCCCCCGTCCACCTACCTACTGGGGGCCTTGGGAAACTCAGTTCCATGTAAGCCTAATTCTTTTTCTGTATTTCATCAGCCTTAAATTTTTTAGGATGACAAATGGGGTAAGTAAATTTTCCCACCAGTCTGGTGTTTAATACATTTAAAAATTAAAGCTATCAATCACTCATTGCAGCAAAACAGAATGACGCAGGCTCGGGGAAGGTGCACAACAGAATCAAGTCATGTGTGATGGAAAAATACCTTAGTTTAAAAAATGGGAGGGGACAAGAATTAATATGTTGTAGAGACTGGAAATACAGCTTTTTTTTTTTTCTAAGTAAGGAATGAGTCAATATCCCCAAATTTTCGTTTTTTTTTTTTTTTTTTTAATCTCAGGGGAATTGAAATGAAATATTACATTATCACCCTCCAGAAACATTTGGTGGGAGCACTGTGTGCTTCGGAAGGGGCTTAGGGGCTCCTGGGTGGCTCAGTCAGTTGAGTGTCCAACTCTTGATTCTGGTTCAGGTCCTGGTCTCAGTCATGGGATTGAGCACTGCATGGGCTCCTTGCTGAGTGTGGAGCCAGCTTGAGATTCTCTGTCTCTCTCCCCCTCTGCTCCTCCCCCACTTGTGCTAGCTCTCTCTCTCTCTCCTCTCCCTCCCTCTCTCTCTAAAATTAAAAAAAAAGAGAGAGAGAGGGGGGGTTTATATGACAGTGCATTGGTTAAGAGCTCAGGCTCAGGAGGCCAGTGGTTTGAGACCCAGCTCTGCCACTTACTAACCTGGTGAATAAGCTATTTAACCTCCCCAAAACACAGTTTTTCTCATTTGTGAAAGGGCACTAATAATACCTACCTCATAGATTTATTGTGAAAATTATATGATACGATGCATGGAAAGCACTGGCACAAGAGACAGGCCTAGTCGATGTTAACTACTGTCATCATCATATCACTGCTGTTACTGCTATAACATTCCAGTTGGGGCCATGTAATATCACTCATCAAAAAACAAAAACAAAAACAAAAACAAAACAAAACAAAAAACAAAACAAAAAAACACACAACTAATCCAAAGTAGCTTATGCTGGGAAATAAACAAGGACGACAAAAATAAGTGCCATAAAGATTTTAAAAGAGGAATGAGGGGTTCAAAAAGGAAGACAGAGAAAGCTTCAAAGAGGGAGGTGGACTTTTTGTTGGGTCTTGGCCTGTGCCTTGAAGGTAGGGTGAGATTGCCAGCCTGTGCCCCATCCTGCCAGTTCTACAGCTGCCCTGTAGAACTTTAGATGAGGTCATGAGGAGGGGGCCCCCTGTGATGGGTTAGTGTCCTTATAAGAAGAGAAAGCGACTGGAACTCACTCTCTATGTCCATGTGGAGACACAGGGAGAAGTCTGTAAGCTGAGAAGGGGGCCTTCCCCCGGAACTGAATCCACTGGCACTTTGATCTTGGACTTCCCAGCCTCCAGAACTGTGAGAAAGAAATATCTTTTGTGTAAGCCACCCAGTCTATGGTATTTTGTTATAGCAGCCCAGTCTGACTCTCATATGGAGCAGAAGGGGGCATCAGAAGCCTCAGCTTGGGCATAGGAATATGTCACTTTCCAGATAGGCAGTCTCTTTGGGTTACTGGACATCCAGGCACTGTATTGATGTCTCTTTCTTTTCTTTGTAAATTTTAGTGAGAGAGAGTGCACACTGGAGTGGGGGAGAGGGGCAGATGGGGGGTGGGGGTCAGGGGAGGAAGAGAGAGAGAGAGAGAGAGAGAGAGAGAGAAAGAGAAAGAAATCTTAAGCTGGCTTCACACTCCATAAGGATCCTGACCTGGGGCTCGACCACAAACCTGAGATTATGACCTGAGCCAAAATCAAGCCACCCAAGAGCCCCGATATCTTTTTATTGACTGGCAGGAGCAAAGTGTCCTCTTTTGGCTGGGGTCGCTGAGTAAAGGAAATCTGAGTTGGAAATACTGAAACCCGTTCACTTCTTTGATTCTGAAGAATTTAACTTCCTCAGCTACAATTTTTTTTTCTCTCTGAAATGTACTTTCCTTAGTCTCTTCATCTCTGCCAACCAGTTTCAAAATACTCTAAAGTGCAGGTAATTTTTATTAGTGCCGTCTTCCCATTTCTGTTTAAAATTCAGGGCCATGGATCTCTTTGATCAAAAGAAGCCACAGGCTCTTTTCACACTTCTTGGAGACATAGATGATTCTACTTTGATTTGTCGAGTATTTGGCCCAAAATTAGGTGGCAACTGTCATTAAGTCATTAAGATCAGGACACTGACACTTAATGACCAGTGTAAACCAAGCCAGTGAAAGAAGTAGAGAAGAGAGAAGGGAGAGAAAGGAGACCATCGTCGTTCGCCAAATCTCTTTGGTTGTGGCTCCCCAGACTGAACAAGAAACTCTAATACAGAAGAAAGGGAGACGTGGGTTGTTGGTTCCTAACAGTTTATTTTGCTTTCATCATCCTAGTACTCTGTTTGCTTCTGAAAACTACCAGATTGCATTGGCAAGTGATACTTAGCTTAGAATCTCTAGAACTTTTCAGATATTTTTCTTCTGTATATACATTCCAACCAGTCCTATGCCATCCTGCACTTGGGAAGTTGTCTTCTTCATGACGGGCAAATTTACTTTCTGCTTCTCTGATCCAACTTCACGTAAATCTGCTCATTTATACTTTCTGCAGGCACTTTTTGGCAGGGATTCCCTACAGGTCCCCTTCCAGAAAAACCTCTGCCCAACTTCCCGGAGGCAGAGCCACTGAGGAGTCTTTTCTAGGAAGCACTCTCAAATGGATTGTTAAATTGTTCACGTTAACTATTAGGAGTTCGCGCAAGAGCAGCCCATTTTCTTAATTATAAGTCCAATTTCTTAATTACTGCTATGAAGTGGGAGATTTCAATCCAGTTCTCAGTCAAGAGCATTTAAAAAAGTATAGTCCAGTACTTTTGCAGATATCTTTGCCATCCAAGGCTGTGTACTATGAACGCTCATTAGTCCGTTTTCAAACTTGACTCACCTCAACCTTTCATGACTTCTCCCGGATAGTGGCCAGTCACTCTGCAATGACTTGAATGAAGTAGATGGCTTAATCAATTTTGACTAGACTCAACAAGTTTACTTCAGTAAAGTGAAAAGTGAGTCTTGCTCGAGTATTGGGAGGAAGAAAAAGAGATGGGAAAGATTAGCACGTTAGAAGGCTGTATTGAGGTAGACGTGTTGTGTTAATCCACTTGTGTTTGTGTTTGCACTGGAACCTCTGGCCATTGGCTTTACTTTCTCAAGGCTGGGACATTTCCCTCTGTTTCCCCTTTTGTTGCTTGGCTAGGAAAGGGCGTGCATTCCTCTTCTCATTCAGCCCAAACCTAATCCACGAAGCCTCCCGTGCTTTGGGAGACATGTGGTTGTGTTCTAAACGCCATCTGCAGAAAGACGGTCTTGGGAAAGCTTCTTCCCCAGAACAGGGAAACATCTCCGGCGCGAGTGATCTCTGGCGCGCAGATTCAACAAGCCCAACCGCACTTGGCTGCGGCACAAACCTAATACGGCAGCCCATATTGTTGCTCTGGAAGTCTGCAGCCAAACTGAGTTCTTGTAAAAATAAATACTCATCAGCAAATATTTTGATTAGTTAAAAATGTTCTAAACGGCTAACCCCTCGCTCCCCTGCTCCCCACCGGCGCGAGGGCGGAGAAGAGGCTTCCCCACCCCCTAACCGCGCTCCGGGGGCGTGGGGGGGTGGGGTGGCCCGCGCGGCTCTCCTGGGCCTGCGGCTCCGGTCCCCGCGCCCCTGCCCCGCGCCGCTGCGCGCCCAGCCTCGGCCGGGCCCGGGGCTCGCTCAGCCTCTGGGGCGCGCGGAGCCGGGGAGGGCCTGCGGGCCGCGAGCGGCTGGCAGCAGGCGGCCTCGCCCTCCCCGGGGCCCGCGGGCGCGGCTGGCTCCGAGCCGCCACAACCCCGCTACCCTTCCTTGCCTTCAGCTCTTTATTAACTCCCCGGAGCAGCGCGGCTGCGGCCGCGCCTCCTGCGCCCCGGTGGTCTGGCTCCTCCGCGCGGCGCACATGCTAAACAGATTAACATGCCTTGGCTGACCCACGCTTCGCAACCCGCGGATAGGGTTTCTGCAGCTCCATGTGGAAATTAACCTAGCTGTACCCGTGGTCAGCTGCGCCCGGCCGCTCCTGCGCCGGCCGGGCAATCCAAACAAACCCGGGCCGCTGGCTCCCTTTGTTACTCTTGGCTCCCCTCCCCCCTTGCCGGCCAAATATTTATTGGAAAAGAGGTTCTCCTCTTTGGCCGAAGGTAGGGCACATTTCTGAGGGCTCTTTATTTGTAAATGATTTTTGGCAGGACCGGGCACCCTTAGGAGGGGGTGGCCGGGAACCCAAAGTCCAGGACTGGAGGTCGTCTAGGCCCCGCAGGCAGGGAGCTGTTTATGTTTGCACAGGGCACCCTAGTCCTGGTCGTTAAAAATACACGCGCTGTCTCTCTTTCGCTTTTATTAACAGCCCCTCTGTTTAATAGGGTTGTTTGCTTTGTTCTGGGCTAAGTTTCTCCCCTCGCCTCCCATCCTTGCCTTCCAAGCACACCCAGTAAGCAAAGTGAGGTGGTTTTTCCAGGTTTTCCTTCCTACGCAGAGACTGGTGGGTACCAGCCTGACGTTAAAACCGGTCACGCATCTGCCTCTTAACCACTACCTCTTCTGTGAATTGTGGGGCACTAAGAATGACTAATGGACCTTTGGTCACTTGTTAAGCACTTTTTCCCTTTATCCCATCCTATTCCATATACACGGTTTGGCTTTCACTAGATAAAGAGTGAAGGTGTCTGTGTCGGTTGGAGGAGGTTGTTCTGGTGAATACTGCAGCCAGGAAGACAGAGGGGGGCTCTTCACATTCCTTTCCGTCTCGTATGTCATGAAATGTCTCCATTGTTTGGGAGCCTCAGATGGCTACTTTCGGGGACCGCTACTATTTGTGATCTGTTATCCGCGATTGCCGTGCCCATTACTCAACATGGGCTCGGGCCATTCGAGGTTGCCCGCTGTGCCATCAGTCCCCTGGCACCTAGCAGTGTTGCATCACTCTGCCGAGGTGGTTTGGGCATGTCCCTAAGTGCTGTTTCTCAAGGCCTGTGGCAGCCATCCATCCCATTTTCCATTCGGCCCTCACCACAGGGCCCTTCACCATCGGAGCATCAGTCAGTTGTGTGACACTCTCAGGTGGCACCGATCAAACTGTGATGGTAGCATCCACGTGGCAGGGCCAGAGCGGGCCCACCGTCGTCGAGGACGTTGGGCACGGTTGCCCTTCAGCAGAGTACCATTTGCCAGCCCAGTGAGTGACAATGCTGACTGTGTTGATTCATTTTGTCCTTTCAAGTAGTGTGTTTCTTGGATGGAGAGCACGTTCCTGAGGTAAAAAGCTTTCAGAGATGCAGAGCTTCCAGAAAAGCAATCAGGAACCAACTGGCAGCACATTTGAGGGGTTTCAGTCTGACATCGAGGAGATGAACTAGAATTGGCGCTGATAATACGCCCACAGCTAAGTGCTGCATTGAAACTAAGCTATAAATAAATGTACTGAGGAAAAGGGAAATCATGGTTCCTCCCCCCCCCCCCCCCAATAGGCCTTGCCATGAGAAACCTGCTGAGCTTGAGAAAAAAAAAGAAAAAAAAAAAGGCTCAAACTCCAAGACAACACAAAGCCTAAGTCAGTCAAGAGTTGATGGGTCCTTTTTCCTCTGCTTATGGATAACATCTCAGAATTCCTTCCAGCTCTGGAAGTGTGGTGTGTAATCAGAGGCTCACGCTGAGCCCCTGCATTTCTCACAAGGCAGCTGGCATCTTGATTTCTGGGAATCCTCTTTTTTTCTTCCTCAGCACCTAGACTCGATATTGTCCATATGGATCGTGCGTGTGGGAACACACAAATTACAGCAACTTTTGTCTTTTGTCGTGAAGGGCTGACAGGGCAGTAAACACAGGCAGCCTCCCTCCTCCAGGAATTCCTCCTCCGCCCTGTGTGGCTCTAGCCCTGTGGATAATATCATTACAGGACTAAACAAATAAACAGTCGATCCGAATCAACCGGGAGGCACGAGGGACTACACAGTTCCTCTCTGCAAAGATGATACAAGTAAATTTACACTCACAGCTTGGAAGTGCTCCAGCCGCTATGAATAGCCGTTCAGTTCTGTCGAGCTGGGGAGGAGGTGGGGCCCTGGCTTGACCCCCCAGCGCCGTCTTTGCTTCACTCAATGTGAGCTTTCAGGGCTCTGTTTTCCTTACTATCCTCGACTGGGAACATCAAGGACCAGTAACACTTCTTATGAACCCTGAGCTCAAAGAAGAAACTGTCACTACAAAGTTAACATATTAAACCCGACGACATGGACGAAACGTTAGCACACTTGTGCCAGCCCAGAGCTTCCCCTTCAGATGTGACTTCCTGTGTTCAGACAGCGACAGCCCTGGCCTCTGCCATGGCCCCGTCTGACAAGCACGTTGACCCTTAGAAGGGGCATGGTCCACCCCAAGCGAAAGAACTGAAGCTGGCTATATAGTCAGAGCCACGGCTTCGCTGAGTTTTATCCTAACCAATGAGCTAACTGATACCATTTTTGTTTTTTTTTTCCCACTGAGAAGAGTCAGTTACAATGATAACATGAATACCACATGCTGTTTCCTTATTCGAGTTTAAAAATGAAGCTTTTTCATTTCCTATCTTTATACATGTGCCAACAGTTCCTGGGATGTGCCAGCCTCTTTTTCTGCCTATTCTTGACCTGAGACTTGGATTCATTCTTAACTATCACTTTCCCTGAAACTGTATGATAGTTCTGTGTGTGTGTGTATGTGAGTGTGTGTGTATGTGTGTGTGTGTGTGTGTGTTTAAAAAGATAGAAAAGAGGGGCACCTGGGTTGCACAGTCGGTTAAGTATCTGACTCTTGATATCGGTTCAGGTGGTGATCTTGCGGTTGAGAGAGACTCACATCAGGCTCTGCACTGAGTGTGGAGCTTGCTTGGGATTCTCTCTCTCTCTCTCTCTCTCTCTCTCTCTCTCTCTCTTTCTCTTTCTCTTTCTCTCTGTCCTCCCCCTCTCTCTCTATTTCTAAGAATAAATAAATGAACTTTAAAGAAAGATAGAAAAAGAAATACCCTAAAACATTAACAGTGGCGGTAGAATTATATTTTAAAGACTCCTTTATATTTATCTCCCTTTTCTCATACACCCCAGTCCCCTAATTTTGATCTAAGAAGCATATGTTATTTTTAGAGTTGGATGAGTAAGTATTAAAAGGTTTTTCTAATACAATATTGATCCTCTTGAGGTAAGCACTAATTTCAACGTATCAGGGCCCATACTCAGTAAAGGTAGCCCCAAGGCATAGTGTTACAGGCTTTTCTGGTCTCTGTGTTCAAAACCTAGGGATCAGGCATTCAGAGGGCCTGTCTATATTTATTCAGGAAGGTGGAGGTGGGCCAATGGAGGGAAAACCCAAGTGAAACAGAAAACAGTAAAATACAAACATACACACACAAATAAGACAGCATTACTTTCAACAGGTGCTTTCTGATACTCTGGGACCCCATAGAAAACAACTTGACGTTCTTCCAGGGCCCAGAGGCCTTCACAGGTGAGCCCAGGCTTGGGCAGTATCTGTTTTTTCATCTTAAAGTGCAAGGGTTCTGGGTGAGCACACAGGAGTGGTCCAGCATCTGGGAACTGAGAAGAGGCCCATCAGACTCTGTGGTCAGGAGAGGGAGAGTGGGGGCCGCTTGTGGGCCCCAGGTGAAAGCAGCCTCCCATAGCTTCCCCGAGGTCTTTGTTCTAGTAAAAACGAGTAGAGGAGCAAAACAGTGAGGAGTGGGGTGAAGCACAGACCTGGCTGTTCCCCAGGTGCATCTCTGCCACTGACCAGCCATGAGAGCCTGGGAAAGTTACTCCTCATTCTCTGGGCCTCGGCTTCATTCTTACCAAGTGAAGAGGTTGGTCTGCTGATCTCGGGCGGAGTCTGCGTCAGCCCCTGTTTTCGGAGTGTGTGGGGACTCCTGCTTCGTGGACATGTGGTTGTAGAACTCTGATAAGCAGAATTGTCCAGGTTATGAAGAAGGAGCTTTTCCTAAGAGAAAGGCCCTGCAGTGCTCCAGAAGTGGGTGAGGCAGCTAACTCAAGTCATGAAGCCCGTCATCACAATCCCAACAATTTGAGAAAAGTATGGCCTTCGAATCTGAAGCTGGAATTAAGTGGGAAGACTTCGCTCTGATTGCTTGTATGAGGAAAAGTTTGGAATTTCCTCCCAGGAGACATTACATTGAACCCCAACATGTGCCAAGTACTATGTTGGGCAAGGGGACAACAAAGAAGAATAGACTCTACCCTCTGCTAATAGCGAGTGTTCATGGAACCCCCCAGCGCCCGACTCAGGAGACTAGTGTCTTTTGTTCAGTCTTTAGAAGCTCCACTTTGGTAGGAGAGGGCCAGGCTCCCGGAGGTTAGGACACAGCTCTGCCCTGAGCTATGCCTTGGCAAAGATGGTCAGGACACTGGGCAGGAGGGTGTTTTTGATGTAGTGCTAGCCCCCCTCCCCCACTGTTATCCGTGTTGACTCACAGTTCTCTGCATGCCTTGAAAACCTGACTATGAATGATGTTGCCTATATTCTGTTTGGGTACTCCCATCATATTCAGCTAAATCCTTTCTGAATGACAGCCTGTTCTTACCTGCATGAAGAGACACTGAAGAGACAGGGTTTACTTGTGCCCCGGCTGAATTGTAAAGGAGAAACAGAGTGCTCCAGGGATCCAGGCACGGCAAAGGCTGTTGGAATCAAAGAGTGATACTTCCAGGAGAAGATGCAACTCTGGAGATGTCTCGGGTTTGGAGACAGAGATGGAAATGAAGATTCACTTAGACTATCACTTCTTTCACTGGGAGAAATCTCCTTCCAGAAAGTCTCTCAGTTCACACTATGTTTAATAAGATACACAGTACTCTTGCAAGATACCTTCCAGTTCTAAGATTCCACAACCAGTCTGCCCACACAACAAGTCTTCAGTGCCTCCCTGACTCATTGAACACTTCCAAATTCCAGGGGCCAGAGCACAGTTTGGGGAAAAGGGATATTTTCTTCCTTCCTTTCCCTTTGTAGATATATGGTGGTTGCAGAAAACCTGATCTTTGAAAATCTGGATTTTCCCTTAGTTATTATTTTCAAAACAACTGTTCATTTTACAAAATGAACTTTCCCACTTAGAAGAGACTTTCCCACTAGGCTACAACTCTGACAGAGACTGTTAATTGTCTCACACTGTCTGCTGCCTCTGAGATTTGTCTCTTCCTTTCCATATTCGCAGCCAAACCAGGTCCAAATTCCAACCACCTTATGCCCAGGTTACTAGAAAACATCCTAATTGTCTCCCAGTCTCAAGTACAGCCACATTCCCGCTTCATAATCTTCAGATAAATCCTGCTCCCGATAAATCTTCCCCAGACATCAGTTTCTTCACTTCATTGTTGCAGACACTCCATAGTTCCACTGAACCATATGAAATTCCAAACAATGGGCTGAACTGCCTTACAAACAAGTGGAAGTTTCATATGGTCAACCTAATATTTCATCTGGTCTTGAAAGAACTTCACTCCTTGTGTTCACGTTTTTATTTGCAGTTCCAGCTCTACCAAATGATCTCTTTATGCAGTCTGTCCAGATTTCCTACAGCCTTCTTTACACCTGAGCCTTCTTGCTGTGCGTTTGCTTGTATAGCTCACTCTTCCTTGTAAGTTTCTCCTCGTCTTGTCAACATCATCCTGGATTTCCCTCAAGACTAGGTTCTAGACTATCTTCCTTATTGTGGTTCCCAGGAGCAATCATACTCTATGATGAAGTATAACTTCATTTATATGAAGGTGAAATGCCAGAAATCGATACTTGTTATACTAGGATCTTGTTATTTTTCTGGATAATGTTTAAGAAATTTACCTTTAATCTTGTTCTGTTAATATGAGGAGTTAACCTTTTTTTTAAATTAATAGAGTAAAATTTTCATGTCAAATTAGCAAATACCGTTTATATGGCATCTTTCATTTGTGATAACTTGAATTTCTATAGCATTCTCTAATAGTACAAGTATCTTCTTTCCTAAATAAACTATAAAATATTCAAAAGCTGATGGTGTCCTCTAATTTTTAAATCAATTCTTAATTTAAAAAAATGTTTTGCTCATAACGGGTGCTTAATAAATGCTTTCTGGCTTGAATAAGCCATTAAAATATTAACTTTTCTAGTCAGACTAAAAAAGACCCTCTCAGTAAAATGTCACAATTGTCTGTAGAATGGGAAATATGTGAATGGCATTAGCTTAGGTGATCTGACCTCCGCCCACCACCCCAAACACACACAGGGGCTCACTTGAATCATTTCTCTTCCCTGGTGAATGTGGTTTTAGAAGAACTGAAAAGCACTTGCTATTTTCCTCCTTCCCCCTAACTCTTCGAATTTCTTTCTTATTTGGAAATTCCCATATTCATAGTACATGTTGGAACCCTGGTTTTACATGTCTAAATTGTGAGTACTCAGGGGGATGTTGATGGATGTTGGATGAATGCATATGTGGAGGAGCAGCCCAGAGTTCTATTTCTTTTTTTATTTTTATTTTTATTTTATTCGTTTTGAGAGAAAGAGAGAGAGTGCGGGAGGGGCAGAGAGAGGGAGGGAGGGAGAGAGAGAACCCCAAGCGCGGCCCTCACTGTCAGCGCAGATCCCAATGCGGGACTCAAACTCACAAACCATGATATTATGGCCCGAGCCAAAATCAAGAGTCAGGCGTTTAACCTACCAAGCCACCCAGGCGCCCCCTGGAGTTCTGTTTCAAGTGAGAGCAAAATTGAAGGCTGAGAAGTAGTAGGTATCACCAGTAGACTTTTTCAAACCTTCTGGCTCCAGCAGAATCAGAATGCTGTGCCTGGCTCTCCCCGGGTGCTATTTTTGTGTTACTCAAGAAGAAATGACTGGTTCTTAAGACTTGCCAGAGCTCCACTTCGGATGAAAAGTTGCCTTTGTCTGCCCGGTGACCCCCTTTCCCAGGCTTCCCGCCTTCATCTCCTCCTGATGCCCCACCACAGGGCTCAGAACACAGACAGCCCATACGCTGGTAGGTTTGTTTTCCCACTCATAAAATTTGACACAAAGGGCTGACCGGAAGGAAGGAGGAATTAGAGGCGGTCTACCTCGTGGGCTATTAATACTTACCTACGTACCCTGTTTTCATGGCTAGAAATAAATTTGAATAGGATGGCTTCAGTGTGACTCTTTGGGCTTCAAATTCTTCTAATCTGAAATATGATTAGTGGTAGCTCTTTCCACGGCCACAGGCATTGTCTGTGATTCTGGAGATGACAGGAATTTGACCAGAGCATGTGAATGAGTTCATGATTAGAGAACACATCCTAAAGGAAGATTGTTTGAGTTTGTGTTATTTGGTTTCATGGGGGAAATAGGAATGAGAAGTACCTTTAGGATGGTGTTCAACTATTAAAAAAAAAAATTGTTGACCAGCTGTTCTCAATTTCACCTGAAAAGAATGAAAAAAAAAACAAAAGGAATGAACTTAAGAGGCACCATGGGAAACGTAAAGCAGACTTTTCTGACACTACAGATCAGTGGTTCTCAAATTTTAGTGTGCACAAAACCCTTGGGATCTTGTTTAAAATGCAAGTTCCTGGCCACTACACGTAACAGTTCTGACTTGGTGGCTCTGGGGTGGAGCCTAAGCATCTGCATTTTTTATCAGCCCGTCCCAAAGTTGAACTGGGCCAAGCGGTCCCTCCATCACACTTTGAATGTGATGATAGGGTGGATGACTGAATGGAATGGATGTGCAGGGGATTCACTGAGCTTTTCTTTTGTGGAACACCTCATAAAGGCATTTTGGTTTTATTTTACTTCATTTAAACAGAGAAGAGATGATCATTTGTTTAGGGGGATGTACTAGGTTGAAAGTGTCCCTCTGTGGCACCTGGGTGGCTCAGTTGGTTAGGCATCTGACTTTGGCTCAGGTCATGACCTCGCTGTTCGTGAGTTCAAGCCCTGCCTGGGGCTCTGTGCTGACAGCTCAGAACCTGGAGCCTGCTTCGGATTCTGTGTCTCCCTCTCTCTCTGCCCCTCCCCTGCTCATGCTCTGTCTTTGTCTGTGCCTCAAAAATAAATAAACACTAAAAAAGTTAAAAAAAAAAAGTGTCCCTCCAAATTCATGTCCTTCCGAATAGACCAGCATCTTGATGTCAAACTTTGAGCCTCCAGAGCCAGAACCGTGAGAAAGAATGTTGTTTAAGCCACGCAGCTAATCACATATTGTGATAGCAGCCTGGGCAAATTTATACAACTGGTCCTTGGGGTGCCTGGGTGGCTTAGTGGGTTGAGTTTTCAACTCTTGATTTCGGCTCATGTCGTGATCCCAGGGTTGTGGGATGGAGCCCAGGGCCTGAGCGGGGGGCCTGCTTGGGATTCTCTTTCCCTCTCCCTGTGCCCCTCTCCCTGCTCTATTTCTCAAACACACAGACGCACACAACTGGTCCTTGTAAATAGAGAAGAGACCCAGGGAGAAGGCCCTGTGACGAGGGAGGCATGGATTGGAGGGATACAGCTGTGAGCCACGGGGTGGCAAGGCTGGTCAGTTACCCCTGGAGCTGGAGGAGGCAAGGGAGGGTCTGGGCCAGAGCCTTCAGAGAGCATGGCCCACAGACACCTCGGTTTTGGACATCTAGCCTCCGGAACTGTAAGAAAATCAATTTCTATTGTTTGAAACCATCCAGTTTGTGGTACTTTGTTACAACAGCCCTAGGCAACTAATACAGGAGTTTAGATACAATCCTGCCATTAGGCAGAGAAGTGGTTGAGTTCTCAATACAGGTATTTATTGTTTTGTAGACTTGTTTGCTCCTATGTTGAAGGATATTTGTATTCAAATATTTGGCATTGTCATGAACTAGATGATGGTTGTGTTAGTGTTTATAACATCCTTGCCCTAAACTGTCCCTTAAAACAGATATTGAATATTCGAGACAGCAGGGCTTTTGATTTTTATATAATTAAGAAAAAAGTAAATGTACTTATTTTTTATCATAAATAGAATACCGCAAACTTTGTTTTTGTTTTTGTTGTTTTCTCAAACATTAACAGCAAATAAATTTATTGTGAGGTTGAGTTGTCAGAATAGATTTGAAGTCACTTTCTCCTCTTAAAATTCCACAAGTTAACTTTTTTGTTTTGATTTTTTTTTAAATTATTGAATTTTTTAAAATTTAAATTTGAGTTAGTTCGCCTATAGTGTAGTCTTGGCTTCAGGAGTAGAACCCAGTGATTAATTTCTTACACATGACACTCAGCGCTTATCCCAAAGAATGCCCTTCTTTGATGTTTTATTTTTATTTTTTTAGTGTTTATTTCTGAGAGAGACAGAGAGAGAGAGAGAGAGAGAGAGAGTGAGCATAAGCAGGGGAGGGGCAGAGAGAGACATGGAGACACAGAATCCAGAGCAGGCTCCAGGCTCTGAGCTGTCAGCACAGAGCCCGACATGGGGCTCGAACTCACAAACTGTTAGATCATGACCTGAGCCGAAGTCAGACACTTAACCGAGTGACCCAGGTGCCCCTAAAAGTGCCCTTCTCCTTTTTTTTCTTTAATTTTTTTTAATGTTTGTTTATTTTTGAGAGAGAGAGAGACAGAGAGGGCAGGAGTGGGGGAGGGGCAGAGAGAGAGGGAGATACAGAATCGGAAGCAGGCTCCAGACTCCGAGCCGTCAGCACAGAGCCTCATGTGGGGCTCAAACTCACAAACTGTGAGATCATGACCTGAGCTGAAGTCAGCCACAACCAACTGAGACACCCAGGTGCCCGTAAAAGTGCCCTTCTTAATGCATGTCACCCATTTAATCCATCCCCCCACCTACCTCCCTTCCAGCAACCCTCAGTTTGTTCTCTGTATTTAGGAGTCTCTTATGACTTATCTCTCTCTCTGTTTTTATCTTATTTTTCCTTCCCTTCCCCTATGTTCATCTGTTGAGTTTCTGGGTTTTTTGTTTGTTTGTTTGTTTGTTTTGTTTTGTTTTTTTGTAAGAGAGAGAGAAAGAGAGCAATTGTGAGAGGGGGAGGGCCAGAGGGAGAGAGAGAATCTTAAGCAGGCTCCACGCTCAGAGCAGAGCCCAACATGGGGCTCAATCCCACAACCTTGGCATCATGACCTGAGCCGAAATCAAGGGTCCAATGTTTAACCAACTGAGCCACCCAGGAGCCCCTCTACAAGTTAACTTTAAGGAATACATCTGATTTTTCAGTGATTTGAAGTAATGGTGAAATTTTGTATGGGGAGTTTATCTCATTGGCTGATACTCCAGTCTTTTGAACCTAGCTGAAAAACTCCTGCAAGAAAACAAACTTCTTTCCTTATAAGATGTTAAGAGAATCCCCTTTTTTGGTAGTTGCTTGTTAAATTATATGAGTAGATTTCACTTCTCAATGCTGTAAGTTCTATCTGTTTTATGGTTGGCATTTTAGTGAACTAATATCTGAAAAGTTATTGATTTGGGAGCATTTAATTTGGAATCTCCTACTTCTCAGATAGGTGCTATATTATGGTGTAACATGATAGAGAAGGGGCAGAGAACTTGGATTGTTGCTGGTGTATCAGTTCTTTCCGTTAATAAAACACTCAACTGAGTCATTTTCTCTGGCCACTTTTCCATTGTAAAAAACTTAAATCAAAGAACATGACTGCTTTTATTGGCAAAATAGTAGATAAATCAAGGATATAAAAATGCGAGAAGGATTCTGTACAAGCACTATGCAGGCAACTTGCTGGGTGAAAGGTTTACTCTGTCAATTTTCCTCTTGAGACACTTAGGTTTAAGGAAATGTTTGCACTGCTCTAGAGAAAAAGTTGGCTGTGTGTTTTTCTTTTGTGTTTAGGCCACTCTGGAAGTAATTCCTTTGGGCACAATTATCTAACATATGGTGATTTAGAAAAAGCCCGAAGCAAAGGTCACTTGGATGTTTTAGACAGGAAAGAAGAAAATCCATCTTGGAGAATAAAACGAAGTCAGGAAGGGCTGAGGTACAACTTATGGTCAAAGGAACATAAAAAGTAAAAGTGAGATAGATTTCAAGCAAAAAAATGCAACTCAAGGTTTTTGCTTTTGCTTTTCTGTTTTGTTTTGTTTTGTTTTGTTTTGTTTTGTTTTGTTTTGTTTTTGCATGAGGACTGTGCACATGGAGATTAAAAAAAAAAAATGCCTTGATATCAGAGAAGTTAGGTGCTGGACAAGGCCCAGAAAAAAATCAAGGCCAGCTTTGACCTGTGAGTGTGACCTCTTTGGTCAACCCGGCCTCATGCATAGAGGGGCCCTACGCTTGGTTTAATACTCTATTGTTCTCTTGAAAGTCTTAATCATTTTTGGACATTAGGCCCTATATTTTCATTTTATACCAGGACCTGCAAATTATGTAGCCAGTGCTGCAAAAGAGGGTCTATTCCAAACCCTTTGTGTTTTTTCCAGATGACAAAATAAGGTCCAGGGAAGTTCCATGACTCGCTTACTGGAGCCGGGAATAGAACCAGCTCCTCTGGGTTGAAACTACAAAATGAATTCACATTCAGGGTGTCGAAACACAGAGAAATGCTTTTTCACTTTCGTATTGAAAAGAAACTTCTTCATGCATCATCCATGGGCCAAAACAAATTTTAAAGAATCCAAAAGGAAGGAAGTTCTGGACATGCTTGGGACACAAATAAGGAAGAGCTCACACTGATTTTTCAACTCCTTTCTTTTTTTCCCTTTTTAAAATTCAAGTTTGTTAACATACAGTGTAGTCTTGGCTTCAGGAGTAGAACCCAGTGATTCATCTCTTGCATATAATACCCAGTGCTCATTTCAAAAAAAACACTGGCAGGGCGCCTGGTTGGCTCAGTCAATTAAGCATCCGAATTTGGCTCACGTCGTGGATCTCGCAGTTTGTGAGTTCGAGCCCTGCGCTGGGCTCTCTGCGGTCATTGCAGAGCCTGCTTGGCCTCTGTCCCCCCATTCTCCCCTCTCTGCCCTTGCCCAGCTAGCATGCATGCTGTCTCTCTTAAAAGTAAATAAACATTTAAAAAAATAAATAACAAATAAATAAATCCCCGGCTGCTATATTACTTTTCCTCACTTCTGCATTAGCCCTCAGCTCTTTTGAAGTCAAGGCATCCTGGTGCACATGCGTTGTTTCCTATCCCAAAGAGCCAGGTTGTTAGTACGTCTCCGCAGAAAGTCAAACTAAATCCCCTCTCTTACGCTGTGACGAACCGACTGTCCTGCTCTATGCACCTTCGTCGTTGGTGCTGTCCCAGTGATAATGGATTAATTTTAACAACTGCACTTTTCTTCTTGCGTGGCCAAGAAGATAATTAAGATCAGTTCAGCACCAGCCAAGCAGCAAATAATACTACACATCAGAACTGAGCACAGCAGTAGGGGGCCATTTCTAAGGCTTCCAAACAGGCACAGGTTTCAGAGGAAACCAGCTCAAGGAGCATTCTCACTAAACTGGCAAACATCCTGTGTCATTGTGATGTTCTGTATCTTCAGGCTGATGTGGCCATCAGGATTCATACTTCTGGTGGATTTTAGATGAAGAGAGCTATCTTCAAGAGTTCATTTTTAACTTTCTTTTTTTTTTTTTAATGTTTTTATTTTTACTTCTGAGACAGAGAGAGACAGAGCATGAGCAGGGGAGGGGCAGAGAAAGGGGGAGACACAGAATCTGAAGCAGGCTCCAGGCTCTGAGCTGTTAGCACAGAGCCCGACACGGGGCTTGAACTCACGGAGTGTGAGATCATGACCTGAGCTGAAGTCAGACACTCAACCGACTAAGCCACCCAGGTGCCCCTTAACTCTCTTTTAAGATTGGTTGGGAGATGCTTATTTTAATAATAAATAAAGCACTTAATAAACATTAAATAAAATGTTTTTTTTTGAGAGAGAGAGAATATGAGTGGGGGAGGGAGACAGAATCTCAAGTAGGCTCTGCAATGAGAGCAGAGAGCCCAATGCAGGGCTTGAACTCACAAACTGTGAGATCATGATCTGAGCTAAAGTCAGATGCTTAACCAACTGAGCCACCCAGGCACCCCTGGTTGGGATATGCTTTTAACCACTGTCCCCGACCAACTTCCCACAACTTCCCGATGATAAATAACATCTATGGAAATAAAAATGTAGGTTTGCAACTCTGCCCACAGGTTGTCACCTGAAATTCTGTTGGGCCAGAATAGGCAAAGGAATTCTCAAAGCACATTTTTTTTCCCCCATGAGAAACATCCTACTTTAAATTCCCTTGATGTAAATCAGAGATAGATAGGCTGGCGTCCATCTCCTGGTCCACAGAGAAAAAGATGTCTAAGGTTACCGAATTTGATACAAGATTGAAGGAACCTGATGAGAATCAGCTATCTTCCAGATGCAATGCTTATTCCTATGATTTGAAGAAGTGGGAGGGATTTTACTGGCAAAGGGGTGTCAACTGTGTAGAAAATACGGCTGAAGCTCTTTTAAAAACGAAACATGCCAGATTTTCTCAAGTGTCTGGCGAGGGCGAGGAAGGGTGAGGCATCAGATATCTTCCGTGTGTGGAACAAATATAGAAGAGGGAGGTGTGGACATACAAGAAAACAAACTTAAGACATTTGTCTTGGCAAGAGTTTTACATCATAACATCTTAGAGCCGAAAGACCTTCTAATCCTCCACTCACAATTTATAGAAGAGGAAACTGAGGTCTGAGGAGATGATGAGTTACCTGAGGTCGCTTGGCCATTTGGAAGCAGGAATGGGTCACTGAGTCCAAGCGCAGGCTTCTTTCCCAGGGTGTGCACGTGTGGGGAGGTCCTGGGAAAGGCAGGGGGTCTCTGGTCAACCTTGAGGCCCAGTGGCACTAACTACTTGCTAGCACTGACTCCCAGTGCCTTGGGGGCCCCAAACGCACACCTTGGGGCGGTGTTTCTGAGCCGGCCTGGGTTCGGACTGCTACAGCAGCCGCGGAGAACTCCAGCAAATCACCTTTCTCCAATCGCCCCGCACCAAGACGACGGCTGCAGACCGCAAAAGAAAAAGAACTGATGGCCCCGAGGCACGTTGAGAGTCTGGGCCACCACACCACAGAAACAATAGCAGCAGCAGTGATGCTAATAGAGGTCCGGACCCGCTGTCTCTGAAGAGTTCTGTTTCTGACAGCTGGAGTTCTTTTTTGACCTCTGAAGCCTCAAGCCCCCTAATCTCACCACGTCTGGATGAACAGCTCAGAGGAAAAGGCTGAAGCGACGCAATCAAGCAATCGTTACAATCGTGTAATGCGGAATCAGCTTTTGCAAGGTAGCTGTCACAGAGCAGGTCACTGTGACATACGAGAATCTGGGAGGACACATGGATCCCCTCCCACCAACACCATAGTGGTAGCAGTTGCTGTTTTTCCAAGGCTTGTGCTTTTCTTGAGTCGGTCGAGGAGTGAAAGTGACGATGCTCGCTGTGGGCGTCCGGCTGCCTCTTGGGCCCGGCTGGCTGGCAGAGAAGGCAGCCTTTCAAGCAGCACCAAGTCACAGGAGGAGTGCATTGGTTAGCGCGGTTTACCATCTCCTCATGGTCCCAGAATTTCCTGACCTATAACATTTGCTTTTGAAGCTCTTCTCTAAAACATATAAAAATTAGCTAAACCACCGTTAACCATTACCACTTGCGTGACTACAATAGCCACGTCTCATGATCACGTGCAGGTTACATCCAAAGTTCAGTTCTCTGCACAGTGAGAACACGAACCGCCCAGGTCCATGCTTCTCAGTTTTCCATTCCTCTTCTTTGGGTTCACATCTGAAAGTAAACCCAGTTTAAAAAAAAAAAAAAAAAAAAAAGTCAACCACCTGCATGGAAAGCAGTGTCTCAAACTCTGCTTTTTATTTATTTATTATTATTATTTTTCAATATATTGTCAAATTGGCTAACATACAGTATATACGGTGTGCTCTTGGTTTTGGGGGTAGATTCCCGTGATTCATCTCTTCCATACAACACCCAGTGCTCATCCCAACAAGTGGCCTCCTCACTGCCCGTGGCCCATTTTTCCCCCTCACCCGCGCCCCCCCTCCATCAGCCCTCAGTTTGTTCTCTGTATTTAAAGAGTCTCTTATGGTTTGCCTCCTTCTCTCTCTGTTTGCAGCTATTTTCCCCCTCCCTTTCCGCCACGGTCTTCTGTTAATTCTGTTGAGAAACTTAACAGAAACTCTGCTTTTTAGAAAGGAGGAAATTAGGCTAAGACAACATTTTTTTTCTATCTCTTTCAGTTATACCACCCCTCTCCCTGCATGCTGGCCTCTCCTCTATCCTTGATTTAGGGGTTCCGCGTAATGCTTTCATTCGTTTCCAATTTTCTTTCTTAATTCTGACATCCTGTTTGGCTTCCAACCATCTTATTTATTCCTGATTTTGAGCCTGTTTTTCTCATTCGAGCCTAGTGTACTGATGCCCCAAATCCCTTCAAATCCACAGCTCTAAAAATGCCTCAATTCTTCCTTCTCTGAATCCAAATGCTCACTAATTTCAGTGGATTTAAGCCCAGGATAAGGTGAGCACAGCATTGTGTCTTTAATTAGGCACTTTTCAAATCTCCTGTGGTATGTACAGTTTGGATTACTAAATTATGCTGAAAGCATCTCATGTGAGGGGGGCAGGCGGTGTGTGAAGATTAAGAAGTCGTGGTTTCTCAATCGCTTTAAAAGTCTAGAATGCAAGTGTTTTGCAAATATATGGCCATACCTTTATTCACAGACGTTGGCTGTGTCCACACAGTGAGTCCTGTTTTGAGAAAATGTCTCGTCCAGCTAAGCCTGGGTAGGATGGCCAATGCTGCAGTAACTTGACACTTTCACGGCACAGGCCGCTGCAATTCATCCATCCATCCATCCATTCATAAACACTCATTAGATATTTATCACATGTCAGGAACTCTGCTAGGCCCTTACAGATTAAAAAAAAAAATCACCTTCAAGTTGCTTGCAAATCAGTATGTGCATATTTATGAGTATGGGGGGGGGTGGTTGAACAGTACACAAACACTGTAACGTATAGAATGTCGTTTGAGGAGGAAGCAACGTACCAGAAGGGTTTAGAAGAAGGAAAGGTCACAGGTAAATGGAGGATTCGGTAAGGCACCACGAGGGGGGGGATATTTGGATGAAGCTCGAAGGGGAAGTGTGGAATTTTATTTAATACATTTTTAAATTCTAGACTAAGTTTAAATGCACAGAATGTTATAAAAATTGCACGAAGTGCTCTCACACATGTCTCGCTTGGTTTTCCCCATTCTTCACGTCTTACATTTCCACAGTACACTTGATAAAACTAAGAAGCCAACATTGATACGTTGACATATCGATACGTCGCTATTGCCGACACGCCACACTTTTAGGGATGTCACCAATTCTTCTGTCACTGTCCTCTTTCTGTTTCAGGATCCATGTGAGGGGACCACATTGCATTTAGTTGTCATGGCTCTTCAGTCTTCTCTGGTCTGATACAGTTTCTCATTCTTTGTTTATTTTCACGACCTTGAGAGTCTTGAGGAGTACTGGCCACATGACGTGTCCCCCAGTCTGGGTTTGTCTGATGTTTTTCTCGTGGTAGAACAGAGTTATGAGTTCTGGGAAAGGACATCACAGAGGAGTTCCTTTTGATCACACCATGTCAGGGGATACCTGATGTCTGCATGATGTCGTGGGCTGTGTTAGCCAAGCAGGAGAATTTTAATGGAGGAAAATTGTTCCATAGGTGAAAGGAAGCTGAGGGGGCAGGGTGTGGGTGAACACAGTGTGTTTATGGGCTAGTGAAAAGTCCAGGTGGCTGACAGGTAGAGTATTCACAAGGGAGAAGTAGGAGACAAGCCTTGCAGTGGTATGGCATTTTTAAATTTTAAAAGATTTGGTGGGAGCTAACTTTTTCAAAGCTGAGCACCTCATGATCAAGTAGTTGATTGGATATTGTAGCTCCCATTCAAAGGTGAGAAAACTGAGGCCCAAGGAAGTAAGAGGATGGCCAAAGGTTGCACACATAGTTGCAGAGCCGGGTCTTAGCCACAGTTCTCCTGATCCACATCCCAGGGTTCTTTGCTTTTCATCTTGGTCACTACCTCTTGGAGAGGTCCATGGAACAGTCATTGGGGGTGATGGAACAGTGCATATGGGCCTTATGAGTCTGTTATGGCTGGACCTCCCATGCTCTGTCCCAATTTTCCGGCTAAACTGTGCTTAAAAAAACAAAAAACCAAAAAAACTAGGCAAAGCAAAGTCAACTCTTACTTCTGAAGAGATTAAAGCTCTTCCATGAAGGTCTGAGAAAGTTTTCTTCTGTGCTGCTATTTCACCTAGTGTTTACCCTGGCACGTGTCCTTAAAGGCAATGTACCACCGTGGTTCTAAGGAGGGAGGGTTTGCTGGGTAGTTCCTACTAGCAAATGCTTATTAATGCATTCCATGGGTGACCAAGGAAATATGAGGGAAGCTAACTATTCGTCTTGGTTGACCCAGGTACAGATCGAGGAGAGAATGTAAAAGATCAGAGAGATTTCTCTTTCCTTCTTCCTCCGTGAGTTCTAGGGCTGGCCCTTTACTATGTCAAAAAGAGAGCCACATTTGGCTAATCAGGAAGTTCCCTCATCCCACTTTTGTAGATTTAACATTTCCTTGTTTATTTCACAAACACATACTATGTATCCACCATGAGTCTGGCTCTGTCAGGCAAAGAGAATGGAAGAGAAACAATATCAAAAGGGCTTCTTGCTTTTCAGAAGCTCATTAGCAGGGAGGACAGTAAGATAAAAAAAACACTTTTTTTTGTTGTTTCTTAGGAATTTTTATTTGAAAATCCTCTGTATATTTGCCATGTTTGAGTCTACCCTTCCACATATCATTTTTATATATAGGTTAATTGTGGTGTATACTCCATTCTTTTTTTTCCAGTCTTATTTTACTTTATTTATTTTTTTAATTTTTTAACGTTTATTTATTTTTGAGACAGAGAGAGACAGAGCATGAACGGGGGAGGGTCAGAGAGAGGGAGACACAGAATCTGAAACAGGCTCCAGGCTCTGAGCCGTCAGCACAGAGCCCGACGCGGGGCTCGAACCCACAGACCGTGAGATCATGACCTGAGCCGAAGTCGGACGCTCAACCGACTGAGCCACCCAGGCGCCCCTACTTTATTTATTTACTAAAAAAAAGTTTTTTTTAAATTTAGATCCAAGTTAGTTAGCATATAGAGCAACAATGATTTCAGGAGTACATTCCTTAGTACCCCTTACCCATTTAGCCCATCCCCCTTCCCACAACCCCTCCAGTATCCCTCCGTTTGTTCTCCATATTTATGAGTCTCTTCTGTTTTGTCCCCCTCCCTGTTTCTATATATTATTTTTGTTTCCCTTCCCTTATGTTCATCTGTTTTGTCTCTTAAAGTCCTCATATGAGTGAAGTCATAAGATATTTGTCTTTCTCTGACTAATTTCCCTTAGCATAATACCCTCCAGTTCCATCCACGTAGTTGCAAATGGCAAGATTTCATTCTTTTTGATTGCCGAGTAATACTCCATTGTATATACATACCACATCTTCTTTATCCATTCATCCATCGTTGGACATTTGGGCTCTTTCTATACTTTGGCTATTGTTGCTAGTGCTGCTAGAAACATGGGGGTGCGTGTGTCCCTTTGAAACAGCACACCTGTATGCCTTGGATAAATGGCTAGTAGTGCAATTGCTGGGTTGTAGGGTAGTTCTATTTTTAATTTTTTGAGGAACCTCCATACTGTCTTCCAGAGTGGCTGCAGCAGCTTGCATTCCCACCAGCAGTGCAAAAGAGATCCTCTCTCTCTGCATCCTCACCAACATTTGTTGTTGCGTGAGTTGTTAATGTTGGCCATTCTGACAGGTGTGAGGTGGAAGAAAAAAAAACATTGAAAAAAACATTGAAGAGGAGAGTATAATTAGCTTGCCTGGCCTTCACAGAAGAGGTGATTCTGGAGCTGAGTGGTGGTAGGACACTGAGGAGTTTTCGTGGTGGAGAACAGTAGAGACATGAGTGTGGAAGAGAGAAGCTGCATTGGACATCTGGGGATGTGTGAATCATTTGGTATTGCTGGAGCATAACAGAGTGTGTTGGAAACAGAGGATGTTGGGAACAGTAGGAGGTGGGGCAGGAGGGTCAACTCCTGCTCCAGGCCTCCGGCGAGAACCATCCTAGGGGGTGGGGGCAGAGACCTCCAATAAAGGGTCCTTTAGCATTCTGCCTTCCACAGTGCCATCCTTTAGGCAGGCAGGCACTTGGATCCTCAGGGTTTTGCCTGCCTTCCCTTCTTGCAACTTGATCTTTGGAAGTCCATAGCCATAATGCTTAATCCCTTAAAATGTGTTGAAAGCATAACAGCATTTGGTCTGTGATCAGCAACAGATTCTCTTGAAACTAATTTTTACGCAGCTCAAGATTGAGTGGAAACATCCCACTGTACTTAATGCAGTGTTACTGTAAAACTGCAGGGGTTTTTTTTTTGTGGGGGGGGGGGAGATTATCTGTTGATCTTTGATATTCACTTGTTCACAGAGCTCTGTCAATATACTGTGTCACATGGCTCCCTTATAGTTTCTAAAGCCATTAAATACTAAAGAAAACAGGATTTTTCCAGCTCTGATCTCATTATGTGTACAAATTCCAAGAGCAGCCTCCCAGAAAATAAAAGTTTTTATACAACAGAGTGGATGTGTTCATGAAAGATATATTGTTTATTTTCTTGGCACAGAGTTAACTCTAAAATAAGATTACTTAATTGAAGAAAACATTTCCTGACATGCTGAGAAGCAACATTTGAACCAAATCTCCTCTCTCTTAGATTAAGTCTAGGGTGGATGTGTTCTAGGCTATTTAATCCATGTGAATCTCAAACAAAATCATTTTAACTACTGAGGCATTTAGTTGGTGAGGCAAAATGTAATTCAATACTATAGGCAACAACTTGTAATCAATTATGATTTTTAGTTGGGAAGGATCCTGGGGTTTGTTGTTATAGTAGTAGTTTATTTATTTATTTATTGGCACAAAAAAGCTTAAATCTGGAAGCATTCAATTCAATTTTTCATTGCACTTGGCTGCTCCTGGCTTTGGTTTGCAGTGTAACTCAGCTCATTTTTAGTGGTTCTTTTATTCTATTTTTAGGACTTGGGGGTCAGCATCACATTACGTAATACTATCTATTACTTTTTATTATGTATTTTTATTGTACGTAGCATATATAGTATTATATATTATTATATAATTTATAATATATATGTTAATATTATCTGTTAAACATGGTAATATTTACATAATTAAAACTAGTCTATATACATGTAGTAAAAGAAGTTAGTTGCTCATCAGAATACCTTTTCTCTTTCTTTCTGGGCACATGACCACTTCAGTAGATTAGATTTTCTAGTCTTCCTTGGTGTTGGGTAAGGCCATGTGATGAAGTTCTCATTTACAGAATGTGAACAAAAGTGATGTGTGCCACCTCCAGGGCCAGGTCTTATATGTTGAGTTTATACCCTCTTGTCTCTTTCTGCTCACTGGAATTTGGGTGTGGAGACAGCTGTAGCCGGGTGGGTGAAGACAGTGTCCTAGGATGATGATACAAAACAGTGGAAAGAATTGGGGTCCCTAAATGCTCATGTGAAGCAAAGCTGGGCCACCCACCTGGGTTGCTCACCTTTGAACGGTTACATGTGAAGAAAATACACTCCCCTATTCTTTAAGCCACTGTACCAGTCAGGGTTCAATCAGAGAAGCAAAAGCACAAGATGATATATGAGTGGTAAGGGATTTGTTACAGAGATTTGATCTTAAGCAATTGTGGGAGCTGGTTAAGCAGGTTTTATAGGGCCATCTTGGCGACTGATGCTAGAAGTTCAAGTCCAAAGAGTGGACAGTTGGAAAGGCAAGATGGGTGCACAGTGGAGTAGAGCCGGATAAGGCAGAACCCACAGCACAAGCTGGCCCTTCTGGCCGCCTCTGGCCTGGATGGTAGGAGTGTGTGCAGGACAAGCTGATGTTCTTCATGGAGCTAACACACGCGTGACCCAGGAGTCAGAGAAGCTGAGAGGTAGAGTCAGGGAAGGCTGGACTAGTTGCAGGCCTGGCTGTTGTGAACACCTACAGGGTGAACCAGGAGATCAGCAACAGTGGCAGCCACTTCTGGCCTCCAAATCTCACCCAAGAATCTCCCTTGTGACACAGTCTAACTGGAAACATGCAGGGATGAGCCTCTGGGAAAGAGAAGTCAGTGTAGCCACATTGACACATTACGAAGCCACCTCAATCAACCCTTTGTCAGCTCACATGCATGATTCACAGCTCCTTAAGCCATATTTTATCTCCAAATGAAAACTACAACAGGGGCACCCGGGTGGCCCAGTCGGCTGAGCGTCCGACTTCGGCTCGGGTCATGATCTCACAGTTCATGAGTTCGAGCCCCACGTCGGGCTCTGTGCTGACAGCTTGGAGCCTGGAGCCTGCTTCGGATTCTGTGTCTCCCCTCTCTCTGTGCCCCCCCCCCCACTCATGTTCTGTCTCTCTCTGTCTTAAAAATAAATAAAACATTAAAAAAATTTTTAAAAAGAAAACCACAACGAAGTTGTGCTTCGGCCTGGCATGATGCCACCATCGCACATACAACCAAAGCATGGTAATACTTCCCTCGGAAGAGAATGCCAAGTCCCTCTTTTGGTTTGGGGTGAAAGCTGATACACAATCCCCGTAACTTAAATATTGGTGTATAAAGTTAATTACTGCACAGCACGTTGTAGGTCAGGTGCTATGGGGATGAGAGAGGGCAAGAAAACAAAAATGTTTGGTTAATAAATATACAAACATATCTAGGTGAGGAGGAAACACTCAAACCATGAGAATCCTCGTTTATGAAATAGTCACCTGGTCATCGCTGATATATCATTTCTTTCTTCCACTACCCATTTCCTTTACCCTAAGCAAGCACTTTAGCTGGTGGTGGTTTCCTGGCTGGTGGAGGGAACTCAAACCTTCTTTCCTGAAGTTCAGGATCACTAGTGGTCCTGCCTGACTTGGCGTGCATTTTTCTGTGGACTTTAATCCTAGGACATAAGAACGGTAAGAGGTACCCCCAGAGCATCTCCTATATCCCTACGGTATAATAATCCAAATTCCCCCATGATTTTCAGGATCGATCACTTGAGACAGTACAGTGCTCAAGTGATGTTTCTATTTTTCTCTTCTTTGCTCGTTAAGCCACTGGCACAAGGAACACACCGTGTTCAGGTGGTTGTCTAAACTACTAGTTCAGTAGAATCATTGTTGTGTCCCTTGGTGGAAGCAGTTTCCACCTTTAGTTCCTTTTGAGCTGAAACTCCTACACCACTAGAGCCCAATTGCAGGGGTGCAAATAAAGCAACGTTGCTAGTGAATCACTAGGGGTAATCCCACCCCTTGATTGCCAGACCCATGAATCCTGACTAGGGGAGGAAAATCATCATATATTGGACATCAATTTGGAGCATATATTTCATCCTGGAGGACATTGTCCCAGCCCTGCAAGGCATTATTACCTACCTGCCATCACAACTGATGGCATAGCCTCTTCAAAAGGCTATACAACGGAACATGACTCAGCCATTAAAGAGAATGAAATCTTGCCACTTGCCACAACATACAGTAAAACCTTGGTGTGCGAGTAACTTGTTCTGTGAATGGTTTGCAAGACAAGCAAACATTTCTGATAACTTTTAAATTGAGAAACGAGCAATGTCTTGCAATATGAGTAGTACACGATGCCGAATGTCACTTGATCACAGCTGAGCCAGTGGTTCTTGAAATTCGCTTTGATATACAAGTGCTTTGGATTACAAGCATGTTTCCAGAATGAATTATGCTCACAAACCAAGATTTTACTGTAGATGGATCTAGAGGGTATAATGCTAAGTGAAAGAAGTCAGCCAGAGAAAGACAAATACCACACGATTTCACTCATATGTGGAACTTAAGAAACAAACAAACAAAAAAATGAACAAATAAAGGGGGAAGAAAGACAGACAAAAAACAGACTCTTAACTATAGAGAACAAAGCGATGGTTACCAGAGGGGAGGTGGGTAGGGGGATGGATGGAATAGGTGAAGGGCATTAAGAGCACATTTATCACAATGAGCACTGAATAATGTATGGAATTGTTGAATCATTATATTGTACACCTGAAACTAACATAATACTGTAAGTTAATTATACTGGAATTAAAAAAAATTTTTTAAAAAGGCTATTCTACTATTTCATTAAGCCAACTACTTACTTTAAGCTGATGGGGAGCATGACAAGACTAGTGAATATCATGAGCATGTGTCCATTGCTGCAACATCATTTGTTATGAAACGAATTCCTTTGTCAGAAACAATGCTGTTTAGAATGTCATGGCAGTGGATAAGTTGCTCTGTAAGTGGATAATAGCTCAGAAAGAAACATCACAGGCGGGTAGAGTAAGCATCCATTCTCAGAAGAATGAAGTGCTGCCCCTTGCATTATGGAAATAGTCCAATGTAATTAACTCATCATCACGTATCTGGCTGATTCCCCTGAGGAATTTGTGGCATATTAGGAACTAAAGGGCTCTTGGAGGTTTGGGCACTCAGCAGCTTGGTAGGTGGAAGTTCATGTTGCTGAGTCCATGTGTAACCTTCCTCCTTTCATTCCTACTGTGGCCATGTTGTTCAGGAGCCCATTGGGCAGTGCCACGAGTGGCTGGAGAATGATGCTGCTTGATGTCCACAGAATGGGTTATCCTCTCCACCTGAAGTCACCTTTCTGTGAGCATTCACATAAGATACAAATATCTCTCACCCTCTGCCATTCAGAGAAGCCTGTCCACATACTTCTTCCTCAGATCTCCTTGTCACCAATTTTCCAATCATGTTCCTTGCAAGTCCCTGGTCATCCACCCAAACCATCAGCCATAGCCCATGAATCACTGTGGATCGTACCTCTCTGGCCATTCTACTTCCAGTTGTAGCAGGTGGTACGAACTGAATTGCTGGCCTAGGAGACCTAACTTTAGCAATTTCCAAAGGATTCTCCTACACTTTGGAAACTTTTAGCAAAAAATAGTTTCCAACTTACCTTTGGTTCATAAACATTAATCCTTTTTAAAAAAAGTTTATTTATTTTGACACAGAGAGAGCACACATGCACACATGTGCGAGCAGGGGAGGGGCATAGAGAGAGGGAGAGAGAGAATCGCAAGCAGGCTCTGAGCTGTCAGCACAGGGCCTGACGCAAGGCTCGATCCCATGAACCATGAGATCATGACCTGAGCCTAAATCAAGAGTTGGACACTTGACTGATGGAGCCACCCAGGCACCTCTAAACACTAATCCTTGAATACCATAACACTTACAAGTGCACTATAACACATGTAATCTCTTCTCTTTTACCTTTTCTTTCTTTCTTTCTTCCTTCCTTCCTTCTTTCCTTCCTTCCTTCCTTCCTTTCGAGAGCTGAGCGCTGGGGAGGGGTAGAGGGAGAGACAAGGAATCTTACGCAGTCTCCACAGCCAGCACAGAGCCAACACAGGGCTCCATCCCACGACTCTGAGATCATGACCTGAGCTGAAATCAAGAGTCGGACAATTAGCCAACTGAGCCACCCAGGCGCCTCTAACACAAAGTCTTACACATGGTAGGCAGGCATTCCATCAATATTTGTGCAGTGAATGGGTAGTCCTGGCACTTGATTGTGCAACTGCTGAACCTGTTAGGAAGTAGCCAAATGGGGAACAAGTTTATGTATCTGCTTAGCAGTTTAGAGTGCGTAACACATGAATACTTACGGCTGACAAGCCTGTATTGATCGACTGCTACGTACCTAGGTACTGTTCTACAATAAATCTTTGTATACCAATTGTTGAGCTAGGTTAATTTTAAGGACACATGATATCAATTATGTGATATTACATTTATTTCTTCTCCAGGTTAAGCACATGTGTGTATCTGGGCTTGGAGTCATAACTACTGCCTCAGAAGTGCTCAAAGGAGAAAAAGGGATTTATTGTTTCCTGCTGATTATACGTGTAGTTTGCTGAAGCAGCATGCTCGTAAGGTCTGGGAGGTTGAGGCCCATTTCTGATGTTGGTCTTGTTCAACACTCTTGAGCTTTATAGACAATTATTGAGAGAGTGAATGAGTTGTTTCCCAAGACCATGTCAGATGCCAGTAACTTTCTGAGATGCCTCAAGGAGCTGAGCTGTGGAACCAGAGGGAGCGTGGCGTAGCGAACCAGCACTGGACCAGGGCGGCTGAGTTCTGGCTTTAGCTTTGCCACTGCCTGGCTACGTGACCTTGAGTAAGGCACATATCTTCCTGGGTTTTGATTTCTGGTTTGAGGCTGCTTGAGAGTCAAATAGCAGCCATGAGAGGCCTCTCCTGCTCCAAGGTATTTTGTTTGGACTGTACATTGTACTAAGAAAGAAAAAAACTGTACTGTATTTGGATGCCTTTGGGGACATACACTCTGGTTCGCTACTTACCACCCCTTCCTATTACTTTTGTGCATTTTTACTCCACGTTTGGCCCCTGTAGCCATTTGGGTTTGTAACTTCTGAACATGATTGCCTCTAGTTCTGACATTCTCTGAGTTCGTGCCCCTGGAATATAAGTGCCATAGGGCAGGAGTTGGGGCTTCTTTCGATCACTGAATGCCCAATCCTAAAACAGTGCCTGGAATATAACAGCTGCTTCCTAAGTGTTTGTTGAGTGAATGAATACCTGCATGAAAATAAAACAGACCTATGGAGAAAGGGAGGTGGGGATCATTGTCTCCCTCCAGTTTGGATACAAATTGGTTTAAATACCAACTGCCACTGTTCAGGAGCTTGCCTCAGCAAAACTTGCCACTTTGTGGAGGCTGTGTTGCTGTGGGCATTGTCAGATGCCCAGTTCTAGATGCTTCTGCCTGAGCTTCCGGCCTGATTCCTGACCCAGTCGGTGCTGTCTTACTACTGGATCTGTTGGAGAACTTCCTGTGATCTTCCTACCGTGTGTGTTTTTAAAAATTCCTTGCTGAGAATACAACCCCACAGCACTGCTGTTAACACTCAATAAAACTTTCTTTTTCCTGGTAGCTGTTAAACTTTCACATCAGATTATACTACATATCAGCAGAATGTTCCACACGAGCCTTCCTTGCTAAACAGAAGTGAGGCCCCCTAACCCGTCAGCTTTGGGGAGACTACAAACCTAGCTCACTTTCATAACCACCCGGGGAGAAACTCTGTTGAAACAACACTTCTGGCCCTTCAGAAACAGCCCTGGCAGTTAAAAACATTAAAATACCGCTCAAACAAATGAACAACATGATGTAAAAGGCATGAGGTTTAAAGAAACGGTTTTAAACTAGAAATGAGTGCAGAGTTACTCGTAAGTATATATACCATTTGCTTACATTTTCTAGTTCCAATAATTTATAGTACAAATCTTCTATTTGTGAATTAAAAATGTAAACAACTTGACATTTTGTCTCACAAATCCAGACTAATACTCCTCTAGGTTCAAGAAGGAAAAACAAACAAACAAACAAAACTGTGTTCAAACCTCGCAGACAGCGGACAGGGCAAAGAATTCTCCTGGTCTCTTACACTTTATTAAAAATCTTTTTTTCTTAATGTTTATTTATTTTTGAGAGAGAGAGAGAGAGAGACAGAGTGTGAGCAGCGGAGGGGCGGATAGAGAGGGAGACAGAATTCCAAGCAGGCTCCAGGCTCTGAGCTGTCAGCACAGAGCCCGAGGTGGGGCTCAAACCCACAAACTGTGAGATCATGACCTGAGCTGAACTCGGATGCTTAACTGACTGAGCCACCCAGGCACCCTGGTCTCTTACAGTTTAAAACAGCAACATTGACCACAGCCTGGAAACTGACTCAGTCTGAGTTCCAAACCCCCCTAGCACAGTAACATTTCATTTATTATGTGGACATGAAGGTGGCATGTATTCTGTGCTGACAGAACTAGTCATGAGCAGAGCAGTCCTCTCCGAGAGCACTTGGTGGGGGCTGTTGCCAGATATTTCTCCGCAAGCACAGGAGCAAACCCTCCTTTCCCCTGCTCTAGTGGATTTTCATTGGAAACATCCCAGCCAGAGTTTCCGCTTGGGATTTCACTTGCCATTTATAGGCAAATGAACCTAGATACTTTTACTCTGCACTGCCTGCCCATGGGGCACAAAGTCTGAGATGTCGGAGATGTCTCGGGAAGATAAACTTGCAGAAGAATCTGGGTCCTCAGGGTCATAGGCTTTGCCTTTGTGAATTAGGCCCTGAGGTAGCACAGTACTTTTTGTGTCCTCACCAAGGATGAATTTGGACCATAAACTGCAGGATAACAAGTCAAGTCTATTTATGCGTCTCAGGCTTATACTTCATTATCTTCATACTTATACTTCATTATACTTATTATCTCCATCAAATGACCTGATTAGAAAATAAAAATGTGAAAATTTGTTTTAACAGAGAGGGAGAAGGATGCAGTAGACTGCAAATTTAAAGCCAAAGTGATCATCTAAAATTATTCCAACCACGTAGCATCACGTGGTAGCCCTGAGAAGGACAACGGGAGAAATCAGAGGCTAGTTTCTAGAAATGCTCCTGCAAAGTGTGCCCATTTAAACTGATCTAGACTATCACATGGGGTGTTTAGAGATAATGACTTTATCTTTTTACTTAGTGCATGTGGAAAATCATGTTCTCTGTTATTTTAATCATCTTCAACATCTCTCTAAACCAACAAAGGCCATTCACACCTAATCACATTGTAAGTATTCCCAATATCAGAATGAATTTACAGCCCAAAGGAGACATTGGTGATGGAGATGTCCATCTAAATTACACATAATTGGAAAGTATTTACCTAAAATCTACATTGAGAGAAAATCCATTTCTCTCATAGGAATTTCAGACCAGGTAAAATTCTTAAATTATTTTTTAATGTTTATTTATTTTTGAGAGAGAGAGAGAGAGAGAGAGAGCAAGGGAATGGGCAGAGAGAGAGAAAGGGAGATACAGAACTCAAAGCAGGCTCCAGGCTCTGAGCTGTCAGCACAGAGCCAGATACGGGGCTCAAACTCACGAAATGTGAGATCATGACCTGAGCCGAAGTCAGATGCTTAACCAATGGAGCCATCCAGGCGTCCCTGGACCAGGTAAAATTCTAAAGGCAAGTCCCCTTTCAATTCATTTTTACATTCCCCAGAGTAATCAGCACAATGTCTTGCAAAAATTTGGTGTCAGGGAGATTCTGTAAACAGGATAGGATTTCCAAATTTGTTTGCAAAATGGGATAAGGTTTTCCCCTGAAGTTTACCTTCAAATCTCTTAAAGAAAAAGTAAACTTTTCCTCTGGCTCTGTTTTTGGGTGTTCCCTCTACATTTTTCTCTTTGAAAGAAAGCAAAAGACACCCTCCTTCAATTTCCCCAAGCCTTGTGGATTGGAATACTCCCACGAGTTACTCTGTTTCTATCACTTCTGGGAAAGGGGTGCTTCCTTGGGGCAGCTGTTCAGTGGCTGCCTCCTGACAGGTGAACCAGAAATGAGTCTGGAAGTCCATCCTTGGAGGCCTCACCGCACTGTCGTCAGGACTGTTTATGTCTGGGTGTGTTGCCTGTGGTACCTCAAACTGGACAACTTCATAGCGACTGTGCTTTTGAGTGAGATATTTCGGACTGCTGAAATGAGTCGAAAATGCTTGAAAGAGTCAGCAGTAGTCTAAATCGTTAGCAGGGTTTTCGGGATAAGATTACTAAATGTGAGAACTTTCATAAGAAAACGTGGAAAGTAAAAGAGGTCCTGAACTCAGACTATGATGCTGTCAGCTGCCCACCATTGCTGCCTTGTTCCTTGCTAAAGAGGCCTTCACTGGCCTGTCTCCTGTTGCTCTGGGAAGAGATTCAGCGCTGTGCCTTCCAGCGCTATCTCTTACTCATTAGCTTCACCTTGCAGAGGATGGAGGAGCATCACAATGGATTAGGAAGTCCTGGAAGTAACACGAGTTTCACGTTAGAACAAAAACAGGTTGATGCCTGAGACCGCCATGGCTCTCAGAGAGCAGGACCTGTTGATCTGGGCTCACTATCAAGCAGTCTTCAGGGATGTATCCAGAAGCCCTGTGATGATGTTGCTTTGTATTTAGTTTTTACTTTCATCAAAGGTCCATGTGCACGCATGTAGAGAGGCAAGGGATTGTATAAGACTGGCACAAAAAACAGAAGCCTTTCTGTCCCTCCCATGTCCCACCTTCGGAGGGCAAACCCACTCGCCTTTTCCAAACAGTTACGTGCGATTTGCATCCGTATCTCTAAAGCACACAATGTTATTGCTACTTACGGAATTTTCACTTTTAAACATCATCTGTTGACTTCCTACAATGGAAGATATGGATCTAACACTGTTTCTCCCTGCCTCCCATGACCCAGGTTTACAGGACCCATCGTCTTCCCAAATAGTTTCACAGACGTTTAGTTAGATCAATGTGTACATTTCCAATTTATGATCATTTAAAGTGCTGTCAATAGCTTACAACTACTATCATAGTCTACCATGATTGCTTTTCCTTTTCTCCACAACATACTGTGGCATTAATGAACTTGGGGGTTACCTTAGCCTCTGAATTCCCTGTTTCTTGGACCTCATGCCCTCAAATGATTTATTAATTTGTTGTGGCGGAATACATCCTCCAGTAGCTTTCTGAGAAAGTCAATGGTAAATATTTTGAGAACTGCATTTCTGCATTTCTGAACTGCATATATGTATTTTACTACTCTATTTGATTAATGTTGCGACCGGGTAGAAAATTCTAGGTTGGGAATAATTTTCTCTCAGGAATGGAAGATATTTCTTCGGCCTTCGTATTTCTAGTGTTGCTGTTGATAAATCAGATTCTATACTGATTCTTGGTACTTTGTGCCTGTATTTTAGGATCTTTGCTTTGCCCTAAAGTGTTAAAGTTTCGCAATGATAAGCCTAGGTGTGGATCTATTTTTATCCATTGTGGCCAATACCTGATAGGTCTCTAGTTCTGTTGACTTCAATGAGCTGTTGGATGATCTCTTTCTGTTTTCTTTGTCTTTTTCCAGCACTTCTACTCATCAGAAGATGGATGTCCCGGGCTGGTCCTCTAAATGTCTTTCTATATCTTTCCAATTTTCTAGGTCTTTGTTTTACCTTCAGGGATATTTCTCAACTTCATTTTTTAACCTTTTACTGAGATTTTCATTTTTCCTTCCCAGTTTTAATTCTCCAAATGTTCTGATTTTTACATATAACATCTTGTTCTTGTTTTAGGTATGTGATAATTTGTTTAAGGTTTCATCTCCCTGCATGATTTTCTTCCAAGCTGGAAGTATATTGGTTTGTTGATTTGGCCTCGTTCTTTCCTATTAAAAGTCTTTCTCAAATGCCGGTGATCTTGGCTCTTTGTCCATATGTAAGACTAGGGTGCTACAAAAGCTGATAGGAAACCCTCTATGCAAGACAGGATTTGTCAGACTGAGCTTGTCAGTGTGGTGTTCTGCTTAGGCCGTTTCACAGGCAGATCCCTGATGTCAGTCTGTGGGTCTTTTCTCTTGAGCTTGCCAGATTCCCCAGAGGAGTCTTTTCTAATTAGGAGGCCAAAATACTGTGAAGTTGATTTCAACACCGTGTCAGTCTTCACTTAGTCACCCTATGTTCAGGACGCTTTTCCCATCCCGACTGTTCTTGTGGTTCTCAAGTCCAACACATCCTGGTCTTATTCTCTTCAGGGAATGAGTTCCTGGGTTTCTGTTCAGGTGGTGGAGGAGACATGGGGTGTCTCACCGCTGCTTAAACAAACTTAACCAACCCTCTGGATTTTATTTTCTTTTTTAACATTTATTTATTTTTGAGACAGAGAGAGAGCATGAACAGGGGAGGGTCAGAGAAAGAGGGACACACAGAATCCGAAACAGGCTCCAGGCTCTGAGCTGTCAGCACAGAGCCCGACGCGGGGCTCGAACCCACGGACCGCGAGATCATGACCTGAGCCGAAGTCGGCCGCCCAACCGACTGAGCCACCCAGGCTCCCCAACCCTCTGGATTTTAGCCCCGGCATTGTCTCCATTTCCAGGGGTAACCAGTACTGTCAATTCTTGGACATTCTGGGGATTCCATGGATATAAATTAGATGCCCTCTCAGCTTTTTCCTACTTTCTTGGGTCTGCTAAATCATTACGACCCCTCAAAATGCTTTCCAGCTTCTGAAATGTAGTTATTGTTTCCCCTTTTCTCTTTGTTTACTTTTGCTTTTTGTTCTTATGTTTAATCCCTTAGTTGTCCCTTTAGTGGAGTGTCTGGAGGGAGTAGAGGCAAATCTGTGTATTCAGCTGGTTACTCTAAACTGGAAATCCACGTAATCTGATGTATTTTTTCAAGAAAAAAAAAATCGTTCTACAGAGAAAACTTTCCATGAGTGCTTGACATGAATAGAGTCTAGGACCTACTGTAAGTTGCTAAATTGAAAGGAAAATGATACCTTTGTCACTTTCCTCTAATATCTGATCTGTAGGTTGAATCCTTGATTCATACCACTGCCGTATTGGTTAGAGGTCCTAAGGAAGTCCTCTGCCCTTGGGTCTATACTTACAATCCAAGAGTCTCAGGAAGGATTTTAGCCTCTCAGTATATCACTCCACCCTATTCGTTTGTCGTTGCTTGCTGGGTAACAATGGAGAGCCTAAAAGTGGGAGAGGGAAAGACACTGACTGGGAATGGAAGTGGAGGACCTGAAACTCTAATAAATGCACCCTCGGTAACCCTGTGGCACAGCCAGGAATTGCACCCACCCCTCCCACCAGCTACCCCTTTTGATCTCTCCTTTCTCTGGTTTCCTTCACAACTCCAGGACGAAGGGGGAAACACACATTTCATTAGTCCTGTAAGGACTGCCCAGCCCATGGGTCAGAGATGAGAATTCTGCCAAGTCACTTTTCTTAGAAGCCAGTGGATGACCATATCCCTGCAGGGAGATAGTTTAATGTGCCTCCCATTTCCATCACTTTTTTGCAAGGGAACAAAAGAGAAAAAAAGACTGTAAAGTTTTCAAAGCTAAGAGTTCCCAACAGGGTTAGTTCTCAAAAGGGAAGTTTACATGGGGGGCCTACCAGCTACCTGCTTACACACATGCACACACACACACACACACACACACACATACACACACTCCCCTTGAAGCTTTTATGTAAGGCAGATAAGACCTGAATGAGTATCCTGCAAACCTGAAATGGGAAGGAGTCCCCACAAGGGAGTTGAGTAGTCTCAAGTGGATATTTATATGGTGAAGGGAAAGGAGGACCCTTGGCAGATGTAGGATGAAAGTTTTAATGAACCGACTATGTACACAGGCCTCAGGATTGCCTGTGTTTTGCCTTTTAAGGTACCACCTGACTGTCTAGTATCTTAAGCTCCACCCTGGCATGTGTCACCTAGCTGTGTCCCAGCAATCCCTCTGGTTCCCAGGACTGTAGCTCCAGAGCCGAAGCTCGCCTGACGTGTTCTTTGGATGATTCACACAGAAACCCCTGGACATTCCCTGCATGGGCTCTGAAGTGGTGGCAAGAGGTCTCACCTAAGGGGGGCCTTCCTTCCCCTCTGCCCTCTGATATTTTGAATTCAGATTTCTACGACTCAGTCTGCTGCAGAGCTCAAGGGCTCGGGAACTGCAGGAAGTCCTCCAGGTGCCCGGAAGCCACCCAGGTCCGGACAGCAATAACACTGTGCTTATTTCAGCTTCTTGGACAAGTGCTGCAGGCTCCATCATACTCCAAGTTCAGGGTGAGCTGCTTTCAGAGACAGCAGCGTTTTCTGCATGTGCGTCTTTATACAGAATTGTCAGTCATACTTTGCAGGCAGCTGCCCTTCTACATAGGAGTAGCTGCTGGAAAGGCAGGAAACCACACAGGCCAGAAACAAAAAGACACTTGAAGTATTGTTTAGAGAACACGTGTAAGATGTTAGAAACCACAACATCCTACACCTGTAGCAACATCTACTGCAGATGGGTATGTGCTTTGCAGTCCATTTTAGACTTTCAGGCGGATCACTTCTAGGAAACAAACTTGGGCTTCCCTTGTGCCAAGTTCCCTGCTGTAGATGATTACTCCTAAAAGTCTGCATGTATGACAACTTTACTATCTCTGGAGCAAAGAGAAGACTTCATTTGCAAAGATTTGCCCCAACTCAAGCCAAGGTCAGCAACTGACGTTTCTGTCAGAGCCATTTTGGCCCCAGAGATACTGCTTGCTCTTTCAAAGTCAACAGGAAACCAAAACAAACTCTATAGGGCTTATGCTTAACAAAAAGCAGACTCACTCACTCACTCACTCACTCACTCACTCACTCACTCACTCATTATTGTCCAAAAGCAGCACTTACCGCCATCTCAATATTGGTTCTGTGAAAAACACATTAGCCACGTTAGTTTTGACACCCTCCTAATTGCATTTTCTGTGACTGGACCCGGGGCTCAAAGATGGACTCCTAGACCTCACTGTGCAACAGGAAACTTGCCACTGACGGGGGGGTTGAGCACCCTTATCAAGCAGAGATTTTATCTTTATTAGTTTCCTATTTAAGCCCGAGCCATAAACACCATAGCCATTAACAGTTTCACTGCTCAGAATATATAAATGTTCTCAAAATTGATGGCTATCTACAGTTTTGGGCAAGATCCAAGACCATAAACTCTTCTATGCTTTGAGAACCAGAGAGGCTGTGAGGCTGGGAGCGGCAGGAGTGTTATATAATGCCAGCTGCCTCTTAGGAAAGATTTTAAAGTTAGGGACCCTCTGGGGATTTTTCCTTTGTGCTGATTCTTAGGCTCTTTCAGACTAAGCCAACTTCTAAACAGGGATACTGGAAAGGCTTAGTGAAAGAGACCCAGAATGCTTTTCTATTAGTTTTGTACCTGGATAACTTAAGTACCTTAAGCAAGTGTGTCTGATGATCAGTTTTCTGAAATGACACTTCCCCTGCCTTTTCCACAGAGCTGTAATGAGGACCATATATGTCTTCTTGAAAAACAGAAAGTAATAAACAAGTCTAATCCCCTTTTGCCTTTAAAGTTAAGAGAACATTTACTTAAGTACTCAGTGTGTTAATTTATCCATTGCTGTGTACCAAATCACCCCAAAACTAAGCAGCTTAAAACAGTAAACATTTATTATCTCACAGTTTCTGTGAGTCAGGAATTTAGGAGTGACTTTGCTGGATGGTTCTGGCTTAAGGTCTTTCATGAAATTGTAGGCAAATGTTGGCCAGCGGGGTGCCTGTGTGGCTCAGTTGGTTAAGCGTCCGACTTCGGCTCAGGTCAGGATCTCATGGTTCGTGGGTTCGAGCCCCACATTGGGCTCTGTGCTGACAGCTCAGAGCCTGGAGTCTGCTTTGGATGCTGTGTCTCCCTCTCTCTCTGCTCCTCCCCCACTCACGCTCTGTCTCTGTCTCTGTCTCTCCCTCTCAAAAATGAATAAACATTAAAAAAAATGTTAAAAAAGGGTTGGCCAGGGCTACAGTCATCTGTAGTCACCCACTTCCAAGATGGATTACTCACATGGATATCGGCAGGACGTTTCAGTTTCCTGACACATGGGCTTTGCCATAGGTCTTCTTCAGGGCGCATGGCTTGGTGATTGACCTTCCCCAAATTGAATGATCCAAGAGAAAGCAAGAGAGAAACCACAATGTCTTTTATGACCTAGCCTTGGAAGTTGCGTTACACATTGTCATATCTGCAATATTCTGTTGGTTAGCCAGCTCATCATGGGAGTGGAGTGCACAGAAGCTTGTACACTAGGAAGTGAGGATTGGTGGAGGCTAGCTTGGGGATTGGTTACCACAAACCTGAACTATACTGACAAGTAACTGAGTGAACTAAAAGTGGTTATTAAGTGCAATTTGAGATCAGTGTATTGTTTCCCAATATTTTTCCATGTCTGATACACACAGGTGCCAATCCTATGTTTGAGTATCATCTGATAAATCCTGAGCATAGCATCAGAGTTACTCAGGCCTTAGAGTCAGAAAGTGTTGGGTACAAATCTGGCTCATTCACCTACTTGTTTGAGCCTATATCTCCTCATTTACAAAATGGGCGTAATATATTTGCTTCACTGGCTTACTATAGCCATTAATCAAAAGATCACAGAATAATACCTAACTACTCAATCAGTGGTAGGTATTTTTCTTAGTTAGTATTGCTTTTTTTCAATTAAAAAAATTTTTTTAATGTTTTTATTTATTTTTGAAGGAGAGAGAGAGACAGCATGAGCAGGGGAGGAGCAGAGAGAGAGGGAGACACAGAATTCGAAGCAGGCTCCGGCCTCTGAGCCATCAGTGCAGAGCCCGATGCGGGGCTCGAACCCACAAACTGTGAGATCATGACCTGAGCTGAAGTCAGATGTTCAACCGACTGAGCCACCCAGGCACCCCAATATTGCTTTTAGCATACAATTCAGCTTGAGAGATGAGCACACAGAGTACACAGAGTTGCATTCTGGCACTCACATAACAAAGGGTCTGGATATTGGCTAGTTTCAGGTTTGATGAATGCAGTGGCTCAATGACATCATCAAGTACCTGGGTTATTTTCACTTTCTCTGCCATCCTTGGCATTTGGATTTTCTCTTTGATAAGATAACCATGGCAACCTAGAGCATCAGGTCCTCACAAAGAAGCTGGCTGAAAGAGTTAAGTCCTTTCCATACGCCCTTTTTTAAGGTGAAGAAAATCTTCCTATACCCCAGTAGACTTTTCCTCAGATTTAATTGACCTGAGTTGGGTTACATGCCCATTTCTAAGCCAGTTATTGACCCAAAGTAGGAAATTACAAGTTGTTGGCTTAAATTATTCAAGGCTTCTCTCTGGGGCTGGGTAGAGATTTGGCTTCCCAGAAGCACATGGCTATATGATTAAAAAATAATATGAAAGAAAGTTGGAGATGGCTGTTGGGTGGGTCAGCGATATGTGTTACAGGGTACATGGAGATAAAATTTTGAGAATTTTGCGTGTTTGAAAATGTCTTTATCAGCACACTTGATGGGTATTTTGCTGGATATAGAATTCTAGACTAGAAATTTTTCCTTAGAATTGTAAGGCATTGCTCTATTTTCTAGTCACTTCCAGTGTTATTTTTGAGAAGTTCAATGCCATTCTGATCACTGGTTTTTGGTATGGGACCTGGTTTTCTTTCTGGAAGAATTTTGGAGTTTCTAGTTATTGATGAGTTTCTAAAATTTCATGATATGTCCTTTGGTATGATCTTTCATCATTTCTTATGCTAGACCCAGCTAGTCCTTCTAGTCTGAGAACTTACCCAAGTAAGTTCTGGGAAATTTTCTTGTGCTGTTTCTTTGTGGGGAAAAAATCCCCCTCAGGACACCTGGGTGGCTCAGTTGGTTAAGCATCCAACTTTGGCTCAGGTCATGATCTCGCGGTTCATGCGTCAGGCCCTGTGCTGACAGCTCAGAGCCTGGAGCCTGCTTTGGATTCTGTGTCTCCCTCTCTCTCTGCCCCTCCCCCACTCGTGTTCTCTCACTCAAAAATAAATAAACATTTTTTAAAAATCCCTCTCTATTATCTCTGTACTTTCTTCCTGGAATTACTTGAATGTTGGACTTCCTGTATTGATCTTCTAGGTTTCTTACCATTTTTCCCCTATTTTTCATCTCTTTGTCTTTTTGTTCTTTCCTGAAAGATATCTTCAGCTTCTTCTAGACTCTTTTACTGATTTTGTTTTTGCTACTGTATTTTTAATTCCTGAAATTTCTGTCTTGTTCTCTTAATGTTTCTCTTTTACAATATCCTTTTCTAATTCCGTGGATGAAATACTTTCTCTCATCTCTCCAAGGATTTTACTTGGAGGGTGTGTGTGTGTGTGTGTGTGTGTGCACTCGCGTGTGTGTTTAAACTTTCTCCAACTTCTCCCAGTTACTTATTTTTCCATTTTGGTTTTTATCATTTGGTAAAGGTTTTCCTTAAAATAGCTGGGTGATTCTTCTTCACTTTCTTATATTTCAAGGGGAAAGACTACTTTCCCCTACTTCATAATCTGCCAATTTGGTAAGTTGTAACATAAAAGCAGAAAGGACTGACATGAGGCCACAGGTGAAACTGCATGTTATTTTATTTAATCCTCATAACTATGTGATATAAGTGCTATTACCATCCTCATTTCACAGGTGAAGAAACCGAAAGCTCATAGGGTTTTATAACCTGTTTAGGGGCATACAGACAGAGAATAGCAAACATGAGCTCTTAGCCACAATACTACCATTGCCTTTCGGTTGGTGAAAGTTGTTCTTGGTATTGGTCCACATCTCTTTCTCTCTGGCCCACCTTTGGGTGGTCTTCTCATTCCCCAATTCCTTGGTGCCCTCCTGTTTCCTTAGGGACCCTCACTTTGTATTGATGCCCATCCCTATTATTTCTCAAAATCCCCTGCTTCCTAAGTTTCTTCTCCTTTTCCCCACACCCTCTCGCCTCCTCCAATCAAAATTTCCATTTCTCTAGCGGTACTATCTCACTGTGGGTTCAGAAGAGAAGCAAGTTTGCTGACATAAAGTAGAATCAAGTAGGAATGGTGAGGGAAAAGTTGGGTGCCTCTGCTCACTATCACCACTGTAGTTATTAGCATTTTTGAGGGGACTGTATTAATTTTAACTGTGGAATCAACATAGGTAACATTTCTGTTTTAAAATTTTAAAAATGTCTATTTATTTTTGAGAGAAAGAGAGACAGAGTGTGAGTGGGGGAGGGGCAGAGAAGAGGGACACCCAGAATCTGAAGCAGGCTCCAGGCTCTGAGCTGTCAGCGCAGAGCCTGACGCGGGGCTTGAACTCAAGAACTGCGAGATCATGACCTGAGCCAAAGTCGGATGCTTAACCCACCACCTGAGCCACCCGGGCACCCCAAGATAGATAACATTTCTTGATCTGACTCTGTACTGAGACAATACCAACACCTGGTCTTGGTCCCTGTCCCCAAGTTGTTAAATTTCAGTTGAGGAAACAGTTTACCAAAAAAAGATAATTATAGTACATCATAGTTTATTGGCGTGCGCTCTTTGAGATACTTGCCACTTTAAAGGTCATGGCTGCTTGCCATCAGAAAGGCAACTTGACCTACGTACACTGAGATTTCTGAGGAAGGGATGGGCTTAGACAGGGTAGCCAGGTCTGCAAGGCTGTGAAGTGCCCACAGGATGGGTGCAGGGGGGGCTGTGCGTGGAATAGAGACAAGGAACTTATGGTTAAGGTGGGGAGGGGTGTATGAAGAAAAGGGGTGTGTAGCAGCCCCCCCCCCTTCTGAAAGGCATGCTCTCTGAAGCAAGGATGGGGAAGCTGCAGGAGTGGCATGATTCAGCGAGAAGCCACCCAGTTCTTTCCAGTTCCTAACCTTCCTGGTTCTCAACAGCAGACAACAGCAGACAAAGCTGCAGGGAAAGAGCGCTTCTGAAGAGCATCACTCTTCTGACCTTTTGAGTATTTTTAAATAAAAGTGCTTTCTTTTAGCATATTTGAAAAATCTGGAAGGAATACGGTAAATCAATGACTTAAGCCTTATCAGCTTCAGGTTTAGTCATTTTTCTTGAACTGCATCCCCCCCACCGCGTTTAAAGACCAATAAGAACACCGAGCCCTCAGCACAGCCAGTCTCCTAGACTTCAGGATGAACTAGCAGATGGACTCGTGCTCAAACACCAAATCCCTTTTCGACTTATCTTTGGCTTTTAAGACCCGCATCCAACAGCCATTGAAAATGCTTCCCCTAAGAGCCTTGCTTTTGGAAGAGAGGAAGCATTCCCCGCTCTCTTGGGGCATATACCTATACTCATGAGAGGCACCCGGGACCTCCAGGAGGAACTCATTCCCGGGAAGGCAGACTCGGTTCCCAAAGCCTGGCAGCCAAGGTCGCCGCAAAGACACCAAAGGGTCGCCAAGCCACAACCCAACGACGTGTGTCCAGAATGCCTGGCCTGTGCTGCTGGGATGTTAAATGTGGGCTCTGTGTTGTTTTAATAAAGCGGGGGAGACGCTGGCAGGTTTCCCCAGGGGCGGGCCTGTTTCCTCAGGAGACCGCGAAAGCAGCTGAGTAGAGAGCTGAAGGCGGCACCGTGCGGGCCGCGGCTTCCCCGGCCTCAAGGACGCCAGACCGCCTCTGCACTAGTGCGGGTACCTCCCGAGAGGCCCCGGGCTCATTTTCCACTCGGCTGCGTCCCGGCCGAGCTGTAAACCCAACCTGACGTGGGCTCATTAATTTGGCAGCGACTGGAAGGCTGGGCCATGGCTGCGCACCCAGGAGGCCTTTGTGCGCCCAGGGTCAGGTCAGAGGGCAACCGAAACACGGCTGAACCCTGCACGCGGCTCCCGGGCGCGCGGGGCGGCGCGACCCGAGCCGCTTCCTCCGGCCGGGCGGCCCCAGGACCCGGCCTCCCGCCCTGCGGCCCCGCCAGCGCGGCTTCCGGAGCCCGGCAGCGCGGTGACCCGGGCCCTTGGGCGCGCCAGACCGGGCCTCGGGAGTAGGCGCACCCCGCGCGGCGCTCTCTCCTCCACCCCCGCCCCGGCATTAGCCCGCAGGCGTCGCAGGCCGGCCGGGCAGCGGGTCTCCGTGGCCTTCCGTCCTCGAGATTCCGTCACTGGGGTGCAGGCCCGGCCCTGCGCGCCGCCTTCCCTCGGTCTCCGCGCCCCGCGCGGGCCCGGAGCTCGGGGCTGGCGGGGGCGGGGACGGGGGTGGGGACGGGGGTGGGCGGTGGAAAGGCCCGGCTGCGACGCGCCGCCCTCCCACCCCCAACCCGCTGGAGCCAGGCCTCTGCCCCCCAGCCCGGTGGCCTGCTCTGGTGGTCGCTCGGGATGTTTCGGGAGGGTTTCGGCTGGCGGCCGGTCCCTTGAGCCCTCGGCCGCGCTCCGTGCTAAGAAGCACGTGGCGCAGCCCTGACCCGGTCGGCCAGGATCTATAGCACACTTCTTGTTCTGTTTTCTTGCTTTGCCAGGCCCGAGGCGGGAGTGCCGAGGGAGGCGTGCACACCCGGGGGGTGGAGAGAGGGGGCGGCGAGATGGGCCGCGGGGAGGAGGCTAGGACCCCCCCGCCCCCCCCCTCCAGCGCACTCCTTAGGCCCTCTGGGTTGGCAAGCGCCTGCTCGATTTTCCTTCCCTTTCCCAGTTTTCCGAGTGGCGAGTGGCGGAGGCACACTTCGAAGTCCTAGCCTCGGGATCCCAACACGCGGGTCTGGCCTTCACGAAGGCGGCGGGGAGGGGGGGGGGCGGTGGTTCTGCGTTTCACAAGTGATTCCAGCACAGATTAATTTTAGCAAGTTTCGCAAAAACAAACCGGCCTCCTTCTGTGCCTTTAGGTGACTTTTGTGACATTCAGCAGCAAAGAAAACTATTTCCTCTGTCATTCAGAGCTAACCACGTGTAATTGGCCCAGAAGTCTGTTGTATTTGGGGGAACTGTTTGCGATATCCCATCTGTTTTCATCTCGCGGTTCAAACGAGTCTGTGTTTACCCTTCTGTCGGGGAAATTGGTTTACATGCACAGCAATTTTGGTGCAACACCGAAGTATCCCCTTGAACTAATGCTACGGGTCCGACAGGCTTTGTACTGCTAATAACCCTCCATTACGTCTGTCAGGAGACATTTACACAGCCGCGTGGTCGGTCCCATAAAGGAAATTAAGATCCTAGGTTTATCTTAACTGTTTGAAAACCAATTGGTTTCTGGTGATGGCCACAGACGCAGACGCGCGGGTCGCGGGAGCAGTCGTGTCGCACTAGGGGGAAGCCCTGCCGCCTTCTGGCTTCCGCGGGGTGGGCTAGTCTGACAGCGGGTGACCCCCAGCAGCCACTCCTCCTGCCCGGAAGACGAATTTGCGTCTCTTTTGTCTGCACCGCCTTCCCGAGCTGCGGGCCCTGTTTCCCAAGTGACAGACCGCGAAACCGCAGGGAAGTGGCGGGAGCCTGGGTGGGAAGGTCTCTGACGGCGTGTTTCGCAGATCGAGGATGGATGGAGGCGCAGAAGGCTCAGCGGCCATCTGGCCGTTTCGCGGGCGGCAGGGAGACGATTTGGTGCTCCCAGGAAGGCGAGGTCTCCTTCCCAAGACTGGGGGGCGCGGAAAGAGATCAGGGCGCGTGAATCGCCGGCGGGACGCGGTGCCGGTGGCTGGTGGTCTCGTTTTAGACCCGCCTTGGGCGCCTGCAGGTGCCCGTCGTGGGTGGGGGGCGAGGAGCCCAGAGCCGCGAGGTGGCTGCGGAGTGGCCTCCGCACGCCCGGGAGTGTGCCTGGAGACGCGGCCGGCTGTCCTGGGGCTGAGTAATGGGAGAAATTGCTCTGAAATCGAGTCCGCAGCCCTGGCGGAGAGGCTGGTAATCAGCCCCTGGCATGTGTGCAAATGCTGATTTTGCGGGTGTTACTTAATCCATGCCGGCGGTGAAAAGCCGCAGGTTGGTGGCAGCCTCATCTCCCGTGGCCAGGCTTCTTCCAGGTCTGGTCTGCGGAGCAGGCCCCGAGCCCAGGTTAGGGTGCGGTGACTGGTCAGGGCTCGCGTCTGAGGTTTGGGTTATTATCCCAGTGTCTCGGCAGAAATCAGCCATTTCCTCTGCATCCCATGCTAACTTACTCTTTCAAGGGGAGGAAAAGTTGGGAGAGGAGACAACTGCAGTGTTTTACAAACAGTGGAGAATGTAACTGAGGCTGTTTTGGTAAAGGGAGCAATATTCAATTGTTCTTTTAACCTTAGTATGAGGAACTGTCATAGTTGTCTGTGGGAGGCCATAAAAATCAGTAAATGGCTCCTCTGCAAAGGAAGACCCAAGTCTTAGTGTTAAGGATTTGAGAAGTGACCTTTGCTAACTCTATTAGGGTGGAGGCCTGCTCCTGGGTAAATGTGGGAAAACAGAGATCTAAGGCCAGAACCTGTGTCCCCACAGATAAAGTGTCCATCTCTTCCAAAGGTGAAAGGAAATAAGCCCTCCCCACCCCCATCCCCGTCTGCTGGCAAGCCCTGAATTCCTACTCCATGGTCAATTCCCTACTTCATTTTACTTATGCAGAAACTGGTGATGAATAATTGAAAAATTTTTAAGAATCAAAATATTCCAGGGGTAAAAGGAGCGAAAATCCCAACCTACTCCACCCCTTAAAGCTCAAAAAAAACAAATAATCCACTGATTTGTGACAAAGGGCAAGAATTTATATAACTACTTGGATATAGGTCTGAATTATAGGGGACAGGCTCTCTTTTGAGATCCTTGAGCATTTTATTTTGTGGCATTTTCAGTACCTTTTACTGAAAATAAATCTACAGAGAGTGTGAAAAGATCCCAATTCTAGAAGCTAGTTTTAGTCAATTCATGAAGATGGACTGAAAGGTTTGTCCTGAAAAGGAATGATTTTAAAGTTAAAATTCTACTTTGTATTCATGGTCAGCATAGCCATGAAGCATGAGGAAAGACAACAGAATTATCGGAGAGTACAGTGCTCACATATTCAGGGAAATCATAAAAACAGGGTTTTAGTTTAACAGGGTTTCTTAGTAGTGGCTGACTTACTGTCTTTCTTGATGTTTCTCTTTTTTTAATTCTTTTTTTAAAGTTCATTTATTTATTTAGAAAGAGACGGGGGCAGGGGGGGTGGAGGGTAGGGGCAGAGAGAGAGGAAGAAAGTCCCAAGCAGGCTCCTCATTGTTGACGCTAACCCGATGCAGGGCTCGAACTCACGAACCATGAGATCATGACCTGAGCAGAAATCAAGAGTTGGTTGCTTAAGCAACTGAGCCACCCAGGCACCCCTCTTTTTTTTTTTTTTTTAAGTTTATTTATTTGTTTTGAGAGAGAGCACAAGTGAGGGAGGGGCAGAGAGAGAGAGAGAGAGAGAGGGAGAGAATGAATCCCAAGCAGGCTCTGTGCTGTTAGTGCAGAGCCCAACGTGGGGCTCGATCCCATGAACTGTGAGATCATGACCTCAGCCGAAATCAAGATGCTTAACTGTTTGAGCCACTCAGGCATCCCCTGACATTTTCTTTTGTCCTTCTTATCCATCAAGTACAACTGACCAAAAATTACACCAGAGAGACTCCTCACACAGTTTATTTTTGAGAGACTGCTCTTGCTTAGTACTGCACTAGCAATAATGATGGGCACAGAAGGAACAGATGTGTTGCCTGCCCTTTTGGAGCCTCTAATTTGCTCCGGGAGAAGAGACTTAGAAAACTTAGAATATCCTTATCTAGTAGGAAGCAGAAAGTAGGAGTAGGAGGCAGTAGGAAGAGCTTGCATAGTATTGCTGAGGGAACAGAATGAGGAAGCCACCAGCTTCCCAAGACCCAAGTGATGCTGAGGTCCTGTCAGAGAGAAAGCTAGAAGAGGAGGCTAGGAAGTCAGTAGCCAGAACGGGGTGTGGCTCAGCTATTGTCTTTCTTTTCCTGCCCCTTCTGTGCTTGCAGTGGCACCAGGAGATGACATTAAGGGCAAATCTGGAGTTCATGGTGTATGTCTGTGTGTTTGTAGGGGTGTGGTGGGGAGGGAAAGTCCAAATATATTGTCTGATCGTTCTCCACCTGTGGTGAGGTTAGGGGGAGCTCCATTTTCTGGCTGTCATCCAGGAGCTACTTGTGTTACTATTTGCATCAACATGATGCCCACAGGTAATCTCGAGAAAATAAACTAACCGGATTATGAGCTAAAGAATCATGTGGGCTTTTCTCCTGCTAGGATCTCAACAGCTGTTCCAGGACAAACATTGCCCAATAAGACTGCCCCCATCACAGGATGAATCTAAAGGACTTAATTGTGTGTGAGTAATTTCTAGAAAGTACTTGTAATTTTGTATGTGACTGGAAAGAATAACCACGGTGGAAAAGCCCCTGCATTTCTAATTGGTTTTGAGACTGTTTTTACCTGGTTGGTGTTTGAAAGCAAAATAATTGTTTCTCCTTGAGAAAACTGTTTGATTCTAATACTCCACATGCGTTTGACATAGTTAAAAAAAAAAATTTGGATACAGTTGCTGTTTTGATTCTGTCGGCCCTCTCCCCCCACCTCCCTGTAACACAGGCTTTGGTTTGATTTTTCAGACCACACACACAGAGAACTGAATGTTCCATTAGTGATCATAGTCTTATCAATTCTATAGGTGGCAGAAGGCTCACTCTAGGACCACCTGCCTCTGCATAGTATTACACTGTGGGAAGACATTCCCCCACCACTAACAATGTGGGATGTAGTAGGGTGACTCTCACAGCCCATCTACTTTGGCATTGAGAACAAAGCTAGTTTAAGTTCAACTGGTCTGAAGCCTGCTTTCCTTAGATCTTGCCCAAGATCTATAACTGTAATCATCCATAATGACCCTATGCCATTGAATCTGCCCTGCCCCTGTGCTAGGAGACAGGAACCCAGGCCAGGGTCAGCACTACTAGTTGGCTAGCCTTAAAGAGCCTGGAGGAGCCCCACAAGTGAGAAGCTCTCCACACTCATTTTCCGGTCTCCCCCTCCCCACATGAAGGCCAAAAGCCCTGCCTGCCCCTAAAATCTCTAAAGGAAAACAGACGTTTTAAAATGACTGTCAACCTGTAAACAGTTACCCATTAATGAACTATTAAGCACTTAATTTTTATTTCCTCTATGTATTCATTTGCTCATTGAAATTTTGCCCAGCACATGGAGTATTTGGCAATCAGTTTCTTCTGTTTTGGGAAACCACTTATGTGTGTTTTCAGGGATGCCCAGGGAGACAAGGATTTGGTTTATGTGCAGCCAGGGAAGCCCTCAACTAGTAGAGGCTGAGATCTTGGCAGAGCAGTGGATGGCGTGGGTGGAAGCAGTGGATGGGAGAAGGAGAAAGAGGGGGTGAGCAGACAGTCCAGAAGTTCTAGCTTCTGAATGTTCTTAGCAGGTTCTGGCCATAATCTCTTATGCTGATAGGCCTTCAGATATGATAAAGTTCATAGCTATTGGATGAGAAAGAACAAAATGAGCATTTTTTAAAAAGCAACTTAAAAAGAAAAAAATTGTCATGCATGGTTTGATTCTAGCAAAAGAATGATTATACATAAATAAGACATAGCATTATAGTTATTCTTAATGCATACATGCTTGCTTTTTTATATCTGTATTTCTTCCATCTAGATACAAAGATAAAATATACAATCCAAGTCAGCATTTACCATTTATCGTGTTATTCACGTTCACTTGTTTTTTTTCCCTTAAAATGTATACTTTTTTCCCCATGGACTTCCTTTTAGGCACAAAACTCAGATTCTGAAAGAAATACTTTCAGGTGGTTTTTTTTTTTTTAAGCTGAGTTAGCTTTGTCCATTTTACTAACTGTGCTTTTGTACATGTATTTATTTTTATGATTTATAAAAATGTTCTCATCATTTTAATAGTCACCCCTGGGTGCATGGGCAATGGTTTAGAAAACTTCCAAAATATGGTAATACCACTATAGCAAAGCACCACACAGCAACAAAAACACAAACCCACTGAACACTGGCCCAGAACAACATTCCTCCAACTGTCTGGGGAAAATAAACCAAAAAAAGCTATCTTTCATCGTGCCTGAAAGGTCAGCTAACCAGGGCTTTCAGGAGAACAAGAGGAATGGTATTTTACAGAGGAGGGCCCCTTGTTGAAGACCCTTTGCCTCCAGCTCCCTAGAAATGCACTCCAGGGCGGGGTGTGGAGACAGATCTCATCCTAGAAGAGGGGTTATGGGCCTGAAGCTACGTGGAACCTACCCCACCTTGTGTGGACGTCCTGGCTGCCCGAACGAATATAGCCAAGGTGTCCATTCCAGCTACTAATTGCTCTTATCCTATCAGCTGAGGGCAAGGCTCTGGTTAGTTAGATTAGTTAGTTACAGCTGCTGTTGTTATTTACAAAGTGCTGAAGGAAAGATTGTTTTGAGTTCAGCACCGTGATATAGACATGGATTTTGAGTCCCAGCTGTATTTTTTACTTGATGTATGATCAAGTCACGTAACCTTTTCTTGAATCTTAAGTCTTTTTCCCACTAAAATCAGAGATCACATTGGCTGCCTCACTGAGTTGTTATGAGAGTTAAGTGAAATAACACAAGTGAAAGAACCGATTAAATATATTGCAAGTGCTCTGTCAATGACCTGACTGCTGTCTGGAGGTTTTCTTGAATCTGAATTACCAGAAAAAAATTGCCTGTACTCTGTCTTTGTCTTTCCATGGGTGCACACAGCCTTCCTCAACTGCAAGTCAGATCTGAGTGAATGCCTGAAAAACCTGGAGAAGGATAGGCACTTGGTCTGAGGGTGGGGCTGCATTTGCATTCCATCTGACAGGCTAGGGCCACACAAATACAAACTTAGTCACTCTGGAGTGTAACAGGGCTTCTGGCCGACTCCAGACTTAGAGCAAGCGTAATGGGACAAAAGCAAAGGGTACAGGGGACATGGTATACTCAGTTGACTTTTGTCAGCCATGTCAAGAGGCAGAATGGAGTGCTCGTTATAAGCAAGGATATCTGGAGACTGCTTAGAACAGTGCTCAATATACTGGGTATCAGCGCTTTCGAGAGGCAGCAGAGACTCAAGCTAAAGCATGTGGCTCTGAATGAGCTGCCTTAGTCTGCTTTCACCGTTCACTGACTGGATGACCTTGGGAAGTTCTTGCACGTCAGTTCTTCGGTTTCTTCATCTGTAAAATGGGGGTGGTAGTAATACTTCCTAGGGTTGTTTTTGTTATGATTTAATGAGTTAATAAATGTCAAGGGCTTAGAACAGTGTCTGGCATGTAGCACATATTTGCTGTTATTATTGTTGTTTTTATTATCATTATTACAGGTAAGCTGCCCCCACTCCTTTCCTTCCAGCTCAAAAAATGTAGATTACTCCCTAGCCAACCTGAAGGAGAAGGCTGTTGATCACCCAGAAATCTTTCTATGACTCTTACCTGTATGGCTGGTCATGCCTACTTTATCCTAAGGTGGTTCTTTAAAAGTTCGCTACAGGAGGGACACATTTACCCCTCCCAGGGGGCTGTCTCATCCCACACCTTCACTCTACCCTTGCATATGGTGCCCATTAGTCCCTTGTGATTTTTCACCACCTTCAGTTCCTCGACTTGTGTTTTTCCTCTCCCTTCCAGTTCTTGAGTATGATGAAGGGCTGTCCTGAGTCCTGTCGACAGTCAGGGGATGTTGCACTGATCAGACCAGGGCTGCTATTTTTCCGGATGAATAGGTGTGTAGATGGACTCAATGGACAGTGTTCGATTGCTAATTCTTTAAAAAATTTTTTTTAATGTTTATTTATTTTTGACAGAGAGAGAGACAGAGCATGAATGGGGGAGGGTCAGAGAGAGGGAGACACAGAATCCGAAGCAGGCTCCAGGCTCTGAGCTGTCAGCACAGAGCCAAACATGGGGCTCGAACTCACAGACCACGAGATCATGACCTGAGCCGAAGTTGGACGCCCAACCGACTGAGCCACCCAGGTACCCCGATTGCTAATTCTTATAAAATCAACAGGAAATGAGAAATAGAGGATCAAAAAAATTAAATGCCCTGTTGGTTTTTAATCATTCTGATAATCTCATTCCTCGTGCTACCAGTGTTATTTTTAAGAGAAGGTGAATAAATATGAACCCCCTTCCAAAACATTGCAGGGCTCTGTAGTTTCCTCTGAGAACTCCTTTCCTTTTGAGGGTGGACTTGAACTCAACAGCAGGACAAACATCGCTAAGCAGGCCCCGTCCGTTAGCAGTCTGTGTTTTCGCCAAGGGCTTATGGATGGCATTTCTTCACAACAGACGTAGTGGAATTAGTTGGACATATCACTCTAGACTGAGCTCTGAATCTCCAGATTGTGAGCAGTTTAATTCATACTCTCCATGTAGCTTTGCTATTGACATTTATTAGCCAAGAGTGTTGCTGCCAACACAAGTTTTGAGTAGATTGTGGTATAAACAGATTTCCTCTTTACACATTCTAATCAGCGCAGAAGGATTGTTTTTATTGAAACCGTATCTCGGCTTAAACTTCTCCGCACATGTAGGCACACATGTACAGAGTTTAAATTGTATTTATGGTTGGTAAATGTTCTAATTATGGGGCTGCGTGTGTTCAGAGAGGAAAATTAAATCAGCAAACATGGGACGCCAAGATGCCCTTCCGCTCTGGATTGGGTCCTTTACGGTTTCAGGCTTTGAGAAATCAATGCCGTGAAATGGTGGGTGACAATCCAGGCAGACATTTGTCTCCTGGCTGATTTACAGTGTTATCTACAGAGCTTTTTTTTTTTTTTTTTTTTCTCCCTCATGAAGTGAAATTTGACTCCTTATTGCCTGCTTCATCCGAACACATCACAGAGCAATTGCCAACAAGCAGTTCTTCTGGATAATGTCCTGGGCCTCATTTTCCATATTAGAACACGTGGGATGCTAAAATCAAAAAGGTATGTAACTGAGATTGTGCCTATCAGCCCCATCCCATGCCGCTGTCGTGATAATGACAGTGACTAGGTTGCTAGTCTCTAAGCAGTGTCCAGTCTTCTTTGAAACTCACCCAAGAAGAGGTGTCCACATCTTTCCCCAGACTCCTGAAGAATGCAGGCCTGGCTGCAACAGACCAAGGGGGGCTAAACGGTTTTGAAAGTAGCTGCTGCTGTTATTTAGTTAGCTCAAGGAGGATTGTAGTTTGCAAAAATGGGCAAAATATGCACTCCAAGGATATGTAGAGCATAATCTAGCCTGGTCTCCCCGACCACAGTAATTTTGCTGCTGCAGGCAAAATGCTTTCCTGGTGTAGGTCTGAGTTGACAGATTACCGAGGGAAATTTTTGTCTTGCCCACACTCCCAGATTATTCAGCTCTCTTTTTAATATACCACTCGGCCCTCCTCCACACAGATTGTGTGGTGTAGACCTGGCATCCTTAACTGAATAATCTCTTCGCTGACAGCTGAAAAGTAAAGGCATCTGTGACAATCAGATGGGGTGCCTCAGGTTGGTTCCAGATGTCAAGTTGATTAATGTCGGAGTCAGGGCTGCCAGCAGATCCCCAGGAAACAACCCTGGTGGCTGTAGCATCAGTGGGTAGAGACATATGCACAGATACTGAACAGATGCCAGTCCTTCTGTATCAGTTTAATAGAATACCCGGAAAATTGTGTACTTCCCCCAGGACGTAAACCCCGATACGTGAATGTTTTCAGCCATTTTTCACGTTTCCTAACGCAGGGAGTTTGTTCCACTAAATTAACGTCAGTATTTCTATGCTAAGAAGGCCAATGCAGGCAAGCCCCAGTGGGAAAGCCCAGTACAAAGTGAAGATCTTTGCGAGGTTAAAACAGCACATTTCTGTGTAGTACTTCTGATTTTCCAAAGCATCATCATTTTTACTTCTTTTCCCACCATTAGCCTCAATCCCTATAAAACGGGTTGAGAAAGGCGTGATTGTGTAAGTGACCCAGCGTTCGTGCTCTGAAGTACTCTGTGGGTTAGGGATACCATTCATTGTCCTTCCCACCTACCCGAGCCACCACGAGATGGGCGAATGGCCTATTAGATGTCATGCAGTTTGGTCAGCATAAGAACTACAGACTCAGCACCCACCACCCCTGCTTGTTCTCTCATCGAATTGTGGTCCCCAGACCAGCAGCATCAGCATTTCCCCAAACCTACTGGACCAGAACCTCTGCGAGTGAGGCCCAGCAATCTGTTCTAAGAAGCCCTTTGGGTGATTCTGATGCACACTCAAGTTTGAGAATGACTGGCCTGGGCCAAGAACTCCTAGTTTGCATTTCCTAAACCCCAGGCCCAGTGGGCATCCCATGAAGCAGTTTTCAAAACTTCACGAAACTTACTAGGAATCATAGCCTTAATGTTACTTTTTAAAAATTACATATTTCATTATAGATGGCTGATAAATGACAGTTGGAAAGGGAAATGGACTATTACATCTCATTATTGCCATTTTTTAGGAACTCGATTATTAGTCAGTGCTGTTGAGTATTCTTTCCTTCATGCCCCCACTCATTTGTGTTATTACATGCTCTGTGATAGATACCAGGAGATCCAAAGATGGTAATGTCCTTACTCTGGAGATAATTATAGGCTTGCGAACAGATTATTGCAATACAATATAGCAAGTACTAAAAAGCAGACTCAAACAGTATTGTAATTGAAAAAAATCTGAAAACCTTGGGGAAATAATCTTCAGGTGAGGCCATATTGCTTCCAGACTTTGTGGAGAAGCTTGGACAGCTGGAATGGGAGAGAGGGAGGTCGGCAGGGCAACTCTTGGGTGGAAACCTGCTCCTTCCTCTTCATTCCCCAGCCACCCAGCAAAGCAGCAGAAAAAGGAGCCCACCTCTGGGTTCTGGGTTTGCCTCCCTCTCTTGGAATCTTCTGCCTCTTTCCTGGGCAATGACATTTCTGATTATGAGAAGCACTGATAGATCATTTGAAACAGGCTCACAGACCCTGCACTAGTGAGAACTTAAAAACGAGAACTTTGACATACTTTTCTAGACCTGGCTCATCTTTTCTTATGATGGGCAGTTATTTAAAAGGCACTTCTCTGTTCAGCTGGTGACTGGAAACCAAGAGAAACGTCACCTTGATTCTGAGACTATGTGGAGAACATTTGTTTCCCTCCAGTACAATGACTTTCAAAAACACATAAGGTTAGTTCCTGTGCAACTTTTTCACGTAAAGAAAAAATCATGATTATGTGGTTTGCGTTGCAGAAAAAAAATACTCTGGGTAATTTTGCTTTCAGGTTATAGTGAGGTTGGTCCCTATTTGTCAGGTTTCTGGTCCAGAACCCCAAGCCTGAGCACATGACGGGCCTCCTTGTCCTTCCTTTCAAGTTTACTTTCTGTCTGTCTGCAGTGACACTTCAGAATGTGTGTGCATGCCCGAACCCCCCGCAAAACTAAAACAGGAGGAAAGGGGAGGGGCAGGGCAGAGATGTCGATGCAAGGAAACTACAGATGTAAACGGAAACTTATACCAAGAACACCAGCAACTGCTTTCTTCTGTGTGTGTGTGGTGGGGGGGGGGTGCTTCTGGTTCTAAATGAGGTGTTAGTGTTTGTGGGGTGGTAACCTTGTCCTACTGAATTATGATGAGAAAACAACCCAGTTGCCTACAGAGCCAAAAACAAACCTCAGAACTGCTTAACTCATCCGTCAAACAAATTGTATTTTAGGAAATGCAGGACAGAGAAAAATGCACCAAAGAAAAGGAGATTTATTTATTTGTACAAAAGTAGAATGACAGGCGTTTGAGTGGATCCAAATAGCATTTAGGGAGAAAAAAAAATGTGATTCATTGCCAGCTATTAAATCTTGTTTATCCTTCTTTAAACTAACCAGAAACACATTTCGGGAAAATGCTAGTTAACAGTTTAAGCAGTGCAAGCCTCCTGGCTTTGCCTTCCCTGCTTCTCCAAGAGGAGGATGAGGGTGTGAAGCAAGTGAACAGCGTTTCAAGAAACTGGGGCCACGAATGGATTTCCAGTCCTGCCTCTGGAGCTCACCCTCAGACTCTGGGAGAATTCCTTCAGTCTCCTCAAAGAGGGATGCTTACCTTCCAGCAGCTGCGAGAAGGTCCATGTTTACCAGGTAGTTTCAGATGAACGTTCCCAAGGACGTAAAACATTACTCCAAAGCAGTCAGTGACGACGTGCTGTGTCCTTCACAAAGCACCTTTTCCCCGATGGCCCATCATCCCCATAGTGTCTCCCAGACCGACAGCGGACAGCACCAGAGCTGACCCCAGACACGGCTCTGGGACTGAAATGCTTCAGAGCACTTGACAAGGAACTGAAAAATTTGCTGAAGTCCCAACTGTTGGTAGAAGAAATGCCTCCAAGCTACAGTACGCTGTGGTGGTCCCTTCCAGGCTGGCCCTGTGCTCTTCCTGCTGCGGGGCCTGTGAGGGAACTGCCTTTTATAGACGCTCTTACTGCACCCCAGCACCCTCTTGCTTAAATGTATTAATATAAATATTTGGGGATGCCTGGGTGGCTCAGTTGGTTAGGCGTCCGACTCTTGATTTCACTGTCATGATTTCACGGTTCCCTGAGTTCGAGCCCCACATCAGGCTCTGTGCTGGCAGCATGGAGGCTGTTTGGGATCCTCTCTCTCTGCCCCTCCTCCACTCATGATGTCTCTGTCTCTCTCAACAAGAAATAAGCTTTAAAAAATTTTAAAAGATATATAAATATTTGGGTCATCAATGCCTTTAGAATTAGAATACAGTAGAATCCCTACCATAGACTGCAGGGATTCAATTGATTCAATCAGTATAGAGATAGACACTTTTCTGAAAGAAGCCACTAGCCTTCCAAGCAAATAATTCCACCCTAGGAATTATCTAGGGTTTGTGGTTTTAGTAGTGTTTAGAGAGGGGACTATCTGCGGAGTTTAAGGCCACAAGGAAAGGTGCAGGTGGGCTCATTAGATCCACAGAACTAGTCTTCCCTCTCCCCCTCCCACCGCAGTGGTCAAAGCAGAAGGAATATGGCTTGCTGACTTTCCAGCCTCAGGGCGCTCGATGAGGCTAAGTGATCTTGGCCTGTACTGGCTCTGTCCCCTTTTCCCCAAAATCTTCCCTGGAATCTTCAACTTTTCTCTTTTGCCCGACATACCAGATTCCCTCACATATTTCTACTAATATTATAAATTCCTTGAGGACAAGAATACTGTTTTTTTTTTTTTTTTTTTTTTTTAAATTTTAACGTTTATTTATTTTTGAGACAGAGAGAGAGACAGAGCATGAACGGGGAGGGTCAGAGAGAGGGAGACACAGAATCTGAAACAGGCTCCAGGCTCTGAGCTGTCAGCACAGAGCCCGACGTGGGGCTCGAACTCACGGACTGCGAGATCATGACCTGAGCCGAAGTCGGCCGCTTAACCGACTGAGCCACCCAGGCGCCCCGACAAGAATACTGTTTTAATCACTTTTGTATCCCTTTCTCCTAGCAGAGCAACCACCATGTAAAGTTAGGCATTGGAAAACAGTGTTTAAAATGAGTAGGGCCCTTTTACCTGCCAGCTTTGTGAGCCACCTAGGCTAGATCTGTGCCGACTGGAGGCGCACGATAAGGCAAATCTCCCCCCAGACAGCTACCTTCAAACCTAACATTAGGGAGACTCTCTGTTTTTCATTTTAATTAGCTCTACAAACAACATTCAGTCTTCACTACCACCACAACAGAAGACCAGCCTTGTCATCATCCTGTGGGTTTCCTCGGCATCTGCACTTTTAGGGTGAGAATCCATTTGAACTACTGCAACGGTGCCTTTGGGATTTATAGGAGGAAAGGAACTCAAATAACCTGACAAGTCAGAAGAAGATAAACTTAGAATTGGCAGAAAGGTGTGCCTTCTCTTCTGGCCAATTTTGGCCAGGGTAGCAGTTTGCAGAGGGAAGGAAGGGGAAGGCACAGAAGAGCATTGTTTTAGGTCAGAAATGTCATAGCGTGCATTGTTTCACAAGGTGCCAGGAACATCACTAAATTGCTCTTGTGTCAGAAGGGAAATTTGGACATGAGCTGGACCAAGGCAGAGTGTTTGCAGGGCGTCCAAACTCTGGACTGTCACCACAGAGCATAATGACAAAGGGAAGAAGGATTAGGTCACGGGGTGGGGCCCTGCGAATAGGATCAACGCCCTTGTAAAAGAGACTGAAGAAACGTTCCCTCTGCCACGTGAGGTCACAGTGAGAAAATGGTGGTCTGCAACCTGGGAGAGGACTGTCACCAGAACCCCACCATGATGGCACCCTGACCTTGGGCTTTCAGCTTCTAGAATGGTGAGAAATAAATTTCTATTGTTTATAAGCCACATAATCTATGTAGTTGGCTTTAGCAGCCCAACGAAGACATCAGGGTGGTATCTTACAAAATCTTATCAGTTCTTTGCACCTATTCCCCTGACTACCTGACCCATGTTTTGCTGCTTCTGGAAAGAACAGCAGTGGAAGGAATGTGGATAGGACAGCAGACCCCTGGGAGGAGCTGAGCTGACAAGCAGGAGGCAGTGGATATTCCCTGCAAGGGTCCTCGCTCGGATTCTCGCCTGGATTCCTTTGCCACGTCACCTTCTACTTGCCCTTTTCAGGGAGAGACTGTGGTCACCACCACACTCCTGCAGGCACCAAGGGCTCACGTCACACCGTCACATGGCACCCTCCCTCTGCGCCTCTGGCCTCACATCCAAGAGCGTGGCAGCCAAGGACGGCACTGTTGCCATTTTTCCCCATACTCCTTCCCTGAAGATAAGAGTTTTAAGATGTAAAGGGACTCTAGGACCCAGCCATTCCACTCCTAGGTATATACCCAAGAGAACTGAAAACATATCTTCACAATCAAACTTGTACACAGATGTTCACAGCAACACTATCCACAGTAGCCAAAAAGTGGAAACAATCCGTATGTTCATGAGCTACTGAATGGGGCAACAAATGCGGTATGTCCACGCACTGGAATATTACTCAGCTGTGAAGAGAGTAAGTGTGGACATGTGCTAGAACAAGGACAAACCTTGGAAGCACTCTCAGTGGAAGAAGCCAGACACAAAAGGCCACAGATTGTATGATTCCATTCAGATGAAATACCCAGAGAGGCAAATTCACACAATCAGAAGGTAGATTTGTGATTGTCTGGAGTTGGGGGGAGGAACATGGGGGAATGACTGCTAGTGGGCATGGGGTTTCTTTTTGGGGTGATAGAAATTTTCTGGAATTAGTGGTGATGGTTACTCAACATTAAGAGTATACAAAACTCACTCAATTGTACACTTTAAAACGGTGAATTTTATCTCCATGAAAAAATGGAATTAAAAAAAAAAAGAAGTAATGAACTCAAGTCTCCAGGAAACAGCCCCATTTCCTTCTTGTTTCCCTCCCTGAGCCAGCTGGGAACCTTGTTCAAATATTTGCACACCTCAGACCCGCGGTTTGGACGGACCTATTGGCGCATCTTTTCTCCTACCTTCTGGCCACATCTCTGCGCTTCAGTGTCCATTCGTTGAGACTCCAATGGGTATTCAGTTCTGAATGTTCCTTTACGTGCCTGCACTACGTATTTGGTCTTTGGGGTTTGGTTGATCTAGATAGAGATCTCAAATCCCCACCCTGTCTCTGGCAACACTGGTCCTGTGAGCCACTCCCTGTGGGAGCTGTATTTCTCAACTGTTGGAAAGCACCAGGGCGGCTGGTTTGAGGCACAGACTGATGAATAAGGCTCAGCAAAATGCCAACTTGGGCCATTTGTTTTTGTGTGTTTGTCTTGTTTTGTTTTGCTGCTGTCATAAGCCGAAGCCTTGAGCCAAGAGATGCCTCTATCATCTGATAGATAGGACCCCTCAGTTTGCCCTTCTTCGGCCTGTCCCCTCTTCAGCAGGCACTGCCACACAAGTGGCCTGGTGTGGAATCCACACATCTATCGAGCTGTGAGGTGTGAGGATTTCTCGGGGTATAAACCTCATATAAGTGGCCGCTCAGGCACTCACTGTGGCCACATGCTGAGGACCCCTGGCCGTGAGCCTCATGTCCCTCCATGCCCGCCTCCCGCTCACGACTTTGTGCTTTGCTGCCTTGGTGAATGGCATTCTTTCCTGCCTACCACGTGGGTATTCCCGAACCTTTCACCCATTTCAGATGAGCACGTCCAGGAACATTTTTATTCCCATGCATGACCCTGAAGGACAGGTAACATGGGAAGCCTTTTATAATACTAGTTCTGGGAGGGAAAGGGAAATTTCAACCCCCCAAAGGCTCGTAAGCAGGCGTGCTGAAAGTCTGATGCCACTAAGTTGTGCTGTCTCAACCGGACCCACGTAGTTTAGGTTGGTTAATAATAAACGAAGGCTCTTGATTTACTTTTTTAACTGACAAGCAGAGCCCGGGTCGGTCAAGTGGGTTAAGAATATTCCAGTGATTCCTATCAGAGCCCTGCCATCGTATGGTCCACACGGAGTGCCAGTAGAGCAGGCCCAGCCACCTATCTGCACATTTATGGACACATGTAACCCTACTAATCAGCAGCTCACTGAGCTTCTCTGTTGCCCGCAGGCCGAAGAGAAGGTGTTTGTGGGGTCAGAAGTATGTTTTCCTCAATTGTGTTAGTGGGTGAGTCAGAGTGCTGTGGTGTAGGCAAGAGGCAGGAATTCTGGATGACCCAAGAGAATGGGAATTTTTTAGCAGCTCTCTGGTGTTCCCAGGTTGACGGGGAGCCTGAAGAAACGGGCATGGAGGCAGGTGGAAACCAAGACTGCTCCAGAGTGAGGAAGCCTGTGGTCTGGGAATGATGCCATAGCTGTAATGGTCTGGATAAGGCAAGGTTGCCACCCTTGGGTCACTCAAGAGTCACGGTCTTGAGAAGAGGCATCCAGTTGGTTGGGTTTTTATCGAGGATATGCCATAGGAGAAAATAGTATTTAGTCTCTCAGCTTCTGTGACAGCAGGTAGTAGTCCCACCCAAACTACACACGGGGGAAAGAGTTATTTCCCAAAAAAGAAATCAGACTGCTAATTAGGAAAAGGGAACAGATGCTAGGTAGACAAAAAATCAGCCACTGTTTCTTTCCTTTGAAATACAGAAACTCACTTGAAACAAACTAAACTGAACAATAGCTTCTCTCTGAAAGAGGGTGTCCAGTTATCTGTAGTGAAATGATTGTGTATTTACAATGAGACCTTAATTTTATGGGAGTTCTGGCAGAGGTGATATCTAATATGAGCCAAAGGAATATCTGAAGGCGTGCCTGTGTGGCTCAGTTGGTTGAGCGTCTGACTTCGACTCAGGTTGTGATTTCATGGTTCATGAGTTTGAGCCCTGCATGGGGCTTGCTGCTGTCAATCCAGAGCCCGCTTTGGATCTTCTGTCCCCCTCTCTCTGCCCCTCCCCCACTTTCTCTCTCTCCCTCAAAAATAAAAAAAAAGATGAAAAAAAAAAAGAATATCTGAAACTGCTACTAGCTGTCTGGCTCAGTTTGGTTATGCAGACTTGATTCTTTCTTTTTTTTTAAAATTTTTTAATGTTTATTTATTTTAGAGAGAGAGACAGAGCACAAGTGGGGGAGGGGCAGAGAGAGAGGGAGACACAGAATATGAAGCGGGTTCCAGGCTCTGAGCTGTCAGCACAGAGCCTGTTGCGGGGTTCAAACCCATGGACTGCAAGTTTGTGACCTGAGCCGAAGTCGGGTGCTTAACAGACTGAGCCACCCAGGCACCCCAGACTTGATTGTTTCTGTGGAGAGAAAGTGACATGGAGTATTTATACAGTGAATCTGAGTCAAATTAGGTAAGGCAGGCTTCGTAAACCTTCTTAGTTGTGTGTGTGGGGGGGTCTTCAGCCATTTTCTCCTGTCAAAAGATAATAATGGGTGATTAGCGCTTCAGGTATGAGAAGGGTGGCACAGAACCTCTGTGTGATTCATCAGCATCTACAGAGGATGTGTTTCCCATGAGCACATGCCCACCATCCTGCACATGCAGCCAGTTGCATTGTCCTGGGGAGAGCGCGTCAGGCGACATCATTCAGTGGGCTGTTTGCTTTGCTGTGGCCTCTCTTGCCACTTGCGTTTTTCTAAACAGTGTTGAACCCCGATGGCTGAAAAAAGTCTTCCGTGATCACGCTGGACCAAAGACACGGGTCCTGCTGGGCCACATTGTAAGTTTTCCAACGGCTCAGGCCCCCCTGAGGACATATGGCCGAAGAAACCCAGGGAAGAGTTCCGCGGGCAGTTAGGAATTGGTGGAAGTCCTTTCACGTTGTGGAAGAGATCACAGTTATCGTGACAGCCTCGGAAGACTGAGCCCAGTTCCATGATCAGGAGCTGGGTAACTGCACGTGGAGGCATCTTGTGACTTCCGGGAATTGGAAAGAATGGAGGAAGTGTGACGGCCAAGGCACAGTCTGCCCTTTCTCCAGAAGGAGGAGGGAGGAGGTCTGGACAGAAGACACAGCCTGCCTCAAGGAGCTGCTCTTTCCCCACTGGTTTCTCGGACGATTAACTCGGCTTTTTATATGTGCAGAGCAAGTCAGCACGGTTTTAGGAGAAGGGAAGTCTGTCTCTATAGTATTCAGCACGATTTTGTGGTGGCAGGAGGTATTCCATTAGAACTCTTGGTGGCTACACCACAGATAACATTCTCCATGCCTCTTTGCATGTAATCCTAGTAATAAAGTGCTTGGCCAATATTTTATTGATTATTGAGAATTATGAATAATCACAGCTGTGTTTGCTGGGGAGCTTCTGGGGAAAGATAATTAGAAACATATTATTTTTCATGGCAATGAAACAATTGTCATGTTAGTTTTTCAGGAATTCCTCTAAAAATTAGGAGTGATTCTTTTTAAAGAAAGGTTTCTAAAATAGAGACCGCAATGAAATGCTAAAATTAATGATCTGCTGGGACAGCAGAGAAATCACTTTGTGAGAGGCACTATTCGTAATGAAGAGCTAAAACATAAGAATAGTTGCTACAGTTAGGCACCCCTACCTCCAGAAAATTTGGCTTCAAGGGGTGGGCACACTGAATAGAGGCCAGCAGTTGGGTTCCTCTCATATTCTCCAGCTTCTTAATATGAGAAATGTGCATTTTAATACAAGTTTATAAAGTATTCTAAAAATTATTAAAGTCTGTGTCAGTAAAACAGGATTGAAATGGACATGACCCAGTTATTTGTTTCATGTGCAATATAGCTTCTTCTAAAAAATAGAGAAATATGGAAAAAGTATTCCACAGTCTTAGACAACTCAATCTTTTAATTATGGCTCTCTAGACACAGCCTAGGATAGATTCTTTGTAAAATCAAATGTTTAAAGAGCGTCAATATTATGCCTATGACCCAATTTATCCCTCTAGGATAGAATCATGGGGAAATACTTTCACACCTCTATTAATACATGATTCTTACATTTCTCAAGCTTTAACATAAGGACATAAAACTCAGAACATCTTAGCATGGTAAAAGGGATCAATGAATGACAGAGGGGCACCAGTTAGCAGACTGTTGCAATAATTTGAGCAAATGGGGAAAGTGAGTCCTTAGACTGTCACCGATTTTTGAAAGAAAATAAGATTTGCTAGTAGATTTTAGTAAGCGTAAGAGAGAGGAGTCAAAGATGACTCCATGATTTTTACTCTGAGTAGATAGAAGAAGGCATTTGCCATTTACTGTCATAAAGAGGGCTGTAAGAAGAGGTGGTTTTCAAAGAGAGATCAAGAATTTGGTTTTGAACTCCGAAGCCTGAGATGCCTTTGAGACTTCCAAGGGAAGATGCCAAGGAGTCAGTTGAATAAGAGTCTGCATGTAGGCAAGAGGTCTGGGTTGGAGATAGAAAACCGCGAGTTATCAGTGTGTACGTGGTATTTAAAGACTTGAAAGTGAGGAAAGACGAAAAGGGCCTGTGAACAGAGACTTCTGGGCTGTGCCAACATTCAGAGGTCAGACAGGTGCACAGCGGCCAGAGAGGGAGTGGGACAGCCAAGGGAGAGTGGGGTCCCAGTAGACAAGAAAAGAGTGTTGTTCAAGAAGAAAGGAGTAATCACCTCTGTCAATTGCTCCTGAAAAGTTGAGGAGGATAAAAACTGAGAAATAGGGCAACCAACTGTCCTGATTTGCCCAGGCCTCTCCGTGTCTTAGCACTGAAAGTCCTGTGTTCTAAGGGAGTGCCTAATGCGAAGCAAATGCCAAGCATTTCTCCTACCAGGGAGAAATGGCCATTGGGCTTATTGGTCATGAATGTTAAGGTAAGAAAGTTTGTGTGGAATAGTGGGGACAAAAAAACCTGGGCAGGGTTGGTTTTAGGAGAGAACAGGCATAATTATTGTTACACAATATATATTACAATGGTGTTACCTCATTGTTCTTACCTACTATTAAAGTTATGTAAGAAAATTTTTCATGTCTTTACAGATGTATTTCAAAATATTGAACAGTGAAATGTCATGTTATCTGTGATTGCTTTGAAATACTTCAGCAAGGGAAAAAAAGAATGAAGCAAGTAAGTATCGCATTCATAATTATTAAATTTGGGTGATGTGATTATGGGGTTCATTATAATATTCTTTATTTTTATGTATGATTGAAAACTTTCATGGTAAATTGTTTCTAAGTTAGATAAAGCGAATGGGAAAAAAGGAATTAGAGACAGCAGGAATACACAAATTTTTTCAAGAGTTTTGCTGTAAAGGAGAGTAAAGAAATGGGCAGTGCCTGGATTGGTCTCTGGATTTCGTTTTTGTTTTGTTTTGAGATGGGAGAAGTTACAGAAGGTTTGGATGCTAATACAGGAACACAGATGAGGCAGGCAGGGCGAAGCAAATACAGGGGTGCTGACCTTGAGTAGGGAGAAGGGATGGGGCTAATGGCACCCAGGTGGAGGGCTCAGTGTTTGAGATGATAATGCTGAGCTCATTCACGGTCAATAGGAGGATGGCAGAAGGAATAGGTACAGGGTCAGGTAGAGTGGGTGTGCTGGTGGGAGGGGATGCACTTGTGTTCTGATGGCTTTGGTTATTTCCATGAAGGAAGAAGCAAGGTCAAAGGCTGGGGGAGCTTGGAAGTTTAAGGAGCGAGGAAGAAGTGAGAAAGAGTTTTCCAGGAGCGTGTGAGAGAGGGACGTAGTTGCCTGGAGGAATGCAAGATTGTCAGGTAGCATTAATGGCCTATCTCAGGTGGAAACTGGTCAGTAAGTGCAGACGTTGCTTGGGGTGGGGGGTGACCTGCAGGCACTCACCTTCCCACAATGACTGCATGCATTTCCAGTGTGCTGCCTGAGGGCTTTGTTCTGGCTATGGGAGCACGCCGCTGCCTACACACTGCGTAATCAGGGTGCGCTAAAGACTTACTGTGCCTCTGAAGCAGTTCTCAACCAATGATGGACAGGGCTTTGGTGGATAAATACGCCAGCTCCCACAGCATTCAGCTGGGGTAGTTTTGAGGCGTGTTCAACACATTGGGCAGCATTCCCCACTGGGATTCCCCAGTTGTCCACAGAGATAACTTGCTTATTAGTGATCCTTTATTGGTTTTCTTTCATCCCCTGTCTTACTTCCTGACTCTTCTGATGTTTCTTAGGATCATCTCCCAAAATACTATTTGTGCTGCAATCCTTGTCTAAGATATTCCTCATTGGAAAATAAAATCTAAGAGAGTATGGCATGTTTTACGTGCTTGAGAGCAGATGATCAGTGGGTGGAGAATTGGATTTAACAGGGTTGGGTTTTTTCCTGTTGAGCCCTAAGCAAGGTGAGGGGGAAGGGAGTTAGGATGTGCGACAGATCATGGGCTCTGTGCTGGGTAAGGAGGGAGGTGATGCTATGTGGCAGAGGAAGGGTGGTAAGAAGGGATGTAAGTTGGGGATCCTGGTGGATTCCAGGATTTATTGGTGTTGGAAGATTAGAGGAGTGAGCTAGAAATATAGGAGTGGTAACTGGTAGTGGGGGAAGGTTGGAATCGAGAATATGGGAGGTATGCATAGGACAAGATCACTGGAAGAAAATAAATCAAATAACTAAGGGGCCAGGACATTGAATCAGGGCAGGAGTGATGTTGCAGAGAGAGATCATGAACCTGGGGCAGAATCTTCAAGGAATGACCTGGAGGCCATAGTCTGATGTTTGAAGGAGAAGAGACAGTCCTCTGGAAAGGAAGAAGACATCTGTCCCTGTGTCAGAACCCCTGAGGGAGCTGTAGGGAAGCAGTTCCTTTAGAGGGGATCAGGCTCCCACCTGAAGCAGAAGGTGAAGGAACGTTTAGAGGAGAAATAGAGGATTTGGGGGATTCTATTGATGATTGGCTGTGCATTCCAGAGACCATCGGGTGAAGGTGTCTGGGAGTGTGCAAGGTGGGGAGTTGGGGGGATATACTTGGCTCAAGTGGAAATATACCTGGCTCTGTGGGGATGAGTCCTAGTGAGAGGGCCGTTGGGGACGTCTGGCTTCTTGGGGTGATGGGTAAGCACCCAGGCAGTAAATGTAGATGTAGGCATCATGGGCTTCGCCCTGGCCATCACTCAGATGTGGAGGTGAGACAAAGGGCTGTGGGGAAAGGAGGCAGGCCATCAGGAAACACAAGGGACTCTGCAGGAATGCCTCTAGCCCACTGAGCCCCAACTCACCCTGTGGTTCAGCCCGTGGAGTTTGGGACCCAGTGATGTTCTTGTCAGGAAAAGGAGGGAAATCAAAGAATCAAGGCAAAAGGCAAGCATCTCATATCAGGGAAAATTAGAAAGAGGCCTGTCAGAGGCACCTGGGTGGCTCAGTCGGTTGAGCCTCTGACTTGAGCTTAGGTCATGATCTCATGCCTCGTGAGTTTGAACCCCACGTTGGGCTCGCTGCTGTCAGTGCAAGAGCTCACTGCGGATCTTCTGTCCCTCTCTCTCTCTCTGCCCCTTCCCTTCTTGTTCTCTCTCTCTCACAAATAAATAAATCTTAAAAAGGAAGGAAGGAAGGAAGGAAGGAAGGAAGGAAGGAAGGAAGGAAGGAAGGAAGGAGCTTGTCAGGTCTCAGACCTGATAAGGTGAAGGCGGGAACATTCTAAAAACCAACAAGGGGCAGGGATGCTTGGGGCTGTAAAAATGCCAGTACGTTTACTGGTGGATCATGAGCCCATGAAGTTCAAGATCAGTTTACTCTCTCCTTTGGTCATTCTGCAAATTTTCCAGGGGCAGAAAACTTGTCATGTGAAATAGAGTTTTGTTTTTTATGAGTTTATGGGATTGCTGATCAGTATTTACCAAGACGTGGAACTTTTTCTTTTGTTAGCAATCGGAATAAAAAATAGAATTACTAATTGCTTTCCAATCATTTCTCAAAAACTTGTGAGCATATTACCAGCCCTCAGAACTAGTCTTACTGGGGGCGCCTGGGTGGCGCAGTCGGTTAAGCGTCCGACTTCAGCCAGGTCACGATCTCGCGGTCCGTGAGTTCGAGCCCCGCGTCAGGCTCTGGGCTGATGGCTCGGAGCCTGGAGCCTGTTTCCGATTCTGTGTCTCCCTCTCTCTCTGCCCCTCCCCCGTTCATGCTCTGTCTCTCTCTGTCCCAAAAATAAATAAAAAACGTTGAAAAAAAATTAAAAAAAAAAAAAAAAAAAAAAAAAAAGAACTAGTCTTACTGGACCCATAAAGAGACCCAGGTACCTGACTGAGCCCTCTACGATGTACCCTGGTGTTGCCTTCTTTAGGAGGAGGCTGGAGCCCTAACTCCACACCTGCTTCTATGCAAAGCCCATACTGACCCGCTCATCCCACCAGCCCCTTGTCGTGTAAAGGTCTCTGTTGGCTCTCACACCACCCAGTGTTGCTCTTGGGCACTCCCTGAAAGCAACCTTTAGTTCTTTTGCCTGAGCCTCACATCTCTACACGAGATGGTATCTCATCATCCCTCAAGGGACCTGTTATTTTGAGTCGCGCACATTGTCTAGCACACGTTGCCTGGCGCGTAGGTATTCAGTGAAAATTTGTTGCATGGAAACCAAACGAATGAGTGAATTTATTTAGTTCTTGAGGACCTCCCAGGTTTCGAACATTGTCGTGGGTACTGAGGAAATGGTTATAAATAAAGGAAATGAAAATCTCTGCCTTGCGGGTCTTACCTTCCAGAGGGGGGAAGACAATGTGTATAAGGGTGTGAAGCCTTGGTTCCTGGGTAGGCGGCAAAGCTGAACTTCAAGGTGAAGCGAAGCTTAATGACTGATCACTGGGAGCCTGCCATGTGCCAATTGTTATAAGCACGCTATCAAACCTTACCTGCTGATGTGGGGTAGGTAGTGTTGATCCTGGTCTTGGAGATGTGCAATCTGAGGCTCAAAGTGGTGAGTTTCCCAAGATAAATGGTGGTAAATGTACAGAGCAGGGATTTGAGCTCAAGTCTCTCTGATTTCAGGGCACATGTTCCTAACCACTGCACTGCGCTGCCTTTCGCTTTCTATTGAATCCCAGCAGGCGCATTTATATTGAGAGAATAGGGGCACTGGTGAATTCGGCATTTTCATTTCTCTTTCTCTTACTTGGTTATGGAACAACACAATAGCAAACTCCTCACTTAAAATCAGCCTTTTACTCTGAAGCCACTTGATAGCCTTAAGCTATCTAGCTCTGATTAATTTCCATTTAGCTACCGATGCAAATCTGAAGGCAATCAAAAGGCAAGACCCTGAGTCCAGGAGCTGTTTGACACCCTTATAAGGTAGCAGTTTCCACCATATGAATAAGGAAAAGAATGAAGAAACGCAACAACAATCTATACATATCACTGAAGCAACAGCATTAACCTTATATTTCTGGCTCTCAATTATGCCCCAAATCCTAGACAACACTTCTCTATTATGATTTAAGAAGTATATTTCCCTATTACTAGGCACATAGGGAAAGCATTTTTGTGGGGGAGAGGCGGGAAAGAGAGGCCCTGCACAGAGGAGACCCTGCCTTACATTTCAAGAAGCAGAAAAGGAAATTATCCAGCCAAGAAATACTGTGAGACAGCTCTCCAGACCCAAACTGTGTCCGTGAGTGGGAATTACTTCCACGCCGATATGGGGGTACCTTCTGCCTCGTGCCACCGTGGAGGGTGGGGCTGCCCGCAGGTATTCAGGACACTGCCTGCTTACCACTCCCCATGAGGTGGGTCCACCAGAATGTCTACCTCCCAGGTGGTGTCCCAGAAGTGTACCCAGGATGAGCCCCGAGAGTCTCTGCTGCTCTCCTGGGAGTCAACCTTCTTATCCCACCTCCCTTTCATCCTCAATAATGGATTTCCCATTGTGCTTGGGGAAGACTGGGGCCTTGTGGCTTAGGGCAAGACACATCAGCTTTGGGGGCACCTACACGCTGTAGGATTGCCCTAGGGCCTCCAGCATGGTCCACATTGGGGTGGAGATGTGGGGAGTGAGCACCAATACACTGTCTGTCTTCAAGCAGCTCCAGGGTGGCTGGGCCGTGGTCACCACACACACAGGACTTTTGGGAAAAGGAGCATTTGAAAATACGGAATTTCCTGCTGGAAGTTACAACAAGAAATGAAACAGCAGGAGTTTGCTCTACTCGGTCGCCTGAGAGCAGCTGCTGACCAGCACCTCCAGCTCCCAGCGAGCGGAAAGCAGCGCTTGCCCTGGGTAGGCGATGCTCTCATCCAAACTAAACTTCCCCTCGATGACTTCATTGAAAGCTGGTTTACATCATGAAGAGAAACTCCATTTATTTATTTGTAATAACTACAGGATTTGATGGACCCACAAGAGGATGTAATTTAAGAAAACATTAGCAAGCGATTCCGAATACCAAGGTTTTGAAACCTGCTATGCCAAGTACTCATCAACGGAAATATTTCAATATCGAGACTCCAAAGATACAGCAAGGCTCCTTTTGAGCAGGGTTTGGGAGGTGGAGAGGTTCTGAAATGTATGTTTTTGGAAATAACATCCTGGGGTCCTGAGAAAAGACAACTGGATTTTCAGAAACTCATTATAAACAACATATGACCTAATAGAAGTAGGTCCATCTAATGCCTCCCTCGTGGGGCTTTAGCCCTATGAATAACCGAGAAAATACATAGCTGATCCACTCCATTGCTTTGCTTTGAACCCACTATTGGAAGGAATTACATGATGTTTTTATTAGGGTTTTTAAGACAAAATAATCGAGAGGTTACCAGGAAAGCGGGTGAGCTAAGAATGGCCCCTCGCTGCGGAAATATGATATTTTTCAAGTTCCCATTCTACTAGCAATCATATGTTAGTGATGTTTTTATTTCCTTAAATAGCTAACATCATACATTTTTAGAAATCCTTTTGAACCATGTTCAACCCTTTCCTTCTGTTGGAAATATGCGGGATTCAACGGCGAGAGACACAGATTCCCCAATCCATCAAAGTCCTCAACTTTTATTTCCAGGAGACATATGTTGGAAAGGTTGGATGTGCACACATAATCACCTGCTCATCTTACTACAATAACATGTACCTGCTTTATAGTTATAAATTCAGATATCTGGTCTCCTATTCCTCCCCCAATTGACTGACCTTCCTGAGGGGACAGTTAAGTCTTGTTTATGTTTATAACCCAGGCCTACAACTGCTGCTCAACGGGTGAGTAAGTTTATGGAGTATTTACTCTACTAAACACTGTTAAGCACTGAGGGCCGGTGGCAAGGAACAGAATCTACAAAACTGACTCGGCTATTCTTAAGCAGCTCAGATCTTACAGAAAGAGAATTACCATTTCAGAGAAAAATTCAAGACCTTCATGTTACAGCTAACAATGAAATAGCAATCTGTAGGTTTACAGACAGTATCTTCTCTGACAGAAAACACTTCGAGGGGGATTCATTTTCCCTATATTTCAAATGAGGAAACCAAGCGTCAAATGGGTTAAGGGCATTTTTTACAAGGTCATAGAGCAAATAAGGGGTGAAGTTGAGTCTTTCATCCCCAAGTTTGGTTCCTCTCCCCATGCTTTTCCTCAAGTTGGGATATTGACACATAAACACTTTTTTTCTTAATAACAGCTTTATTGAGATGTATTAGCATACTGTTCTCAAGGTTCACTCATGTAGTATGTATCAGAACTTCATTCCTTTTCGTGGCAGGACAATATTTTCTTGCACGAGTATACCACATTTTGTTTATCCACTCATCTGTTGAGGAACACTTGGGTTGTTTCCACTTCTTGGCTATTATGAATAGTGCTGCTATGAACTTTCGTGTACAAGTTTTTGCGTGAAGATCTGGTTTCAGTTCTCTTGGGGATATAGCTAGGAGTGGGTATTACTGAGTTATAGAGTAACTGTGTTTAACTTTTTGAGGGGCTTCCATATTGTTTTCCAAAGTGACTGCACCATTTTACATTCCCATCAGCAATGCACGAAGGTTCCAATTTCTCTATTTCTTTACCAACACTTGTTAGTTTCTGTGTTTTTTTTTTTTTAATTTTTGTAGCCATCCTGGCTAATATGATATGATACCTCCTTGTAGTTTCAGCTTGCATCTCTGATGGTTAACAATGTTGAGCGTCTTTCCAAGTGCTCATTGGTCATTTGTATACCTTCTTTGAAGAAATGTCTATTCAAATTCCATGCTCATTTTTTAATTGAGCTATTTTTTTTTCTTATTGAGTTATTTGACTATCATGGAGCTATGTAGGAGATGAGATTAAAGCAAGTTAAAATACTGGGTACCCCTAGTTTAGAACTGTTTACGGTTCTGAGTTCAAATTCTAGCCTGGCTATTTGGTCAGCTGGATAAGTCACACATTCTTGCTGGCTCGCCTTCCTTTGGTAAAGAATAGGATTGTTGTATGTTTAAAAGAAAGTATAAGTAACAACACTGAGTGCTGCCGAACATATATAGTAAATGGATCTCTGACCCATTTTTGATGGGAATGCAAAAGGGGAACAGTTGCTTTGGGAAGCCCTGTGGCAGTTTTGAATTCAATTCAAATTCAATTCAATTCAATTCAAAGCCCCTCAGTTAAAGTTCAATACACTTTTACCATATGATGCAGTAACCTCACTCTCACATACTTACCCAAGTGAAGTGAAAATCTATGTCCACGCCAAAACCTGTATATGAATTTTTATAGTGGCTTTATTCGTGATCACCAAAACCTAGGGGAAAAAAATGTCCTTCAACTGGTGAAAAAATAAACATACAAATAATACAAATAATTCCATAATTAAAATTATTTTCAAAAATTAAAAATAACACATTACTGAAACTGCCAATAATGTGGGTGAATTTCTTTTTTTTTTTTAAGTTTATTTATTTATTTTTGAAAGAGAGAGAGTGAATGAGGGAGGGGCAGAGAAAGTGGGAGACAGAGAATGGGAGACAGAAAATGGGAGTCAGCGTGGAGCCCAACTCGGGGCTTTAAAAACACGAACCATGAGATCATGACCTGAGCCAAAATCAAGAGTCGACAGTCAGCCTACTGAGCTACCCAGGCGTCCCGCAATAACGTGGGTGAATTTCAATGCTTATGTTAAGCGAAAGGAGCCAGACTCAAAAGACGGCATAATGTATGATTTTATTCATATGATGTACCAGAAAAGGCAGTGGTTGCCAGGGCCTGGAGGTGGGAAAAGAGGTTTGACTACTGCTATGGTCAGAATGTCTATGACTCCCCACAATTCATATGTTGAAACCTAACTCCCAAGGTGATGGTATTTGGAGGTGGGCCTCTGGGAGGTGATTTCGTCATAAGGGTGGAGCCCCGATGAATGGGACTGTGACCTTATAAAAGCAGCCTGAGGGGCACCTGGCTGGCTCAGTTGGTAGATCATGTGACTCTTGATCTTGGAGTCATAAGTTTGAGCGCCACGTTGGGGGTAGAGTTTATCTATTAAAAAAAAAAAAAAAAACACAGCCTGAGAAAGCTACCTTGCCCCTTTCTACCATATGAGAACACAGTTAAAACATGGCCATCTGTGAAACAGGAAGCCCTCACCAGATACCACATCTGCCAGTGCCATGATCTCAGACTTCTCAGACTTCAGAACTGTGAGAAACAAGTGTTTGTTGTTTATAAGCCACCCAGTCTCTGCTATTTTGTTATAGCAGCCCAAACAGACTAAGACCAACTACAAAATGGTATGGGAGAATTTTAGATATGTGTGGGGGGAATGATTGAGCTGATTAATATCTTGATTGTAGTGGTTACCTAATTGGTGTGCTTGCCAAAACATTCAAAACTGTACAATTAAAAGGGTGAATTTTGTTATGCGTAATTTATGACCCTGCTTAATAAAAAAAATAAAGCTAGATATATAGAGAAGAAAAAAAAGTTCCGCTGTCTGCAAACAGGAAATCTTGAGCCCTGAGATCTGGTCATCCCTTGGGTGTCTCCTTCCCTGGCGGAGGCTGCTTGAGTGTGACCCCTAGCCTTCCCTCCGTTTAAACTGAAGATCCATACGCCCCCAGATATTTACTTGAAAGGCTTCTTAGAACTGGTCCAGTTTAACCCATGTCTTGGTGCTGGAACCACTTCGCCCCTGAATACTTTATGACTAAAACTCCCGTCCTCCAGGGTGCGCTGAAGGCAAGATCCCCAGGGAAGTTTGCGGCAGTTTTAAGAAACCGAATGGTGCTCTAGCATTATTTTGAACAAGCTTGGAAACACTGTCACCACATCATGATTCTGATTACATCCAAAGCTCAAGCTACTTTAAGCTGTCATTACTACTGCAGTGGCCAATCTTTGGTTAGCCTGTAGGCAGAGACCGCAATGCAGAGAACAGCCAGAGGCATCATTAAAGGTAGCTGCATGAAGATGATATGATAGAGCCTGGAAACTACTGAGTCTTGGTCTCTTTTTCCCACGATATCTTTAAGAGCCCTTACTGGTATGGTGTTAAAGCTTGTTTGGCTACAGCTTTGAAATTTATATGAAAAGACAACCAGTTAAAGAGAGAAGGGAAAAGAAGTGGAAAGTGGACCTATATTCAACATCCTAGAGGGAGAATGTTTTTACTCTGTTTTGATTATATACTATGTGCACAGGACAAGCTTTCTCTGGGCGTGGGTTTTGGTGCCGGCTGCCTTCTGGTATGAAGCTTGGGAAAGAGGCTGAAACCAGCCTGGCTTTCTCTAGCTGTGAGGGTAGGTGGAGTGATCCTAACACTCAGGCTTCTCCCCTATCTTACCATCTTGAACTTTCCTCCAGAGCCAGATTGGATTTCTGGTAACCCGCTGCTCATGGAGCAAGATTAGGAAAAGAAAACCATGGGAGACAGTTGCAGGAAGATTCCTGAGCCTTCCAAAGCTGCTTTTACCTCCTTGCCTGGTTTATTCTGACCATAGGGCAGACCACCAGGTCACAGGAGTTGGTCCCCGGATGTGAAGTACTTGGGTGGCCTGCTCATACCTCATCTATCTCAGGGAAGCTGCATGTTCAGTCAGGGTGTTGCATGGCATTCTGCAGTTTTCAGATTCTCTCTGGGCTATGGGTGGGTAAGTTGGAGACCTCTGTCCATAGTGAGAGCTGCAACAGAAGCAAATAGCCGAGAGTATTTTCAGATGAATTGCTGGGGCTTCACTGGGGGACTCATTGGCAGTATGTGTGCATTTGGGAGGGGGGGCTGCATAGTGGAAGTGTCAGAGGGGGAGACAAGGACATGAGTAGGTCACCTTTTAACATAGATCTTTCAGTATGATCATGCTGACTGCCAACAACGGCAACACGATGGGGAAGGTCACAACCCCATGATGCTGAGAGATTTGTTCTGAACTCTGGCCACAAGGAACTCTCCCTTTAATACTGGCCATGGGACAGAGTTTTTCAAAAGTGACGTGAAATCCTTCAGTGTCTTAGCTCCTAGCTCTTGGATGATATAACCTCTCATTTCTGACAGTTCTCAGGGTACCATTCAGGTCTCTCTGCCTTTCTTCGGCTCATCCTCCTCAGCCAGGTGGATGGTCCTAAAGCAGGCTAGCGGTGGGAGAACAGCAGGCTGGCGTGGCTACTGCTGAGGGTCACAGGGATGCTGTGTAGCTGGCAGCCCAGCTCCTTGGAGGCCACTTAGCTACGAAGCCAGAGAGAGGAACTTTCGCGGTGTGGCTCATCTCCCCCTACCTCCCAGGTGGGGCTTCCAGGACCTTTACCTTCCTTGTTCAATCTCAGTCAAGTTCATAGGTTGCTAATGTTGCATTAGCAATATACTTGTTGCATTTGTAGTTTGTTTTCTTCCCCCCATTGTTGTGCAACCGTCATCACCATCCATCACCAGCACTTTTTTCCTTTTGCAAACCTGAAACTCTCTACATACCCATTAAACAATAATTCCCCATTCCTCTCTCCCCCAGCCCCTAGCAGCTACCATTCTACTTTCTATCCCTATGGATTTGACTGTTCTCCGTACCTCATATAAATGGAATCATATAGTGTGTATCTCTTTGTGACGGGCTTATTTCAGCATAATGTCCTCAAGGGTCATCCATGCTGTAGCAAATGTCAGAATTCCTTCCTTTTTAAGGCTGAATAATATTCCACTGTATGTAGATACCACATTTTGCTTGTCCATTACCCACTGATGGGCGCTTGGGTTGCTTCCATGGCTTGGTTATTGTTCATAATGCTGCTACGAACGTGAATTTACAAATATCGATTTGAGACCCTGCTTTAAATTCTTTTGGGTATGTACCCAGACATGGGATTGCTGGATCCTATGGTAGTTCCATTTTTAATTATTTGAGGAAACACCAGACTGTTTTCCACAGCGGCCTCGCCACGTGCAAGCGTTCCAGTTTCTCCACATCCTTGTCAACATTTGTTATTTTCTGTTGTTTTGACAATGGCTATCCCAGTGGGTATGAGGTGGTATCTTGTAGTTTTGTTTAGCATTTCCCTAATGATTAATGGTGTTGAGCATCTTTTCATGTGCTTCTTGGCCGTCTGTATATATCTTCTTTGGAGAAAAGTCTATTCATGTCCTTGGACTGTTTTTGAATTAGGTTGTTTATTTGTATTGTTGTATTTTAGGAGTTCTCTATATATCCTGGATACTACTCCCTTGTCAGATATGTGATTTGCAAATATTTTCTCCTTCTTATAATTTTTAATGATAAAATATTTAACCCCTGCCAGAACAAAAATACTATTGATAACTAACATTAAACCTTTACCATGTGCCTGATGCTGCCAAGTGCTTTATACACATTCTCTTATTTAATCCTTCATACAAGGCTATACAGTTATCCCCAATTTACAGACTTGGAGACAGTAGTAAACTTAAGTAAATGCTGGGGTTTCAAACTCAGGTCTGTTGCTTTAAATTCTGAACATAAGTTCTACACTAGGCTGCTTCAAAGGGTTGTGTGTGGCCCAGAGGCTTGATGTAGTAGTAAACATGTTCTGTGGCAAAGCAAAAGACCCAGGTTCTGGTCTTGACTCTGCCATTGACCGAGGGGCTGTAGTGGGCTGAATGGCGGCCCCCTGCAAAAGGTATGTCATGTCCTAATCCTCATAACCTGAGAAAATTACCTTATATAGTAGAAGAGTGGATATTACCTTATATAGGAAAAGATGTGATTAGTGATTTTGAGAGGAGGAACTTACCTTGGTGTATCCGGATGGGATCTACATGCCATCACAAATGTCCTTATAAGACACAAAAGGAGGAAAGACAGATGGCAGAGGAGAACACAGAGAGCCTCACAGGGGAGGAGACCATGGGAAGACAGGGCAGAGAGAGAGGCAGCCACCGTCAAGAAATGCTAACAGCCACCAGAAGCTGGAAGGCGCAGGGAAGGAGCCTTCCTGCAGCTTGCAGAGGGAACATAGCCTTGCCGTCACCTTGATTTTGAACTTCTTGCCAAAATCTGGGAGAATAAATTTGTGTTGTTTAAGTCACCAGCTCGCGGCGTTAGTTACAGCAGCCACAGGAAACTAATACAGGGACCGCAGACACACGAGTTACTCTTCCATGAAGTAAGCGTGTGGGTGAGACCACTGTGTGGCTTAATTGTTGCCCTGGAATCTCCTCCATCGGACTCGCCAAACCTTAGAAACATTTCGAGGTTTGAGCCTTACCCCAAAGTAACTCCAGTAGAACGGCTTGGGGGTGGGCTCGGAAAGCCGCAACGGTGAAAGCTCTTCATTCTGGGGATCCAGCCCCCCTCGTGTCTGTGTCTGCACCCTTAGGGCTCTGAGTCTGTGATTCTCACAGAACAGATCTCTGCATCGTCTGCCCTCGTCTTCCTCCAAAGTCTCAAGAATCGGCGTGAACTTCCAAGCAGGAGAGAATCAGGGCTTTCCAGAATAGAAATGTGCTTCCAGGGAGTCTTCCCTGCACGGCTGAGAGAGATGGAGAACTTAGGGAGAAAGAGAAGAGGCCAGCAGGGCAGCGGGTGGAAATGAAAACGCCTGGGAGGTCTGGGGAGCCTTCAATAACATTGCATTGGACAACGGAGGGGGCTGTGGGGCCAGGGGGAGGCACCTGTGAAAATAGCAAATACTTGAGCCAGAGACGGTACACATCCTGCCCGGCCTCCTTCAGGTTCCCCACAGAGGCAGGGATCACAGGGCGAGGGTGATGTGTCTCCCACGATGTCAGCATCCCTGAGGGCCTGTCAGGAATTTGACAGGGGAACTAGTTCAGGGGCTGCAGTGACATCTGAGAAAGGCATATGAGAGAGATAGAGGGAGCGATAGTCAGATCATCATCCCCAAAGATATGGCTTTAACCTCCACCCCCTCCTGCCCGCCAGCTCTGGGAGATCCTGACAAGCCAAGAAACTTCTCTACGAGGGGTGGGGGTGGGTGTGGGTTGGGGGAGGGCCTCTGCCAGGCGCCATCATCTCCCCTCCACCACACAGCTGACAGACACTTGAGAACTTTCCTTCCCAAGCCTGTATCCTGCTGGTTCAGGGCAAAGTGTGCAGCTTTCCCACCAGGATCAGTGAGGAAATGGCCTGGTTTGGACTCAAACAGGCTGATTTGTTTTCCCAACATGGCCTCAGCCCAGTTCAGGGAGCCCCAGTAATGCCCATTTTTTTCCAGGGTGCCTCTCCCTCCCTGCCTTCCTCTCCCTGCTCTGAGAACACATCACCTAATGTCTGTAAGGCTTCTGCTTCTTGTTTGACATCCCTTATTTACAAAGCAAACAGAATATTCCTTTTAACACACATCATGCTAAGTTTATTAATGCAGAAAACAATCCCAGGGGGCCGACCCAGGGGACCCTTGAAACCTGCCAGCGCAAACTCTTCAAACGCTCAGTGCGTCAGATCCCCAGGACAATATTTCACACAATGGAGTAAAAATAATATTTTTCTTTGGGCCTTTCCAGCCGCTTTTGTGGCGAGCAGACAGAAATTATTTTCCTACTCTGCTCCCAGAGCAGAAATCTGGACGAAGCTACGTTTATTTGTTTAACACAATGATTTCATCCTAAATGTCTCGACAGCAAATAGTTGGTGGTTTAATAAAGGGCCTTTGAAAGGAGGCCAGAGCTGGGAGATGTGAGGGCATGAGGCTGTCGAGGCCGAGTGGCCACAGGCCATGACGATGGAGGCAGAGGAGGACTGGGTGCCCCCCTCAGGCTGCTGGTGGGGGGGGGCGGGGGGCTCTGGGGTCATGCCATGTTATTGCTCCTTGATCAGAACAATTTGTGCTGCTTCTAGCCTGGAGCAGGAAGGAGACTGACCTTTTGGTCACAAGTGCCAGGCCTTCCCCAAGACCAGCTCTGCCAACTACAGACAGCAGACAGACACAGACCCAAAAGCAGACACTCAAACATGCTTGGAGGAAAGAGAGGCCTCTTGGAGGAGAGGCCTTGTTGTTTTGTTTTTGTTTTTTTAAATATAATTTATTGTCTAATTGGTTTCCATATAACACCCAGTGCTCATCCCAACAAGTGCCCTCTTCCCTGCCCATCACCCACTTTGCCCACTCCCCCAGCGTCCATCTACCCTTAGTTTGTTCTCAGTCCTTAAGCCTCTTATGATTTGCCTCCCTCCCTCTCTGTAACTTTTTTTCTTTCTCTCCCTTCCCCTCCCCCATGGTCTTCTGTTCAGTTTCTCAGGATCCACGTATGAGTGAAAACATATGGTATCTGTCTCTCTCTTCTGACTTATTTCACTTAGCATAACACCCTCCAGTTCCATCCACATTGCTGCAAATGGCCAGGCTTCATTCTTTCTCATTGCCAAGTAGTATTCCATTGTATATATAAACCACATCTTCTTTATCCATTCGTCAGTTGATGGACATTTGGGCTCTTTCCATAATTTGGCTGTTGTTGAAAGTGCTGCTATGAACATTGGGGTGCAAGTGCCCCTAGGCATCAGCACTCCTGTATCCTTTGGGTAGATTCCTAGCAGTGCTATTGCTGGCTCATAGAAGAGAGGCCTTTTGTATTCATGCTTGCCTTTCCCTAACAGTGTGTCCCACGTGAACCAAATGTGGGTTGCCATTCTGATGCCAGGGCTCTGACTGTGGGGTGAGAGTGGGAGCGGGGCCGGCTCCTGCTTATTGACCTGCCCAACAAGCAGAGCCCTCCGCTCTAGCCAACCAGGTCTTCCAACCGGCAATGGCAGGTGTCAAGAAACACTCAACAAGCCTCTTCTGCCGCTTTGCTTCTTTTCCTGGGGAAGAACTGTTAGGGGGAGTGAAATGGAACACATATGCATAGAGGAAAAGCTAGGAAAAGGTGGTAAATGGTATAAAAACTGTCCAGGTGGTCCCAGATCACCAGATCCCCAGAGTCCAGCTTCTTCATTTGACGGAGGAGGAGGGGAGCCCAGAGATGGGCAGTGATGTACCTAAGGATGCACAGCTGTTTGGAGAGACCTGTGACTAGAACCCAGGCATCCGACTTCCAGGGGAAAGGGGAGCAAGTCCAATCTAGCCTGCAGCTGACAAAATCAAGAAGCTGAGTTATGGGTTTCATTTTTGCCAACTGGGACTTGGATGGAACGTCTGATTCAGTTCCTGATGATTTGGTTCCTGGAACAACTGATTTGGATCTAAATCAGTTCCTGAAAGGGATGCAAGAACCAACAAAGAAGAGAATATCCATGTATACACGCACAGATGTATTTCCAATTATAAAAGTCATACGAGTTTATTGAAGGTTATGTGGAACATATACAAGTATAAATAAGACAAGAAGATTCTTTATAATTATTATGACTATTTGTAATAATGTATTACTGTTAACTTATTGGTATACGTCCTTTCAGTGTTTTTTCCTTGCTTCCATATGCTTTCATCTATTCATTTATTTTTATTAAAATTAAGATTCTAATTGCCTTATTTTTTAAAAGACTTAATTTGTTCTTAATCATCTCCTTATGTCATTCACAGTCTCCCTGAAGCATGACCTTTGAAATGTGGTATTCCATCATATTATATGACTGTCGTAATTCCTTTTCCCAATACCCCGAAACTGGTCATAGGATAGAGTATCTTTGAGCAGGTCTTCAGCCATAGCCACCGAAAGACAGTCAGGCTGTGTGGGAATCAGCCCTTATTCTTGAAGCAATTGAAACCTCCAGCTCAGAGCGGCTTCGGATTGCTTTCAAATCCAAGCGCCCCACCCCCAGCTCCCTTTCATCCTTCCCATTTCTTCTCCCTTTTTGCTACTTCCTTCTCAGGCCCGAAACAGGCAGATATTAATTCCTTACATCTGCATGGTATTTTACAACCTCAAAGAGTTTTTGTAGGAATGGCCTTATTTGATCTTCATAAAAACCCTACAACATGGCCAAGGCAAAATGATCCCAATTTACGTTCAGCAAATGTGGTTCGAGTGCCAGCTATTTGTACTTTGGTAGTCACTGAAGGAGGGACACAAATAAGTAAGTCCTTATCTCAAGGAGTTTGTAGTCTAGTGGGAGCACTTTTGAGGCATTCGGTAGGTGATGGCTGCTGTTACTTTTGGCTTAAATGACTTCCTTTCCATCACATGGCTACTTAATAGCTCAGGGAAGTGACCCAACACCTCCTCCACTTTCTGTACTCTATCCCCGCTGCCAGGCCACAGTTAGATTCAGAGTTGGGAGTGGTCAGGGCAGGTGGATGATGGGAAGCCTTTAGAGTTCCCTCCATCCCTTCATTTCAAGCCCTGGTGACAGGTCCTGACATTTGAGATGCCAAATTTCCCCAAGAGAAGTCCATGGATTGAAGCTCTTTGTGTATTAGAGGTAGATATCTCTGTAATTTATCTTTTTTTAAAAAAATTTTTTAACATTTTTATTTATTTTTGAGACAGAGAGAGACAGAGCATGAACGGGGGAGGGGCAGAGAGAGAGGGAGACACAGAATCCGAAACAGGCTCCAGGCTCTGAGCGGTCAGCACAGAGCCTGACGCGGGGCTCGAACTCACAGACCGCGAGATCATGACCTGAGCCGAAGTCGGACGCTTAACCGACTGAGCCACCCAGGCGCCCCTGTAATTTATCTTTTAATGAACAAGTGATTATTTGGGAATAAACTACTTCTACATCCCTTAAAGGATTAAGAAAGAGAAAGGAAATAATAGTGCCTAAGCATTTCTGTATACTATTTCATTTAAATCAGAACACACCAGAAGTATTATTCATTTCTGTATTACACGGGATCTAGTGCAATCCTTGACACACAATAGGCATTGAATAAATGCTACATGGATGCATGTATACCTATATTATAGATAAGAACATGGAGGTTCTGAAATTAGGCGACCAGCACTATTTCCCATAGCTAGGAAGTAATGAATTGGGATTCAAAAGCAGTCTGCCTGCCTCTAGAGCTGTGCTTTACCCACCACTCCACCTTCTCTCCCTTGGCAAGTGGTAAATGCTGTAGGCCATGGAGGGAATATTCAGTTATCATGTGTGATGGCGTGGAGATCCGGTTCACTGTGCATAGATTGCCGTCTGGCTCATTTTTGTCTCCTTCTACACACTTACCGGCACCTTGCTATAAAAACGGCACACGCAGGAGGTGCCTGGGTGGCTCAGTCCGGTAAGCATCTGACTTCAGCTCAGGTCACGATCTTGCCGTCCCGAGTTCCAGCCCCGCCTCGGGCTCTGTGCTGACAGCTTGGAGCCCGGAGCCTGCTTCAGATTCTGTGTCTCCTTTGCTCTCTCTGCCTCTCCCCCGCTCGTGCTCTCCCTCTCTCAAAAATAACCAAACATTAAAAAAAATTAAAATACAAAAACGGCACATGCTGTTGTGTTTGCCCATCGACTGTTCTCTTCCTCTAAGTCTTATTGGATGCTCCTTCCTTGTATCATCACTCACATTGGGAGTCTGCTCTTTGAGAGTAGAAAGCGTGTTATTTTACATACTGTAGTGTTTTTACGCTGTCTTCAGAAACTCGAAGAACACTGGCCTCCCTTTGAAGAAGGTATAGCAAAACATAAAGTCAAGTGTTGCACATATCCTCTGGATGTGGTCCTGTCCCGTTACTAGAGACCTGTTTGGCAAGGATAGGAAGACTGCTGAAGGGGCTGCCCTTTGAATCTCGGAATGTCAGTGTTTGCATTTGCTTGGACTGCTTGATCCTGGCCAGGGAGCTACTTGTTAGGAAAGGATCTTGCTACCAAGACTACCCACTTGGCCCACTTGGTGTGCATATCTTTAAACCCATTGTTTGTGCCATTGGGTAGGTGTATGGGAACTGAGAATCCACACACCGATATTTTCCTGCATCGCCAAGATGCAGCATTTCATAAGATTTGGAAACTAGCGCCTTATGAAATAAAATCAGAGCCAGCTGCTCGGAGGGTGAACAGCACTTCATTTTTTTCTGAGCAAGTGAGGTCTTTGCCGGTAATATGCATATTGACATAAGAAAACAATGATCTCTAAAGGGTTATAAGCACTCTCTGGGAATATCTAGTTGATGCTAAAACACTCTGTCAGGACTGTTTGGGGAGGAAAATCGATGTGTGTCAAGGAGAGTTGCTGTCAACTCTGGCGGAACGCACTTTGGGTTGCTTTTTCATTTTCCTTCCCTTTCCCCTGTCCCAGGACTCACACCCGTTGCTCAAGTACACAGAGCCCTTGGACCAGAACAGCACCAGCAAAATATTGACTGGAGCGTGAGATTTCTTCGTCGTCATCATCCGAATCTGAGTTTCACCCCGGCAGTCCCGGAGGGCTTTTTTTTTTTTTTTTTTTTTTAAAGGTGGGGAGGGGGCCTTTCCAACAGAGAAGGTTTAATTTCTGCAACCTTCAGAAAGCAATTGGATCTTTTCTGAAATATTTGTGGGAATCCCAGAATGGAAACTGAACCTCCTGATCATCACTTTCTCTTTATGGAACTATCTTGGGGGTTCATTAAGCTATCTAGTCAGCTGTTTGTCTCTAACCCAAACCAGATGGAAGCCGTTCCATGTCAGGGTGACCTAGGGAACTTTATCCCCCCACTCTTTGAGACTGGCAGTGTTTATTCCTGACACGCACACATGTCAATGACCTAATTGATTGGGGATATGAAGCAGACCACTCAGATGGAGTGTGCCTGGCCTAGAATAACCTACCTCCGACTCGAAGCATCCAGGCAATAGAATCCTAAAACCTCAAAGTACTCCAAAATATAATAAAACCTCCTTTACTTATATCATCAGATCGTCTAAAGCACAGTGACGACCTGGCCCTTTTAATATTTTTTTTATGACATGTCGTATCTATCACAGGTCAAAAGTGGTCCCCCAAACAAAACAATAACATTGCGTGAAAACTTACATAGAGTCTCTCTCTGTTCGAAAAGTTAGTTTTGGCCCCCAAACACCAGTTTTATGGGTTCTCATAAAGTCGTGACTATTTCTTAGCAGTTGGATTTTCTAAGCCTTGAACTGAAATTCTTTTTTTTTATTTAAAAATTTTTAATGTTTATTTATTTTTGAGAGAGAGAGAGAGCCAGAGCGCAAGCATAGGAGGGGCAGAGAGAAGACAGAGAGAGACACAGAATCCAAAGCAGGCTCCAGGCTCTGAGCTGTCAGCCTGGAGCCCGACCCAGGGTTCAAATTCATGAACCGCGAGATCATGACCTAAGCCAAAGTCAGACGCTTAGCCGACTAAGCCATCCAGGTGCCCTTGAAATGAAACTCTTAATTATACTAGTTACTTTAAAATGGAAACTGAGTGACTTGGATATCAGGAAAGATAGAACAGATGCATTTTTTCCTGTTCCTGATACTAAATGCAACGAAAACCCTGGCATTCTATATGAAACGAGCACAAAGAGACTATGAAAGGTGGAGGAGAAAAGGCAGCCCAGCTAGGGACACGAGGACCCAGGAATGACACAGAAGTGAGTTAGCTCAGTTTTCTTATTCCCTTATACATCCTAGACTTGGGGCACCAAAGAAATGCCAATGGGTGCGGACATAAAAGACCCCAACAAACTCCTGCTCTGTCTAGCCGAAGGACCAGGAAAGGTGCAGCCTAGCAAAAGAGAAAACTTGGATAGTAACCACCCGACTCTAGCCAAACAACATAGAAAAAACCGGGGCCCAACCCTACCCAAAGGCCTACACTCCCACTCTTACAAGGCTGTATTGAGGCATCCCCCGAACCCTCTTGGATGGAGTCAGAGGAGGCCAAATAGGGAGCTATGACTTTAATCTCCACCCCTGCGGTGTCCGTGGAGACCACATGGGGAGCTTGGACTTTTACCCCACCTGGCAGTAATGAGACATCCCCCCCTCCTTCCCACTGGGATGGGGTCAGAGGAGGCCTAGTAGAGAGTAGAGAGTCAGGACTTTCACAATTGCTACAGGCAACGTGGTCACCCCCACTTCAGTGTTTGTAGAGACCACATGGGGACCCAGAATCCCCATTCCCACACAGCAGTGAAGAAGAGGCCCTTCCCCATGTCACTAGAGTCCACATGAGGAACCTGGACTCCTCCCTCCATCTGTAAGTAACAGGGCGATGTACCCTCACCTCCTTTACCTGCTGGAATAGTGTTTAAAAAGGTGGGGGTGGGGGGCAGGGGTAGATAGAGCAGAAGGTATAAATGAGACCCAGTCTCATAATATAATACAAAAACATCCAAGTTTCCATTGAAAATTATTTGGCATACAAGAGCCAGGAAGATCTCAGACTGAATGAAGAAAGACAAGCAAAAGACGCCAACACTGAGATGATAGAGATGTTAGAATTATCTGGCAACAGCTTCGACTCAGCCATGACAAAAATGCATCTGTGGTAGATATTTGAGATGAATTTGCCAAAATCTCACAGCTCTAGACACACCAAGTTTCCATCTCAGGTCTAAGTTCTTTCATAGTGATAGTGATGCCCAAGACTCCTTAAATTTATGCTTCATAGAGCACTCTGCGTTTTAGCCTGCAAGTCCTGCATATGCTTTGCTAGATTTGCATCTAAGTATCTTTTTAATATCCAAGCACTCTTGTTACTGTTCATTATTTTCCTTCCTTTTTTATAGCAACTTGTTCTTGTTTTGTGCTTACAATGACTTCTCAAGTTTCTCTAAACATATGAATATGCAGTTGTAGACGTCCTGTTATTTCCTGCATTTTGTCTGTTCCCTCTGTGTAGATTATTCTATTTGCTCCTTTTGTTCCTCTTTTGTGCCATTGACTTTTTTTCTCCCAAAGATCGGTTGGTTCTTGATGGTCTGTTCATATTTAACGATGAAGGACTAGGTTAATAATATGGGAGAAGAGTGTGAATCTTTCCTGCTGATGAGTAGGCTTGCTGAGAGCTCTTTGTGACCATTTTTTCTTTGACACCTTTATTCATCGAATTGAAAAGTGGGATTTGCCTGTCTCCATGATTTTGGCGATTCATATACTCCATGGTGGTTCAAAGATTACCAACAACCCCGCATGCAAACTGCAAAATGAAGTCAGGAAGAAGTCAGAAATAAAGAAAACATTTTTTAAAGGATAACAAGCAAAAGGATATGCTTAGGAAGAGGTGATAGGAGTAAAGCCTTGCCTCAGATGTCTAAAGTCTTTATTTCTATTGATTATTACGGGAACGCAGGCACGGTGGATGGTGCATAAATATTTTTGAACTTAATTATTTTTTCCTAATTATTCCCTTCCATTAAATACGAAACAATGAAGAATATTCACAAGTACTTTGAAATGTATTTAAGTGAAAGATTATTTGAACCTGTTTAGTGTGCATGTCATCTGGGAGAGTCATTACTCCATGCCAGGCATTGTCCTAAGAACTTTACATGTTTATTTTATTAAATCATGATAACAGCCCTGTGAGGTAGGATAGCAGATGCTGCTGGTGCCCTGACCATATCTGTTGTCATTCTCCCCTATCCTGCAGACTATTGCTGCAAGCACCTGAAATTCTTTGCTTAAATAGTCTTTGTTTCCCCTGGTTTGGGGAGCACACTTAACTCACACGCAAGACTCTGGGGATGCTGAGAGTTAAGATCTTCAGAAACAGCCTTCAACCAATGACCGATGGACATTTGGTGGATAAACACTCTAGCTTCCTTGCCTATTTATTTATTTATTTTTATCTTGAGAGAGGGAGAGAAAGAGTGCAAATGGGGGGAGGGCAGAGAGAGGGAGAGAGAGAATCCCAAGCAGGCTCCGTGCCGCCAGCGGGGAGCTCGAGCTCACGAATTGTGAGATCATGACCTGAGCTGAAATCAAGAGTCGGACGCTTAACTGACTGAGCCACCCAGGCGCCCCAAGCTTCCTTGACCTTTGGTTGGGAATATCTGGGGTGACATTCTACACTCTCCCATCTCCCCAGTGCTAAGAAGCTCCAGCTGACCACAGAGGTTAACCCTTTGCTAGTTTCCTTTCCTTTTGTGTTTCACTTCTCTATTTCCCTACCAGTGTTCCCTAGAAGCACCTCCCAAATAAACTCCTTGCTCTCAAATCATGGTCTCAGAGCTTCTGGAGACACCCAAACTAAGAGTATTAGGTAGTATTACTGTCCCTGTCTTGCGAAGAAAGAAACTGAGGCAGTGAGAGGGTGGTTACTTGACCATGGTTAGTAAGTCAGTGAGGGGAAGAGCCAGGCTCCTAAGTCCAAGCTCTTAACCACCAAAATGCCTCTGAGTGCCGACTAGATGCCAGACACTGTGCTAGTGTTTCAAACTATTTATTTTACAGGGTATAACGTAAGCTCAGATAGGTTACGTGACATATCCAAGGTCATAAGGTGGTAAGCGGCAGAGTGAGGATTTAAACTCAGGTCTATGATCTCAACCAGCCTGCCATGCTGCCCCATGCAGGCCTGCACTGTTGAGCTGCCTTTCACCTAGATGGCTCTCCGGTGGAGGTAAGCAGAGCCTGGGGCTCTCAGACGCAATTCCCAATCCCCAAATGGGCTGCGTTCCTCATCCCAAATCTTTGTGCCCTTTCTTCGGTGTGAGGTCCAGAGTCTCCAAGCAGTTATCTTTCCTCTACGAATGCTTTCCAGTGCTTACTTTCTTCTCAGAAGTGTTTCTGGATGCTGGTCTTATCCCTGAGGAATGGATGGGGCGGAGGGGGGGCAGCAGGATGAGGTAGGGCAGCCAATGATGACTGGGCTTTGCATAAGTGACATCATTTAATCCTCTTAGAAATGCCTTAAAGGAATTGCTCTTTTCCCCATTTAAAAAACCAGGAAACAGGGTTAAGAGAGGCTAAGTAATTTGCTCAAGGAATTCATCCAAGGTTAAATAACTCAAAATCCAACTCTTTTGGTTTGTAAAGCAGTCCTTTCTCCACTGAGCCAGGTGAGAGTCTGGCAAGTCAGGGATAAGTAGAAAGCTGCCAGCAACTTCCACGGTACTTCTTGTCTAGCACCTGCTGAGAGATGCCAGATAATTTCTGCTTATGATGCTTCTGGCCTAAAATCCCTGTTTAGATCACAGTTGGCTGGGATTAGTGCCCATTGTAGGGGCAGATCCGTCATTACCCAGAAAATAAGCCTGTGCACAAAGATCATTCAAATCTTAAACACATTTGTCTTTCCACATAGAAGCTTTCTCCAGGCGTTGGGCTCTGGGCTGTTACAAGATGGGGTGAGAGAGCCGAGGTAAAGCCCTGGTTTCCATTTAGGAGAAGCCTAATGCCTGGTTTGGGAAATGACCACATTTTGATGAGACCGCTAAATACACAGGTGACACTCACATATTAGCTACTTCTGTGATCGGACCAGGAAACAGTTGGGTTGGTCAGTGTGAATTCTAAGCCCCTTTCTGCACACTCCTCACTAATCTGTCATACCCAGTTTGGGATCCCACAGCTTGAACAAGATGGGAAAAATTGGAAAGGAGCCAGAAGAAATGTGCAATGTGAATTGCGTCATGGCACTCGAATGATAAGAAATGTCACATTTATTTCTCTAAATCAAAATAAACCTGCTATACACAAACCCACTTGACCGGATGTGGAGAATCCCAGGACCAGTTGTCAGGGTTCTGTGTCTCCTCCCCCGCCCCCCCTCCCCCTTCTTAGGTCAGAACCCTTGGGCTTGCGAGACAGGAGGATGTATCCTCATCTGTCAGTCAGCATTCAAAGGAGGGTGGTTCTTCTTGAAGATGCTTCCCTTTATGCCAGGCTTGGCCTCAGGGACCGTCGTGTAGGGTTCCAGAGTCACAGGAATCAGTGTCTATTTCCATAGGCACTGGGCACCCTGATCCTTCCACCTTGGGGTCTGAGTATGTGAGTGGGTTCAGCCTCTACCCACCCTGATGCTGTCTGTACCGACCCCTTCCAGATCTTGGGAGGCAGTCCTGGGCAGAGGGCCCTTTTCTCTTAACCTCAAGCTCACAGTCCCTATTACCTCCCTACTGCTAGGCCATCATGCCAAATTGCCTCTCTGGCCTCCATCTTTGAAACCAAAGGCCTGACTATGGGTGATCTCTTGGGCAAGTCTCTGAACCACTCTACATAGAACAAAACAAAACACAAAACAAGAAGTTGTTTATCACCTCTCTCCATTACGTACACACACACACACACACACACACACACACACACACAGCATGAGCAAACCAAATCCTTTGCAAATGAAAGGCTATTCCCTGCCCATAAAGGGCTTTTACAAACCCACATACTGTAGAGGCTAAGAGCATGGCCTGCTTCATTTCATGTCCTAGCCCTGCCATTTATTAGCTGACTAATCTTGGGCAGATTGCTTAACCTCTCTGTTTTCTGATGTGCAAAGTGGGGATAATAACCACAGCACTGGATGTTGAGTTAAGGCATTTATTTAGCCGAGAGCTTAATAAGCACACACAGGGCAGAAGCTCTAGAACTCACTCCAGCTCTGATGTGAGTGGGGTGGAGCCTTCTCTTGAGGTCTAGGCAAAGGTAGAGGGAATGCCTCTGAGCACCATCAGGGCATTTTAAACCAAACCCCATCTGTCATAGGCTGAACTGTGCCTCACACCCAAGTTCATATGTTACCATCCTAACTTTCAGTACTTCAGAAAGTGACCATATTTGGAAATAGGGTCTTCAAAGAGATGATCGAAATGAAGCCATTAGAGCGACCCTAATCCAATCTGGTGTCCTTCTTGTAAGAAGAGGAGATTAGGACAAGCAGACAGAAACTGGGGATGTGCAAGAACAACGGGATAACTTGGTAAAGGGCAGCAAGAGGGCAGCCGTCTGCAAGCTGAGGAGAGACACCTGGAGCAGGTCTTGCCCTCATGGCCCTTCGAGAAAGCCACTTGATCTCTGCCCTGCAGCCTCCAGAACTGTGGACAAGTACATTTCTGTGCTGTAAGCCGCCCAGTCTGTGGTGTTTTGCTATAGCCAGCGAATACACCATCCCAGAGATAAAGTAGTGTCAGTGTCTCCAAAATGCATCCTTGCCAGTCTTTGACCCTCCCTCAGGGAGGAGGGCGCCCATGGCTGCAGTCACGGAGGACTTGGGATGCACCACCCAAACCATGGTTGTTTTCAGTTACTCCCCTCCCACAGCACCAAAAGGCTAAAAAAAACTCCAAAACAGTAGACGAGCAGAAATTCCCAGAAGGCACTCATGGAAAGGATTTAGTGCCGTCAGCTCAGGAGGCAAAAATAATGCTTCTGGAAATTGACTCAAAAGTTCACGCATTGGTGAGGGCATGGAACCCTATGGAGGTACTCTCTCCACAACCCAAGAATTTTTAAAAAGTCACTTCAGGGGCACCTGGGTGGCTCAGTCGGTTAAGCGTCCAACTTTGGCTCAGGTCACGATCTCACGGTTTGTGGGTTCGAGCCCCATGTCATGCTCTGTGCTGACAGCTCAGAGCCTGGAGCCTGTTTTGGATTCTGTGTCTCACTCTCTCTACCCCTCGCCTGCTTTCTCTCTCTCTCAAAAATGATAAACATTAAAAAAAAAATTTAAGTCATTTAAGTACTCTATAAGCCCAGTGCCTAGGGCTTTTCAAGCAAAATGTTTCAGAATGAATGATTAAATTGATTTCAAAATAAGAAAATAAAATGACCAAGTAAAAATTAAAAAAGGGCGCCTGGGTGGCTCAGTTGTTTAAGCTTGCCACTTCGGCTCAGGTCATGATCTCGCAGTCCGTGGGTTTGAGCCCTGCATCGGGCTCTGTGCTGACAGCTCAGAGCCCAGAGCCTGCTTCGGCTTCTGTGTCTCCTTCTCTCTCTGCCCCTCCCCCACTCGTGTTCTGTCTCTCTCTGCTTCTCAAAAATAAATAAACATTAAAATTTTAAAAATTTAAAAAATGATTTCAAAAGAAAACTTATAAAATTACCTTCAGAATGTTTTTAATGGCATTTATATTTAAGATGGGTTGTGGAAACATTTTAATATAGTTGCTGTCATTGAAGTGGTACCTTTAGAAGTTACATGTCTTAGGACCTACAAAGGACTTAAAGGTTCTGTTCTCTCTCCACACCCCAGAGCCTCATACCAGGCTGGTCTGGGTTTAGAAGAAGGCAGTGACATGGAACTGTGGTCCGTGGTGTAGGATGGAGGTTGCGGAGAGGCTGAGCGTCCCCGAGAAAGGCTGTTATGCCATATAGGAAAGTGGTCAAGGATCCAGCTTAAACCTAGGTTCAAATCTTAACTCTGCCCCTGTGTGATCCTGGGCGACTCGCTAAACTTCTCTGAGTCTCAGTTTCATCACTGGCACAAAGGAGACAAGAATGCCTCGCTTATTGGGTTTTCATGAGAATCAGGTGAGAGGAAGAGTATCACATGCTTAGCTCTGTGCCTGGGAAATAGTAAGTGCTCAATAAATGTAATTGTGACCCTCAGCAGTTTCTCACAGGCGAGGGAGAGGCGGGGAGTCTTGATCACTAAGGCTTTTACTCAGCTTGAGCACCAGAGAAAATATTTAGTGAGTAGATGTTGAGTGGCTGCATTTTTGTTCTCACAGTTGAAGAAAAACAGCAGTGCAGAGAGGTTATGTGACTGGCTGGCTCACAGGTCCCAGGCGAGGATTATGAGGGGGTAGTGCTGGCCAGGGTGTGGTGGGGCTCCAGGAGGAGCTTTGCATAGGAGCCTCTGTGCAAAGCCCGAGGGACCGACGCCATTCCCAGGGTGCTGTGGGCTCAGGCGCCTCTTCTGCAGCTCCAGGACAGGGGGAAGCAGAAATTGCCAGCTGGCATCCCAGGAATGTGGACTGTTTTGGAAAGCTTGCTGGTGATGGGGGACCGATTTTATCTACTCTGCCAGGAATAGACAGATACGGGACAAAATCCCTGAGGGCTCCAGTCCAGTCACACAACGCTGTCAGAGACAAAGCCAAGGCCAGGACAAAATGAACTCAGGGTTTTGATTCATAAACTTACAGCAAGGGAACCCTTCTGCAGGTCGCTTGTTTTTCAGCAGGGGTTGAAAGGTAGTAGGAAAGGACAGTTGCTTTACAGAGTAGAAAGAGGAGATACTGAGACAGTCTCTGATTGGCAAGTGTTCTGTTAAGGTGGGAATTTTGGAAGCAAGGGGACTTTCTTCATTTTTTTAAATCTTTATTTATTTTTGAGACAGAGAAAGAGACAGAGCGTGAGCAGGGGAGGGGCAGGGAGAGAGGGAGACACGGAATCCAAAGCAGGCTCCAGGCTCTGAGCTGTCAGCACAGAGCCCGATGTGGGGCTCAAACTCACAGACCGTGAGATCATGACCTGAGCCAAAGTCAGACACTTAAGCAATAGAGCCACCCAGGCAACCCTCAAGGAGACTTTCTAATTGGTCTTCAGGTATATGTGGTGGACCTTCATTGGCTCACTTGCTGCAGGGTAGCAAGTGAGCTGTGGGGACATTTAAAAAAAAAGATTGTTTCATGTTAGAGGCAGAGGGTTTTTTGAGGCTGGCCATTTCCAGAAAGAGGTTGGTAGGGTGCAGTTTTGCTATCAAATTGCTGTCCTGACCCTTATGGGGGAGTGGGGGGGGGGGGGCTGCCATCAAGGCAGTTTTCTCTGCAGAGATTCGGACCAGAAGGCCACTGACCAGGGAGCCAGGAAACCTGGGTTCTGAGGCCAGCTCATCACTGACTGAATGAGTTGTCTCCCCAGACCTGTTTATTATCTGTACATCAAAGGGGTGTGACCACCCAAGAATATCAAGTTGCTGACCCTTGGGACAAATCCAACCTGCAACTGTGTTTATTTTGACCTGTAATTTGTTTATTAAGATTGTTTGTTTTGTATGCTATTAGAAAGGGTACGCATTCTCCAATCCATAGCCCCCCTCTGCTCCAGGCTGTATCAGACCTGCCAAGTTCCTGCTTTTAGGTGACCTACTCTGTCACTGTGGGCATCTGTATCCGTGGCTCCTGAACTAGGTGACTTCTGCTGCCTTCCTGGTCCTGGCCTTCAGTGGGTCCACCATTCTCAATGGGGCCTTCTCACTTTTGCTGCCTCCCACAGTCACCTCACGTCGCCCTCCACAAATATTTGACACTCCGGCTTCTTGAGTCAATTATTCCCTTCAGAAAACTGCCGAGAGAAATGATATAATTAACTACCCGAGAGAAAATGAACAGAGCAACAAGCTGTAACTACGGAGACCCACAATGGAGGCTGAACCCCAGGGCCCCACTCGACCTTGTCCTGCTAAGAGTGGTCTTGATGTCTCCCTGGTTGGAAGGGACCAGTCTGGCCAAGCCTGGTTCATGCTTAGAGCCGCAGCCTTCCCACAGCAGGGTAAGAAGCTGTCTCAGCTGCCTCTAGGCTCCAGGACCAGCAGACAAGGAAGCAATACCTTCCACCCCTCTCCTACAGCTAGCAGGATCAGAATCAGCACCCCGAAAGGGAAAATCCTTTCCTCACACACTGTGCCCAGGAAATGGTTGCTCTGTCCCTAATTTGAGGCCCGGACACTGTTGTGTTGTTGGAGCCTTCCACCCATCCTCAAACCACGGACCAGATAAATCGAGTTGAACCGACTTCAAAGCAAACACTGAGCAGAGCCATCTGCGATTCATTCCTGTGCAGGCCCTTTTCTAGTTATGTAACCAGAGAGATCCAGACAGAAAGACATAGATTGCAAGAACTCTTTCTTTTTTTTTTTTTAAACCCCAAACCTTTACAGTATTGGGATAATTATGGCTTTCCTAGCGTTGATTGCTTTAAGCTGTCAGTAATTTGAGTCGTTTTCAGAGTCGATGACCAACTTTTTATAATTGCATTATATCTTCCTACTTCCATCCTTACATAAAGAAAACAGAATCCTGAGTTAACAGGGCTTCCTTCAGAGCACCTCACCCTGGGTACTTTGTCGTTGGAATGCCACAAGGACTCTTGTGGTCTCATGACGCACTTGTTTCCCATTCCACTGTCTCATTGGAGAATGTCCCTTAGTCCCCTACCTGAAAGAAGAGGAAATGTGAACATGCATGGGCCAGGAGTTTTCAATGAGTCGTTCATACATCACCCAAAGTATTGTAGCTTATGGATAAAAGGCAATGAAAAATGCTAGAGGCTTTAAGATTATATTTCCTTCCTTCCTTTCTTTCTTTCTTTCTTTCTTTCTTTCTTTCTTTCTTTCTTTCTTTCACAATCTTTACTACATTTGCAATTTTTAAACATTTTGTTTTCTTGGCATAATAACTAATTCCTATTAAAGTGAGAATTCTAAAAGTATAAAGATGAAAATAATTATCCCAAATCCTTGCCTGGATGGAGTATTCAAACAGTAGGTGATGATAATATTTTAGCACATTTCTTTCCAGTCTTTTATCTATATTTATATTTATTTATATTTATTTATATTTTTGAGAGAGAGAGAGAGAGCACATGAGCATGCATGAGTGGTGGAGGGGCAGAGAGAGAGAGAGGGAGAGAGAGAATCTTAAGCAGTCTCCATGCCCAGCTCGGAACCTGATGCCAGAGAGCGATCTTATGACTGTGAGATCATGACCTGAGCTGAAATCAAGAGTCAGACACTTAACCAATGGAGCCACCCAGACGCCCCTATGTTTACATTTTTAGACTAGAAAGTATATTGCATTTATAATTTTGTATCCCGCCTTTCTACTTAAACATTGGCCCACATAATAAAAAACTATATAAGCTTACTTTTTAATAGTAACACAATTTCAAATGAAGTGGACGTACCATAATTAAAAAAAAAAAAAAGCAAATCCTCTAATACAGGACAAAGGTTGTGTCTACTGTTCTGCTACTATAAATGCTTCAGGAAACATCTTTAGCTATACGTTTCAGATTGCTTTCATAAGATCTAGTTCTAGAAGTATAACCAACTCTGCATCAAAGAGCATGAAAAGTTTTGAATGTCCTTAGTACATTTCAGAAAAGTTGAACCACCTTTTCACCATGAAGTATGAATATTTTTTTTAAGCCTTACTTTTCCTGATCAGTAAAAAAGTAGAGTCTCGTGTTAGCATGAATCTACTTTGGTTACCAGTTAAAATAGCTGGGCTTTTTTCAAATCTTGTAAGCAATTTGCATTTGATTCCATCTGAAACATTCAAGCCCAGGGACTGAGGCTCAAAAATTTTGAGCTTTTTGGTGCAAAGATGCTCCTACCTCAGTATAGACCATCCTATGGCAAGAGCAGCGAGGCAGAGAGGAAAGTTAGTTGACTAGGACCTCCAGAGGAGGAGTAAGTCAGGAGTTGTCTCCATTCCTGGTTATATTAATTACCTATTGCTGCTCAACAAATTGCCCTCAGAACTTGATGGCTTGGGGTGTCTGGGTGGCTCAGTCGGTTGAGTATCTGACTCTTGGTTTCGGCTCAAGTCATGGTCTCACAGTCATGGGACTCAGCCCCGATTTGGGCTCTGAGCTGGGCATGGAGCCCCACTGGGAATTTCTCTCTCTCTCTCTGCCCCACCCCCCAACTCTCAAAATAAATAAGCTTGTAAAAAACTTAATGGCTTAACAACGAACGGTTATTATCTCACAGTTTCTGTAGGTCAGAAATGCAATAGCAGTTTAACTGGTGTTTCTGGCTTGCAGTCAAGTCATTGACTGGGGCTGGAGGAGCAGCTTGCAAGGTGGCTCACTCCCATGGCTATTCGCTGGTGGCCTCAGTTCCTCGTCACATGGGTTTCTCTACAGCGTATCCTCACAACATGGCAATGGCTTTCCCCAGAGTGAATGATTCAAGAGAGAGATTAAAATGGAAGCCTCTGTACCTTTTATAACCTCGTAGTGAAAATGATATGTCACCTCCTCTGCCATGTTCCGTTGGTCATACAGACTCACACTGTTACAGTGTGGAAGGAAACAATAGACGAGTGTGAAGACCAGGAGGTAAGGATCATTGGAGGCCATCTTGAAAGCTGGCTACCACACTGGCTATGGGCTTTTGCCAGCTCCCTTTTTGAGGAGTGGAATCAGTAGCAGGACCCTTCTCTATGATTGTTCGCAGTGTGTTCACGTTCACCACACATAGTTTCGTTTTCATCATGAGGCTAGTATTCGCCAATTCATTTTGTCTCAATGAAATCTGTGATTAAAAAACTCTTTGCTTATAGTTACAGATAGAAATCTGGACTGAGTGACCCGTGCAGTTCACAGCCTGGTGTCTGGTTGGGGTTGGGGTGGTGGTAGTTGTAAATCCAAGCAAACACTGCCATGCAGAAGCTGTCTGAGTCTGGCAATCTGGTGTTTGGTCACTCAAAGCCCAGCGGTGTGACTGGTGGCAGAGGCAGAGGGTGCAAGAAGAGAAGGGAACAGGTGGACAACTGCTCAAGTCAGTCACAAGGTGGGATGAGAATCACAGGCAAGATTTAAAAAAAATTTTTTTAATGTTTATTTACTTTTGAGAGAGACAGAGACAGAGCTTGAGTGAGGGAGGGGCAGAGAGAGAGGGAGATACAGAATCCGAAGAGGCTCCAGGCTCTGAGCTGTCAACACAGCCCAATGCGGGGCTTGAACCCACGAACCGTGAGATCATGACCTGAGCTGAAGTCAGACTCTCAACCGACTGAGCCACCCAGGCACCCCATAGGCAAGATTTTTAAAGTGGGAGTGGGTAAGCGAAACACAGGGAACCTCTGTCCTGGCAGACGGATTGGAGCTAGAAGGAGACAGGAAATAAGGTGTCATGGCTAAGGAATATGACCTGAACCTGAAAACGTGTCAGTGGCTGTGATCATTAAAGTGTATGAATATTACCCCAAAATGTTCTTGACCATCAATCTAGAATTAAGATGCTGAAGAATTAACCAAATCAGGTCTCTTTTCTCCCTACAGCCTTTCCTCTGGCAGCTTCATCAATCTTATACCTTCATCTACTTCTATTCCATGGTTGGCTCCTATACATATATTTCTAACCTTGCCATGTTTCTCTGCCACACTTCCAACTTCCCATTTGACATTTCAACCTGGTTGACTTAACAGCACTTCAAACTCAGTGAGTGCAAAACATAACCTAGTTTCCTTCAAAACCCGCTCCTTCATCCCTGTTGTCTATTCTGATCAAGGCACCACCAGGCACCCCACCTTGAGACCTAAGGCTGGGGAAGCAGAGACGTCACATAGATAAGGGGTTTTCTGCGGTGAGTCATTTTAAAACTTTATGTATGAGTAGACATCGACAATTGGCAACAAGCAAGTTGAACAAATGCGTTCATTCAACAAATATTTATTACACACTTACGTGTTCCAGAAGATACAGTTCGAGGCATGGGGGCTGATTGGTAAACAAATCAAGCAAGGTTCTCTGCCCTCGTGGATCTTCATTTGATATGTACCAGGCCTCTGAGTTTGGCTCAGCCGACGCTTTTACCACATCATCGACTAAAGCCCGGCATGAAAGATTCCCCTGCTTTGTCTTGAGTGTGTGCTGCCTATCAGCACTGGGTTCTGGAGTATTAGGCAGGGAGTAACATTCTAGAGAATGGCAAGAAGTAGCAAGATCCCACGGGAGACGACAAGGCAATTGTAATGGGCTGAATAATGGCCCTCAAAAGATGTCCATGTCATAATCCTCGGAATTTGTGAATATGTTCCCTTACATGGTGAAAGGAACTTTGCAGATGTGATTAAGGATCTTGAGATGGCGATATTATCCTGTATTATCTGGGTGGGCTCGATATAATCACAAGGGTGCCTATGAAATGGAGGCAAGATCAAGGAGGCAGAAAAAGGGATGTTAGAAGCAGAAGTCAGAGTAATGTACTTTGAAGATGGAGGAAGGGGCCCTGAGCCAAGGAAGACAGGTAGCTTCTGGAAACTGGAAGGAACAAGAGAACAGATTCTCTCCTGGAGACTTCAGAAAGAAGGTAGGCTTGCTGACACCTTGATTTTAGCCCCATAGGATTCATTTCAGATTTCTGATCTCCAGTGCTGTAAGATAATAAATTTGTGTTACTACTGTATTTGTGGTAATTTGTTACAGCAGCAACAGAAGACTAATACAGCAAGCAAGTAGGCTGGCTTGCCACAACTCCAAAGGTACTGCAAGTAGATAGGGAGACTCAAGTCAATTTATCACTGACAGCACGCAAACAGCAAGATCTGCAGGGAGCGACTCTCATGGAGCAGATTCCCTATCCCTAGGTCCCCTGGGGAGATGTGATGGTCCCAGAAGGTAGCTATGCATGTAGCCACAGTGAAGGAACCCAGGGCCAGGAGCTCAGCACATTTTACATCAAGCAGTAAGCAAGCCACTCCCCACTCCACCAGGGAGCAAGTGGACAATACACTAGCCACCCTGCAGTCACCTTGACCTACATAATTGTCTACATGACTAGCTACAGCTACAGAAGTGGCACAAGGTCGGACGACTGTTAGCCTAGCAGTTTGGCACGTTCGGCAAGGACATACAGGGAAGCACCGGGCCCGTGCTGGACTGCCTCTCTCCAATACAGAGCACCCTCCCTCTCCCCACAGACTGCTCGCCCAAACCTCAGCCCAGCCTTACCAGGGCTGAGAAAATTGCCGTGATTTACCGAGGAAACGTTCATTTGCAGTGTCTAGAAAATGCCCCTTTGTCCTCCAGGCAGTCCATTTCGGCTGCCAGGACTCAAAAAGTTCTTGCTCAAGACTGAGAGTTGGGCAGAGGTGTTCCCACTTGGGACTGCACGAATGCCCGCACAGTTCACAGTGGGCCAAGCAAGGCCAGCGGGCAGTTAGAAATGCTGCCCTCACAAGGCCAGCAACCTGACCAGAGCTGAGCTTCAATAGGACCTCTGTGCAGGGGAGCCAGTTGACTCTGGGCCCCCATGAGGGACCTGGGAGACGGATTAACAGAGCCGGCAGCCTCCGGGGAGGGACTGAGTCTTGGCCTCGTCTCACAGCCAATCACATGTAGGAGGGACAAGTAGCGTTAAGAGATGCCCTCTAAAATATTTTCCTTACTACAGGGTTTGCATTTCCTCCTTAGAGAACGCTACTGGGGCCTGGACAGTGATTAGCTCATGCTGACTCAAGGATTCCAAGAGTTTACACTCTAGCCTATCGCGGGTTTAAGTGTGTGCACAGGCATGTGCACGCGTGCACAGAGTTTTTTCCCTTTGTCATGGAAACATGTGCAACAAGGAAATCCAGAAGGCATTTGTTCTTTTTCTCTAAAACATCATACTCGAACATTCCCATTTCAGCATGTTATCTAAGCCAGCACCGCAGGGCTCTTCGGTGGATGAGAACAGGCTTGCTTCCTGCTGTGGATTGTTTTTTCTTGTGGTTGGTGATATCATTTAGACATAACTTGGCGGTAGGAGGGGATCCCAACCCCCCCTTATAGAACTGCAGCTACACCTTAACCCCAAACAAAATATATTCATTAAAAAAAATTTATTTTAACGCTTATTTTTGAGGGAGAGAGAAAGAGAGTGTGCAAATGGGGGAGGGGCAGAGAGAGAGGGAGACACAGAATCCAAAGCAGGCTCCAGACTCCAAGCCGTCAGCACAGAGCCTGTTGCGGGGCTCAAACTCACGAACCGTGAGATCATGACCCTAGCCAAAGTCGGACGCTTAACTGACTGAGCCACCCAGGAGCCCCAAGTAACAAAATATATTCTAAACTCCAAGATAAAGATACTGCTTGATTTCAGTGAAATTCTAAAAAATGTATGTGATAAAATCCTATTAGCTAATATAAGTGGTTTAATTAAATTTTAGAACTTAACCTACAGTACCCCCAAAGAAGGTTTGTAATCACATGCTTCAGCTAGTAACTAAAATGTGTGTTCCCAAAGGTTCAAGAAGTAGTTAACAACGATTCACATTGAGACACCTGAGTACTGACCCAGGGAAGGCAGCCACAGGGCAGGGACCCTTGCTGTGTGCCTCAAGCCCAGAATAGTACCAGGCACACAGTGAAGCCTCAGTTAGTGTTGTTGAATTGATTAATGAATGAAAGAGATTTTTTTTTTTCTTCGAAGGCTGGCCTGGACTCTGTTTTATCACATGAACTTAGAAAAAATCTCACTAAGATAAAAGCAACCTGAAAAATAATATGTGTGGTCTGATCCATTTTTTTTTAACTTCTAATTAAAGAAAAACACTGCATTTAGAAGAGCATAGAAGAGGGGCGTATGGGTGGCTTTGTTGGTTGGGTGACCAACTTCAGCTCAGGTCATGATCTCATGGTCTGTGGGTTCGAGCCCTGCTTCGGGCTCTGTGCTGACATCTCAGAGTCTGGAGCCTGCTTCAGATTCTGTGTCTCCCTCTCTCTCTTCTTCTCCTCCCACCCCCCCCACCACCCCCCGCCCTTGTGCTCTATCAAAAATAAATAAACATTAAAAAAAAAAGAGCAGACAGAGAAGAGCCAGCCTGGCTGGCTCAGTCAGTGGAGCACGTGACTCTTGATCATAAGTTCGTGATTTCATACCCCACGTTGGGTGTAGAGCTCACTTAGAACTAAAATCTTGTGGGGGCTTGGGTGGCTCAGTTGGTGAAGTGTCTGACTTCAGCTCAGGTCATGATCGCACAGTTCATGAGTTCAAGCCCTTCATCAGGCTCGCTGCTCTCAGCTCAGAGCCCACTTCGGATCCTCTGTACCCCTTTCTGCCTTTCCCCTGATTGTGCTATCTCTGTCTCTCTCTCAAAAATGAATAAACATTTAAAAAGTAAATAAATACAATCTTTTAAAAAAGGATCTTCTTAGAAAGAAACTACTGAGAGATTAAACTTTGCACTGCTTGCGATGGCTACCTCTGAGGACCAAGGCTACCAGATTTTGCATAATTTTGGTATTTCCGTACTGTTCTGCCTAGTGAGGATTGCTGTACTACATTTTTGGGTTAGAAAATAAGAATTTGTAAAAGACCTCTTTTAAAAAACCATAAAATGTTTAAAACACGTGACCCAATAGAAAAATGTTAACTTGAGAAACAAAAATTTCAGAAGGTTCATCACCTCCAAAGGTCATGATAATTTCCTAGCTTCTCATCAAATGATCTCTAACCCCCAGGAGAGTGGTAAGTTTTGTTTTGTTTGGTTTTGTTTTGTTTAAAGAATGCTATAAAAAAAAGTTAGTAGAATGTTATGAACTACATCAGGTTCAACATTTATTTATTCAACAAGTTTTTATTGAGTGCTGTGCTTACTCTATGAGCCAGTAAGTACAACGGGAACTGTGGTACAAAGAATAATCTGGTGGAAAGAAGTCAGGGTTCTAGATGGATTTTTTTTTTTTTAAATCACCTAAAGTCCCTGCAGAATCAGGACCTGAGACTGTGACATTTCCTCTGTCGAGGTTGGTTATTGCCTATTCTCCATCTTAATACTTTATTCCTACTTATCATCATGTGTAGAATGCCCAGTTAACACAATATGGTCATATGTTGTTTGTCCTGTAAATTTATCATAATTGCAATAGAAGATACATAACAATCTATACATTCAAAGAAAATAAACCTTCTAATGAGGACTCAAGTTAACCACTTTAGGGAATTGCTCTTTTTGATTGTACTTTAAGGCCATTAAAATATTTATTTAGTGATTTATTCATCCTGTAGACAGATGTAGAGATCGGTCTATTTTTCACACTACAGTGGCGTTTTCTTTTTCAATATTCTCTTTAGCCTTGTGGTCAAATGTGCATATGATACTTCCTCATAGTGACACATGCAAAAGCGTCATTCATCAAATGGTATTCTCAGGCATACTTTTCATTATTCTTGCAAATATTTAAACATAAGGAAGCCCTATACTCTTTGTGCAATATAGAAAAAAATCAAAGATGTGATACAATCCGTCACCAGTGTGGACTTGGGTTTTAAGGACAGGGTCACCGTATTTCACATAAAGTTCCCTCTTGTTCTTTTTCCTTCTCCTCCCTCCCCCATACCAAATCCATAACTGTACATGGTCTGATGCTAAATCAAGGTAAATGAGACGTGACCTATTAAAAAGGAAATGAATAATTCAAAAGAGAGGAAAATTGCATTCCTGGCTAGAAGCATGGACGTCATTGCTTGAATGTATGGGTTTATTCTCCCACTTCAGTAGATGATTTTGCCTTTTGGGTGGCATGTCTTCCATCATCCAAATTACCTCATGAAGTCAGCAAAGTAAGTCAAACCATGCTTTGCTGCTATCTACTTGGTATTTTTTTCAAGGTTCTTTTTAATGAGTTCTTTTTAATTAATGGATGTATATATAGCAGACCTGTCCCTGACGGGTCTCTGAAAATAGTTCTTATTAAATTTCCTAAAACTTGAACTAAATCAGGAATTAAATAATCTGTGCAAGCAGGCACACAGGTCAGTGTTCCGTGGGCAAAATTATTAGTAGAATCTCCCATGTTTTCTTCCTCCTCCTCCTCCTCCTCCTCCTCCTCCTCCTCCTCCTCCTCCTCCTCCTCCTCCTCCTCTTCTTCTTCTTCTTCTTCTTCTTCTTCTTCTTCTTCTTCTTCTTCTTCTTCTTCTTCTTCTTCTCCTTCCTTTTCCTCTTCCTCTTCTTCTTCTTCTTCATTTACTTTAATATAATTTATTATCAAATTGGCTTCTATACAACACCCAGTGCTCATCCCATGTTTTTTAAGTACCAGTGGAGCCAGCCTTGTGTCCCATGGTGGACTGTAGGTGAAGAGGTGGGGTGGACTCAGGAAGTGGTCCCGGGCAGTTCCTTCACATCCTTCGGGTTAGCCTGAGTGGGACAGGACTCATCCAGGAAGGCTGGGTCTGTACCAGTAGAGCAGAGTCAGAGGGCAGACATGCTTTGGCTGCAGGGCCAACAAAATATTGTCTATGATGCTCTCTATTACGTGTCAGTGACCAACTATAAAACAGACTCCTAACTAGAGAGAACAAACTTGAGGGTTGCTGGAGGGGAGGTGGGGGAGGATGGGCTGGATGGGTGATGGGTATTAAGAAGGCACTTGGTTTGAGCACTGGGTGCTGTATGTAAGTGATGAACCACTAAATTCTACTCCTGAAATTAATATTACACCATATGTTAAGTAACTGGAATGTAAGTGAAAACTTGAATGAATGAATGAATGAATGAATGAATAAATAAATGTCAGTGACCAATGTGATTTTGATCAGACAACTTGCATAGGAACCAAAGAGAATTTGATAACCTACTGAGGTGGCCAGTTCCTTTAGGCTCTGTGTCCCTTGTCACTGTCTTGCAAATTGCTACATCTGGTTGTTGCATAGCTTTTCGCTTTCTTTCTTTCTTTCTTTCTTTCTTTCTTTCTTTCTTTCTTTCTTTCTCTGTTTACTTATAACAAGGGGGAGCAGTGGAGAAAAAGTGTTTTCACATGTTATAATCATCGATATTTTCTCCTTATGAGATGAACAGCTTCTGGTATTTCTAGCCAATCAAGATCGGTGTTGAGAGTAAGAATAAGTAAATCTTACTATGATTGAAGCAATTATTAGAAAACAGACTTGGATCATGGATTTTTTTTTTTATTCATTTCTTTAAAGTGGTGGGGGGTGCAGGCTGGGGGGATGCTGTAGCGGGCATCAGAACACAGCTTGGAAAGCTGCTGTTCAGTAAGTGCTCTTCTTGATAAGGAATCCGTAGGGCTCTTCCTTCTAAATTACGTAAATAATGAAATCAAGACAGGAGATGTGTTTGCAGATGTCTTACAAAACCTGCAGTGGAAACACGGGCAGTGAGCTGCCTGGGATGGCCAAAGGCGCGGTTCAGGTGAACTTTTGAGTTTGTGGTTTCATAACTGCAGACCATAGTGTAAAGTTTCGCGCAAAGCCAGCTCTCTTCGCAAAAGGACTCAATGCTACCGAAGGACTCAGTTGTACTCAATTTACTAAGTGTGAACTGATCACAGTGAAGTTGGTTCTAAAATAAGAGCTGAAAACATCGACAGCAACAGCTTGGTCCTAGAGTATTTATTTGGATCCTTGGAAGTGTCTGTGATCTGGAAGGGTAAACACCAAACTGTTAGTCACAGCTACTCCTGGGGGTATGATGTGGGGGAAGCCGAATGAGAGGAAGGCATTTTGTTTTGTTTTGTTTTGTTTTGTTTTGTTTTGTTTTGTTTACTTTGCGCCCTTCTTGTCAGTAGGTATTGCACTAAGAAGAAGAAGACAGAAAAGAAAGGAAAAGATTACAGTGCACTGAGAGAAGCCTCTGCTTGTTCTTACTGAGCTTCCCCTTACTGTATGGGTGCAGCTCTGGGTGGGGCTGTCGTGTGGCTAAATTAACATCAGACCGCAGCCTTGCAAGGGGGCAAGCTTCTGTAAGACTGCCCAGTGTGGAGACTGCAGGCTCGTTCTCAGGGTCTCAAGGTGTGCTTATAGGGGCACAGTTCCCCCCGGGCAGAAAGTAATAGGGGGCCAGCCACATAGCTGCAGGAAAAGCTGGGGGAAGGGTGTGCCAGCCCCACAGGGACAGGTGTGTAAAAATGGTAGGTTCGAGGCCTTGGTGCTTCCAAAAGAGTCTCACCGCTTTTACGGATATTCTGTGTTCCCACCCTTCACACCTACCTCCTGGCTTTTAGAATTTCTTTTAATAATGATGGCCTGTCTCAGCTGGGTTCAGAGGAACAAAACAACTATTTTTGGTGTTTCATTGTTTTTTTCACTGAGTTTCAGAGAAAAGGAGATCCGACTTTCCTTGATAGCCAGACTTTGAGGTGGCCGAAGGCATAAAAAGGAGGAGCAAAAAGCCAATGCTGCTTTAAACAGAAACCCCTCCATCCCCCAGAAGTTCGTCTTCGAGGATTTTCTATGAAAATCCTGGGAAGTGGGGTGGGGAGAGGGTGCTTGGTTATAATAACATATATAATCATTTAAAGATTAGCTTGCACTGTAATGCGCCTTTCCATGTGACAACAAACAAGGTTGGCGGGGCCTCCGTTTGCCAGGCTGATTTCGAGAAGCCTTTGAACACCGACCCTTGTGGTCTGGTAGAGGCCTCTGACTCACTGACCTGTCTGTGTACGGTCCACTTGGGAAACAGAAACTTCCCCGGTGGCATGGGAAAGAAAACACCAACCTAATCCTGAAAAGGGAACTTTAAACCAAAGCCCAACCAAGAAAGAGAGTGGGAGAGAGACTGCCAGCTGAGCCAGGCCAGGAAGAAAAGTCCCATTGTCCTAGCACAGACTGGCCAGGAGGCACACGCTCCCTCCTCGCTTGGCTGGCTCTACACGCCGACACTTCCAGGACCCCAGAGCACGCATTCCAGAGGCGGGCAGCCTTCATCCAGAACTCCGCAGCTGGAGGGAAATCACGCCGGAGGCCTGCGGGTGTCAGGAAGGGGGAGGTTATGACATGAAGAGTCATTAAACACTGATGGGGCTAACCTCAAACCTACCAGAAAACAGGAATGCTGTGTCTGGGAGTGTTGGGTCCATGGGAGGAGAGGAGGGGGTGCGTCAAGAATAGGGCAGGTGGGAAAGGGGAACAGTCCCGGCTCGGCTAGAGGTGAGCCTGGAGAGCCCGCTGCAGGAGTCAGTCCAGGTTCTACAAGATTTTAGCTGTCTTCAGGGCCCTAGCAGCTGCTGCTGAGCAGGAGATCCACTTGCCACTGCTCTGCCAGAGCAGGCACTTGCCCTGGAGGACGGGCTGGTGGGGATCTGCTTAAAAACGACAAGTGGGAAGGATAAAAAGCCCCAAGATAAAGATTTTAAAGTAAGCGTGGAGAGATCATTGACAGAACGACAAAGTGGGATGAGGCTGGGGTAAAAGTCAGGAGGCATGGATTTCAGCCTGTGACCCTGGTTAAGTCACCTGCCAGCTCTGGGCCCGAGGTCAGTTAGAGTCAAAGCGTTGGGCCCCGGCATCAGCCATCCCTTCTCTGCCCGGCACCCTGAGATCCTCTGAGCACGTACCTCCTGAGTTCAAAGAAAGAGGCTTCCTTACCTGCCTCCTCCTTCTCTCTTGTCATCCCGTCCTTGGGACTGCTCTCACGAGATCTCCAAGGCCTCCCCCAGTGGGAAGTCTCCCCACTCTGTGACTAAAACGATTCACACCAGAAGTCTCAGCCCCTCAAACCAGACCAAGATGGAGGAGCGTGGCTTGGAGAACTTAAGGGGTCTGAAACCTGGGGAGGGAAGATGCTGTCACCATTGGTGACAAGGGCCTGAGAAGGGGAGTCTGGGCACGCAGAAGACAGCCTACAGGACTCTGAGCTTCCTACCCTGGGTCTCTTTCCTCCTCTTCACCTGGAAGAGGAAAAATGGAAACTATTCCCAGAATTTAAGAACATTTTAAAATATGTCCTTTGTTATAAATGGGTTGCATTTCCAGATTCTTGTTGATCTAGCTGTGACTGTGAGAAGTGCCTGGGCTTAGATGCAAGCCTGGGGTTGGCTTCAGCTCCGACTCTATTTCTGTAGCCTTGGTGAAATCAGAGTACCTCTCCAGGCCTCAGCTTCCTCACCTGGAAAGCAAGGGACTGTCCACAGCTCCAGGGTGAGCCCTGAGGACACCCAGAAGGACTACAACACTTAGTTCAGGTGAATGACAAATCCATGGGTGGCTCCTTTCACCTGTAGTCAAATGTGGTCTGAGCGAAGGAGTGCCTTGATGGGGAACTCAGAATCCAGGCCCAGGAGGACAGAGGGAAGGGGCAGATACCCAAAATGTGAGCATTTATCTCTTCCAACATCACCCCACCCGGCCACCGCTGGTTATTAAACAACAACAACAAAAGTGAAGGGCTGGCTAAGTGACACGATCCCTGATGTCCTTGCAGACGTTTGCTCGTGTTGTGAGCATGAATCATCTTTGGCACGCTCTCCTCTGCCATCCTCTCCAGCTTTTCCATCCATCCTTGTCCACTTGTAGCGGCAGGACCAGCAGGACCCTGAGCTCACACGAGTGACAGTGGTGCAGCGTCCCTGGGGGAGCTGCCTAAAAGCACAGCAGTCTCTGCCCAAACGTATGCCCTTCCCCAACAGCACAGACAGGCGAAGCGGAGGCCAGGTCTGGTTTTATGGAAGGGCCCCATGCTTGGCTTAATGCTCTGGTGTCAGCATCTTGAAAATTTTGATGATTTTTTTTTTTTAACATGGGGCCTTGCATTTCTGTTTTGCAGTGGATGCCACAAACTGTGGAGCCGGTCCTAACAGGACACCTTGCCACTGGGCAGCTTCTGGAACAGAAGCTAGTGGGGACAGAACTGGGAGAACACCCTGGCCGCAGACTAAAGGGCAAGAGTTGACGGGGTATGTGGATGGACATGGCTAAATATACAGGTGTGCAAGCACAGAACAGTGAAAACACACTTGTAACTCTCAGCTAGAAGGATTTTTTTTTTCCACCGGAAGCACAAACAAATGCATGTGTCCAATGTGGGTAGATATACACATGTGTGTGTATATATATAGGTACATACACACCTACACAAGTGTATACACAGAAATCCTTAAAATGGCCGGGGAGACCTTGAGCAATTTAAGGTCAAGAGCAAATCAAATGTCAACTTGCATGTGGTTTTGCAACAAGCAAATTTTTCTAAATCAGCTCATTCAAAAACGCTTGTAAAACATCTAGAGTTGGAGACTTTACAGGAGTGACTTTTAAACACAATATGATGGAGGAATCAGGGCATAAATCTGGATCCGGACTGTCACTTGGCCAGAAGTTTATGTCCTGTTCATGCTCAGATCAGAGGGCGTTTACGTGGTCACTAATAAGGAGGGAGATGCCACGTACACTGTTTGGCTACGCACAGACCCTTGAGAATGAGACCTTCATTGGATTCATCTTTGTGTCATTCACAGAGCCCAGCAGTGTGGCCGCACAGAATCTGTTAAGTCCACACTCGCCTCTCCAACGAACCCTCACCTCCACGTGGATGGGATTGTTTTCTTACTACCCACCACACATTTGATGAGGGTGGAGGAATGTATATTTAGCTGGGTAAAAATATCACGGATCAGTAGAACATTTAACAACACAAGACCCGTGACTCTTATCTAGTCCGACTCTCTCATTTTAGAGATTGGAAACTGAGGCTCAACCAGTCTCAATAAGTTATCTGAGGTCATACAGCTAATCTGTACCGGAACCTAGCTCTTCTGACATCTAACCGAGTGAATTTTCCCACTAACTCACTCCGCCTTAAGAATCAGGAAGCATAAATAGTCTTAGGTGTTTACTCACCACTTATATATAGTCTTTGTAACCCTTCATTATGCAGGATAAAGGGCTCAACTGTTTTCATTGCTGCCTGCAAAAAAACTTCACAGCCCGCTGCCGTTGCTTTTTGGCCAGCCCCTGTGGAAGATAATTTGAGATCTAAGGCAAAATGAGAAGGAAGGAAGGTCTAATAAAAGCTTTTTATTTGTAGATTGGAATTAAGTACTCTGTGCCCAGACTGTTGGCTTCCTCTTGACTTCACGGTTGCCGCTTTAACGCTTCAACGAGCAGAAAATTGAAGAGTAAGAGCGTCAATCACTCGGTCCTGCCAAGCGACACCCCCTCAAACCTAAGCGAAATGTGATATTTTGCTTGCTCAGAACAACTCCAAAACCACCTCAGCTCCATTCATACCACGAGTTTGGAGGAAGCTGCAATATTTTATGTCACCAGGGAGCATCCACCCCTTGATGGGAGTCCTCAAAGCTGAATTTCTAAAAAGGATCATCCCAGTCCCGAGGGGCCAATCAGATGCTGTCCCGAAGCCCCAGAGAGCAAAGTGTGGGGGCAGGACAGACATCAGGTCGCTGCTTTTGGGGAGGGTGGAGCAGTGACCAGACAGCATTAAGCTTTAGCCAGGAAATTAGCGAGGTGCAAATTGCATGGTGGTGGCTGCAGGGCAAGAGGAAAATTGTAGGCCATCGCCTGGAGGGAGAGAGAAATAGCAGGGTGGTATTTTGGGGCCTGGCAACAGTGGGCCACTGGGCATGCTCCTCGCTGCCTTCAAACACACACCTACAACAACAACAACGTTTCACTGAAGTGCAATATGCAAACAGAAAAGTGCACAAATCATGAAACGCGGTGAACTTTTGAAACCCTAACAGGTAACCTACACCGGGGTCAAGAAAGAGAACAGCCCCTTCTATCCCTTTCCCGTCGCCACCCCCCTCCCAAAGGGGAGCTGCTGTTCCGATTGGGCCTCGTCTTTTAAATGTAAGCCAAGTGGCTACTGAGGAGGAGACAGTGTGGTGGAGTTGGTCCAGACTCTTCCCACAACTCCAATGCTGCAGGCCCAGCCCAGCCCGGCAGCCTGCTGGGTCCTAGCTAGCTCAGAAGCCTCTCTGGATCTTGACAGGGTCAGGCTGGGAGAGGAAGAGCGGGCAGGGCCTCGAGAGGAGGAGGCCTGAAGACACAAGTTGCAGCAAAGGAGGGGACCAGAAGGCAGGCTGCCCGCACCCCTTGCCGCCTGGCTTCAGACCTGGGCTCTGCCCTGCCTGAGACCGATAAGGGTAATTCTCCAGTCTCCTCGTGGCGTCCAGGTTCTTGGTCTTACTTGACAGCGTTGGGCCATTCATACAAGGCTTCTCTGTCTTTTTTGGTGTTTTGGGGGGTTTTCTCTCATTGTAGGCCCTCTGGGTTGCCTTATCGGGGGTCAGCCATGCTGGGGAGGATATCGGCTGTTTTGCTCTCCTGGCTTCCTGTCAGGCAGCAGAGTCAGGCCTCCATGGTGGGCAGCTTCCACACTGATTCTTGTGGCCCGGAGCTGTGGCTGGTTTTGCTTGTTTTGCCCCCTGGCTGCAGTGGACTATGGTTAGACACTGGCTCTGAAGAGAACCAAGCATGTTTTAAACAGGTTCTATGTTCTGGCTCTGAGTTTTGGCTCAGCTTTCGTCTGGCGTGTGGTAAGTACTCTTGGTGCTTGAGGAGGAGTTTATACCTGTGGGAGAGAAACCCATTTCAATTCGGGCATCAAAAATAACAGCTAGATTCTTCTTATATTTTCAGTGGAGTGGTGAAGATACCCTTACACTCTCAAGGAGGAGATCTGTGGCAATCCTCACTGAATCCTTGGCTTGGGGAAAGGAGTTTCCTTGTCTCTCTTGGCGCATCTCCAGATACTTCTCAGTGAACCGCAGTTCGGCTTGCCTGGCCTCACTTCATTTCTCTTCTTGCTCAGGCCACCTGGGACTTCTCAGGGGTCAAGTCCAATGAAGCCTTTCCAGTCCTAATCTTAAATTAGCCTGGTGTACTGTTGACCTCCCTGTCCACCATGACATTCTCTTCTCCCTTCATGCCTCCAGGTGTTTCTCCTGCATCTCACGTTCCTCCAAGCAATCTCTTGGATAATATCCTCTTCCATTGTTGGTGCTGAGCTTTCCTAAGGTGTTGTCTTCAGCTCTTTCAGACTCTGCACTCTTTTCCTGAGCAATCGCATACACCCACCTGGCTTCAGCCTTAGATGTAGATCTCCAAACAGACTTGTTTCCTTAAAGTTCTGTGGTGACCATTGGTCTCTTCATGGATGCTCTATAAACGTCTATCACAATTGCTTTCAACTCTGGCTGCATATTCGAGTCATAGTTGCTTTAAAGAAAAAAAACCGTGTGTGAACTTGACCACCTTAGCTATTGATTTAGTTGATCTGATTGAGACCTGGACATGATTATTTTTAAGTCCTCCCAGGTGAGTCTGTTGAGCCATCAGAAATTAGGAGACTAAGGGGCACCTGAGTAGCTCAGTTGGTTGAGCATCCGACCCTTGATTTCTGTTCAGGCCATGATCCCAGGGTCGTGGGATCAAGCCCAGCACTGGGCTTCATGCTGAGTGTGGAGCCTACTTGGGATTCTCTCTCTTTCTCTCTCTGTCTCTCTCACATACTCTCTCTCTAAGATGAAATGAAATAAAATAAAATAAGATAAAATAAAATAAAATTAAATTAAATTAAGTTAAAAAATAAAATAAAATAAAAATAAAGACTTTAGGACCCTGAGGTACAAGGCACATATGTAGAGAGCTGGAGTGCTATGGACTTTTGCCTCTCCACACTAGGCCTTCCTCAAGGAAAATAAGTCACATCTCTGGCTCTTAGACTTTTCAAACATCTTCATAGCCATTAACGGATGAATCTGTGGCTCCAGTGAGAGTTACAAGTGATCCTTGGGCTATAGATGAAAAAAATTGAGGCTGAGAGAAAGGACTGATTCAGAAGACCAGTTTCTCCACCCCTCCACCCCCTTCCCAACATAAAACCTTCTGTGACCCTGCTTGAATTCAGGGGCAATGTTGGTGTTTTGAAGGCCTCAAGCTCAATTTGCCATTCTGCCAATGCCCCGAGGCTCTCTGACTACAGAATGACCAAGAAGACATGAGGAGAGGGCTTAACAGGAGATGTGTTTCTAGGCATAGTATCAGAAACCACTAGAGAAAGCAGTATAACCCTGAGCCTCATTCAGTTTCCATGACAAAATGGGGGTAGCAGTTTTTACTGTCAGAGAAGGTGTGAGAAAGCAAATGAGAGACGGTGAAGATGCTAAAATCCTGTCATTTGTATTCTAATGTAATCCAGAATTGAGTTTATTCATGGGGGAGGGGGTCTTAAATAACCATAAAGTGTATGTGCAGTAAGCAACTTTAGAGATAATTCTGTCCAACCACTGTGTTTTACAGGAGAGCAAACAGATCCAGTGGTTAAGGGATTCCGCCCGAGGTAACACTGCCAGCCAGGTGTCAGGTTTCCTAGTTGAGTGCTCACTTCCCCCAGACTTCCCCGGGAGTCTATACTGCACCCTTGTGGTTGGGTTTGAACCTTCACGCATCATCTTTCTGAACAGAGCGCTCTGTGGCGCATTTGGTGACCTACCTTTTCCAAAGAACACCAATGCCATTTTTACCCCGTTCTGCCCATTGGGCTTCCCTCTCTACTCAAGATTCTGAATATAGGCGGTCTGAGGTTCTCTGCCTAAGGCTTTGCAATATCCATGGCCTTCCAACCTCTGCCTGCTGTGACTTGAGGATATCTCCCCAGTGAGGTAAAATTTGGGGGCCAGGGAGGTGTTAAAGTTAGAAGGGACTCTAAGAGGCTGGATACCTGCTGTCTGGCAGCAGAGAAATCTATGTTTGACTCTGGGCTGACCTTGGACCATATATAGATTCTCTTTAAGCCTCAGCTTTCTCACCAATGAAATGGGCATCATCATGGTCTCTACCTTGTGGGGGTTGTTGTGAGAATCAAAGGAGAGAATTTCCCTAAAGCAGCAGTACTCAGTTATGACTGCGCTTCGGAACTACCTGGGGAGCTTAAAACACACATATGTGCTGATGGCCGGCTCCCACCCCTAGTAATTGTGAATTAATTGCTCCAGGCATCTGGATTTTTAAAATTCCCCCAAGCGATTCCAACTGTGCAGCCAAGATGGAAAACATGGCTGGCTGTAAAGGGCTCAGGGTAGCACTGAGCAAGTGATTAGCGCTCAAGTAATTCGCTTCTCATATGAGTACAACACTGATGATCATTCAAATCTCCCTTCCCTACTAGACCCTCACAGCCCTCTGGAAGGAAGACATTCTTCCTTTTGGATTTTCTGGAAAGGCTCTTTCTCTCCCCGCCCCCCCCCCCCCCCCCCCCCCACTCCCCAGTTCTGCCCAGAAATCCCATCCTGAGTTTTCCTGAAACACTGCCGCTGGGGAAGTGAAAGGCGTTCTGATGATGTCAGGTGACGGTTCACAGATACATTCCCATTCCTGGCGCCTCCTGGCTGTATCTACCGGGAAAGATTGTTTAACCTCTCAGTGCCTTCCTCCTATAAAATAGGGGGAAACTGTCATGTATTAAGTCCCCAGAGGGGCTGGGCACTCTGCTAAGCAGTTAGGACAGTATCTTGTCTAACTTCTTTGTTGAAAATTATTAGCTGTCGGGAGGAAATGAGACAAAGCCCATACACAAAAAGCCTCCAGACACACCTGACCCTCAGGCTGCGCCGGTAGAATGGGACTAGTGGTCTCAGACGGTAATCTCCGTGGCGCAGCGTCTGTAGTCACTGCCTGGAGCACCTGGCAGAGATGGGGAAGGCTTCGGAAGGCGGAGGCGACTCTCCCCCGCCCGCTGGCTTTACCAAGGCACAAACACCATCTCCAATCCGCCCCCTCCTGGCCCATTTCCGGCACCTCTTTCCACCCCAGCCCCTGTGGGCCGCGCTCGGACTTGAGTTCGAGTCCCGGGCGCTGGAAGCGAAGGCCGCTGCGAAGTTCCCCGGCCCTGACCCTGTGGGACGTGGTGCGCCTCCCCGGGGTGCGCGCCGCGCGTCAGGGAGAGGCGAACGCCGCAGCCCCCGGGCCACGTCATGTGGCTGGAGCGCGGTCGGGTGCCCCAGGGAAGTGCCAGCTGAGCCCCTCGCGCGCGCAAAGGCAGCTGCGCGCCCACCCCTGGGCGGCGGGCAGGGCGCCCCCGGCCAGCTGTGGGCAGGCCCCTCCGCTCTTCTCTCAATCTAACAGGCCAGAGCCCCGTGCCCCCCGCTCCTCGCGCTCGGGGGCGGTCGCGCCGGGGTCCAGGCGGACGGCCCTTCCTTGAGGTTCCCCAGCTGTGTCTCTGAGAAAACAAACTGCTGCCCAGGCCGCGGAGGATCGAGCGGCGCAGGAAATAGCTCAGTGCCCGGCGGGCCACATCACCCTTGGCCCTGGCTCCCGGGCGGAGCCCTCGGGCCACGGGCAGGCGCTGTGGGTTCAAGTGCGATTCACTGTCCTCGGCGCACTGCTTGGGGTTCCGTGCCCCCTTTGGGGGTGGGGGACGAACCGAAATCCCTGTTCGCCGCGACTTGGCTTCCAATCTCGGCTCCTCAGGAGTCTTCGCTGGAACTTCAGATAAAGCCTCAGTTTCTCCCCGCCCGGTCCCTCTTTACGTGGTGTCGATTTCAAAGTCTGGGTTCCATCCTTATCTTGCCATTTATGGCCTGTGAGCTGGGACGGTGTACATGATCTCTGTTTGCCCCAATTCCTCAACTGTAAAATGGCGATAACATTCCTATCCAAATGGGGTTGTTGGGAGGAATAAATAAATGAATGTAAAACACCACAGTTCTAGGCACATAACCACTGTATAAGTATTAGATAGTATTAATAAAGTAGGAATTATAACCAACGTTGTTATATATAATATGGAGTGTTGCTTTATTAAATGAGATAATGTACATAAATTGCTAGTATTAAGCAAGAGGCGGATAAATAATGCATATTACTGTTACTGTTACTCCCTGGGAATCAGATTTCTCCTCCTCCTCCTTCTTCTTCTCCTTCTTCCTCTTCCTCCTCCTCTTCTTCTTCTTCTTCTTCTTCTTCTTCTTCTTCTTCTTCTTCCTTTTCAAAGAGAAATATCTTGGCGTCGTCACGTGTTCATCTGGGGTTAAGAACTGCACGCATTGGCGCTACAGGCTCTATATAAAATGGACCCTGAATTCGTGCCCAGTTTTAATTTCCTTGGGTGTTTTGAAAAGGGCTCATCAACCTTGCCAGGCCAGTGCCGCGCTTTTGTTTGCAAGAGGGCAGTGAGTAAATTATATCCTGGGCTGAGTAAAGCAAGAAATAAACACATTCACAGTAGGACTCTTCGGATGAACTATTTTATTTCTCTTTTGTGTTTGTTCTTGGTCGTTGATGGTCTGCTGCAGACTAATGCGAGGCCGATGTGTCTTAATATTAATGGTTTGGAGCTGAAGACAGCCATTCTCCTCACGCCTTCGGGCGGCCCCCGGCAGGGCTGGGAGCCACCAGGAGGCCCAACCTCGGGCAAGGCAAGGTTCTTTTTGCCACTTTCTCCCTCTTGCCCAACACGTCATGTCTAAGTTCCTGGGGAAGCCTCTTCTGGATTGCGAGTGAATTTAAACATTTCTGATTCTGTGATCATCATTTTCTGCCTGACCGAAAAGCGGGCGTGCCCTCGCGTGCTGGGGTGCCTCTCTCCGCCTGGTTGGGAGTATTTAACCCTTTTTTATCCGGGAAGGTTGCCTGGGCCAGCACCCGCATTCCAAACCACCATTCCATTCCCCCACTCAGGGCACCTGCTGTGAAGTATGAAAGGCGAGCACCGGCAGTCCTTGGCTGGAACGTTGGTGAAGGAAGTCTCGTAAAATCTAGCCAGGGCGGGTGATGAGGTCCACATCAGGGGCTGCCCTCTTCCTTACTCCCTGGGGCGCTGCTGGCCTGACAAAACACCGACGGCAAAAGTAGGTGCCACTGAAAAAAAAGATAGTCACCAGCCTCTACCTGTGCAATTCAGTCGGAGATTTCTGTCCCTAGCATGGTTCCAAATTCATTAGGGACTTCGTGTCCAGGCCCAAACCTTCCTCCACGGGTCTTCAGTGAAGGGCACCCCATCAGGATCTGAACAGGAGAAGGACTAGCGTCCAGGGCCGGGTTCCAGCATCTTGGGCTGTGTCGAAGTTCTGGGGACAGAGGGAAGCTGAGGAGAGAGAGAGCGAGAGATGCCCAGGGTGAGCTCTAGGTGGAACCAAGTTGCTGCCTTCTAAAGGAAGACCTGCCTCCACCTCGGCCTCACCGGAAAGACAAACCCCAAATTAAGCTTCATCCGGGCAGCTTTCGGGAAGGGGGGGCCTCGGGCGAAAAAGCGGATTCTAGGCAGCGTGTGCGTCCCGGGAACCAGGCGCACCCGGAGCTGTTCGCGGGCGCGCTGGGTTGCCCGCGCCACCGACACGCAGTTGTTTATAAACTCGTTGCGCCTGCGAGGACGCGGTCGGTGCTGGATGCCTTTCCTCGTGGAATGGAAGGGGGGAAAAACCAATAACAACAACAAAAACAAAACAAAAAAAAACCAATCTTTCGCAACGCTCAACCTCCCCCTGGCATTCCGATACCTGACGGTTTTCAACGTACACGAATTTCTTAAATGCCACAGCAACGACTCTGTTTATTTGTTTTGGTGTAGGAAGGTTAGCAAAAGCACCAGAGCCGTCTTTCTGGCTTCTCTTTGATTCTGTCTCAGATTTACGGGTTTCTCCTCGGCGACACGGTCCGGGCCACCCGCCTGCCCACCCACCCTCCCTCAGACAGGGCAGCGTGAGCACCAGGCCCCGGTCACAACCGAAGCCCAGAGGAAGGCGATTGCAAGATTTATCAACCCCCTCCCCAGGACCTCAGATTTCATCTCTTTCTTTTCCCCCTGCATGTTCAGTTTGTTTTCTCAAGACCTAAGCAATTTTTAATGTACTCTATACTTCCCGCTTAATCCTCATCGTTTATTGTATAATTATAGTTTCAAAGTGATTATGTAATTAAAATCATGTTTCGTTGCAGCAGGACTTCAAAAGGGCGGCAGACCCCCGCTCTGGCATTATTTTCTGGTGATGTAATAATTTCCCTGTGATATTTAAAATAAACACATTAGTTCAAGAATTCTAAACATGTCTCAAAGTATATAGTAGGCTTGATTGGCACGAGGCTGGGTTGTAAAGAAATGGTAAAACCTATCACTAGTTTAATATATTTCTATGCTCCCATGCAGGGTAAATTATAGGATAATGGGGCGCAGGCGATGGTAAGCTCTGTTTATATAATCCATTTCTTCACACGAGTTCCCATTGCTTTCCCTTCCCTTTGCTGTATGTGGTGGTTCTCTGATCCCCTGACCTCAGCCATGTGTTTTCACTTTTTCTTCTGATCTCAATTCCATGACCAGCGGGGAATAAAATACAAATTGAATAGTAACCATTCACAGGCCGCTCTTTTCAAACTGTTGTTAAAACCTCTTTGTCTTGTCTAGCGGTTGATAGATAAATGTGTTTTATTTCGCCTTTTTTCCCCCCTTCTTCCTCTTTTTTCCCCCCTTGGTCAGCGAAAAAAATAACCCTCCTCAGCCCAATTATGCTCTTTAAAAATTAAAACCCACACCTCCTTTCAGGCCCTCTCCTGCGCGCCCTGCTCTCCCCGGGTCGGCCCATTGGTTCCTCGGCGGTAGGAGACGCGCGGGATTCACCACGTGGAATAAAGAAGCCGCGGGAGCTGAGCGCGGCTGGGGGAAGGCGCGGTGCCCCCGTGTGAGGTCCAGGCCATTGTGCCGCCGCCTGAAGGTTCATTTAGCATCGAACCTGTATTGCCTCTGATCTCTGAGCGGCGCTCCCAGAATCGGTTCCGGGGACTGGGGGACGCCCCTCCTAGAAACCGGAGGGGGGCTGGGGTGAAGGAGCCCGGGAGAGGGAAGTTATAGTGGTCTGAAAAAATAAACCTCCTCCTTCGCCCGCCTTTTTCTTTTCATGGTCGAACCTGCTTTGAGGGCGAGGTGGACAAGTGACCGAGCTGTTAAGACAGTTTTTCTCCCAAACGAGAAACAGTGGCTCCTGATTTCTGGGCCTGGCTTTTTCTAGTTCTCTCTCCCTCCTACCTCCTCGGCTTCTTTTCGGGAACGTAAAGGCAACGTTTAAAAAAAAAAAAAAAAAGTAGACACGTCTACCCTACGCCTACCCTCCTCTTGCATCAGAGATTCTTCGGCGTCAGCGGCGCGGCAGCGTCTTTGTTACTCCCCTGCTACCCACCGGGGGCGAGAGGGGAGGCAGAGAGACCGTCTGTGCGCGCGGAACCCACTGTTTTATGTCTCCATCTCCAAACTGCAAAGTGCTCCTCACTCAAGGTTATTTTAAAGCGAGCTAACGCCGCCCTTCCCGGGAGGGAAGAGCGCCACCGCAGGGTGGCTCGGCGCGCACCGCGTCCTAGGCGCACGGCTCTGCTGCCGGGCTTTGCTGGCCGAGCGCCCTGGGCCCGGCTGGGCGCCTAGTGGCCGAGTGGGAAGCTCGCAGCCGCCCGCGCCGCCAGGCTGCTCGCGGCGCCCGGGTAGGGTTTCCCGGGAGGCGCAAAGCAACCCGAAATCCACGAGGCCGCTTGACAGCGCTCCTCGGCGTCGGCCCGCGTACCTGTAAGCTGAGCCCCGCTCACATGCTTCATATTAAACCTTCGTGCCCGGTGCCTTTTCTCTTTTTTTTCTCCGAGAGGGTTCTTATAAACTTCCCTTCGTTTATTTAGCCTGGTTTTCATTGCTCCAGTTTTGCATGGGTTGCCTTTGTTTAGTTTATTAACCCACGGGGTTACTTTAACTAAACATTTGGACTGAATACTTCGGGGTTGAATTTCAACGTTTTCTAACGAAATTACCGAGTTTTTTGAAGCCGCACAGAGAACGCTGTGTTGAGTTTATTAGTCAATTTAACAGACTATAAGGGAGGGGGAAAAAAAATGAATTTAGGACAGCCCGGGTTCGTACCCACTGGGCGGAAGCAGCTCGCGAACCCTCGGGGTTGGGGCTTCAATAGCGCGAACGGTGTGCGGGGACGGTCGGGGCGCGCTTCCCGCTACAGCACAGCGTGCGTCCTGGGCCCCGGGATCTTCTCCGCCCGCGGGCCAGGCTCCAGAGGAGAGGGTCCCAGCTGGCCGCACAGCTTCCTATTCTGTCTGGCTCCGGGCCGCGCCAGAACCACCCGCACAAGAACTGGGGACAAGGGAGGGGGCGGGGCCCTGATACTGGGCTGCGCGTCCCCAGAGGGGCCTCTCGGGCGCTTTCTTCAGGTTCTTGCCCGCCAGATGAGTTTTATTTGTTGGCAGCGGAGGGTGAGCTCTGTGGTCCCCCTGGTGAAGGTCAAGGGGGAAAAGGCTGTAGTGGAATCTGCCAGAAATACTAGAGGTGAGTGGGCGACCGTGCAGAGCGGGCGCGGAGCAGAATGGCAGCTCCATCCTCGGGTCGGGTGCACCCCACAGGCCACTTGGAGACTTTGAGGGTTTGGTTCCAAGCTCAGGAAAGCCTGGGGGGGCCACGGGAGCTGGACACACGGGGAGGTGCGACCTATCCTCTGCAAGGCGGCAGTCTGGGGACAGAACCTTTCTCCATCCACCTCCCGCTTGGCCTAAGTGAGCAGGCATGCTGAAGAGGGAGGTACTGACGCTGCTTTCCGGGTCGCCCAAACTGGGGCACGGGCAGGGACCTCTCCCCGCCAGCTTTTTTCCTAACCACCCACCTCCCCCACTTCTCACACACTCACTCATCTTCTGCCAGATTTTGGTACAGTGATGATCTAGCTAAAGCGCCCTTGACCCCCTAGGCTTCTGAGACGAAACTGAGATCTTTTCATATCTTCGGTGAAGATAATGAAGTGGAAGCCCAAACACAGGAAGAAGGGAAAAAACAAAAAACAAAAAAACAAAAAAACAAAAAACCTTCCACTAGCTTAGGGGAGATAGGATGAAGGGTAGGGAGGGATGAAACACTGAGATTCCCTAATTGGTACACCGGGCTGGTGGAAAACAAAACAAAACAAAACAAAACAAAACAAAACAAAACAAAACAAAACAAAACACGATGAAAGGCAGGGTTTCTTTACTGTAGCAAACAGCCGCCAGGCCCTGGATCCCCACATTTTCAAATTGAATTATGATGGGTAGGACGTACCAGAAGTTCAAAATTCGAAAGATACCAAAGGGTGTAACAGGCAAAGGCTCCCATCTCTCTGGGCCTCCCAGTTCGCCTCCTGAGAGGCAACCACTTGTTAGTAGATGCTTGTGAACTGTCCTGGAGAAACTCCCAAGCTTTTGAAAAGCCCCACTCACTTCTTTCCTTGCTCTGTTTCCCCACCCTGGCACTCCCTGTGCACTTCTGATGCTCAAAGGCTCTGAGAAGGCCAGCCCCGCCTCAGCAGGTGTTACCTGTCACCCGCCCTTTCCCTGGCATGGCTCAACTCCTCTGCCTCGAGTTCTAGTCTGTCATACTTGGAATTGACTTCTGTCTCCTGAGCACAAAGGAGAAGCCCAGTCATCTCGCTCCTCTCCAAGTCCTGGCTTTTCTGCTTCTGCAGCATGATTTTGGCCTTTTCTTTCCATTTCTTCTGTTCTGTTCCAGAACAGGCCCTTATTTCTCCCAGTTTGGACCATTGGGACTGCCTGCCAGCCAGCTTCCTGTTCTTTCACACCTTCCCTCCAACCTATTGTACACTCATCACCACATCAGTCGTCTAAGGCCAAACTCGATGTCCCTTATCTGATGAAAAGTCTCCATGGCTTTCCACTGCCAGGCTGCAGATGCTGCTAGAACAGGAACCCGTCAGATCCATTCCAGAGAGTCACATCCTTGGCTTGTCTGACTCAGACCCCAGCTCTCCCCACTGCCCTCCTGCCACCCCTCCCCTGACAGCTTTTGTCCTACCCTTTCCCAGACAGATCCCTCCAGCTCTCCTGTCCCTGGACCTTTTCTCAAACCTTCTAATACTTGGCAGACCCTTGTCCCATCTCCACTGATCAAAATCCTTCAGTCTTGCTCAAAACCTGCTCACTCTCCAGCCATTCACAAGCATTCCCTCCCCTGACCCTCAAGGTAATTTGTTTTGGTACCACTTATAGAGATGTGCTTAATAGTCACTTGGATGGGGCACCCGAGTGGCTCAGTCTTAAGCCTCCGGCTTCAGCTCAGGTCACGATCTCACAGTATGTGAGTATGAGCCCAGCATCAGGGCTGGCTGGTGGTGCAGAGCCTACTTAGGATTCTCTCTCTCTCTCCCTCTCTCTCTGCCCCTCCCCTGTGCACATTCTCTCTCTCTCCCTCTCAAAAGTAAATAAACTTAAAAAATTCTTTTAAAAAGTCACCTGGGGGGGGCACCTGGGTGGATCAGTCGGTTAAGCGGCTGACTTCGGCTCAGGTCATGATCTCACAGTTTGTGAGTTTGAGCCCCGCGTCAGGCTCTGTGCCGACAGCTCAGAGCCTGGAGCCTGCTTCGGATTCTGTGTCTCCCTCTCCCTTTGCCCCTCCCCTACTTGCAGTCTGTCTGTCTATCTCTCTCGCTCTCAAAAATAAATAAACAATGAACAAATTTTTCAAAAAAGCCACTTGGATGTTTGTCCTAGTTCCTCTTCTAGATTATACACTGTTAATTCCTAGTACATACAAAGCAATGATTTTCTTTAAGTTAATAACAGCTCCTTCACTATTCCTCCCTTCTCTCCCCTGCTAAAAAAGAAGAAAGGACACTGCAAGTAAACATTAAAATACCTTTCTCTTTCTTACATACCCGTTATTGTTAGCTGTTAGATTATCTTGTTGAAGTAAATCTCACTGAGGTATGACTAATTTACAAAATTAACCCTTCTAGAATACGTATGCATTTTTAAAAATTTTTTTTAATGTTTATTTATTTTTGAGACAGAGAGAGACAGAGCATGAACAGGGGAGGGTCAGAGAGAGGGAGACACAGAATCGGAAACAGGCTCCAGGCTCTGAGCTGTCAGCACAGAGCCCGACGCGGGGCTCGAACTCACAGACCGCGAGATCATGACCTGAGCTGAAGTCGGCCGCTTAACCGACTGAGCCACCCAGGCGCCCTGAATACGTATGCATTTTAAGAGAACCGGTTATTCCCATGAATCTCCACATTAGTCAGGGAGGCCGAGTGGCCACATTGGGCCACTGTTTGTCACAGAAGAACAGTGAATGATAATTTAGGGGTCCACTTCTGAAGGGCCATAGAATAATACTTGGTGAAGGTGCTCTCACGGAAGAATGTGTAAACATTATAACTTCTGCATCAAGGTGTTTAGCTAGATTAAATTTCACAGATGTTTCTCCTCATGCTCTCTGCTCTTCAGGGATAGGAAAGCTGACTCCTGGAAGCGGGAGGGAAATCTTTCCCAAGTTCCCCGCATCTTTTTGGTCACTTGACCTCAGACTTCCATCAGCACAACCCTAGTTTGTTTCTGAGCCAGTAGGGTGCCAGGCAGACGGAGAAGAAGGGAAGTTCGAGCCTCCCCTCCTCCCTTCCCCATAGACTCCATCAGGAACCCTGAAAGAGAATGCGATAGAAATACAACTGTGTTGGCTATGCCCTCCATCCCTAAGCCCCAGCACCTTGCCCTTCAGCCAGATTGCTGTCCTTAAGCTCCTTTGAGAGCTGAGCTGCCTCTTGTGCGACTGGTTTTAATGCTTGACGGCTCTCCTTTGCACAGAGATTCTATGAAGTGTGCCCTTCCTCTACCCCCACCCCCACCACAGTAGGAGGCATGGCAAAGGGGAATTCATTACTCAGGACGTATTTGCTGCCCACCCGCTATTATGCCTGCCAAGCAGGTGCTGGGGCTACCTTGGCGAGCAAGATAGGAACAGGCCCTGCTCTTTGTCTTACCTTTCTATTGGAGAGACTACAGCAAAGGGATTTGGGGCTTAACCCCATGGAACCCAGCCTTAGTTGATGGAAAGAACACAGAGCTGGGAGTCAGCCTTGGGTTCCATCAGTGCTGTTTATGTCCCTAGAATGATTAGCTCATGGATCAGTTTCTCACTTCTAGACTTGGAAGTCTTTGTTAAATTGACCAAATCAATAGACATTCAAATCCTCTAGACACAAAGTATTCATATGATCGGATCTGGAAGTTTAATTGTGATTATAAAAGGAAATCTGATCGGTTCTGTGTAATAGCAAAAACAGACATACACTCCTCTCCCACTCCCCACCCCTAAGGAAAAAAAAAACAAAAAAAAAACAAACACCCTGGAAAGAGTCTGAAGTTAAAATAAAAAGCAGCTGGCAATAGGCCCATCGTGTGTGATGATAATTAGACAAACGTTTTCCAAGTATGGGATGATCTTGTGAAGACAATGGTTGTGGGGGTGGGAGGGCAGAAAACTTAGGAAAGAGAATTTAGTAAAGAAGTGATTTCTGCCTGCCTACAAAGAGGATGTCACAAACTCTCCAATTTGGTACCTTTTATTTTGTTTTCATGCATCCTGGAAAACATGTCTTCAGCTAAAAGAGTGAAGAAAAACTTGAGGCTTTGATTTACAAAAATTAAAGCCATGACTAGGCTTTGGATCAAGGTTGTGTCCTGGGCCTGGAAAGCCTCATCCTTCATTGTCTCAAACCTTTCCTGCCCTGAGGAAAAAGAGCTGAGTCTTAAGCTGAAGCAGCTCTTTTGCCATCTGGGGCTCTGACTTGGTTGACCCTCTCCCAAATTATTGTAATCCTGGGTCTGGAATGGATATAGATCTGGTCTGGGTGACGGCAGCTGCCTTCTGCTTCTGGGTGGCTTGGGATCTTCTGCGTAGGCCCGGGAGGAGGCTGGGGCTGCAGGGGAGGGAACACAGGTACCGTCAGCAACTTGGCCAGCTCCGTGCGAGATCTGGGCCTCTCGTTCCCGATCCCCATCTCCCAAAGAAATCCGTCTCTTCAGAAATTACATTAGACACTTACACCTCAGTGTGAATATTGAGGTAACGTGTTAAGCCACCGAGGGTCATTCCCATTGGAAGCTTGGGCTTTCATTGTAGAAAAAAGTCATTTCTGCCCATTAAAAGAATTTCACGTATGTGAATGTGTGGAGGAGGCTCTTGGTGGGAAAGGAAGTTGAGGAAGAAATAAGAAACTCTACTAAGCTGGCTTGTCCAGCATTGGGGGAGAACGTAGTGGAAACCCCTCGCCCTGAGTAAAAGAGCGATAGCACTGTGGGAGGCATGCTAGATTAGGGGCAGAAGAAAGACAAATGGTAGAAAGATTGCTTTCCTTTAATAAACGGACCCGCCTGCTCTCTGCTTCAAAGGGAAGAGGAACAGATCGCCTAAAATTTCTACAGCATTTAGCCAGAACTCTCAGAGACTCTGACCTCCCCCTTTTGTCCACTCTGATTTTACCGTGGGCTTGTGTTGTGTGTTGCATGAAGGACGGTGGCTCCTGTGTTCAGAACCAGCCTTGGAAAAGCTCACAAACTGAGGCAATTGCAAAGTGTATTAGAGGCACGTGGCGTACGTTATGTCCCTGGTTGATAGCCTTTGGCACCTGGTCGTTTGCTTCTAGGGAAAATTAAAAGCAGGTTATAATTTTACTTTTAATGAAGGAGGGGTTTTTAAAAAGTGAAAATCATTTTCTTATATCAAATCCTACAGATGCTGTGTAAAAATCCAAATAAATTCAGAAAAGTATAAAGAAGTGGAAAAAAATAAAAGCAACCTTAAAATCTGACCTAAAGGTAAGCGTTGTTAACATTTATGAGGAAGTAACTCTCTATGCATATAGGTCCTTACAGCTTGATATCCACACAAGTCAAATATACCACATGAGCTTTTCCTCCCTATAACAGGGTCTGCACATCTTTCCACATTCCATGTCAATAAATGTAGGTCAGTCTCACTCTTCTTTTTCCTTCTTTTTTCTTCTTGGTGTTTAACGTGAGCACAGAAAAGTGCACAAATCCTATGTCTACAGTGCCACAAATTCTCACAAAGTGAACATACCTATGTAGCCAATAGCCAAAGCAAGAAACAGAACATCACCGGCATTCCAGAAACCTCTCTTGCCCCTCTCCTAGTCACCACTCCTTCCCAAGATAACCACTGTCCCGACTGCCCGGGATTAGCTATGCCTCCTTTGAACATCACGTAAATAGTATCATACAGTGTGATTCTTTCTTTCAGCTTTCACTCAACATTATGTTTGTAAGATGCATCCATATCATTGTGTTTATTGTTCACCCACCCTCATGTCTATATGGCATTCTACTGAATGCCTGTAACCACATTTTACTCACCCAGCCTCCTTTTGACAGACATTTGGGTAGGTTCCTGTCTGGGACCGTTATGAATAGCGCTGCTGTGAACATTCTTCTGCACGTTTGTGGTGAATATATACACACGTTCCTGTTGGGTATGTACACAGAAGTGGGACTGCTGGGTTGTAGGGTAAATGTACGTTCAACTTTCGTAGATATTCCCAGATGTATTATCATTTTTAATGGGGAGGCCACATGGGATTCCATTGTATTCATGCATCACATTTACTTATTTATGTAACCAGACTCCTACTGGTGGGCATTTACTCCGTTTACAAGTTTTTCTTTTTCTTTTTTTTAAAAAATTTTTTTTTCAATATATGAAATTTATTGTCAAATTGGTTTCCATACAACACCCAGTGCTCATCCCAAAAGGTGCCCTCCTCAATACCCATCACCCACCCACCCCTCCCTCCCACCAGAAGTTTTTCTATCACAAACAATAAAGGGACCAAAGCAGCAGAAGGCTGAGAAATAAACTGCTCTCCCCCTGCTTAACCGACGGCTCAGACCTACCCAAGTTTGTGTAGCTTAGATGATTTTTCACCTGTCATGACATTGTTCATGAGAGAAAGAATAATTAAACTTTGTCATTCTCAGTGCAGTCATTTTAATGATTATGAAGAACAAAACCAAGTCAGGAGTCTGCCTCCAGAATTGGAAACATCACCTCAGTCCCCAGTTCTGTTCATCTGTGAATACGTGAGTATAATGTCCTCTCCCATTTGTACTCTTTACTCTAAGATGCCTCCCCCAGCTTGAATCTTTACTATCACCTGTGCCAAACTTTGGTGAGGTGATCATTGAGCTTCATGACCCAAATGACCATCAATGAAATGCAACTCACGCGATTTTATTTTTTCTAAGAGTTAGTTCATTCACATAGTTCAAGAATTAAAACAGTATGGATAAGTATGCCGTGAGAAGACTTGCTCCCATCCTGTGCCTAGCTATCCTGTTCCCCACCTCACCTGCCTCAATATGTAACCACATTTATTACCTTGGTCTGTATCTCTCCAGCGTTCACGCAAATCTAAGTAAATTCTTCTTTATTTCATCCTTTTTATGCAAAAGGTAGCATATGATTTACATTGCTCTGCACCTGCCTTTAAAAAAATTTTCTTAAGGTTTATTTATTTTTGAGACAGAGAGGGAGAGAGAGCAGGGGAGGGCAGAGAGCAAGGGAGACACAGAATCCGCAGCAGGCTCCAGGCTCTGAGCCATCAGCACAGAGCCTGACGCAGGGCTCAAAATCACGAGCTGGGAGATGATGGCCTAAGCCCAAGTTGGGCATTTAACCAACCAAGCCACCCACATGCCCCTGCACCTGCGTTTTTGATTTAACTCTATATTCTGGAGCCCCGTCCATAGTAGTACTCAAGTTGTAACAGGGATTGACTGTTGTGTTAGTGAACACACGGGACAGCTGCCACATGGCAGAGAACTTGAAGATACTGGAGCACATGCTCACTACTTTTTAGTTCTTCCCTTCATTAATGTTTTCCAGTTTTACACCTGTACACAATCTTACTGGAAGCAACAGAAGCTGTGCCAACCTTCCTCAAAGAAAGGACAAAGGATCACTTTAGCCGTTTCTTCTTACTTTGATCTAGAAAAATGCTTTTTGGGGAGCATTTTCTTACACTGGCTTGAGCTAATTACCCCAAATTGGACTTAAAGAGTTTGTGCCTGCTTTTGGCTCTTTGGATTACAGTCCGGACTCACATCTTCAAACTGCCCCACTTCCCTGAGCTCAAGACCCACATTTTCCACTGTGAGCTGAATGTTGCCACCTGACGTTTCCACCTGAACGCCTTGTCCGTGCCTGACACTCATCCAGGCTCTGCGAATGCAGTGTGGTTGAGTAGAGGAAGATGTTTCTGCTCTCCTGGAATTCACACTAGAGTTGAGGAGACATAGACCACAAACAAATACGCAAACAAGAAGACTTCAGCTAGTGCTGAGAGCCTTGATGAAAAGAAAACACAGAGAAGGGACAAGACTAGATGGCCACTTCAGGTGTGAGGTCAGGTCAAGAGGGCCTTTCTGAAGAGGTGATGTCGAAACTAAGCAAGCCACGGGGGCATTTGGGAGAAGAATATTCCAGAAATAATATTGTCTCATTCATTCAAATAGATGAAGGTGATGTGGTTTGAAAAAAAAACTGAAAGTGGTTAGTAAGGCCGGAGCATAACGAGCTTGTAGGAGAGTAAAATTCACCATCTTTCCTTCCAGCTGAACTTGACCCCTCCATTTCTCTGACCTTTCAGTGATGCTATGGGTGTCCTGGAAGTCCTGTCAGGAGCCCTTATAGGCCCTCATCCAGCTAATCACAAAGCCTCGACACCAGTCCTTTCTAATTTCCACTGTCACCACCATATGCCAGCTGTTACTCCCTCATACTCCTGTAAGGCTATGCTGAATTTTAAAAAGAAATAAACCATCAAAGTAACTGGAGAGAATGACTTTTTGACAGTAATTGGGCCTAAAAGTCTTGGTTTTGTTTTCATTGCTTTTACATGGTTATGACATAGGGAAAAAAAAAAAAAATCCAAATAATTTCAAATAATCATTTTGGGACTTTGTGTGTTTTGTTTGGTGGCAGACTGTTTTCACGGAGGAAGGATTGAAGGAAAGGAACAGACAGGGAGTGGGAAGCCCCCCGGCCCTCCCAAGCTGAAAAGGACAAATTTGGCATCACGCTGGGAACCTAGGTTTGCGACACATTTCTCTTTCTAGTATTCTGCAGCAAGTGGATTTAAGTAAAGCAAATTAGAGTGTTTTTTTCTTTTTTTTGCATTGTTTTTCTCATGCTGTTAGCAATTCTTTACACTTGACGGGCACTTGGTGGAGGTTTGCAGGTGAGATTTCACTTGTTCATTCAGTAAATATTTTATTGAGCACCCTACTGTGTGTGAGCCAGGCACTGCTCCAAGAGTTGCTGATACACCAGTCAACAAAACTGGCAAAAGCCACTGTTCCCAGGAGCTCCCTTTATAGTGGAGCTTACAGGGGTGCCTGGGTGGCTCAGTTGGTTAAGCGTCCGACTTCAGCTCAGGTCACGATCTCACAGTCCGTGAGTTCGAGCCCCGCGTCGGGCTCTGGGCTGATGGCTCAGAGCCTGGAGCCTGCTTCCAATTCTGTGTCTCCCTCTCTCTCTGCCCCTCCCCCATTCATGCTCTGTCTGTCTCTCTCTGTCTCAAAAATAAATAAACGTTAAAAAAAAAATCTAAAAATATAGTGGAGCTTACATGTTTTAGAATCATTGGGTGTGGTTCCAGCTCACTGCCTTCCTAAGGGGATGATCCCAGGAAAGTATTTTCTTGACTTCAGTTTTCTTATATCTGTCAAAGTCTGGATTAAGGCCTTTGGAGACCACTGATCTGACCCCAGACTCAGCCCTTATCAGCCACATGTCCTTGCTACTCTTTGTGTGTTGGTTTTCTCACCTGAAAAATCGACATAAAATTACTATGCCTCATTAGAGGTATTACGAGTATTAAATAAATTGCATACATATAGTACTGTCTGGTATACACTGAGTGCTTTATAAATGGCCACCATTATTATTACGTGCTCTCTGGACCTAATAGATATATATAAAGTATGGTTTCTGCCCCACTGGGGTTCAATATCTACTCAGGAGGCCAGAGTAAAATGCAAGATGTAATCACTACCAGTACCCAAGAGGATATAATTAAGTGATTCAGTAAATTGTAGGGTGTTAACTATAAATGCCATAGGAATTCGGAGGAGGAAAAGATAGATTTGGGCTGGTGGAGGCTTGGATTGGTGCCTGGTTTTGCAAGAGAGGCATAAGGGAGGATTCACAGGGTCCCAAGCCCCCAGGCCCAAGGATGAGGCAAGAGAGACTGAGAAGTTGGCTGGATGGAAAGGTAGAGTCCAGTCATAATGGGTGTGGAAAGGCAGGCAATGGAATTTAGACTTGGTATGTCAAGAAAGAATGAGAAACAGCCTTAGAAATCCCACTCAGGTCAATCTAGCTAGGTCAAGGGAGGAGAGGAGAATGACTGCTCCTCTCCATCCGAGTTCTCCCCCTGAGGAGGGAAGGCTGGTGGCGGTGGGGGGGGCGTGGTGATGGGAGGTAAGACCCTCTTGACAACTCCCCACCACACCAGTCAGGGATTAAGTTGTGAAAAGCCCTTCAAAATAAGTAGTTTGGTTTTTAATGTTAATTTCAGGGTATAATGTAACCTACAAGTTTTAGCCTAGGAGGATGGCGTGCACTATTTGGTTTGCCAGTTAGAGGCAGGGTGTTATAACAGTATTTGGCAGGAACATCCAGAGAACAAACACAGCCTTTTGTGCATCTGTCCCGCCTCTCTGCCACCTTTCTCAGGGAGCTGATGATGCTGGTGAGGCTAAGGGTACTGACACTGCTTCTGCACTTGAGGGCCGACCTCACGGTTCGGCCAGAGAATTCTTTGCTCTCTGCTTTCGTCCCTCCTTTGGGTAGGAGTAACCATCACAGTGTTCACAAGATATACAATCAGGCATGCCCACTAGTCAAAAGGATCCTGTGTACTTAGCCTTATTTAAATCAAGGGCTCAAAGCATTTTAAACACGCTAACTTGGTAGCCTTCTTCTAAGCCTGGGGAGAGGGGAGGTCGTAAAATGAGGTTAGACAATCCGAGAGGATTGGTTTTATCATAATGGTTGGGAACCTGAGCGGAAAAGCACCGATATATAATAATCCAATTAAGGTATCAGGGCTGGGAAATCAAGTTTCTGCTTTTCAGATTAAAAAAACGAAAGCAGAGAGCAATCAGATAATCTGGATTTGCAATCAGGTATTTGGGAAATCGGGGCAAGGGAGAGGCCGGGCGGAGAAGCAGACACCTGAAATCCTCCCACACATTATACTACCAGCTGCATTCAGAGCCGGCAGAGATGGGGTGACGAAATCAATCTAATCCAGTAGTGGTAGGATATAGACAACATAAAATTTACCATCTTAACCACATTTAGTTGCACAGTTGTATAAGATTGTATAAGCAATCTGCAAAATTCTCTTGATCTGGCAGAATGAAAACTCTGTACCCATTAGACCACAGCTCCCGATTGCCCCCTCCCTGCAGCCCCTGGCAACCAGCATTCTACTTTTTGTTCCTGGGAATTTGATTACTCTTGGTATCTCGGGTAAGTGTCCTCATGCAGTATTAATCTTTTTGTGGCCGGCTGCAGTTTGCGTAATGTCCTCAAGTCTCATCCATAGTGTAGCATGTGCCAGATGTCCTTATTTTTTAGGGCTGAATAATATTCCTTTGTATGTATGTGCCACATTTCGTTTATCCATGCATCCATCAAGGGACAACCAGCGTTCGTTACCTTTTTAAGGCAACTATTTTTTTTTTTAATGTTTTGTGTAGGTTACACATTCACATGGTTCAAAATTCTAACTGTACAAAAAAGTAAATAGAGTTTCCCTTCTGCTTTTGTCTCCCAGCCACCTAACTCCTCTCCTCAAAAGGCACCAATGCAAATCCTTTCTTCAAGGCCTTCAGCATTGTTTATACGTGGGAGCATGCTAAACCCGCTGTTCGGCAACTTACTTTTTTGACTTGACAACATTTGTTGAAGATACTGACATACATATAAAGAATACACATACACACACACGTGCATACAACAGCAGACTCACCTGGTATTGTCATAAACACAGACAGCTGAATGAGAGAGGGGGGTTGGGACCTTGACTCTCCCTTCTGGCCGTGCACATAGGAAGGGCTTATGATTAGATATTCCTCAGGTGTCTCACTCAGTCCTCATAACCACTCTGCGGCATATTCTTCTGCCTGTTCTGTTATCAGAACTCAAGAGAGGCAAAGCAACTTGTTCCAGATGATAGAGCTGATTGATAGGAGGGGTCTGGTTTAAAAGTTGGTGCCATGCCTTCTTGCTGTGGTCTTTGCTAATGCTGTGTCTCCTGCCTGGAGGGTCCCCATCCCCCACCCCACCTGCTGTGCAGCCCATCGGGTGGTGTCTTCTTCAGGCCCAGGTGCATCTTTGGCCTTGGGAGCCTCTGAGGCAGCTGAAGGAAGAGACGGACACAAGGACAGTCCCACAAAGTGTTCACAGAGAGTGTTGGGGGTCCAGACTACACTTCGAGGACTTCCTTCTGTCTGGAACGCCATCCCCCCTCCACCCCCCACTGCACCCCCCTGGCCCTGGCTCCTCCTCGTCAGCTGTGAAGAGTTCTGACCTCTCTCCGCCCCTGGACCAAGCCCTCCTCCTGTGTTCTTATGGCAGTCACTCTCCACATGTTGACTTGGGGAGCTGTTCCCTTGCCTGTCAACAGACCGGGAGTGTCTCGAGGGTAATATTTGATATTGTTTGACGCTCACCTTTGTCGCCCCAGCTCGTCACTCAGAACAGACCTGAACTGAAATCTCTCACATGATCCAATAGCATGTAGACAGACGCAGGAATCAAAGATGAAGCCAAAAAGACCAGGTTGGGAGGTGAGGTGCAGGATGGGGGGAGACGGTAATACATGTGTCATAGAGGGCTTGGGAAGAGAGGCCTGAGGTCTTCCTGATGGGTGGTGGCTCCATATTCATGGGTGATCGGAGTAGGTTAGAGGAAAAGGGTCAGTGTAGACCATGCCTCAAGGTCATGAATCAGGCCCCACCTTTCCCTAGAAGTCCATCCTGCCTACCTCAACCCCATAGACCCTTGGTTTTTCTCCAACCAACATATTCTCCCCGAACGTCCTCACAGATGACCTTGCCCTTATGGGAGATGACTTTTGACTTGGGTCTTGTCTTGCAAGTAATAATAGCCCACCCTCATAGAGCACAGCCTATGTGTCCAACCCTGTTCTAAGCCTGGGTATATATTCAATTATTTAATCCTCACAGCGACCCTATATGGAAGGTACTATTTCTCTACTCTTTCTACCAAGAGGAGTTGAGACACAAAATGATTAAACAAGTTGCCCAAAGTTCACACTGTGGTAGGGCCCAGATTCAAACCCAGGTACTTTGGTGTCAGAATCTATGCTTGTAACCATCCTAAGTGGAATGGAAGCCCCTTAGAGGCCCCGTTTCCATCTACCGCCCACCCCCCCCCCCCCAACTAACCCATGGAAAATCTCAGAATCTTAGTGTCATCCCTACAGAACAGTGGGCGGTAGGACTGCTGATCAGAACTGCCCTGTCCCTGGCTATGTTAAAGTTCAGGTTAGGGGCACTTGGGCTTCATAAACGTGTTATGTCCCCTTACGGGTTTCATGGCCAAGGCCACTTTTGTGGTCTTTCTGTGCATGGCCTTTCTGTGCAACTTATCGTCCTGCGGTGAGGGAAGAAAAGCAGCTCTTTCTGCCAAGGAGTGTTGGTGTATCTGCTCGCTCTCCAGGAAAGATGTGGCCGGAGCTGTGCAAGTCCATGTCCTCTGCAGTCTAGACATGGACAGAGGGTGGCAGGGCAGGCAGGTTTTCCCAGGGCTGGGGTGTCCCGGGGGTGCTGGGGAACTGGGAGATGCTGTTCCCACCGCCTTAGGGGGGAGCAGGAAGGCAAGAATTTAGCTTCGCAAACAGATGGAGATTTACACGGTAAATTACTGCCCTTTCACTGCTGGTTTCCTAGGAAGGAGAGGAAGGGAGAGGGGGAAAAACAAGAGCTCGACCTCCTCCTGGGGCAGCATGAATTAAGCGTGGGGTGACAAGAAGTTCTGCCCAGCTCAGTCTCCCGAAGTGCACTACCCAGAGCCTTTCCTCACACACCGGGCATTTGGGGTTTGATTTGCGTTAAGCACAGAGTTAGTGCTGGGAGTGTTTTGACTCTCATCTGGAAGTGAGTCGTGGCATTCTACTGTCACGAGGGCAAAAACCAGCCCTAAACTCTACACGGAGAGCAGCAAGGTTATCACTTAGCTGCTTGATGCTGGGGCCAGCCCAGTCACTCCTGCACATTCTAACCCCCTCAAAATCGAGTCAGGGTGATTTACGCCAGGTTAGAAGTAAAAAGGCTGCTGTTAGTTATTTCACGCCATGTGTCTCCTACAGGGTGGCCAGCTGGGGAAACACCTGTGTGGGCTGCTCAGGTTTTTGTACTGATTTGCAAAGGCTCCCACTGATCCAAATGTCATAGCCGGTCTGGTATTCAAAGTTGAAATTCCTTGATGCGGGTCAACTATCTTGTGCAAACGGAACCTGATGACAGTCTCCACAGAGGAACAAGTATGAAGTCTGATTCTAAAGTGACATGACAGATCTCCAAACAAAGAAATTAGAACTTACATGTTTGCAGTGGTTACCTGTGAGGTTGACGCTGACATTTTTCTTGCTCACAACAGCTTTGGAATCTTTCTCTGCAACTCCAGAACTTACAGTACCTTCTTTTTTTTGCATGCCTGCGAAGCAGCAAAGGCTTGTTTTTCTGAAGGTGGGTTTAAATTTTGGAAAACGTCAAAAATAGTTCAAAGCCACGTCTGGCGAATCAGGCCAATAATCAGGGTGAGTGATCTCATTTGCTACTTGAAGCCAAAAAGCGTAACTATGAAGTCATGTATCTGATGTCCCTCCTGGACTAGCCCTGAAGACCTCCAAAAAGAACAGGGCTGTTTTTAGGCAGTCATAGCATTCTGCGTTATTGATGTCAACTTTGAAGGGCCAGTATTTACTTGGCTAAATAGGTTGTGAATTACTTTTTTATTTAAAAAAAAATCAGCCTTATTACTTAAAATCATACATATTTATGTAAAAACTCTTCTTCTCAAATAACCATGTGATTCTTGTTGGTGTATAAGCGTATTACCTAGCACTGTTTTTCCTGTATTTATCATAGGCCATTAATTTATTTCAATAGTCCCTACCATTGCTCCTGAGTTTTCCTTGGCAGAAGTCCAGTTCCTGAATGTACTGCCGAGCAAGGAGCAAGTAGTTTATCATAACAAGGGGCTGGGATTATTGTTGAGAAAAGCAGAGGGAGGTCACGTCTACACTGCACACTGTCCCCCCCCCCCCCCCCCCCCCAGCCCAGGCCAGCTGAGCTGCAGACGAGAGGCTGGAATTTGCTTTGGGCTTCTCTTCTGTCCAGTGCATTCTTTCAGGGAGGTCATCCCATGCTGTTCAGTTCTTTTGTGGTTTACTGAGTCCTCACCTGTGCCTGGTATCTGGCTGGGCACCTCCGAGAAGGGGAACCTGGTTGTCCCCCTCGAGTCAAGGTGTGGGAAAGGCAAGTACCGTGAAGGAGGTACAGAGGATGCCGAAAGGTTATGTGAAGGGAGAGATCCGACCGTGGAGACAGAAGAAGGGGCCCAGAAGGGGGGTGACATCTGAGACACAGCCCTCAGAGGGTGGCGATGGCAGGTTGGCTGGAGCGGGCTTGCTGCAGGACCCGAGGCCACCAGCCCTTCCTCGGAGAGCGGAGTCCCCAGCCAAGCCCTGACAGCTGGGCCGGTTCTGCGTCTGGGATTACAGCATTCAGTGAGAAGTTAATCACAAACATGAATCAGCCTTGTTTTTTCCTTCTCAGCTCGGCTCCCGAGCTCTGCAGGGGAGTGGGCAGGGCCCCTCGCGGATGTACAGGAAGTCATACTGGGGGGAAACATGAAGCCAGCCATTTCTCACCGGAGCCAAGCCGTTACCTGTGTCTGGGGATTGCCTGGGGGACTGACTACGCTACCTAGGGGCAGAATCCCCTCAGCATGGCCGGCAGGAAGGATAACTGTTTCACGGGCCAACTGACTTGTTCGTTTCCACCCAGGCTGGTGCCCACTGGGCAGTTTGACGAGTCAGGGAGCCCCACCCCAGCTCTGCAGCTCCCCCTGGGCTGAACTGCACCTTGTTCAGAAACCCTCCCTGGCTAAGGTTTCTGTTCTCTCTTCTCCCAGCCCCAGGGGTCAGTTTACATAGAAAACCCACTTCTCTTCCAAACCAGCAGGACTGGGTTGAGACCCTCGGTTCTGCCAAAAACCCCTCCCTCCCCAACCCTCTGTAGGAATGTCCCACGACCTCCCTACCCTCACGTTCCCTCACATTCACACTGCTTCAGCGCTGCAGTCATCCCACGGGCTCATATTTGCAGGGTGGTTGTCACTTACAAACACCGGTGACGGGGTCAGCGTCCTCTGTGCTGGCACCCCCTTGCCCTCTGTTGACAGATTTGGTAAATGCCGCCCGTGGTTGTGTCCATGCTGACCCTACAGGGCAGCCATTTAGCGAATGCTGTGCTTGGCTCAGAGTGATGCCATCACGAAATATTTTCCTTCCTTCTGAATTCCGTTTGCGAAACCCTCAGCTGCCAGCAGTTCTTGACAAAGCAAAGGCCTCAATGTCATCAGAGGGAAGTAATCCTCCCCAGAATCTTAGTAAATCTCAGTAGGTTGCCGGGACTGCAAAGTATTTCATTTCTTTGTTTCTTTTCGTTTTTTTTGTTTTTTTTGTTTTTTGTTTTTTTGTTTTTTTTAAGGCATTAAAGTTTCTGCATACAAGTAGTTAATCAGAAAGCTTTAGTGACTTTGGACTTCAGAGGTGATTACACAAGCCCACACATGTTCAAGAAATTCTCTGAGTTTGAGTGTCGCATCTATTTATGTAGCAAAAGGAATCGGATTCTTTTTTCCCTCTGCCCCAGGAAAGTTCCATCTGGGAAATAGGCACTAGGGAGTGCTAGAACCAACAGGGTTTCTTACTGTCGAAACCTAAAGCAAGTCAGTCCCACCACTGGCATCAAAATAAAAGTGGATTTGAGTGGCTTGATCCAGAAAGGAGAACTTGCAAAGGGGGTGGCATGGTCCAGAATCCAGTGAGACGGGTAGATGGAGATCAAGATGTACCGGGAGAGGCCTGAGTAGGCGTGGGAGGAGCACACAGGAAAAGGCATGAAAAACATTCAAGGAGCTGTTCTCCCTTCCAAGCGTACTGAGTGGCTGCAGGAAAGGGTCAAGATAATGTGTGCGAACAGACATCAGTGTGTCCTTTCAGCCTAGACAAACATACACCAGAGGTTGTGCACACACTGTGACCTCAACGTCAAAGTCACTCGTTATCAACAAAGCCTGCACTCATATCTGGACAAAGGCCAAAAGATTGCCCACAGATGCGCTCGCCCACCCCCACCTGAGACATGAATAAACAAGCATGCTGTCCAAAGCTGTCCCCTCTATCTGTAACACACTGCAGGGATCTTCTCTCGGGCTTCTCCCGGTGTCTTTCAAAGTGAATTGTTTGCTCAGACCTCCGTTTTGACTTTCAACACAATTGAACACATTAGCAGACCTGCTTAGGTGGGGTTTGCCAGGCTGTGGATTGGCATCCTTTGGTGGGAGAAGGGGCGTGGTGGAGCACTTGGTGATGATGTTGGATGGGGAGGTCCTACAGACAGTTTCCCGTTTCAGATGAGACTTGAGACCACGCCCCTGGGAAATGGAGGTCGTCTAGATTCTTCAAAAACCCTGTAGCTTGGCCAACTTCTAACCCAAATTTTTATTCCTGTCCGCCTGAAAGCCCCCAGAAGCTTTCACCTGAATGAAGCCCACCTCAGGCGCTGTCGTTTTGCATGTTCCACAGCTAAGGAGTCCCAGCAAGATGCAGCTGGCTTTCCAGGTAAAGGAACAAGGTTGGTTTTTGTTTTTTTGTTTTAATGTATCAGATTTCCTTCATATGGATTCAAGTGAAGAAATTAGTCTTTTAATTCTGAAGGATGATTTCAAAAAATACTAACGGACATCTCTATAAGGAAAATAGAAGTAACTTTTATGAATTTTTCAGCCACTTTTCCTAACACTGCCCTTTTATTCATCTGGTCTTTAGACATAAAGCACACATTTAAGTGCCCTCGTTTACAGTGGACTAGATACACAGACATCCCCTCAGCCCCTGCTGAGGGATTGTTGGTGTATGGAACCAATATGTCTTGAAGACTCGTGTTCAAGGAAATGTCAGAGTGGAGGAAATGGTGTGTGGTACACAGCCTTCCAGCAGCTTCTATCCATCCATTCTGCCCATCACGCTCAGTAATGGGAGAGGAGCAACATTCCACACATGGGGAATCAGAGGCCTTTCCAGAGAAGCTAGAGTGCTGATCCACCGAGGGAGTGATCTGGTGGCAGTAACTGAAAAAATGTTGCAGAATGTTCAGTACAAAAGTGATCTGCTAATGGGCCTACAACCCCCAGAAGACCCAGCACGTTTTCAGATGTACAAAAGCAACTGAACAGCTCAGAGGTCCATCCTCATCCAAAATTTATAACACAATCAATCCATTCCATATGTTCCTGCAACTGGAAGAGATTTTGAGTGTGTTTAAATGCTGATGAAAAAGAGCTAGTCACAAAGAAGAGAGGTCGAAGATACAGGAAAGAGGAAGACCAATGGGAGGAAGACCCAGGAAGAGGCAGGGCATAGAATCAAGAACAGGCACCAGGACTGGTCATAAAGAGGAGGAAGGCAGCCTCTTTTACTGTCCCAGGAGGGAAGCTACCGGTGGGTTTGTAGTTTTGTAAGGAGTAAAGGATTCTGAGACTGGACACCATCACACCCCTTTCTGTGTATAGGGAAGAGTTCTCCCAGATCACCCCAGTATTTTTGCAAGTGCAACACTGTACTGTGCCTGTCCAAGGTGGAGAGAACAAGGGTGAGAGGTCTAGGCTCTGAAAGGAGCAAGGTTATATGAGCAATTCCTTACATTTGTAGGTTGGGTTGTTTTTGGTTTTGTTTTTGTTTTCCCTAAACATTTCACTTTGGAGTGCTTGGGTTTAATCAGAGAAGCCGGGAGACGTTCTGGGGATGTCATCTCACAGACTGCCCAGAGAAGACAGATTCAGCAGATTCGGGAGCAGAACCCCCAGAACCCCTCTAGGGGTTGTGAGGAGCTATCAGTCTGGGCCTGGGTGTAGTGCCCTCCCTCTCAGGAGGAAGGATGCCAGGGGGAGCTGCTGCCTAACACATACTGTGTTCGACCCGGAAATAATCCTTTCAGTGTGAGTATGCAAATGATGTCCTTCCTCTATCAGTTTGAAAATGAAATCATGTTTACCCAGTTTGTTTCAGATGAGAACTCCTTACCCTTAGGGTTTGTTTTTACACTACTTTTCACAGACCTGGCACACAGCAGTCACATAATAAAAACTCACTGAACGAATAAATGACCTACTATCCAAAGGACAGTTAAGTACCCATAGAGTAAACATGGGAAAATAATTTGGAAATGACTGAAACTCCATTGATTCAACCCTTAGGGATTAAAGGGTTAGTTTTACATTCGACCTAAGGATTTTAAACCCTTACCTCCACCACCTGTGCCCTGTTAAAATCTTATATAGCCTTTCAGATACCCTAGAAAGTGGGCCAACAAAGCATGGAGACACAGTATCACAGAAGTAAAGACGGAGAAAATTTCAAGGGAGAGGAAGTAGCCAGTGGCTCAAACACTGCTGAGAGGTTTCAGAAGCTAAGGGCTGAGAGGCAGAATTTGATTCGGTAAAAGGGAAGTTGCTCACTTTATGATTTCCCACCTGCCTCAATTCCCACATGTTGTGAAATGAGGAAAGAGAATCTTGTTCTACGAGCCGGATTGCTTGTGATGGTGCGAAGATTGTGCTTTGAAAGAGTATTGGTTAGAAGTTCATTTTGCTGCATGTAAGAGAAATCAAAACACAAAATCTTAACCAAGTGGATTTTATTTTGCTTAGTTAAGGAGAAGTTTTGAGACAAGCCATGAAGAGCTGTTATAAATGTTGAAGGTAAGCATCAAGGACCTCCGGACCTTTGGCTGTTTATTCCACCATTTGTCGTGTGTGGGTTTCATCCTCATGGTTGCAGAGTGGCTGCCCAGCCTCCAGCCATCATTCCTACCAAGAAGAAGAGAAAAAGACATGAAAATTTCCCATATTATCCGAGTCTGTCTATTTTCATCAGAAGTCCCCATCCTGTAGACTTTGCTTACAGGTCATTAGGCCAAATTGGGTGACACAGCTGCTCCAATGTGTAGAGGAGTCTGGGGATGTGAGTATTTTCACCTGAGCACATTGCCAGTCATTTCTTCTGGCAAGCGAGCAGAAAACCTATACTGGGGGAGCAACCAGCATATCTTCTGTGGGGTGATTATGTGAGAAAGGTTAGGCTTGAACATAGCAGCATGCAGCCTTCTTAGACTTATTACTTTTCTTTGTGAGAGACAAAAATATTAAAGCAATCCATTTGATTCTAATTCTAACAGGAAGTAAAGAATAAATCACAATCAGCCCCGGGCTAGTTTTCCTCATAAAATGGGGGGCACTTAGAGGGATCCACGTCCTCTAAACCTCTGTGTTCCAGCCCTTTTGGTCTTACCGACAGGGCCTCCTATTTTTTAAAATTAAATTCCACCTTGCAAAAGTAGTTGGAAAAATCCAAGCTCCGCAAGTTGCTAGGAGACCCGAGGGGCTTTATTGGGTGAGCGGTCTGGGGCCTGCGTGGCTGAATTTCTCTCTCCTGATGACAGACATGCCTGAAACGTGTTTAATCTCCAAAGCTGTGTGGAGGTGGGCAGAGTTTCAGCTCTGAGCAGAGGGCGATCCCCCCATCACAGGCTGTGGCAAGTTCTCCGGAAGAGAAGCCACAGGCTGCCGAAGTACAGAAAAGGGTTTGCCACCGTCCTTCCATCAGGCAGCGACCCTGCTAGAGCAGTCCCATCTTCAAGAACCCTCTGCCCTCACCCTGTTAAGGCTTGCTCCCCCGGGGTTGCTATTCTCAGACCAGCGAGCTCCTGGGGGAAAGGGTCTGTGCGAGGCAGCCTGTGGTCTCTGAGACGAGCCGTGGATGCCAGGATGGATCTGCTTTTCCTCCCAGTCCCCCCGCCCCGCCATCTTTCTGCCCTGTCTCCCTGCCCTTCCCCCCTCATTGCTGGAATGATATCTTTGTTAGCTAAATTGAGCACGTGCCAGATGCCCTTCATCTAAATGAGCAAGTGCTTTCTGGGACGCGGCCTGATGAAAGCATAGCCGAGCAGAGCTCCGTGAGCGCGCCAAACCCGGGCTGCCGGAAAGGAAAACCGTGTTATTTTAAGAGGACTGCGTGTGCCGGCTCATGGTCAGACACCAGGAAGAGGCAGAGTCGCGTAGCAGGATCTTCATTCCTGTGCAGCCCTCCCGGCCCGGCACCCTCCGGCTGCAGATGAGAGATGGCTCTGGGGAAATTCCATTCTGTAATTCATTTAAGCAGGATAAACAGAGCTCCCGCTCTGGAAGATTCGGCCCAGAGCACAAGGCGCTCGGCGTCTGCATGGGGTCTCGGATGTCCACGGGCACACAGGAGTCAGGCGACCTGAGATGCAGCCGGCCCTGACACCAAAAAGCCATCGGACCTGAGTAAGTGACTTCATCTTGGTCTGTCATCTGTGAAGTGATTCGAGCTGTGTAGAGCCCTGAGGGCTGCAAAGGCTTTTAGAGTTTCCAGACATTTGATTTAAATTTCATTAAAGTGTTTTTCCAACTGTATATAAAAAAACAGACACAATCAAATATGACATGTGCCAAATTTTAACCCGCTAAAGACTGCCGACGTGTTCATTATGAAGCCATATAAACACCTCTTTGCGGGGAAACCTTGTAATAAAGCTGTCTTGCCATCTGTCTAATCGAACAGTACCCCGAGGTTGCAAAGAAAGTTATCTTTAAAAAAAACAAAACACCCAATTGTTACCATGTGCAACTACTTATCTGAGTGCACATTTTTTCTTGTCAATATTGTGCAACCAACTAGTCCAGAGAGAGACTAGATGCAGAGGCAGACCTGACTGATCCTATCCACCTAAGTTCAGTTTGGGGGGGTTAAAATAGCCTTATTATACTCACGGGATAGCCTATAATTTAAGTTCTTTTTAACTTCAAAATGCATTCACAGGAATAAAACACTGCTCTTATTTTCTGTGGAGGTGTTCTAAACAGTTTGAAAATTGTTAGAGCAGAGACTGCAGAAGGGGGCTATTGCTTCCTGAGTTTTGGTGGCTGCGTGCCCAGCTGTGGGTCAGGCAGTCACCAAGACAGGATTCCTCAGGCCATGGGCAGCAGTGGGCAGAAGAGGTTGGGGGGCTGGTGGTTAATGAAACTTTGCACGTATCCAGTGTTCACTGGCAGAGCCCAGCCTTGGAAGAGGGTGCTGGTCATTTCTAGATTGCTGGAGATTCAAGAACCTACAAATGGGTACAGGCAAAGGTGAAGCTGTGGCCTAGACAGGCAGTGAGCGCATCAGACTGGTTGCTGCAAAGTGGTTATGGGGCTGGGGGCATGGTGGGGGGGAAAGAACAGAAACTTGGGGACTTTTAAGAGAAAGCTCCCAGTGGGTAAAGCTTGGTCCTTAGTCCTCACTGCTGATTTTGAATAATTATCTGTGTAGGACTTCAGGCAGACTTGCTGTCTCTTCGGCCAGGAGAACCTTGTTACCTGGGTATTTGATTCCCTCTCTGCTGGGAACTACAAAGAGCACAAATAATCCCCCACCACTGCCCCTTCTTTCATTCAGCTAGCAGTTGAGACAGTGGTTCTCACAGTGTAGGAATCCCCTGGAGAGCTGGTCAACCTCCAGATTTCTGGCCCCTCCCCCACTCAGGGATTCTGATTTAGTAGGTTTAGTAAGAGACCTGAGAATGTTCATTTCTTGCAAGCTCTCAAGTAAGCCTAATGCAGCTGATCCCTGAACCGCACCAAGTAGCACTGATTTCGATAGTGATGGGACACTCACTACATTCAGCATGATGCAGGGGGCCACAGAAGACAAAACAGGAAATCCTCAGTTGAATAAAGGGAACTGGAAGCCCTCTTTCATCATCGTGATCAATCGGAGATTTAAAGAGAAATCTTCAGTTGGGATCCACAGAGGATAGAGGGGAGAAATCGCAGGGACATGGAGAAATAAGACAGGGTCCCGGCCTTTGACCTATAGTCCATATAGTTGTCTACCCCAGAGAACAAAATGAAGATGAAAAGCAAATTCAGGTCAAGGGCACACTCTTGCAAAATGAACACGAAAAGTGAGAGAGAAAGCAAAAGTGCTTCGAGAGCATTCTCCAAGTTGGGGCTAACAGGCCATGGTTATCTGAGCAGCGTGGTGAGGCACTTTCTTGAAAGCTCTGTTGGGAGGAGGGGCGTTCATGTGATGCCAAGAGCAAATCTTACCCAATGGCTGCAAAGAGAGCCAGAATCTGTCTCTTCGCAGACCACTGACTCCCTCCATTTTCTTTACACTTCTCTTATTATTCCCACAAGGAATACCTTTCTTTGGCCAAAGAGTTGCCATGATATCTCCCTGTCCCCCTCACTGGTTTAGAAGGTATGCTTAACAGGATCTCATATGCAGCTGCTGTTCTTTGATATAGCAGCTGAGAAAGAAAGGGCTCAGGACAGACCTTTTGCCAACATGGTGGTGAGTGTGGCTCTGTTATTTTCAAATTTGCTGCTAAAATGCCATACCCAACCTTTTGAAAGAGACAAACAGATGGCCTGTAGTTCAGGATGCTGTGTGTTGTGGCTACAGTTGGGGAAATCATATGACTCATTTGTATAAACTTAATAAACTATTTTTTTCTCTCATAATGTAGCCATAAGCATTAATTACAGCGTAGAAGTATATGTATTTGGACCTATAAAATCCTCCTAACCAGCCAAAGCAAAAGGAAAAACTATGGGGCATTTGGAACTTTAAAAATGAATTTTTGAAATGACCCTATTGGAATTGAACATTTTTGCTTCAGCAGAGTTGGACTCCAAAAAGGAAAACAAAGACTAAGACATAAACCAAATTGCTTTTAAGAATTATCCTGTGGCAAGGTTATTTATTTTACTTGGAAAAACCAACATAGAATGTGTTTGCACTGAGTGATCCATATTTACATGTGGTGGAGATAGTACTCAGCTTAGTACAAAAGCTCATTTCAAGTCAGCGTTAGGAACTAAGAATACGTTTTCTCATAGAAAAAAAAAATTGTTATACATGGTGGAAAAAATGTGGGATGGGCACACATAAGGCTACACAGCCCATGATTAAGCTAAAGAGCAGGTCAAAGGATGCTCACCTGGGTAATGGAGCCCCAACCTTCTGAACAGGAATTATGGGGACAGGAGACTAGGCAGAGAAAAGTGACACTTCCACCTTTGCTGGGTGCCTGAGTGTTGGAAATGGATGTTTCATTTCCTCAAGAAGATGCGTTTTTAAAAAATGTTTATTTATTTATTTTTGAGAGAGTACAAGCAGGGAAGGGGCAGAGAGAGAGAGGGAGACACAGAATCTGAAGCAGACTCCAGGTTCTGAGCTGTCAGTGCAGAGCCCGACGTAGGGCTCAAACCCACGAAGTGTGAGATCATGACCTGAGCTAAAGTTTGATGCTTAACTGACTGAGCCACCCAGGCACCCCTCAAATAAATGCATTTTTTTATTGAGTATCCTGTGTGCCAGACATCATGCTGGGGTGAAGGGTTGTCATGGACAAGACTGAAAGATCCCTGCCCTTGGGGAGCAAATATTTTAATGGGGAAGATGGATGATTTAATAAAGAATTATAAGTGGGAGCTTCTGAAATCATAGGAGCCCCTGACTCAGACTTGAGGTAGGAAGGAAAGCTTCCCAGAAGAGGTGACATCTAACATGAGACCTAAAGGGTGAATAATGGTTAGCTAAGTGAGGGGGATCAGAGGGTCAAGGGGGAAAGAAGCCCTCTCCAATCAGAGGCATCTGTGTGGACAGAGTCCACAGTATGTGAGACAGCAGGCTGATGGGGGTAGGGGGAGAATGTGATGGCTTCCATTTTGGAAATGTTGACGGACAGGTCTGTGAGATGTAGGTTGTTGTGTAGAGAGTTGGGTAGGGATATGCAGCTCAGGAGGGCGGTCTGGGCTTAGAGTACAGACATGGGAGGCATCTGCATGAGCCTAGTGAGAAGGGAGCCAGTCACCCAAGGAGAGTAGGACCAAAGAAGCCAAGAAAAAAGATCCAAGAAAGCAGAAAGAGCTCACTAGGGTCAAGGGCTTTAGAAAGGTCAAATAAGCCAAGAACCAATGTTTCCATTGCATTTTGTCACAATGTCGCTCGAGCTAGACTGAGGTCGCTCGGAAGGCAGTGGAGGTGGGATCCAGCAGGCAGAAGACTTGGCACCAGATGGAAGGGCAGTGGGAGACGTGGGTAGACTGGGTGGGCAGGGTTCAGGCGGCCGCAGGGGCAGGGGCAGGGGCAGCGTGTAGTGCGGGAATAGTAGTGAACAGCTGAAAGAAAGCTAAGTGGAAGGAGGAAGGTGGTCTCGAGGTTTGAGGCGAGGGGGGAGTTGCTCCTTAGTTCCCTAAGCCTGCCTCTTTCTTCACCCCCAGAATGCCCACCTGCTTCCTTAATCTTCAAGCTGTGTCCTTCTAGCCCTCCCTGCCACTTTGCTCCCTTTACAGATCATCACAATTCTCACTCCTCAATCTAGCTGTTTAGGTATTAGACACCTGATTGAACAAATTTGTGCTCAGGTCAGAATGACAGATGGCTCGTAACCCTATTTGAGGCATTTGCATTTCTGTGGAAAGGATCTTGGTCACCTAACTAAACCTCTGCTTCAAGGGTCTTCAAATAGAGGAACAAATGCAGCACACAGTTTTAGGCAGCGGGCCAGGATAACTATCTGGAGGCTGCCTCCAAGGGTACCTTTTACCCACAAAGCGATCCAAAGGACGCATGCCAAGGAAACAGAAACGTCTGCAGAGAAGACCTTGTGCAGCCAGCTTCCTGATGTGGATGGAACGAGATGCCTGGAGCAAATTTCTGGATGCTCTCCCAGCTCTCCCTCTTCCAGGCGTGAGAACGGCCCAGAATCTGGAGATCATGGCTCCTGAAACAACCGATACAATGAAAGCCAGCAACCTAACACATCAGCTTCCACTGGGTTAGGCTCACATTGGGCAGCACACATAAGGTATAAAGCAATGTACCGTGACAGTTGGAATTGACCTTGTAGACAGTGTCCACTGATGACAAAGTAATAATTTGCCATAAGTCAGCACTAAAGAGCCCTTTATTTTGTCATCCGTTACTGCAGCCTGGGGCATTGGAACTGTGAAAATATGTTTAGGATGGAGAAGTCTTTATTCCTCCTTGTGAGCTGTATACAAAATGTGTGGGAGTGTGTGTGTGCTCCCTGATCCTTTGGGCCCCAGGGATATACTAGCACAAAGAGAAACTCCACTTTTAATAACCCTGAAGTCTGTCAGCTTATGTCTTCAGATATGGAGTTCAAGATCTTTGTATCTTGAATCAGAAGCAATTTTTTAAACACATTTTATTGATTATTATTTTTTTTTTTTACATTAAAGAGAAACATGCTCATTGGAAGGAGCTTGGAAATCACAAAAAGGCCCCCAAACAAAATGAAAGTTATCTCTGATTCCAGTTCCCAGGGCTAGTCACTGGAGTCTATTTTGATCCATTTCATTTAAGTCTTTTGCATTTCTCTTTCTGGGTCTCTGGCTCTGTCTGGTGTGCTCTCTCTCTCTCTCTCTCTCTCTCCCTTTCATTAGGGATAGTATCTCTATATAATTGTGTATCCTGCCATTTTAACTTAACTAAATCAGGAAATGTAAAAGCAGTAACAGACCTTTATATTTCCACATTTTCTCCTTTATTTCTGTCTATATCTTTCCCTCTCCCTTTGCCAGTATGTCTTTATTTTGGAGTATTTCCATTTTTTTCAAAGTTCAATTCAAAATGTAAAACAGTTTATGCTTTTTGAGTTTTATTTCCTCCTTACACTTGTTAAAATAGACCAGTAAAAAGAAAAGTTTTCCAGATTATGATAGATCCCCCTCCAACTATATAACTGGTTCAATTTAGAGTCTTAGGATAATGATCTGCCACCATATGTGGGTTATAACTTGAGGTTTGCATAAAAATATGTCTTGGATTAAGTGACTGTGCCACAGTGCCGGGGAACTGGCTTGTTTCTAGGAAGTTAAATATGCCTGACTTTTGCTTGATGCAGTCGCTAGAGCTTTCTGATGAAGGCAAATAAAACAATCAATTAGGGCTGTGACTTCAGGTGTGGTCTCTTCCCAATCGAGGTGTGCTCTGTGTTCAAAAAGCTTTTCTACAAAGGAGGCATAATGCCTCGGAAAGCAATTATCTTATTAAAGCCTACACTTGTCTGGGGAGCTGAGGTCAGCCACAAAGCCATTGGAAAAAAGAAGTTGTCTGCCATAGAAAGCAGTTTCTTTGCGGGGGGGCGGGGGGGAGGGTCGGTATGAACAACTGTGCTTTTGAATTGAGTGACCATCCTAGACCACGAGCCCATGTAGATTAAACACAGAGCAAACCTCGGACGTGACCGCCCCCTTTCCCTTCAAATCACTCCCATTTCAAAACAAAAACAAAAACAGAAATACTTTAAACTTAGCTTTCCAGAGCCAGTGCCCTCCCCCCAAACTGTCTGTTACTGCTTCTGCTTGGATTATTTTCATTTGGGTTGTGTTTTTCTGACCAAAGGCCAGGCCCTTGTCTTTGTGTATTTGTAAAGTGCCATGTCTACTTACTAGTCTTTAGAAATTACAGACAAAACCAGGAATGCAAGAGACACTGGCAGCTTTTCTGAACTGATACTCTGCCCGAGAACCAGAATGGAGTACTTTCATAAGGCAATATTGAAGCATTCTCATTTCAAGAAACTAAATTAAATCTACATTTGCTGAAAATGAAACCATTGGCAAAGTATCTGCCCCCCCCCCCCGCCCCCACCCCACCACCACACACACATGGTTCGTTGTGATGCCATGTTAACGAGCTGTTGTTTTTCGATCAGTATAAAAGGGAGCACATCCTTTCTGGCGCGTGAGGCTCATGACAATTTCATGACAATGTTGGTTGAGTTTAGACTTCATGCCATCCTCTGTCCTTTTTGGTGCCAACTTCCTAGAGGTCCAGAAGTTTGTTGGGCATGATGGTTTTCATCTTATGAGATGTATCTGGCTGTGTTCAAGTTGCAGAATTTAGGAGCCATAGGAAAGAGAACCCATCATTGGAGAGACACAGAACTGTGAATATTTGGGTTCAGTTGATAGGTGCTATGAGGCCAGGTCAGCAGAGCAGAAACAACATGGAGGCAAAGTGGACAAAGCAGGATTCCTTCCTTCGTTCCTTCGTTCCTTCCTTCCCCCCTTCCTCCTTCCTTCCTTCCTTCCTTCCTTCCTTCCTTCCCTCCTTCCTTTTATCCTTCCTTCCTTCCTTTTCCTCCTTCCTTTGTTCTTTTCTTTCTTCTTCTTTCCGTTCCTCCCTTCCCCTTCCCTTGATGGAATTGGGTATAAAACATGGGGTCTATAAAATCTTTGTTTCTTAGAAATTTACTTCCTAGTTCTGTAGAAACAGTTGCATTAGATATTATCTATGATTTAATAATATGCTTGTGAATTCAAAGATCTAAGCGCTGTATAAAATCAGCCAATTATGCTAAACTAGTATGTCTGCCTGTATTGTGTTTGTCATTAGCCTGCAAATAAAGGCCTTTAAAATTGATACTTTAGAAAGCATTTGAGTGCATTTGTTTGGTATTGGTTTTTTTTTCAATAAAGTTTAGTACAAAAAATATCTTTCCTTCCCTTCTTTTTCTCTCTCTCTCACTTCTTTCAACTGAATTTTGTAACAAATCGACTTCCTCACTTTGACAATAGACGTGGCTTCAAAAAGGCAGAAATAACTTGAAAATAACGTTTGAGATCTCCATGTCATGAACTTTCTTGCTCAACCAAGTTTGTAAAGTAATTCATATATCCGGTGTGGCTTGAACAACAGAATAGACCTTGAAGGGATTTGTGCCCAAACGTCCCCTCTTCCAGAGCACAGTGATGACCCCAAAGTCCACAGGGAAGTAGACCAGCCTAGCAAAACTCCTTGCAAGCTGGACTGTCCTAAAATGAACTGGCAGCTTTGGGGCAGCCTATGTTACTAGAGTGCTTGACCAGGCCCAGTTAAGGCACAAGGAGGCCAGGAAACTTAGTTGGAAGAAGTGTATTGAATTTAATGACCCAGGCAGGAGCAGAGGTCACTGCAACAGAACTCTGAAACAAAATCATCCCACATGGAACACTGCTGTCTCTTTCTCTTTGAAAAAGCCCAGGAAAGTCACAGGCAGAGCCAGAATATAAACTTAGAAATTTTACTTTTCATCTTAGGGATCGATAACTGAAATATTTAACAACATGCCCACCTCACAAAAATCAGGTTGGAAACTTAACGGTTAAGCTTTCATCACAGATTTTGTTCCAAATGTGCACTGTTGAGGAAAAGCAGTTAAAATATACGTTTTCAAACAATTGTGACTACTACAAGAGGGTTTTTTATGAGAACATTGTTTAATATAGTCACATTTCATTTCTAAAAATAGACAAATAACAAAATGACTCACAGATGTTGATTTATGAGAAAAATAGTGAACTGTATAAACTGTAATGTATATGAAGGAAGGGTAGGGGCCCTCATTAAAAGCCCCTCCATAAAAAGTGCCTCCTGCTCTCTGACTTCCCAGGAAATTCCTAGTCCTGGCTGGACCCCCGCACATGATGGACACTGGGACAGCAATTGATGATGACACCCGCGTCCAGCCTAATGCTCTCTGACAGGAGGGAGCACAGGTAAGGGCAGATTTTCTGAGCTGGCAATTCTCACTAGGTGGTCTACATCAGAATCACCTGGAATGCGGCTTAAATGCAGATTCCCAGGCCTGGCCCCTAGAAACTCAGAATCCCTTTAGAGCCCAAAAGTCTGCATGTTGAACTTGCACTCCAAGGCCTTCTGCTGCAGGAGGAACATGAACCACACTTTGAGAAGCGCTCCCAGGGAAGCCATTTGCCCACTATCAGAATTGTGCCCGCAGTTTGGGGTTCACCCGGCCTTTCCAGTGGTTTCTGTTAACAGCTGAGGGAGTCTTTAATACACATGCTTTGGGGAGCCTCAAGGTCTTTAGAGATGACCAAGCCCACATTATGCGTTGAGTCTGTAAACTGTTTACAATTAACTTAGGCATAATTATCTAGATCAGACTGCCATTAATAGAGTGCGTGGTTCTGGAAATACACCTAATCCCTGCTGAGCTATATTGTAATTACTGTCAACATCTTCAAGGCCCCTCCTGACTCAGCCCCACCCTAGTGTTCCTCCCTGGGAGATTGAACTTCCTGCCCCATTGCAGGAGGCTTTGCCCCTGTGTGGGTGGAAGTGGTGGGTGCTATTGTGAGCAGAAGCTTTACAAGCCACCGTGTGGTTCTGCCCTCTGTCTTCCCTCCGCCAGTCCCACCCAGGAAGTGCTCCTTTAGTCTGCACCTGCGGGGAAAGACAGACTGGCGGAACCCGCAGGTCCCAGGAGTAAGAAATAAACCCAACCTGCTTTACCTCCTGGAGCCTGAGGAGGTATTTTGTACCACAGTGTAACTGGGTGAAACCGGCCACTAATATGTCATATGGCTGCTCATTAGCGCTGGTGAAATACTAAACCGGGTGTGGCTAAGGGCAAGGTCTTGGTCCTCAGTGGGTCTGGGATTTTCTTTTGTCATCCGAATTCTTTGTGTTCCACACCAGTGTGTGTGTTTCCTTTTAATGGCATATTTCGTATTAACTGCAGAAAATTAGGAGTCATCTTGTAACGCTCAAAGTTCAGGGTTGAAATACCAGAACTTCATCAGCTATATCTCTGTAAATTAATCCCTAATTGCCAAGAACCTAGGAAGTTTCCTCCACTTCCGATATACTTTGCGGAGGGGCCTGGCACCAAATACCAATGAGCAGGGCCACTTGCTATATGTAGGGTTTTGCAGCTTCCTGTCTCACTTTCTGCGCCGAAGGTGCTGTGTCTGTCTTAGTGTCTCCATGGAGCTGTGGCCATGAGAAATGGTGTTTACTTGCCTCCGCTTTGTGGTGAGAGGGAAAAAATAATTCCACTTGAGACCATGCTTTGAGAGCTCCGGTATGGGCTTCACAGTATGTTCTGTATAACGTTATCAAATGTCTCTGTGAAAACTGGTGTTTTATTGCTTAACCATTTCACGTCTCACCGTGTTAAGCCAGTGTCCTTGTGTTATTGCCAGAACACGCCTGTGAGTTTCGAAGGCTGGGAGAGAAAGGAGTGCGCTGTGCTAGCTCACTGAGAATTTTCCAGAGGCCACAACCCATCTTAACTCTAGGGCTTCTGGTACTGAGGGACCAACTTTTTCCGCTAATCACACCTGTATTTTGCCAGGTCAGCTTCCAGATTTCCTACATTGTGTTGGGCTCACGCCCTTGGGCTAGTTTAAGCATAGACAAAGGAATTTATTCAAAGCTAGTGGCTTGTATCTTGGCCTTAGAATGGCCTCGTAGCAGGAATTAGGCAATTGTTGGGAGCCAGCCCAAAGCCTCACTCTCCAGACGGCTCTCCAAGTGTCCGTCATCGCCACCTTCTCCTGCCCTTCAGCCCCTACGATGCCTACAGCTCCAGAATTCACAGGTTACATACAGTTCCAGCCTCAAGCACAGGAGGGACTGTTCCATTTAGTCTCAATTCTTATGCTCATCAATGAGACAAATATTTATTGAACACTAACTATGTTCTAGTCACTGTTGTAGGTACTTGGGATATGTGAGGGAATGAAGAAGATCCCTGTCGGGTGGGAGATGGGAGCCAGAATCATGTTCCATAAATACGGTTGTCAAAGGCCCAGCTCCATAGATCTCAGTAAGAAGAGGTCATTGTCAGCTGGGCAGACACCCCAGAAGGTGACACTGGCACAACCAAAAAGACAACGCCAAATGGGAAGATTGTACCTTTTTAGTTCACCCACGAGGACATGATCTCACACAACGTTTTTCATTCGCGCTCTTGCAGTGCATTATGAGCCTTATGCTATCACTCCTTGTTGGTTCTCTTTACTCAAAGCCAGGTTGGTGATTCATGCTATTAACTTCATTTTGGAGAAAAGCAAAAACAAACAAAACAAACGGGGGCAATACAAGAAAGGAGTTAGATGAAGTCCGTGTTGGTTGGGCACCACTCCTAAGAATTCTCTGGAAGCCGACGGATTCCTGAAACATGGTCCGGTGACCACCAGAGTTCACTTCTGGAATGAATGGTTTTCTTGCAGTGTCTCTCAAAGCTGTCCCAAAGCTACGCTATTTTTCTAACACATTCTATGCAGCTTTGTTTGCATCTTTGTGAAATAGATGGTGCCGTGGGCCACGGTTCTCAACCTTACTTCTTCTGCTCCTTGTGGCCGTGCAGCAGGCCTCCAGTTGGAGGTGTACAAAGCTATGGCATGAAGAGTTATTTTGTAACTGAAAATGTGTATTTGGCTTTGAGTGAAAACAACCAGACCCAGAACCTGAAAGGAGCTGTTTCAGCCGGACTGTGGAGATAGTGCAGCCAAGAGGCCAAGTAGAAGCAGGAGTGAGACTGGAAATGAGGGACTTACCTGACACTGCCACCGAAGTTGCCGGGAAAATCCTGGAGACTCGTTTCACTGGAACATGCGGTGACTTCATCCCCTAACGGGTAGTTCCATTTAGAGAAAGAAGAAAACGGTTGCAAGTGGCAAATTAGTCCAGTAAAAAGTGAGGATTGCTGACCCCTGTCCCCAAAGACCAACATTAACCCAGCAACACCCAAAGTGCATGTGAGTCTCAGAGGTTCCTTCACAGAACATCAGATGAATGATTTCTGGGGAAGGGAGGAGGAGATTCCAGCAAAGAAGATCACCCAGGCAAAGACCTAGAGAAAAGAAGTAACACACACAAACACAGTTGGAGGGGCTGTGCGTTATTTCCGGCTCACATTGTAAGGTAGGGAATCCGAGGAACGAGGCTGGTAGAGGTGGACAGTGTTTGTTTTGTAGAGATTTGATTTTATTCTGTAGGTATAGGAAACCCTCGAATGGCCTGATTTGGATTTTGGCTGTTGTTGGGAGACCGTGTGAGTTTCTCCCTTTTGTTGCATGTATTGCAAATGAAGTACTAACTGCCCTTTTGTTCTTTGAAGTATGTTTGTTCCAAGAATCCTAGCTTCCAAAGCAAACTTGGAAGGTAGACATAGTGACTCTCTGGAGCAAAGAGCAGGCAGCTTTGCCTACAGCCTGCTATAAAAGATTCACCTTCCCTTGGGGCAACTATGTGGCTCAGTCATTTAAGCATCCAACCCGTAATTTTGGCTCAGGTCGGGATCTCACAGTCATGAAATCAAGCCCCATGTTAGGCTCTGCGCTGGGTGTAGAGCCTACTTAGGATTCTCTCTCTTCCTCTCCCTCTACCCCTCCCCTGCTCGCATGGTCTCTCTCTCTCTCTCAAAAAAATAAAAAATTTTTCAGCTTCCCTAAGCTTAGGGTTTCTCAACTGGGACAGAATCCCACTGCATATGTAGCATCTGCCTGGGTCACTCCATGTTGCCCCTCTGGTTCTTGGGGAGGCAAGGGGAACTGAGATGAATGTGGAGTTCAAGCTGCTTGCTATGCTGGGAGTTATTAAGTCCTGTGCATCTGACCCAGGAATCTTGTGTATTCTGTCAGCATCCATGAAACTGCTAGAATCCAAGCTAACTTGTTAGCTCACAAGTAGGGTAAATCCTAGAACCTTCATGGCTCTCAACACCTGTATGTTGGTCCAATAGTATGGAGGCTGTTGCAGTGACCCAGGTGAGAGAGAAATTCCTTAGCTAGGACTATGAAAGTAAGTATGGAGAGGAGGCAATAGATCCCAGAAATACTTAGAAAGTAAAATTGATGGGACTTGTGATGGTTTGGGATTGGAAGAGTTGGCGAAGGAGAGAGGTCATAGATGATTCCAACTTCTAGCTTGAATGTTTGAGTCACTGCTGGAGCTTCTGACTATGAGAGTGTTAGAGAAGGAATCTGGCTTTGGGAATGGAATGAAGAGTTCAGTTTTATACAGGTTGCCAGCCTTTGAGGTGCTTGTGGGACCTTTGGGTGCTTTGAGGTGCTGATGGCCAGAAGACACCTTACCAGTGCATGTCTGAAACTCAGGGAGAGATGCCAGAACTGTCCAAGACTTGGGAGGCCCCAGCATAAGACTGGTGTGGTAGCCAGCCTCCAAGATGGCTCCTAATGATCTCTGCCTCCTAGTATTTGTTCTCTTGTGTCGTTTGTCCTTCATTGTATCAGAACTGGTCTGTATAAGCAGTAGAACACAGCAGAAGTGATGGGGCGTGACTGCCAAGCTTAGGTCATAAAAGACACTGTGGTTTATGTCCTGGTCTCTTTCCCGATCACTTGCCAGAGGGGAAACAGGCTGCCACATAGAGAGGTCCCTGTGAATGAGCGACTATGGAAGCAGATCCTCCAGCCCCAGTTGAAACTTCAGAAAACCGCAGCCCTGGCTGACACCTTGACTGCAACCTCCATGAGAGATCTTGAGCCAGAACCACCCAGTTGGGCCAGTCCCAGATTCCTGACTCTGAGCAAGCAATTATGTGAGACAATGAACGTTTGCTGTTTGAATTGCTAAATGTGGGGGGAATTTGTCATGCAGCAATAGAAAACTGATACAAGTGGTAACTAAGTTGTGATCTCCTTCATCCCCTTTCACTCTCAGCAGATGATCCCCATCCCTGGATTCATAGAACCAATGATGCCAACAGGCTGTAACTTTCTCCGCACCCCCCCTTCATTACTCTCACCTCTAAACATATTAGCTCTGCACTACATTTCCCTTCCCTCTAGTCTTAAAGAAGACTCACCTGTCTGCCCTTGCAGCAAAATAAAGGCTTTTCCACTCTACTCTGTTTATTAACTTCCCGGGGCTGCCATCACAAAGTACCACAAACTGGGGTGGCTTGCAACAATAGAAACTTATTCTCTATAGTTCTGGAGGCCAGAAGTCTGGAATCAAGGTGTTAGTAGGGTCATCCTCTCTCTGAAGCATCCAGGGAAGGATGCGTCCCTGGCCTTCTTCTTGGCCGGAGAGTTGGCCAGAAATCCTTGGCCTGCAGCTGGGCCATCTGCACGTGGCCGCCTTCTCTCTACACCTGCCTCCTCTCTTCTTCCAGGGATACCAGTTGCACTGGACGAAGGGCTCACCTTACCCCAGTATGACTTCATCTTAATTTGTGCCTTATTTATATCTGCAACAGCCGTGCTCCCAAAGAAGGTCACATTCTGAGTGTCCAGGAGGTAAGACTCCAACATCTCTTCTTGGGAGCACAGTTCAACCTATAACACTGTACAAAGGGGACCACAGACCATTCCTAGCTCTCGTCTAACTGGCTCCCCTGTAGCCGCATCTGACACCGCCAACCACACTCCACTCAGAAGCTTCCCCCTCCCCCCGCCCCAGTCCTTGGCTTTCAGGGCACCGCGCTCTCCATCCCACTGACATGGCCACTCCTCAGTCATCTCTTCTGGCTCCTCCTCTTCCACCTGTCTCTGCCATTGAGTTCTCTGGAGTTCAGTATTTGGCCTTCTTGTCTTCTAAAGCTGTACTCTATGGCTGGGTGAACTTATAGCCTCAAAAATGCAGCAGAACCTCTCTGTTTAGTCCGGGCAATGATTCTGAGTCCCAGACCCATGTGTCCAAATGCCAGTCAGTTAGAGGAACCTCAGAAGCCACCTGTCCCAAACTGACCACGCTCTTGATTTCCCCCTCTATACTTTTTCCCCTCTTGCAATTCCCTTTCTCTGTGAATTGTTTCCCCTGCCACTGGGCCCCCAAGTGAAATGTCTGGGGCTTTTTGTTGTTTTCCTGTCCTGTGCCTTAGTCACATGACTCTTACCTCCTATAGAACTCCTGGATCTGGTCCCCCTGGGTCTCCTTCGGCCTGGATTGGGCCCCCATCACCTGTCATCAGACCAAGGCCATGCTCTCCTTACTTGTCTCCCACGCCCTGCCCTGCCCTCACTCAGTCTTCCACACTGCTGCCAGAATCTCCTCATAACTGATCTCATCTGACCTTCTTCTCAAACTCCTCAGTAGGGCTTCTTTGCCTTCAGGATACGATCCAAAAATTTCTCCATGGCCACAAGGCCTGTCACTAGATCCTGACCCTGGCTGTCCTCTGAGGCCCACCTCACACTAATCTAATCTCTTGTCCCTCCTACCACTTAGCCCAATCTCTAGCCACACTGGATGACTTCATTCAGACATGCTGAGTTCCTTCATGCCACGGTGGGGGTGGGGGGGGATGCTCTGCCTTCTCTCTTTGCTTCAAATCTTGGAGAGGTGACCTTGCAAATGCACCTCTCAGACCTCCCACTACAAAATAAAATTGTCTTTGTTTGCTGATGACATAACTGTCTATGTAGGAAATCTCAAAGAATCAATAAAAACAAAAACGAAAACCAAACAAACAAAACCCCTTGAAACTAATAAGCAGCCATAGCTGAGGGGCAGAGCATAACGTGACTGTATAAAAGGTTTATCCCTGGGGCGCCTCGGTGGCTCAGTCAGTTGAGCATCCAACTTCGACTCAGGTCGTGATCTCATGGTTCGTGAGTTCAAGCCCCGCGTCAGGCTCTGTGCTGACAGCGTGGAGCCTGGAGCCCACCTCAGATTCTGTGTCTGAATCTGAATTCTGGGCAGTCTGTCCCTCTGCCGCTCATGCTCTGTCTCTCACATTGTCTCAAAAATAAATAAACGTTAAAAAAAAATTTTTTTTTTAAAGTTTATGTCTGAGGCTTCCTTGTTCACTATCAGGCAGTCCTAGTAACTCCTCCTCTGGCCCTTTAACATACTTGTACAGACCTGTGTTCCAGCACTTTCCACACTGTGAGGTCATGACTTGCTGATTTCTTAGCACCCCGCCTGGTCTGCCAGGTCCTTGTCTGAAGAGATGTGGCTCAGACCCTTCTTTGTTCCGATCCTCCACGCCTTTCCCAGTGCCTACAAACTCTGAATTCTTGGTTGAGTGTTGGGCTCCTGAAGAAAGAGAGGGCTTCCAAAAGCCACTTGGTAAAAATCTCATTTCACCTACTATTGTCGTCGTCGTCGTCTTCTTCTTCTTCTTCTTCTTCTTCTTCTTCTTCTTCTTTTTTAATGTGTGTTTTCTTTTTGAGAGAGACAGTGAAAGACAGGCACGAGCAGGGGAGGAGCAGAGAGAGAAGAAGACACAGAATCCAAAGCAGGCTCCAGGCTCCAGGCTCCGAGCTGTCAGCACAGAGCCTCATGCAAGGCTCGAACCCATGTACTGTGAGATCATGACCTGAGCTGAAGTCAGACACCCAAGCGACTGACCCACCCAGGTGCCCCTCACCTACCATTTTCCAACAAAAGCTCTTTTTGCTAAAGGAAAGGGGCAATGCATATGATAGTCTCAGTGGGGGCCCTTCTCTCTTGAGAAACGTTCTTTTACTTCATTCTTCAGAAACGTCAAAATCTGTGCTAGAACCAACTGTGCTAGGACAGTACGTTTCCATTTGCTATGTCGAATCGTCTTAGAGACGGCCGGCAAACGATTAGAATTCAGCCCCCAATGTCTATATGACAAATAGATGACATCACATCACATCTGGATTCAAACAGCCTCAGTCCTAATGTCAACAAAGTGGCTTTTGATATGATTTCATGCTGTATGGAAAATTGTTGCCAAGTGCCATAACAGACGAACTGCCAAATGGCCTCAAGAAGAGGAATGTGCCAGCAGTAATGAGTCTGTGTTGATGTGGAAGGAGCGTCATGAGGGGAGCTGGAGAGGGGCAGCCATAGGGCCCGTGGGAGCAGGTGGTACGAGGAGAGTGAAAGTGGAAGTGTGCTGTGTGCAAATTCATTCACTGGCCCCCTCCTGGCTGGGGCTCTGAGTGGGCAAGTGGCAAGCATATCTGCTCTGCTCACCACCAGGGGATTTACCTTTGCAATTCAAGGTGGTAGAGGGGGAAGAGAAGGCCTGTGTGGGGATTACCCTTGTGAGGGGGGAAGCTACTTTTTGGCTATCTCCCAATTTCCTCTCCGTGGTATTTCAGGCCAAAAGTAAGACAAGTCTGTCTCCTCCTTCCTCCTAAATCACTCACTTTTGTCCTTTTTACTTAGAATCACTTTTTTTTTTCTTAAACTACCTCTTTGCAGTACTTATTAAGCATAGAGGAAAATGAGCTTCTCACCAAATGAATGGATACTTTTTTAGAGCAATAACCTGAAACACAGTATTATATGACATAACACATTGCCCCACATCGTGTCTACCTGAGGTGAACTCTTGAGTGCTGGGTAGTGTGTGCTGCGGCGGGGGAGGGAGGGTGGTCTTATTCTCTCTGGGAACCGCATTACCAATGGCACGTAAGCGAGTGTTTCATGAATTTTTGGATGAATAAATTGTATTCACTTTTACTTTACCTGCAACAAACTTAAAAATTAAGACTCGTTTTTGGAGTGCCTGGCTGGCTCAGTCAGTGGAGCATGTGACTCTTGATCACAGCGTCATGAATTTGAGCCCCATGTTGGACCTAGAGCTTACTTAAAAAAAATAAAGACTCACTTTTCATTGGCCGACTGGATTATATTGGAGATACTTCCCCACCCCAGAAGTTTATGAACACCCAGCAATGAAAATTAAGTTTATTTCAAAACACAAAGACTGCAAACCTGCTGAGCAAAATAAGACTCTTCTCCCCACCCAAATATAAATTTTCATCTTACTCAATCCTTATTGTCTGACAGGGATGGTTTTTCCATTCCCGTTGGTTGTCTGTAGCACACTGCTTGCCCCTTGGTGTATCTTTGTGTATCTTTGAGAGTTAACTAAACCCTTTATTGGTAGGTTTAGACACATATCTTATTCTAGACCTTGCGAGGAGATTTGGCCCAATTTAAAAACTGATTGTCATGAAATAAATGAGTTTTTGGACAGCTTCTTCTCTCTTAAAATCCTAATCCACCACTTTAAAATGTGAAAGGACCTCACATCAAGAAGTCATGGGAGCTCCTTAGAGCCCAATTTAAACTTTCTGTTAGCATCAATTAGGAGGGGTTGTTAATGCGTCTCTACAACACTGATTTATTTAGAGAATATCATATGTTTGAGAGCTGCCTTGGCAAGGAACTCTGCTAAACACAGAGATACACGCTCCATGCCCACTGGGCTCACATAAAAGGGAAAAAATACGCAATAGGGGTTTACCTCAGTGGGGTGAGGCTTGATGTTTTCCAGATGGTGACACCACAAGTGAGTTCAATAGAAATATCTTTAGAAAAAGATGCTCGAATATTAAATAAGCAATGAATATACATCAAGCCCTGATCTGCTGCGTCTCTTGACATCTGGGCTGGGAGTGCCTCTTGTCCCCAGCTGCAGATGGGGTGGTCTCCTCTGGCAGTGGGAGGCCCCATTAGATTTCCCATTAGGAAGATTATTCTGGCAGGGTAAATTCTAGAACTGGAACACTGTCCACAAACAGATTCAGGACTTTTCTTGGGGTAAGGAAGGGGGAAAGAGAAGAAAGCTGCAAAGGAGAGATGTTTCTTGGTTGCACGAGTGAAACTGTATGCCTCGTGTGTGAAAGATCAGGCACTTCCTTCTAAATTTAGAGTAAGGTCAGTAAATCCAACGGTCAGAAAACATTAAATGGAGTTGGTCAAAATGGTGCTTATGAAATAGCTCGGAAACACGCTGACCAAGACTTTAGAGAGTCCTTGATAGGATAGGAGGTAACTGATGAAGAACACAAGTGACCTCTTTGGAGGCAGGGACAGGCAAGACATCTGCCTTACCTTAGGCACTTTATAAGTCTACGTCCAGGGAAATCGAGGCGATGACCAGAGCCTCACCGTATTACCTGCCCTGCCACTCCGTGTGTGTGTGTGTGTGTGTGTGTGTGTGTGTGTGTGCGCGTGCGCGCGCATACTGTGCCCTGGCAGATGGCGGTCAGGAGGCCCCGGGAGAGGAGGTGGAAGTGGGGAGGTCCTTGGCCTCCAGCACTGCTGCCCTGGGGCCTGCATGATCCCCTTCCACCCCTACTAAGAAGGCATGAGGCCTCTTCCAGTTTGGGCCAAAGTATATAGAACGTTCAAGATAAATGAGTACTGCCAAAATATTGGGTTTTGGTATCAGGCACTATCAGTGGACGGTTTTAGAGATATGTGCTAGTAAGTGCAACCAACTACTCCAGCCCTGTTCCCCTCAGAAGCAGTGCCAATAAAGTTTTAAGCCTCATCCACGTGAGACAGAGCCAGAAATCTTTCAGTCTTCATACCATCACTGATGGAGTAACATTTTAAATTTGTTTTTAATTCTTTTTCTATTTTTAAGTTTGTTTGTTTATTTATTTATTTAGAGAGAGCTGGCGGGGGAGGGGGTAGAGAGAGAGAGGGAGAGAGAGAGAGAGAGAGAGAGAGAGAATCCCAGAGCCTAAGGTGGGTCTCGAACCCACCAACCGCGAGTTCATGACCTGAGCCAAAATCAAGAGGTAGAGGCTTAACTGACTGAGCCACCCAGGCACTCGGATATTTTTTTTTTTTCTTGAGAGACAGAGAGAGAGAGCATGCGAGTGAGCGGGGGGAGGGACAGAAAGAGAGAGAGAGAATCCCAAGCAGTCTCCCTGCTGACAGTGTGGAGAGTCCCATGTGGGGCTTGATCTCACAAACCATGAGGTCCTGACCTGAGCCGAGATCAAGAGTCTGATCTTAACCGGGAAGTACTCAGACACTCTGATGAATTGACATTTAAAGACCTATTGAAATGTCTTTGAAATCCTGATGTCTGCCAGTATTTCCCAAACTTGCCTTAAAATGAAAATTACCTGGGGGCACGTGGGTGGCTCAGTTGGTTGAGCATCTGACTCTTGATTTTGGCCCAGGTCCTGACTTCAGGGTGGTGGAATGGAGCCCTTCCTCCAGCTGCATGCTGAGCATGGCGACTCTCTCCCTCTCTCTCTCTTTATCTCTCTCTCTCTCTTTCCCACTGCCTCTCTCCCCTGCTCGCTCGCTCTCTCTCTTAAAAAGAAAAAGATGACATTTACCTGGACTGCTCCTTAAACCACAAATTGCTGGGCTCCAACCCTAATCTAGTGAGATAGAATTTTCTGGAAAAGAGACATGATCATCTACATATTTTACAAATGCTCCCGGTGACACTTAGCATCAGGGTGCTCAACCCTGAGGGGTTTTGAATAATGCCTGTGCCCAGATTCTGTGCTTCAATGGTCCAGCGGTTCATATGTGGGACAGGGCCCAGCAATCGGTGTGTTTTCCTTGGGTGATTCTGATAAGCAGTCAAGGATTACTCTGAGGCACAGTGTTTGCCTTAGCTCCAACTTACAAGCTGTGGAGTCAACCCTAACGTAGGAGCCACAATATGACTTATTTCCTGTGGTTTATTTTGAAGATTAAAGAGATAATTGTGTACAATACCTGGCACATTGCAAGCACTCAGTAGATTTTAGCTTGATGAATTTTACACGTGCCTCTGTGTTAAGAACTGGCGACCCAGAGATGGATAAGAGGTGATCCCTCTGCCCTCAGGGAGTTTGCCATCTCTGGGGAGAGGCAGGCATATGCCATAGGAGCAATATGAACAAAGTATGTTGAGCTCAGAGGGGCTGGTCAGTTTCACTAGCTGAAGAAAGCAGCATCAGGAACGTGCACGGGAGGTGACATTTGAAGAACGAGGACTATCTAGCTTGACTGAGAAGGTGACAGGCAGGCAATCCCAGTGAGAGAGCAAAATATGAGAGCAGAGAGGGCGCATGGTGTCTCTGGAGATGGGGCTTCAGAGTGGCTGGGCTTAGTGTTCAGGAGATGAGCCTAAGAGGCAGATTAGAATCCAGTTATGATGTCCCATAAAGGCTGTGTTGAGAGCTTTGTTCTTTTGTCAACAGGACCAATCACAAGAGGATTTTGGTTTGATCAGTGATATAACTGGATCTCTCTTTTAGAACCGTAATCCTCACAGAAGCATGCAAGATGGGAATGCAGAATAGGGGATATGGGAGGCAGGTGAAGTCTGAAGTGGAAACGTCGTTCATTCATTCAACAATTCATTGGAGTGCCTACTTCTGCCAGATACTAGATGCTGATCTACAGCAGTGAATAGGCTAGGGTCACTGCCCTCACCATTAGCGGGTGGTTACAATGGTCCAGATGTGTGATGGGGAGGTCTGCTGGGGACAATATTTTTTCCTTGGGGGAAAAGTAATCCAGATGAGACTAACACATCAGAAGAAGAGGGAGACTGTTGAGCATCACATGGCACCAAGGGGACACGCATGGGAGACCACAGATCAGTGGTTCCCATTCTCAGGCTCCCAATGATAAGGAAGGTCTGTGAACTATTTTCAGTTGTTTGAAAAGCTGAATATAAATACTCACTAGGTGATTCGTATTAAGAATGCAGAAGCTAACTATGCTGGCTACATGTGGCTGTGTAACAGACTAGCCCCAAACTTGAGCAATAACTGCCGACCTAAACAAACAACCATGTTATTGTATCTCACATCATGTGGAATTTAAGCTGGGCTTGGCAGGGCAATTCTTCCACCCCAGGTGGCATTAACTGAGGTCATGAGGCGGTGTTGAGCTGGGCGTCAGTCTGGTCTAGAGGCTCCAAGATGGCTTCATTCACATGCCTGGCACCTTGATGAGGACAGTAGAGGGTGGGCCCTGCTGGGCCCCTAATTAGACTTCTTCTGTGGCAGCTGATAGTTCCAAAAGGCCTCCAGGAGGAAACGGCTGGTTCTCTTCAAGGTTCAGCTGAGAACTTGCATTGCATCACTGTGCTACATTCTGTTGGTCCAAGTGTCATAGGACGGTCCAGACACAAAAGGAGGGGAAGTGAGAAGATTATCAAAGAATGTGCAGCCATTTTTAATCCAACCCATCGGTTAAAACTGGTTGTCTCTTTGCCTTTAAAAGCTGGGATTGGGGCGCCTGGGTGGTTCAGTCTGTTAAGCGTCTGTCTGACTTCGGCTCAGGTCATGATCTCGTGGTTCGTGGGTTCGAGCTCCGCATCAGACTCTGTGCTGACAGCGTGGAGCCTGGAGCCTGTTTGGGATTCTGTGTCTGCCTCTCTCTCTCTGCCCCTCCTCTGCTCATGCTCTCTCTCTCTCTTTCTCTCTTTTTCTCTCTCTTAAAAGTAAACTTACAAAAGTTACAAAAGCTGGGAATATACTGTCCTAAATTTTAATTGAAGCTAGATACCCTAAGTTATATAAGCATAAGACAGTATCAGCAGTAATGTCTGACTGATTCAGATGGACAAAAACATCAAAACGTGAGGTCCTTGGAAATATAATTCCCCACCATGGCTTACCAGCCCCTGCCTATCTCCCTACAACTTGTGCTACCTGTCTCTCACTGTGGCCCAACCAACATACCTTCTTTTAGTTCCTTGATCTCTCCAAGCTTTGTCCCACAATGGGGCCTTTGTGCATGCCTTCTTTTCTTGACCAGCCCATCTAGGTAGTCTCCTCATACAATCCTATGATCTCAAGTCATTCTCTAAGACTGCCCTGTGTATGCCCCTCTTAGTTTTTTTCACACCTGCTCCTTCCCACCCACTCCCCCGCCCAGGAAATAATTCCACACAGGTAAGAGATTTGCCATTCAGCTCCTGGCTGTATCCCCAGAACCTGGCACAGGGCCTCGCCAGAGCAGGCAGTCAATAAATATTTCTTGAATAAATGATCCTCTGTCTCAAGCATCCCTATAAGGTTCTGCCATCACCTGTCAGGAGCAGAGGAGGAGACTGCCATGTTGGAATGATGTCACTCATGGTTTAGCAGTGACCATGCTGAGGGTGCTGAGCCCTGATCATTGGCCCACAGAGGTTGGAAGTGAAAAAGACTAATGGGAAACGCTATCGGAAATGTCAAACTGGAAGTTGGGCACTTATAAGCCATAACACATGGCAAAGCTCCTCATATATCCATGTCCTGCCTACCTCCCGTCATGATTCCTGTGTTGTCCCCTGGATTTTTGAAGCCTGGGTGATTTGGTGTGATGCTGAAGGGGTGGGAACTGTTTTGTAGCCTGGACTTGACGTTTGGAATATGGAGTTACCTTCACCTGAATCAGTTGGGCTGTGAGAGGAACCTACCTAAAGAGCTTAATAAAATGAACAAGCAATCTCACAGGCATTCAAAACTAGCAAAACCAATGTCATCCGGCATTGGGGTCTGACCCAGGAAATAAAATACTGGGGGTCCTCCCTCCTCTCATGCCTTGTCTGCTGTCCCACTTCTCTGCACAGGACAACTTCTGTTTCCTGTGGTTGACCACCTCATGACTTCAACTGGCATATGGACTGACTCCAACTCTGACTCCATATGACCTTTGGTCCATCACCATCCATCAACAGGCTGACTCAGTCTCTGCCTCCCAATGCAAATGCTCTTGGGAGGAGATTGGCTCAGCTGGTTTATAAATTGACTCCCCATTGGATCAGGTGTCTGTCCTGGGTCCAATCATCTGAGGCCAGACCTCTGAGAAAAAGAGGCAGCTGGGGCTAGGAGTGCAGGCAAGGGGTGCGGGGGTGGGGGAGAGGCAATGGACCAAATAAAACAAAGTTTTCTTGAATGTAACTCTTGTACCGCCTCACCTCCAGTTGTACAGTTAAAAACAGCCTCAATGATGTGAGAAGAAAGTAAAAATAGCATTACCATCATTTGAGAACAGTTCCCAAATATCACCCAGATTTAATAAATCCAATGAGGTCTTAGCTTAAAATAGTAACTGAAATTTATGATTCAACTGCCTCTAATGCAAGCAAGTCCCATTTTAACCTTCTAAAACGTCTTTAAGACTATTTATCCTAAAATATCTTTAAACTCCCTGAATCACTCAAATGGAAACAGGCCAAGTAACATTTCATTTGCCTTAAATATTACATTAACTCTAAGTGATTTTTATGTTTGAATTTTAAAATGAAATATATTGCATTTTTACATGTATTTGTTCAGTATGCGTATAGATAGATCATGCGGTTTTGTAGAGTTAACTAAAACCCTAACGATTGAGTCTGGCGATGAGTTTGTATGAATCTGTTTCTTAAAAACCACCTTCAAAAAGAATGAAGTTATACATTGAGTTAAACCAGAAAGATTCCACAGTCACAGAATCCAGCGGAGATACAAAGCTGAAGGGTGTCCTAGTTTCTGCCTCCTTACTGATACATCCACAGGAAAAATAAAGAAAGTTATTAAGGAGGAGGACTTTGGTCTGGAAGACGACATGGGAAAATGTCAGCGTACTTTACCTGACTCAAAATGAAACCTCCAGAGTCTATAGTGGGGTGCCTGTCTCAGCTCTCGCACACTTCCTGGGGCATGAACTGTGACAGAATGCCCTGAACGGCAAATGGCAGCACACTCTCGCCACTAATCAACTCCTGGGAAACTCACCATCAATCACCATTCCACAGCCTTGACGTGGGTCTGATGAGTAAACCAATACTCAGGAAAGGAGGCAGTAACCAAAACAGGATAGCGCGGCTGGTGGAAACACACTTTGGAGTTACACAGGAAGTGTAAATCTCAGTTTTGCCGCTTGCTGGTTGTGTTTCTGGAAAACACCTTGTACATAGGAGGTACTCACCAAGTGGTAGTCATTACTACTATGAAAAGGCAAACACAGAGGTAGTTCCACCAGGGTCCCAGTGTTGTTTATATTAAAACCCTTTGGGGGCGCCTGGGTGGCTCAGTCGGTTGGGCAGCCGACTTCAGCTCAGGTCATGATCTTGCGGTCCGTGAGTTCTAGCCCCACGTCGGGCTCTGTGCTGACAGCTCAGAGCCTGGAGCCTGCTTCATATTCTGTGTCTCCCTCTCTCTGACCCTCCCCTGTTCATGCTCTGTCTCTCCCTGTCTCAAAAATAAATAAACGTTAAAAAAAATTTTTTTTAAATAAATAAAAATTAAAAAAAAACCCTTTGGATAATGGTTTCTGTCAGGTTGTCAGGTGGCTGAATGCCTGTGCCAAACTTCTTTCATCCCAACCCATGTCTTACAAGCACAGAACCACCACCCCCGCCCCCGCCGCCTCTGAGTCGTCTTCACTGCCACCCCGTGATCCCCTTTATCCAAATACTTTCCCACCCACCCATCCACCATCTTGTTAGACTCAGCCCAAGCCACATAACCAATGGTCTGCTGGTACCCAGGTCTCCAAAAAGAACCCCAATTAAAGAGTTCTGCTGATTTCCATGGTGTACTCTCATCTGGGCTGATTTCAAGCTACTGAAGATTTAACAACTGGCTAATACAATTCTTGAATATTCTCTTTAACTGTGAACTGTGCATAATGACCTCCTTTCAAAGAAGAAAGGATGGAAAGAGAGGAGAAAGAGTAACTCTACAGTGGGGAAATCTGACAAACGCTGTCTCAGCGAGGTGGTCAAGGTGAACACCAACAATGGTAACCCATTTTGATTGTATATACCTTTGATGTGATGTGGTGAAAATGGCACTTTAACTCCGTGGTCTTCTTCCAAAAAAATGTAAAACCCCACATTAATCATGAGAAGAATATCATATGAATCTCAGCTGAGGGACATTCTGCAAAATAGCTGATCAGAACTCTTCAAAATTGTCAAGGTCATCAAAACCAAGTAAACTGTCACAATCGAGAGATGCCTAAAGAGAAATGACAAAAGGTAATGTGGTATCCTGGATGGGCACCTGGAATAGAAAAAGGACATTAAGTAAAGACTAAGGAAATCTGAATATAGACTTTAGTTGTTAATAACGTATCAATATTGGCTCATTCATTTTAACAAACGTATCCTGTTATGTGAGGCCTCAGGGACGGGGACAACCGGGTGCAAAGTAGATGGGAACTCTGCGTTATCTTTGCCTTTTTTTAAAAATCTAAAAGTTTTCTAAAATAAAAAGTTGATTTTAAAAATATTCCTAAATATCTTAACAGTTGGGTCTCAGAGCTTAGAACTCCACTACATCCCCTGACTTCAACTGAGCCTTGCATCTAGCCAGGCCGTGAGACCCTGGAGAGCAGAGCACAAACGTTACCCAGCTGTGTGGCCCTAGGGCTCCTTACAGTCGAGGGCACAGAGTAAGTGTCCTAACTGTTGAGTCCTTTCTCTAAACTGAAAGGCACCTGGGAGTATCTAACCAAGAACGTTCAACTTCAGTCTCCTTTTTCCTCTTCCATCTGGTTTCTTCTGACCAAGTATTTGGTGTGTAGTAACATAGGAGCTAATAACATGGTTTCTAACTACCATGTCCTGTGAAAGCCCAGCTCTCTGGCTTCCTAGCTGTGTGGTCTTGAGCCAGTTATGTAATCTGTGAGCCTCAGTCTCCTTGTGCCTACAACCGAAGCGGTAATATCTTCATCGTAGGTTTTTACGATGACCGAATGAATCCATGTAAAGTGCTTAGAATAGTATTGGCTGCTCTTATTCCATTGCCGCTCTCCACTCCCTTACCTGAGCTGAAAAGGTTTTGCCCCAAGTGAATAACCTGCTTTGGGCTCTTGCCTCAGCTTCGTTCGACTTTGCTCAAGCTAACTCTTGTGTTGCTAACACTGGTATCCTGATTTGCCCCCCCGTTCAATCAATATATAGGTTCTGGGCATTCTCTTTTAGGCATCTTTGAACCTGCAGACTGCCAACTTCCCTTCTATTTTAATTTTTTAAATTTTTTTAACATTTATTTATTTTTGAGAGACAGAGAGAGGCAGAACATGAGCAGGAGGGGGAGAGAGAGAGAGAGACAGAATCCGAAACAAGCTCCAGGCTCTGAGCTGTTTGTTAGCACAGAGCCCGACACGGGGCTCGAACTCACAAACTGCAAGACCATGACCTGAGCTGAAGTCGGAAGCTCAATCGACTGAGCCACCCAGGCACCCCAACTTCTCTTCTATTTTAGTTTGAAATCACTATGAGGGATTAATTGATGAGAACTGTCACACAAACCTGTCTCCGTTTACTCACAAACTCTAGTATTTAGATTCTAAAGGAAGTGTGACTTTTTCTTGCTGTCTCTCTTTTTAACCACCTTGGAGGACTGGCAGAATGAAGAACCTCACAGAAGACAGTAATCCCAAAGAAACAACTTTAAGAACTGCGATGAACCAGAAATTCAATATATTTAGGGCTCCCTTGTGAAAACACAAAAACAAAAATAAAAATGCCTCCCACTGCTTCAACATCTCTATTCCTCCGATGCCCCCCACCATTCTCTTTAAAAACAAATGGAAAAAGCCAAGTGTTGATGACAGTCGCTGGGGGGTTCGAATATGTCCCAGTAAAGGAGAGGAATGCTCTTTCACAAAAGATGAGCTCCGTCTTGACTGACAAGTCCTTGAAAACAAAAACCACAAGTCAACTCTGGTGTGTGTGTGTGTGTGTATGTGTGTGTACACACAGATAGGTGGGAGGAGGGCTCCCCAAGAGTCTGGATTTGATTTGCAGGACTATAAATTATCTTAAATGTTTTAAGAAAAATTTGAGGATTTGGTGGATATTTGAGAATTAAAAGTTTTATTTGAGAGACATTTAAGTATTAAGAGTTGTTTTTTTGTGAAACATTTAGGGCAGACTCTGTCCCTACCTACTTTCGTGAGTCTTCTTTGTTTCTAGGAAAGTTTGAAGTTCTTTAAAGGAGAAATTTGCTCCTGAGATTCAGGAGTGGTGAGGAGTACGGTCTTAACTGTAAAGAAAAGAAAAAGACAAATGAAAAATCTCAAATGCTGCTTGAAATTCTTGCTCTAGATGACCACTATCTTCCACTCTGAAATTTGAAGATTTTGTATGTTGTATACATATTTTAAAACATCATACTAACTTTTGGACTATGTGGGACAGTGTTTCTTTTCAAAATTGTTTTAATTTAATAAATGTGATTGGTGGGGCGCCTGGGTGGCTCGGTCGGTTAAGCGTCTGACTTCGGCTCAGGTCATGATCTCACGGTCCGTGAGTTCAAGCCCCGAGTCAGGCTCTGTGCTGACAGCTCAGAGCCTAGAGCCTGTTTCAGATTCTGTGTCTCCCTCTCTCTCTGCCCCTCCCCTGTTCATGCTCTGTGTCTCTCTGTCTCAAAAATAAATAAACGTTAAAAAAAAAAATTAAAAAAAAAAATAAATGTGATTGGTATCTCATTTTAGTCTTAACTTCTTTGCTTACAAAGGGGCTATACATCTTTGTGTGTGTGTGTTTCCTGTCCTACAAATTGTTTGTTCCTGTTGTTTTTCATATATGTATTTTGGAGTTTTATGGAGTTTTTTCTTAGCAACTCCTCCTTTTTTATTATGGAATATTTCAGACATAAGGAAAATTACATATATTTAGAGCTCCTTTATAAACTTCCCAGATCCTACTTCCCACCCCCTCTGCCAGAGATAATCACTTATACTTGCTATATATCTTTCCTTTCCACATTTTAATATTTTTGGTGTTTGGTTATCACACACACACAGACACACACACACACACACACACACACACACAAAGTGTTGATATTGTAAGTTTTTATATTTTATCTGAGTGATAATATACTAAACTTAGCATTCTGAAAATGGCTCCTTTTAAGCTCAATGTTGTATTGCTAGGTTTATCCATTTTGATTAACTATGAGATCCAGTTCGTTCATTTAAATGGCCAAATTTAATTCCAAATTTTGGTATGACTATAGCAAACTGTGTTTTCCATCTGAGGAACTCTTTATATGATTATATATATTAACCCTATTGCTGGTTGGGGTGGGTAGGTGTGTGTGCCCCCCACAGATGTGTTTCTCCATGTTTGCTTATTTAAATATTTTTATTTACACAGAGGTATAAAGTGTTTATGGAGTTAAATCTGTTGATTTGTTTTGTCTCTAATTTCTTCTGTTGCTTCAAAACTCATAAAATACCTAGGAATAAATCTAACCAAAGATGTAAAAGATCTGTATGCTGAAAACTATAGAAAGCTTATGAAGGTAATTGAAGAAGATATAAAGAAATGGAAAGTCATTCCCTGCTCATGGATTGGAAGAATAAATATTGTCAAAATGTCAATACTACCCAAAGCTATCTACACATTCTATGCAATCCCAATCAAAATTGCACCAGCATTCTTCTCGAAACTAGAACAAGCAATCCTAAAATTCATATGGAACCACAAAAGGCCCCGAATAGCCAAAGTAATTTTGAAGAAGAAGACCAAAGCAGGAGGCATCACAATCCCAGACTTTAGCCTCTACTACAAAGCTGTAATCATCAAGACAGCATGGTATTGGCACAAAAACAGACACATAGACCAATGGAATAGAATAGAAACCCCAGAACTAGACCCACAAACGTATGGCCAACTCATCTTTGACAAAGCAGGAAAGAACATCCAATGGAAAAAAGACAGTCTCTTTAACAAATGGTGCTGGGAGAACTGGACAACAACATGCAGAAGGTTGAAACTAGACCACTTTCTCACACCATTCACAAAAATAAACTCAAAATGGATAAAGGACCTGAATGTGAGACAGGAAACCATCAAAACCTTAGAGGAGAAAGCAGGAAAAGACCTCTCTGACCTCAGCCGTAGCAATCTCTTACTCGACACATCCCCAAAGGCAAGGGAATTAAAAGCAAAAGTGAATTACTGGGACCTTATGAAGATAAAAAGCTTCTGCACAGCAAAGGAAACAACCAACAAAACTAAAAGGCAACCAACGGAATGGGAAAAGATATTTGCAAATGACATATCGGACAAAGGGCTAGTATCCAAAATCTATAAAGAGCTCACCAAACTCCACACCCGAAAAACAAATAACCCAGTGAAGAAATGGGCAGAAAACATGAATAGACACTTCTCTAAAGAAGACATCCGGATGGCCAACAGGCACATGAAAAGATGTTCAACGTCGCTCCTCATCAGGGAAATACAAATCAAAACCACACTCAGATATCACCTCACGCCAGTCAGAGTGGCCAAAATGAACAAATCAGGAGACTATAGATACTGGAGAGGATGTGGAGAAATGGGAACCCTCTTGCACTGTTGGTGGGAATGCAAATTGGTGCAGCCGCTCTGGAAAGCAGTGTGGAGGTTCCTCAGAAAATTAAAAATAGACCTACCCTATGACCCAGCAATAGCACTGCTAGGAATTTACCCAAGGGATACAGGAGTACTGATGCCTAGGGGCACTTGTACCCCAATGTTTATAGCAGCACTCTCAACAATAGCCAAATTATGGAAAGAGCCTAAATGTCCATCAACTGATGAATGGATAAAGAAATTGTGGTTTATATACACAATGGAATACTACGTGGCAATGAGAAAGAATGAAATATGGCCCTTTGTAGCAACATGGACGGAACTGGAGAATGTTATGCTAAGTGAAATAAGCCATACAGAGAAAGACAGATACCATATGGTTTCACTCTTATGTGGATCCTGAGAAACTTAACAGAAACCCATGGGGGAGGGGAAGGAAAAAAAAAAAAGAGGTTAGAGGGGGAGAGAGCCAAAGCATAAGAGACTGTTAAAAACTGAGATCAAACAGAGGGTTGATGGGGGGTGGGAGGGAGGGCAGGGTGGGTGATGGGTATTGAGGAGGGCACCTTTTGGGATGAGCACTGGGTGTTGTATGGAAACCAATTTGACAATAAATTTCATATATTAAAAAAAAAAAAAACAAAGCATACAATGTGTTCACTCTTTCAAAGACCTAAGAAGTATTCATATTTTCTTGTACTTTTTCTGTGATTTTTTTTTCTTTTTTCAGTTAATTTTTTGGTTACACTTCAAACTAGGGGGAGAGGTTTGGTACATAAAATACATGTACATAAATTCCCCTCTAATATAGTAATCTATTGTCCCCACAAGGCTTATTAAATGTTACAGATCTTTGGTTATAACTTTTTTATATCACATATTACATTTTTATATATGATAAGATTTATTTGGAGGCATTCTATTCGGTTTAACTGATACCTGTGTTTAGTGTTACTTCAGTATCTGGATCTTAATTATTGTTTTAAAATATATTTTCAGAGCTGACAGCCCCCATTGCTTCTTTTCCTCAAGATATTTTTGATATTCCTACCCAGTTATATTTATTATCAATTTTATTAAAATTTCATAGAGTTTCCAGAAAAATTGTGTTGGATTTTTTTTCTCTCAATGATTGGGTTAAAACTAACCATTAATTTGGGGGGATTGACATTTCCTCTGTTTTACTCTTTACTCCAAGGCAGTTTCCAGTTAATTCGTTTGTCTTTTCTTTTTAGACAGTCTACCAAAACTGACACTTCGACTGATGAAATATTTATTCGTCCTATTTTTAATCATCTTGTATTATCCAAAATTTCCAAAATGATATTAATGTTATTGAGGACAACTTTGTTCTGAATTTTCATGTGAACATGTCAGATGCATCTTTGCATAAATTGGAATACTGGCCTAAGAATGTATCCTTCTCTTCTGTTGTCCTTCAATACTTTTATGTGAACCTGTCTTAAAAATCATCATGTTTTCTCTTAGTGACTCTTATTAACATACATTTATATAACTATATTCAATATATTTCTCTAAATTGTAACGTCCTTGAATTTTTGAATAAATACATTTTATGCATTATTTTTGTATTCAACATATAATGCTCAATTCTTTTCCCCAGATTTTTGCATTTTCAAAATATCTGTAGTTTTTGGTTTGTGTATATGTATTGGGTTTGGTATCAGAATTGTGTTTGCTTCACCAAATAATCTGGGTAGCTTTGCATGCATGTGGTGGGACATCAGTCAGTGTGATAGTGTGGCTTCTGCCAGAGTGACCTATCTTATTGGTGATTTTGGGGTAGAGCAGGACCCTGCCTCCTGCCCTCCTCTTGGGAGCCAGCCTGCCCACAGAGAACATGCTTTCTGATCTATAAGTCTTGAACACACATTTTATGGGGCAAGTTCCATGTGGGGAGCATTTGGTAATCCAGTGCTGCCTGTGGCAAAGGATGTGGATCATTCTAACTCCAAGGTTTAGTTCTGAAAGATCTAAGCCATCTCCTTCAATACAGCATTTATTAGCAATAGTGCTGTCATTTTTATTTCCATGTGTTTAATTTCCTTGCCTATCTCTCAGTTCTGACTTTTGGTGTGAAAGGAGTATTATAGACTGGTCCTGTTCAAACCCCAATAGCCTATCATACATTTAAAAGAAGTTCTTCTCTTTTTTTATTTAGAGAGAGAGAGAGAGAGAGATAGAGAGCACAAGTGTGCATGCAGGCAGGGGAGGGGCAAAGAGAGAGAGGGAGTCTCAGGCAGGCCCTACACCCAGTGTAGAACTCGAAGAAAGGATTGATCTCATGACCATGAGATCATGACCTGAGCCAAAGTTAAGAGTTGGAAACTTACCCAACTGAGCCACCCAGGCACCCCTAAAAGAAATTCTAAAATGAGAATAAAATGGTTGGAGGAAAAATAATATCAAAAGATAATGGATAGTGATGGTTGCACACTTCTGTGAATATACTAAAACCATTGAAATATATATTTTAAATGTGTGAATTTTACAGTATGCAAATTATATCTCAATGCAGATGGTTTTTAAAAATGGTTTTTAAAAATATAATGGCTGATAATGTTTCACAAGTAATAGAAGTCACTAATTATTTCAGAAATTACAGTATAAATCAACATGAAGACATCCCCAGGCAAATCATAATGAAAGAGAAAAACGGTTAAGACATAGAAAAGATCTTAAAAGCTACCAGAAAAAGAACAATGGATAATCTAAAAAAAAAAAAAAAAAAAAAAAGTATGGCAATTAATGTACTTCTCAACACAAGCCAGAAGACAGTAGAATAATACCTGCAAAGCGCCGACAACTAGAATTCTATACCCAGCTAAACTGTTGGGTCAAAAGTCAAGGTGAACAAACAACTTCTTATCCCCTCTTATCTTTCTCATTCACTGCAGCACTCTGAATTCAGTAAACCCTTTGACCTAGCAGGACCTCTGTTGTATTCATTCTGGCACCTTTTCCCCTACCTCTCATACTCTCATATTCTCCTCTCTTTCCACCTTACCCACCTGAAATTCCTCCATGTCATCATCTCTTTCTCCTTAGTCCTACTCAGGTGGCAAAACCATGATCCTAGTTAAATCCAACTTTTCACCTACTCTGAGCCTACAGAAGGGAGACACAACCAATCTGACTGGCCTGTTTTAAATTCAGGACCACCAACCCCAAATGAACCCTTGATGCTCCCTGGAAGATACTATATTTCTTAATTCATGTATCTCATATTATCATTTTGACTATTGTATATCTTTCCCTTTGTTCTCAAATTCCCAACACCTCTTCCCACACCCTCACTCACTGAAAACTTTGCTTTCCACTTCACTGAGAAAATTGAAGCAATCAGAGGAGAATTTCCAAACTCCCAACACTACTTTTGGCCTTCTCACAACCTATGAGTCCACGTATTCTTTCTTCTTATCTGTTACTATTCATGACCCAGCCCTGCTTCCATCCATAGTCAATATCTCAACTTCAGAACTAGGTATCATTTCTTCTTGCTTACCTAAGGCTAGTAAAAGACATCTCTCCAGCAACTCTCTCTCTCTCTCTCCCTCTCTCTCACTACTGGATCATTTCCATTATCACATAAACATGTGGTTATTTCTTCCATCTTGGAAGAAACTTTCTTTTCACCTCACTTCCCCCACCAGCTCCCGTTAGTTACTCTGCTCGTCTTTATGGCAAAATTCTTTGAAAGCGTTGTCTACATTCACTTCAGTTCCTTTCCATCCATTCTCTTCATTGCCCACCCCCCATGATTATTTCCATTCAACTCTCTCTCTCTCTTTCTCTCTTTTTAAATATAATTTATTGTCAAATTGGCTAACATACAGTGTGTAAAATGTGCTCTTGGTTTTGTGGGGTAGATTCCCATGGTTCATCGCAACACCCAGTGCTCATCCCAACAAATGCCCTCCTCAATGCCCACCACCCATTTTCTCCTCCCCCCTACCTCCCCCAGCCACCCTCAGTCTGTTCTCTGTATTTAAGAGTCACTTATGGTTTGTAACTATTTTTTTCCCTTTCTTTTTGTAACTATTTTTTTCCCTTTCCCTTCCCCCATGGCCTTCTGTTAAGTTTCTCAAGATCCACGTATGAGTGAAAACATGTGATATCTGTCTTTCTCTGACTGACTTATTTCACTCAGCATAATACCTTCCAGGTCCATCCACATTGCTGCAAATGGCATGATTTCATTCTTTCTCACTGCCAGGTAGTATTGCATTGTATATATAAACCACATCTTCTTTATCCATTCATCAGTTGATGGACATTTAGGCTCTTTCCATAATTTGGCTATTGTTGAAAGCACTGCTATGAACATTGGGGTACACATGCCTCTATGAATCAGCACTCCTGTATCCCTTGGATAAATTCCTAGTAGTGCTATTGCTGGTTTGTAGGGTAGTTCTATTTTTAATTTTTTGAGGAACCTCCACACTGTTTTCCAGAGCGGCTGCACCAGTTTGCGTTCCCACCAACAGTACAAGAGGATTCCCTTTTCTCCACATCCTCGCCAGCATCTGTAGTCTCCTGATTTGTTCATTTTAGCACTCTGACCAGTGTGAGGTGGTATCTTAGTGTGGTTTTAATTTCTATTTCTCTGATGATGAGTGACGTTGAGCATCTTTTCATGTGTCTGTTGGCCATCTGGATGTCTTCTTTGGAAATGTGTCTATTCATGTCTTCTGCTCATTTCTTCACTGGATTATTTGTTTTTTGGGTGTTGAGTTTGGTAAGTTCTCTATCGATTTTGTATACTAACCCTTTATCTGGTATGTCATTTGCAAATATCTTTTCCCACTCCATCGGTTGCCTTTTAGTTTTGTTGATAGTTTCCTTTGCAGTGCAGAAGCTTTTTATTTTGATGAGGTCTCAATAGTTCATTTTTGCTTTTAACTCCCTTGCCTTTGGAGATGTGTCGAGCAAGAAATTGCTGCAGCTGAGGTCAAAGAGATCGTTGCCTGCTTTCTTCTATAGGGCTTTGATGGTTTCCTGTCTCACATTTAGGTCTTTCATCCATTTTGAGTTTATTTTTGTGTAAGGTGTAAGAACATGGTCTAGTTTCATTCTTCTGCATGTTGCTGTCCAGTTCTCCCAACACCATTTGCTAAAGAGACTGTCTTTTTTCCATTGGATACTCTTTCCTCTGTCCATTCTCTCTGAAATGCAGATTTTCATCAGGTTTTCATCCACACCACTCCACTGAAACTGTCCTCTTCAAATCCTCTCAGTTACTAATTTCAGCATACTTGTCCTCGATCTCTCCACAGTATTTAAACACAGTCCGTCACTCCCTCCTGTTTGATACCCTTTCTTAACTTGGCTTCCGGGATGCCTCACTCTCTTGGTTACCTCCTACATCACTATTCATTCCTTAGCTTGTTCTTCCTATTTTCCCTAACTTCTCCGTATTGGAGCGCCACCATTGCTCAGCTTTGCATCCCCTTCTCTTTCTCTGTCTATACTTATTCCTTCATTGTTCTCACTTAGTCACATGGCTTTACATGCTGTCAATATTCAACAATTGACAAATTTCTATTATCAGACTATACGTATCCCGTGTGTCCCAGACTCCCAAATTGAACTGCCTAATAGACATCTCCACTTGGCTATTCAATAGAAACCTCAAATTTAACATGACCCAAACTGAAATTCTGACCTTCTCCCACTGACCTATTCTGTCCTGGTCTTCTTCATCTCAATTGTAGGCAATATCATCTTTTGGTAGCTCATCCCTAAAATTTTACAGTCTGAAACTCTTTTCTCCCATGTTCCACATCTGATCCATCAGGAAGTTCCTGTGACTGTATCTCAAAATGTATCTAAAATCTGACCATTTATCACTACCTGCGCTGCCACTACCCTGCTCTGAGTTTCTGTCTCCCACTTGGATGCCTATAATAGCCTCCTGCCTATTCTCCCTGCATTATCCTTATCCTTTTGCAGCCCAGACATTCTTTAAAAAGTAAGTCAGGCCATGTATTTCCACCACTGAAACTTCCCCAGGCCCACAAGCAGAAGGCTTACACCATTCACACACTCTCCCCCACACCTCGCCTCCACTTCATCTCTGACCTCATCTTTGAGCCCCTTCCTCCTCCATCACTCTACTCCAGCCACGGCGGCCCACCCACTGGTCTTCAAATAGCCAGCCTCCCACCTTGGAGCCTTTGCTGTCTCTGTTTCCTCTACCTATAATGCTCTTCTCCAGATATCTGCATGGGTAATGTCCTCATTTCACAGTTGTGCCCAAATGTCACTTCTTAAACATGTCTTCTCTATTAAAAATTGAGAGCAACCCCCCCCACCACTACACCCCAAATCTGCTTTTTTAATGAGCTTTTTGAGCTAAAATTCACATGCCATACGATTCACTCATTTAAAGTACATCATTCAGTGGTTTTCCTCAGACTTGTACAACCATCATCAGAATCAGTTTTAGAACATTTTCATCACCCCCAGAAGAAACACTGTACCCATTACCTGCATAGCCTATATCCCCCAATTTCCCTCCTCCTCCAGCCCTTGGCTATTTTTTGTGTCTAGGGATTTGCCTATTCTGGACATTTCATAGAAATGGAGTCATATAATATGTGGTCCTTTGTGACTGGCTTTTTTTTCACTTAACATTAAATTTTCAAGATTCATCCATGCTGTAGCATGTATTAGTACTGCATTTCTTTTTATGGCTGAATAATATACCATTGTGTGGATACACTACATTTCGTTTATCCACTCTTAAGCTGATGGAAGTTTGGGTTGTTTCTGATTTGGGGCTATTATGAATAATGTTGCTATGAACATTTGTGTATAAGTTTTTGTGTGAACATGTTTTCATTTGGAAGGGGTATATACCTAAGAGTTGAGTTGCTGGGTCATATGGTAGGTCCATGTTTAACCTTTTGAGTAACTGCCAGAGTATTTTCCAAAGTGGCTATACCACTTTATGTTCCCACCTACAATGTATGAAAGCTCCAATTCTTCCGTATCTCCTCCAACACTTGTTTTTGTCTTTTTGGTACTGGCTTTATTTTGACAACAGCACTTACACTTTCCAACATACTATCTCATTTATTCCTTTCTTACAGTTTTTAAACTGTCTCTCCATTACAATGTGACCTCCATGAAGGCAGGGATTTTTGCCATTTTTCATCTGTTTTGTTTACCGTTGAGAGTGCATGAGTGCCTATGTAGGAAGCACTCAATAAATCTATAAGAGTTTATTTTTTGTAAGTAACCTCTACACTCAACATGGGACTCAAACTCATAACCCCAAATGCTCTACCAATTGAGCCAGCCAGGCACTCCTACTACTCAATAAATATTTGTGGATTGGAATGGAATGCATTTAGTATAACAGAGTGAAAGGGGGAAGTATAAGTGAGTCTCGGCAGAATCAAAAATTTAAACAAAATTTTAACAATGAAGTAGATTGATATTATAAAAACCATGCATGGGGTGCCTGGGTGGCTCAGTCGGTTGAGCGTGCGACTTCGGCTCAGGTCATGATCTCGCGGTCTGTGAGTTCGAGCTCGGCATCGGGCTCTGTACTGACAGTTCAGAGCCTGGAGCCTATTTCAGATTCTGTGTCTCCTCTCTCTGCCCCTCCCCCACTCATGCTCTGTCTGTCTCTCTTTCTCTCTGTCAAAAATAGGTAAACATAAAAAAAACTTTAAAAAAAACCATGCAGGGGCGCCTGGGTGGCTCAGTCAGTTGAGCAGCTGACTTCGGCTCAGGTCACGATCTCATAGTCGGTGAGTTCGAGCCCGCGTCGGGCTCTGTGCTGACAGTTCGGAGCCTGGAGCCTGTTTCGGATTCTGTGTCTCCCTCTCTCTGACCCTCCCCTGTTCATGCTCTGTCTCTCTCTGTCTCAAAAATAAACGTTAAAAAAAAATTAAAAAAAAAAAACCATGCCTACCTTAGACAATATAAACTAAAAAAAAAAAAAAAAAAAAAAAAGACAAAGCTAGCTACAGATTAAGCAGCCACTGGACACATAGGGCCAAAGATTTCATGGCAGTGTAATCAAAAAGTCCTAACTGAATTTTGCATCCTACAGGGCCCATAGCTCATTAACTATGAAAGAAGCAGAAAAACAAATCAAGGGTCATTTTATCCTTCAGGAAGCCAGCAGACCAAATAGGTGCCAACTTGGCACCAAGTTTTGTTATAACTTGGGCAGACTCGTGTGCAGGCTTCTGCACAGGCGCACTGGGTCTTAGCAAAGCTAGAGTGGGAAGGAAAAGTAAACAGGAAGGAGAGGCAAGGGTGGGGAACTATTTGCCTAGAGGCTCAGTGCAATGCAGAATTCTTGTGAACTTTAGGTAGCAGCTTACGTATGCCATGGGGTCCAATCCATTGTGGAGCGTGGAGATTGAGTCAGGCAGTCAGCTCTCCCAGTAACCAGTTCATTCCAGGGCCCCAGCCACTGGAGAGAATACAAAGAACATGATCCTGTTCCTAGGGTTCCTGGCAGGAACCAGGCAGGGGTCCAGAGCAACCAAATGGATGGAAAGCAGGGTTCCAGTCCAGGGGTTGGGGGAGGGGGGTGTAGATGAGGGGGGGAGGGGGGAGGGGGCGGGTAAAGGTCAGGATGGCCAAGAAGTATAGTTGTGGAAATTGACCAATATAGTGTGGTATATGGAATATATTGGAGGTGGGAAGGAGATGACAGGGGCCACAGCTTTACATATCTGGCACTTGTTTTGTTTTTTAGTATCTTAGTTCCCCCCCCCCCACCCCCGCGCCGCTTAAGGGGAAAAGTCTATCTAGTTCCGATAGGACTTTTACAGTCCCCATCTAAGTTTTGCATTCCCCACTGCTTCCTAGCAGGGCCCCTCAGAATACCCAATAAGCCTTTGTAATTTATAATTGAGTCCTGAATAAAGAGACTTTCCACAGTGCAGAATTTACATCCACACAGCCCTCCCAACACTCGCTTTCTTCCTTTGGGCAGCCCCAGATCGCCCCCAGGGCAGGATCGTGAGATTCACGGGACATCTGAACTCTGCCCACAACACTGTTTAACCCCACGGCTACCCTTCTGACTGCGCTGACCTTTGGGATGGGGGGAGGCTAGAAAACCACCCTTCCTTTACTCCTCGTTATCCCACCCTGTCACCTCCGTTTTCTACAAAACACATGTATGTTTAGGAGGGGGGAAAAAAAAAGTCTTTCATCTGGGATGTGTTTTCTTTACCAGAACAAGTGTATGGGGGAGGGGAGAAGGGGGTACCAATGTGCCCAGCAGCCAGAGCACCTACAAAAACAATCCTCACATGGTGAGGCACGGAGGGAAAATCTTACTAAGGAAAGTATCTTGCAAACTCCGGGATGGCTGGGCCGCTCACCGTGGGCAGTCCCGGGCGGCGAAGGAGGGCGGAGGGATGAAGGGAAAAGAGATGGAGAGGGGGAAGGGCAGGGGGAGGGGGCGGGGGCGGTCCCGAGCAATTCAATGGCGCTTTGATTTAACAACTCCAAGCCCTTTGAAAACATTTTGCCAAGAAAAGCTTGCCATCAACACGTATAATCTCTTATCAGAGGCCCCTGAAAGCCCGGGCCCCGGGGTTAATTCCCCCATCGCAATGAGTTTGAATCAGCTCTAAACCCGCAGTGACATGAAAGCGCCCGAGCTTCGGGCCGCACAGAACCCACTGCGATCCGCCGACCGGGGAGGATTACGGGGCCCGTTCCGCGGCGAGCTCGCCGGCGGGACGGGCAGGCTCAAAAGAAAAAGAATAATTAGGGATAATTGCTTGTGTCCAAACACAAGCATTAAGGCCCCCTGTTCCCCTTTGGGACTTTGTGAGCCAGAATGAAAGAGACACCCCCTGTTTTGACAGCTGGACCGGCGGCCTGGATCCGTGACCGAGCGAGGAAGCGCTCCCGGCTGCTGGGAACGCGGCCGAGCCGGGCCGCGGGTGGGCAGGCGGCCGGCCGGGCGGAGTCCACGCGCGGGGCCCCGCTATCGCGCTCAGACCTCCCCGTGCTGGGGGGGAGGGGGAAGTGGGTTGTCCCCCCTCCCCCCTCCCTTCTCCCCCCCCCCAACCCCCCCGCCTCCAGCCTCCGAGCCCCCGCGGCCTCGGAAGCCTGCTGCACCCCGGGGGCCTGCGGCGGGGTTGGGGTAGCCGAGGCCCGCGCCCAGCGCCCCGCGGCGGGCTGGACACGAACTTGGCGCCCCAGCCGCCTGAGGCATCGATGCAGCAGCACCCCGATCGTTTCTCTACTAAAGTTTGCACACCGAGCCCCACGTGGTCTCTTGGGAGCCACCACCGCTCACAAACGGGAATATCTGATCCCTCCCCGCTCGGCGTGTGGCGCCAGGAGCAACATTTGGAGACCCACGAGTCCCAGGGTGGTCCCTGCTCCAACCGGCTGCGCCCTTAAAGCTGATGCCCGCTTAGGAGGCCTCCCTTTGTGGCTTGGAAGTAACAGAACGAAACGCAACGAGGGAAAAGGGATGAATGGACACCGGCTGCATCATCAGGGCCCACAGTCCTGAGACTACCCTGGTGTTAGGGTTTAGGGCCAAGGCTTTCCGGAGAGGAGACTGCAGAGACCTCGGCCAACATCATCCAGGTGCTGAACTTTCTGGAAGCTTGGCCAGTTTGCCCTGCGAAGTCCAGTAAACCACAGTATTCGGGAAGGCCACGTCAGGCCTGGAGGGACCATCCTTGAGGGAGTGGGTGGGAATGGGGGGCAAAAGGTGGCTCTTGCCAGCAGGATGCCAGCTCCTAAGGCGGCGAGGGGAGGGGAGGGAAGGAGGTGGAGAAGGGAGAGAACCTGACAGAAACATGGTCTTCTAGACCACCCGGAACACCTGGACCACCCAGGCCGAGGCTTGGAACTGCGTGGCCAACTGGCTAGAAAGTCCGGGAGGAGGGAGTGGATCTTCCAGAAAGCCTATCTTAGAAAGTACCACGAACTGGGGTCTCTCAGGACAGCCGGCAGCCCTGTGGCCGGCGGAGTCCACACCCACGCCGCCCCCACTTGCTCGGTCTGTGCTCTCGCTTCCAAAAAACGGATCATATGCGGGGCTGGAGGAAGAGTGGGGAAGCTGCGCGGCGGACACGCGGGCATGAGTGATTAATTAAAGGGAAACCACATCCGACAAGAAAAGAGTTTTCTGAAAGGAGCCGAGTCTGAGAGGAGCTCCCGATCCTGCAGCTGTGGGCCAGACGGATCCACCAGCTGCCGGGCTCTCCCCACGCAGCAGAGGACACGCGCTGGGGCCGCTGGTCTAGAGGAGAGGACCTGGCTTGTGAAAACTGTGTGCTTAAAAAAAAAATAAATAAATAAATAAAAAAAAAATAAAACAAAAGCTCAAGGTTAAATGTTTTCGGGTTAGGCCTGGGACTGGGGGAAGTGGCTGGGGTGATCTCTAGGCTTTCCCCTGGCTGCGGTCCTCCACAGGGGCGTTAGGTATAGCACCTGCCCAGCAGGGATCAGCTAAGCTCACTTGTGGTTCTCAGTTTATACAGCAGAAACCCAGGTTAGTAAGCCAAGCACAGCCAGCTTTGAGTCTAGACATGATTGTGATAGAGACAAAGATTTAAGATCAGGAAGTTTCAGATCCAAGCAAAACGCACACTTGCCCACATTTTTCTCTTTCCTTCCACCCCTATGGTTTTGGAAAAATCCTATGAGAGCAACATTGCCAACAAATAAAGAAAGAATGCTACTTGCTTGATATCATTTTTTATTAAAATACCCTCAGCCTGTTTAGGATTAAGTACAAAATGCAGTTTATAATTGTAGGTAGTTTTTAAAATTCTTGTAATTGTAGGCTTCTGATAATTTCCTTGGCCAGAATATAGTTGGGAAGATTCTAACCAGGAATGATTTGTGTTTCTTTGCGGTATAAGAACAACCCATCCCACCTCCCCTCACAGTGAGTCAGGAAATTTAAAAGCCTAGATTTCAAAGTACGGAGCTGTTTTCCTTGCATAGAAATGGGCAAAGTCATCTGAATTTGCAGACTGCTGTGACATTTTTTTGTTCAGGCTAGGCCTCAGGTTTAGAGGCAATCAATGCTTTATTTATTTATTCTAGAAGTGGGTGTGTATAATATTCTGATGACAAGCAAGGGAGACCTTCCTGCTCCTTCGTGGTGATTCCGAAATCCTCCCTCTTCTCTCTCCAGCTGCTTATTGAGGCAGCCCTAAAGAGGAGGCTTTGGTTTAGGGTACTGTTTTGTTTTTGACATTTAATACTGCCTATATTTCATCTCACCACACTGGTTTCAATAACATATAAAAGATATATTTAATAATCAAATTCATTCCCTTGACCTAAAGATGAGATTATTATACGAAGAAAATAAAAATGATGCTTAGGAGAATGAGAAGTTCCATCGAATCTACACATCCCTCGGAATCGTAACACTTTGGCTTAAGCTGCTGTGTGGGCCTGTTCCCTAGGTGGGCTCAACAGACGCGAGACAATCCGAGAAAGGAGGTGTGAAAATGACGTCATAAGTCTGAATTTCTGCCCCGCGTGAGTCAGCTTGGCGTTTCGGACTTACTCCTTGGCTACGCCTTCCGGGCGCTCCCCTGTAACCCGCGAGCGCGGTGCCCGGGGCGGGCGGTTCCGGCCCCGCGGGCGGCGGCGAGGCGGGTGGGCCGCGCAGGGAGTGCGGCCTGGGCTTGGAAGGCGGGGGAGGGGAACTTTAACAGGCACAGTTCGGAATCCGGAATTGCTAGCGCCCCTCTCTGGGCTTTAGGAGGGTCGGGCCGTGAAGGACCCCGGAGCTTAACCTTCGTGAGTTTTCCGGTAAATTCACTTTGCGGTTTTCGGCGTTGTCTGTTTTGCTGCACAGGTCCCTGCTAGGGCGGCCACGAAACCGCTCCGGCCTGCGTGGAAGCCAGTTAGCTCTACGAGGCGCGGGGTCCGCGTGGACGCGCCCCTTGGGCAGGGACGACACTCCGCGTAATCACGAATAGCCTGCAGTTTAGGACTTTGTTTTTAGGAAGATTTCCTCGAAGGTCTGCGTGGCGAGACCCGGGCGTGAGCGCCTCCAACCCGGAGCCAGGGGCTTCGACCGGCTCCCCCCGCTTCTCGCCCCGCGGCCCGGGAGCGCTGCTCGGACCAGGGCCCGGAGGGCTGTGAGGACTGCGCGGCAGGCCGCGCCCCGCAGTCCCAGTCTCCCGGCGCGGGTCGGGACCCGCTGCAGTTGCTCTTGTGCCCCACGAGTCTTGGCAACAAGGGCGCAATGTCAAGATCGCACTTACAGCCCAGCCCTCGAGCCGGGGCCTGCTCCCGCCTCCCGCTGGGGAGGCGCCGGGCGCTGCGGACTCAGGGCCCCCGCCGAGGGCGCGCTTCTCCGGATTCGCGCCGCACGGTTAGCCTGGGGGTTGGGAGAGAGGGTAGTAAACAAGATCTTTCCCCAGACGGGAAGCCCCCCCTGCGCGCCGAACCAGGCCGGGTAAACAGGGCACGCAAACGCTCTAGGGAACAGGCAGCCCAGGGACTTTGCTGGCAGCCGCCTACGCCGGCCAAATGGAGTGAGTTCCAGGTTTAAACCAGATCTCAAGCTTGGCTGTTTAGCTGATGGACTCAGCTTCCACTTTTACGAAGCAAATCAAAATTCGGGTGGAAAAGGCTAAAGGAGTCTCCCTCTTTCTCCAAAGAGGGGGCTGTACACCCCCCAGACTTCACACTGCCTGCACTATCAATGAAACGTTTATTTTGTGGAATATGTTAGAATAAATCACAACAAAAGCTGTAATTGAAAAAAAAATCGAGATATTTTTGTCACTGTCCATATACACATTATGTGCTTGCGGGTTGTATCAGTCTGTGAACAGATAGATACATAGATAGATATAGATATAGATATAGATATAGATATAGATATAGATATAGATATAGATATAGATAGATATAGATATAGACATAGATATAGATACAGATATATTTGCTGGAGTGTATGCTGTGGACTTAAGTTTGCATTCTAAAACTCAGAGAAAATAGTCATAGATCCCATCATATATGCCCTGTTTGAGCATGCTGGCCTTCCCAAAGGCCCATTAAAATGCTATTTTCTTTTATTTAGAACCTCCAAAACAGGAGCAAAGTGTGCTTTTAGAATGAATCTACTCTACATGTAAAAAAAAAAAAAAAATGACGTGTGTAAATTGTATTTACAATGGAGTGTTTACAATTCACTTCTTTCTCTAATGTGACCTGACTTTGGGGCTTGGAGGTCTCTCTTTGTGCAGGGGCCTTTAGGCAGAGTGGTTCTTGGCTCTTAGAGTAGTACCTGATACTGTAAAATGCTAAATCTGGACAGATTTACACAAAACAGAAGCTGTAATCTCACCCTTAAAATTCCAGCTGAACAGCTTTAGGGATTTTTCTATGTTGCAGACCCCATGAATGTTTTTCCAGGTTGAGTGGTTGAGCCTTAGACTATGATGGTTCAACCAAAAATCGTGACGTTAGACACATAAACGAGATGTGTCATCAGGTTGTTGGTGTTTTGGTTTGGTTTGGTTTTTATAGTATCCACATTGTGGCACAAAGGTATTTTATTTTGAAAGATACAGCTACTATCACTTTGATGAAACAGTGCATAGATACATGATGGAAACTCAGAAATGAATTTTGCATGTAAGAAAGGTGGGTTGTTTTATGTCTGGTCCTTGACTTGAAATTGTCTTTATGGGGTTTTCTTTTCCCTAAACAATATTTTTATGAAGACAAGAAATAAAGAAGGTATTCAAGACCATTTTTCCAGACAGCATCTGAATGAAACTTATTTCTTCCCATTGAGATAGGCATGGATTTTCCTCTAACTTGAAAATACATGACTGCTATTTACTGTGGTAGAAAAACCACTCAGAAAACTGCTTTCCTCTACTGCTAGTGAAAAGTATGTTGCATTCCCCACCGCCCCCCCTCATCCCCAATGAAACCCAGAATTCTTTAACTGTATTGCCAGGTATATCACCATTAATACATAGCCTGTAAATGCCTTTTGGGGATATGGGAAACTCCTCGGGTAGGTCCTGGCTGCACAGAGTTATTCTTTAAGCAGCACAAATATGCTTCAGGACATAAAGTGTGAGAAAAGACTCAAGTCAGATACGTATGTACATTATCACAGTTAAGGCAGAGAATACACTAAAAATAATGCTCCCTGTTGCTAAATCCATTCATAGCTGGTAAGATAATTAAGGACCTTCCGTTCTATGTAAACGGAGTCACATTTATGTATAAAACTTGGTGCAACAATGGCACGTACCTCCAAAGCACCCAAGAAGCCTGAAATAGTTACGGTAAGCCCTATATCTCCCTTCCCCTACAGGTCTTGCTTATGGAGAATAGTGGAAAGTACAATGTACTGAGTTAAACAAATATTTAATTTGCTCCACATCCAAAGCAAATCAGGTTTCAGGCCAACATATGGGCTCCAGCTTAGAGCTGGAGACATAGCCTCAGGTTGGGTCTGGGGGTGAGTGATGTCTATGGTCATTGTCGGAGGTTCTGGCTGCTCTGAAAAGACTCTGGGTCACCACCTTCCCAAGGAGTGTGGAGAGACTGCGTTCTGCTTCATTCTAGAACCCATCACAGGTTAGAGCTCTCTGAGGTAGGCCCAAGATGGTTGATCTAGATTTAGAATTTAACTTCTTATTTGTCTGGCTGAGTTCCTTTAGGGCAGGCATGGCAATTTACTGATTTGGGGTTCCCCACATTTAGCACCATGCCTGGAACACGGTAATCACTTGATACAGATCTGATCAATCACTTACATTGTAAATGAAGAAGATCCCCTAAGTTAGGGTCTTTGGGTCTTTAGGTGACTGCAGAGCATCTAGAGATGTGCCGTGCTAAAGTAGCCACTAGCCATATGTGCCCAGTGGTGTTCGGAATGTGGCTAGACCAATTGGTTGGAACTGTAAGTATGAAATACATACCGGATCCTGAAGACTTAGTGTGAAGAAAAGAATGTAAGATATCTCATTAACAATTTTTATGTTCATTATATAATAATACCATAAATAATACCCCAATATATTGGGATAATTAAAACAGACTTGCGGTAGGCTACTTTTAAGATGACCCCCAAGGGGCGCCTGGGTGGCTCAGTCGGTTGAGTGTCCAACTTCGGCTCAGGTCATGATCTCGCGGTCCGTGAGTTCGAGCCCCGCGTCAGGCTCTGTGCTGACAGCTCAGAGCCTGGAGCCTGTTTCAGATTCTGTGTGTCCCTCTCTCTCTGATCCTCCCCCGTTCATGCTTTGTCTCTCTCTGTCTCAAAAATAAATAAATGTTAAAAAAAAAAAAGATGACCCCCAATAACCCATAAGTGTGATTCCTTCCCCTAGAATGTAGGCTGGACTTAATGGGTCAATTCTAACAGAAAAAAAGGCAAGAGTGATAGAATGTAACTTCCAAGATGAGGTTACAAATCTACAAAATGCAGCTTTTATCTTGGGTGCTCCTTCCTCCCTACGTTAGCTTGTGCCCTCTCTACTTCTATCTCAGAGCACAGTCACCAGTAAAGAACAGACTCTCATGCAGAAGATGCCAAATGAAGACAAGAGTCCCTGGAGGATGAGAAGTCGCGTGGAGGAGAGGTGAGGCACGTCAGCCAACAACCAGCCATGTGAGTGATATTTCTTGGAAGCAGACCCTCCTGCCCCAGTCAATGTAGCCCAGCTGATAGCCTGACTACAAACTGAGGAGGAACCCTGAGCCAGAACTCTCCAGCTAAACCACTCGTGCAGAGCAACTGTAAAATAATAAATGTTTGTTTCAAGCTAGGTTTGGGGGGTAATTTGTTACACAGCAATAAATAACCAATGCACAATTATGAAAATTAATTTCCCTTTTTAATTTTTACAATGTGGCTACTAGAGAATTCTAAATGGCACGTGTGGCTCACATTGCACTTCTGTTGGACAACACTGGTCTCTGTGACTCACATGGGACACAGGTGCTCCAGATTTAATTTAGGATTCTAGGGAGCTGGGCTCTAATTTACGATATAGAAAACCATGAAATAATTAGGTGTAAATCCTTTTTTTTGTTTTGCTTTTTGAGAGAGAGAGAGAGTTGGTGGTGGGGGTTGGGATGGGGCAAAGGGAGAGAGAGAGAGAGAGAGAGAGAGAGAGAGAGAGAGAGAATCTTAAGCAGGCTCCTCCCTGAGTGTGGAGCTTGGTCTCACGACCCTGAGATCATGACCTGAGCCAAAATCAAGAGTCAGACACTTAACCGATTTAGGTATAAATCTTACAAAATATGTTAAAATCTATAATCCGTTGGCTACACCAATTTGTGATCTTTCCTTATTAAACAACTATGGATTGAGAGTTAAGAGTTAATCTATGCTTGATTTAGCCTCTACATAGTTAGAAACTGTACCCAGAGAGACTGCTTTAATGTCCCTTCCAGCTCTAACATTTTAGGATTCAACAACTGCTCATTTCAGCATTCTCTTGTTACAAGGAGCAATGGTGATGCTGGTGATAGGAGGTTCAGTGTTTCTTATGGTATTGAACCAACATTAACAGCTCCACTTTTCCAAAATAGGAAAGAATGTGGCCAGTGGATCAAGGTGAGGAGTAGACAGTCTGAGACAAAGGGGCGCTCGCCAGCACCCCTCTGGTTGCTCCCACAGGCCTCTGCACCCCTCCACAGCCTTTCCTGGAGTACTTGAACCTCTGTTCTTCACCACTCCTAACTTCTATAACACCAGAAAAATTGTGTTTTCATTTAGGAGTTTTGTAGCTAAACTGAGAGTTGGGAAGAAATGAACTTAGCTTTCTATTTATTTGTATTTGCAGAACCACAGAGAAGCAAGGTGATAATTAGAAAAACATTTTAGAAAACCCTATTTTCTACTGGATTTTATTTTCCCAGTACAGTGACAAGTTCTCCTAAGTTTTCAATGGCTAAACATATCAGTTTCCATCTTTTGACCAGAAGGCCACTCATTTGAGTCTCTTTTTGCTCTTGCTATTTATAGATAATCACGGAATAAGAGCATGTTACAAAATGAACATCATCTTCTGTGCTTCTCTTCTACATTCAACTAAGAAAGGCTTTTCATAGGTCTTCTTTGCATTTTATTCTGACACCGTGATTGCAGATGTAATTAATACATAGCACTTCAAAGAGAGATGATTTTCTATAGCAACATTTTGACCGAAAGTAGATGGTCTTTTAAAAGGCTATCATTGATAGTTTATATCACTTAAAAGTGACCTTTGATGGGGGCACTTCGGTGGCATAGCTGGTTAAACGACCAACTCTTGATCTTGACTCAGGGCATGATCTCATAGTTTGTGAGTTTGAGCCCCACATCAGTCTTGTTCTGGTGGCATGGGGCCTGCTTGGGATTCTGTCTCTCTACTGTTTGTGCTCTATCTCTCAAAATACATAAACTTAAAAAAAAAAAAAAAAGCGACCCTTGATAAATGTTGCTGAAAATATTCCAGGTTTGGATTTATTGGGTGATTAAGTGACGGTCAGGGACTACTACACAGGCCATCATTCCATAAATATCCGTGATAGTGGCTGCTCTGAAGTTTTGTATAATAAAGTCAAACAGGCTGCTAGTATATAAATTAGCAATACTTTGGCAGATGGCATTTATTGTTTTGTTATATTTATTTCTAGCAGGTCTTTAATTTCCAAATTTTTGTAACGATTGTAGTGGATTTTAGACTTTCCTTTAGAGGTGAGTTTTGATCCTATGAAGGACAAATTGTATTCAGACAATTACAAATCAGAGCTCTATCTTAAGTGACAATTTCAATTCTAGATTATGATTTTCAATTTTCTAAATCTACATAACTTTTTCCTAAAATTATTATTAGTGTTTGTCTAAGTATACAAAATAAGAAAATCAGCCATTTCAGATGACACCAAAGCTTTACCAAGTTTTCAAAATAATGGGATTAAAATCGTGTGTGTGCTATTCTGTTTTCCATAGACGCTAACTCAGACATTGTGTCACAGAACTAAGCAAGTTGGCTTTCCAAACATACTGAACAGATGCTTTTGATAACTTTCTGAAATCAGTAATGAACATCACAGCGTGTTAGACTATGCTTATTTAAGTGAAGGTCTTAGAAGTGATGGTTCTTAGTTTTGTGTTTTTATTCTCATTTTAAAACCAATCTTCTGTGCTTTGGCATTTCATATTAAGCAACATTCACCCAAATCTTGGAGAGCTTCCCCCCGCCCCCACATTTGCAGGCACAGTGTAAAAAAAAAATTTTTTTTAACATCAAATTTGCCATTGTTTTATTTATTTTATTTTATTATTTTTTAATTGTATTTTTTTATTTTTTTAAATTTACACCCAAATTAGTTAGCATATAGTGCAACAATGATTTCAGGAGTAGATTCCTTAGTGCCCCTTACCCATTTAGCCCATCTCCCCTCCCACAACCCCTCCTGTAACCCCCAGTTTGTTCTCCATATTTATGGGTCTCTTCTGTTTTGTCCGCTTCCCTGTTTTTTTATTATTTTTGTGTTCCTTCCCTTATGTTCATCTGTTTTGTCTCTTAAAGTCCTCATATGAGTGAAGTCATATGATTTTTGTCTTTCTGACTAATTTCACTTAGCATCATACCCTCCAGTTCCAAACATGTAGTTGCAAATGCCAAGATTTCATTCTTTTTGATTGCTGAGTAATAGTCCATTGTATATATATACCACATCTTCTTTATCCATGCATCCATCGATGGACATTTGGGCTCTTTCCATACTTAGACTATTGTTGCTAGTGCTGCTATAAACATGGGGGTGCATGTGTCCCTTCGAAACAGCATACCTATAATAAAAAAAAAAAAAAGAAAAGAAACAGCATACCTATATCCCATGGATAAATACCTAGTAGTGCAATTGCTGGGTTTTAGGGTAGTTTTATTTTTAGTGTTTTGAGGACCCTCCATACTGCTTTCCAGAGTGGCTGCACCAGCTTGCATTCCCCCCTGCAAAAAAAAAAAAAAAAAAAAATTTTTTTTTTTTTAAGTAAAGAAGGCCATTACTTTACCAGTGAGATTCTATTACTTTCTTCAGGGAATGATGATTTATATTATAAAGGTTTAGAACCTGGAATTTTATATCTTTGGCTCTTGGAAACCAATCAAACCATTCTCAGGCCTTTGCCTCCTCTTTAATCCTCCTCCTTCTCCCCCCCTTCCTTCTCCTCATCCACCTCCTAGACCATCTCCCATCCTTCCCCAGCCACACACGATCTCATTATTCTTCATGCTCTGTAGCTCTCCCTCCAAGGCAGACCCTCTACCTTTGGTGCTTCTGCAACATCAGCAGACCTGTTCCAGTTGCTGAGCTTTAGATTAATCCAGCCTCTGGTGAATAATCCTGTGCCTTTCTCCTTGCCCCCTCCTCCTTCTCCCACCCATGCCATGCTCAGCTGCTTGATAGGATGCTCTCTCTTCCTCTCTTCTTTGCTGATGCCAAAGAGGACTCACAAGGGGCTTGCCAGAGAGACCCAGCTTCGGCCAGGGAAAGCGCTTACAGCGCAAGGAGAGGAAGAGGAAGCTCTTCTTAGGACTTATATTAATGTTAGAAAGAAGGAAAAGAGTTGACACGCAGTTTTCAATGTGTGCGGGATGCTTCCAGTTGTATTTCCTAAGCCCTGCCTGCTACTGCCCCAATGTCCCCAAGGCACTCCCACGTAATTTGCTGTTACCAGCCATGCAAATATTTTTCTAATTCCCAATTCAAACTCAGCTTCACAAACAGGTGCCTTTTAGTCCAATCAGGATAAAATACACATGCGGCTATTATTCTCTCGCTTTGAAAAGGTGACAAAGGGCATAAGGGGCTATCAGGCCAGGCTGTCACTGGGTAATTTGCCACGAGCCTCTGTGTGGATCCAGACCCTCCCTTTGTTTGGGATCCAGCACGTGATTCCTGCAGATGACTGACAAGGGCAGACTTGTAACAACGTTATTTCAGGAGGATAATAACCAGCCCTCATAAATTCCCTTTCTAATAGTTAATTGCAGGTTGTAGGCTATTAACAATGACTTTATTTTACATCACAAAAGAAAATAGTTTCTTGTTACTGCTAGTCTCTAAAACCACTTTGAGACATTATAGTACCCTTGGAGAAAACCTAGCCTTTTATGAAATGAATCATAAATAGTTGAGTTAAGAAAACCACTCTGAAATAGGAAAAGAGAAGAAGGGAGGAGAAAAAGAAATATCTGTCTGAGATACAGAAGAGATGTTCTGGGAGGAGCTGCTTCCATGCAAATAAAATTTTAACCCAACTTTCTTTCTTTTTTTTTTTAATTATTTTTTTATTTTCTATTAACCCAACTTTCATGGCCACCCTTCTAAGTCTTACTTCCCTGGGTGATAAGTGAAATTAAGCACAGAAATATCTAACAGCTTTAAGCCTTAACTATGTAGAGAAAATGAAAACGAGTCAGGAAGGAGCTCATTCTGAGCTTTGTATAAGGAGCCCTGGGTTTCGTTTCATTTCTTGTTCTGTTGGGGGTACATCACTTCGTTACTGATTCCTGGCAGTAAAAGAGAGACATTACAATTTTCATTAAAACTCTCATACTCTCTTAGGATTTTTACATCTTGACTTCAAGTTATGCTGCAAGAGATCTTCACCATTGTGAGCTCTTTTAAGTTTCAGACCATGCAGCAGTACCTATGCTGTAAATGGCCATCAAGAAATAGAAAATAATCTTATAGACATTTAATTAGAGGAGACAGTTTATAGGAGCATGTATGTCTATTTCTCTTTTCCTTTAAAAATACGTTGGCTTTAATAGGAAAAATGCATAAGCCCAGAAATATCTTTTTGAAAAGCAATTCTTGTAAAACACACATAGAGTTAAAACCATGCAAGTCAGGTACATATGTGACTAATCATATTTTTGATATATCTCTCTGCCTAATCATTAACTTTAAATGCCATATAAGAATTTGTAATCCACAGTAAATTATTTCATAGAAATAATTTAAGAGGGCTGCTAATGTGAAACATTCTAGTTTCCACCAGCAGTTTGCTGCCAAACGTTGTAGAAAAAAAAAAAAGAATCCCAGATATAAGTTGACATAAATTATAGTGAATATAAATCTCTGATGATCAAGTGGTGGTTAGAGATTATTGCATTTAGAAGATAGGGAAAAAACATATTAAACACCATGAAGTCTTTCCAGGGTCCATTTTGCTTATTAGGAAACTGGATCTTTAAAAATCCCCTCAAAGCCTTTTAACTTTTTTGTTTAATGCCCTAGACTCCATGTTGTACATTTCAAAATATATTGTAACAGTTAAGTTTATTGAGCATAGAAAATAGAGGGGAAATTATATTTTAATTACCAGGGAGACTGCCTAAGCTCTATTTTTAAAATGTGAGTTAGAAAATTTAGCTTTCAAAGTAAAACCTTTAACTTTTTTCAAATGTTCTTCTCATAGTATCCGTTTTGCAGAAAAAAAAAATCAGAATAACTGAAAGTGATAATTATCCAAATAGTAGTTATGAGAGGTTTCCCTCCGCCTTTCAGATTCCTAGGTTTTTTGCAAAGCTGGAAACATTTGAGTGGAAATAATGTTCAGATTATAAAAAGCAGCAGCACATGAGTGAAATCAGGCAGAATTGGCCTGACAGGGGGTCAGAAACCAGAAACAGTGACACGTAGCCACTCAAATGGCAACATTAGTCAGGTAGAAATCCATAATTAGCTGAAGTTTTTTTGAGTTTAAAGGATTACTATAAAGTACAGAAGGAAAATAGTAAGTCTGGTTTTGAGAAAATTAATTCTCTTTCCAAATCTTCATCCTTTCCTTCAAGATGTGACTCCAAAGAAAGACAATTACGTCAAAGAAGGTTAGAGGCCTAATTCTGAACACTGCCTTTTAAGCACATTCTAGAAACCTATTAGACATCATGTAAACTGTAGACAGCGGCGTTTCTACGACCCCAATACTAAACATCTGTACACCAGCTTCTTGGGAGCAGAAATGGAGACATATGCATTTAACATATTCCAAGAATATAGTCACAAGGGAAAATCCACCTTTCACCATATATGGCCATTGTGCAACTCTATCCAAGAACTCAATGCAGATATTTATGTAATATCTCTACTCCTTCTCCCCGCAGGTTGGCAGAGATTTAAGGAAATTCTTTGGGGAGGCCCCTGCAAAGTCCGTCTTCTAAAATATGAATGGTGTTGATGGAAAAAGCTGAAAAGCTTTTTTTGAGCATGAATCGGACTACCACCATGTGGGTATGTCAGAGAGTTTTTTATCAATCTTTCTAAAAATATCTATGGATATAAAATGTGTAGTTATTACGCATACATTAAAAACCTTTGGTTTGTGCTGGAGTTGTTTGTTTTCGGTAACCTGTGATCTTGACCCGTTCCTTTGGGGAGTAGCTCAGTATGCACTCAGATTCTAGTAATGGAAAAGAGGAGCCATGGGATAAAGTGAATAGTGGGTGATATTTTATAAGTCAGTTTAAGTGACTTTGGGAAATTGTCCAACGTGGCTAGATTAACACCTTGCTGATTATTAAGGGGGAGAAATACAACAAAAGGACAGAGTTATTGCAGTAATAGTATTCCAAGGAGACAGACTATTAAAAAAGAGACCATTTTTTCATGAGTATAATTTGCACAATTAAATCAATATAAAATTATCATGCTTGAGTGCAATGTAGTTAATGAACATATAGCAGGCATGATAATGCAGTCACATAAGAAACTGTGATGTTTTATTATAGAACTTTAATGGTATAGAACCTTAATGGAAGGGTGTGTCAGAAGGCTGGATTCTAATTCTACTCTGCTCTTCCTACCTTTCTGACCATGGCTAAATTCCTCATCAGAAAGAAATGGAGGTGATAATATCCATCCTACCTCGCAGTTATTATGAAGATCAAATAAGAGAACAAATACAAAATTGCCTTGAAAACTGTCAAACGCTACAGAAGCACGAGATACTATGATTACCATGTTCTCAGCCATCTGCAATAATAGGATGTCATTTTCATGTCAGTGCTAATGTAGGACTCCCACTGGGAAAAGAAAAATCAAAAGAATGCTATTGCCTCCACTCACAGTCTCTGGAAGGAGCCCTCTGAGCTTGGAGGAAGGGCCATGCACCCTCTGTAAGCATCACCCACTGCTCTGGACAGACACTGTGTGTCCAAGGTGTTCTCCAGGAGGAGGGGTGGCACGCTCATGCTTACAGAGAGGGCATGGCTCTACAAATCGTCCTCCACCTGCCGGTCTCTCATATATGTTAATAATCAAAATCTTCTCAACTTCGCAAACTGCCCGGATCGGAATGTACTTTCGGATGATAGAGAAGTTTCAAATCGCCAATGCTGCCTGGCCTCTTCTCTCTGAATACAACGGTAGTGTATTTACTGCGTTTCTACTCTGCTCACCCTCCCTGCAAAATATATTATATTTAAAATGTTTTCAGTGACTTGTTACCCAGTAGTGACGTTAACCACAGGGTGCAGGGAGCAGGAGCAGGGAAAGGCCTTAAAAATGTTAATTATCTGGAGCATAGAGCTTAACATTCTGGACTCCAAGATGGTATTTAAGCCTATTTAGATTTTCTCCAAATTCTTTAAGGCTAATGCAACTTCTCAATGTATCTAGTAATCTCTAATTACTTGTGGAAATGGTAGATGTGAGAAGACCAGATTAAATCCATGGATAATCCCAAAATCTCATTTTAGCCAACAGCGTGGCTCTTTTCCCACCAAACCCAGTACCAGAAGGACCATTAAGAAGAGCTGAGTGGACTTTCAAGCTCCCTGCCCATCCCTCTGATGGAGATGTTAATGAATCAACCAAACTGCCAGAAAAGACGACAGCAGGAAGGAAAGTGAAAACTCAGGAGCCTGGGCCACTGCCAAGCTAGAAACGCAGACGCTGAGGAAATGGAAGGTACTGGAGGACTAACGTAAAGGAGCAACCCACAGGCCCACGCCTTGGGAGCACTACAGTTTCCAGAAGGTGGAGGGCCGTCTTATTTGGCAGTGCTGCCCCACCCAGATCACGTTCTGTCTCCAGTGTGACCAGCTGGGTGTTCACCTGAGCTGAGCAAGAGTGAGCTGGAACCAGGAGCCTGGCTTTCTGGCTCACAGTACCAAGGTGCAGGCAATGGACTCGTCCAAGCACTCTCTCCTTACTTGAGCACGATTTGCTAACAGGATGAGGAAAGGGAGAGAAAGACAAAGACTTTGTTTTTTAGGACAACTTTGTAAATCCCACTGGCCTACATTTTATTGGTTTCCTCCTCATGCTGCTTTCTATTTGATCTTTATCTATTTTGTTGGTTTATTAACATCATAACAGCAAGGTCTCACAATCCTTTTGAACCCCGGTGTAGTTTTAATGAACATAAAAACTGTCCATGGTCTCTAAGGGTTATTTGAAATTCCAAAATAAATAGCATCGGTGAAACAAATGCGCAAGTCATTTTAGAATAAAGTTTCCGAACAGATGAAATATTTTACGCAGCAATTTAATGTCCATCAGGTTAAAAAGAAAAAAACACCACAAAAATGCAGTTTGGTTTTTTGATAGCCCCGTTCCCTGACCCCACCGCCGCCTTTTTTCCTGGGCCCTTTCTGTTTATGTTGGGCTCTCTAGTCTAGAACTTTTGGGGAGTTTTGGTCCAGATGGGTCAGGAGTTAAATGTGGAAGCAGAAAGTAGAGAAATGGAGCCGATTTGATGAGGGGAAGAGAACCTGTTTACTGTAACGTCTTGGGGTGGAATGATCGAAGTATACGGAAGTCTGTACTAGGAGATAAAATAGTTGGAATGGCCTCGGTTGGAGAAAACAGAAAAAAGAACGGTGTCCAGCCAATTAGATGTAAGAAGGTGGCTCCCGGATTTAAAGTATCTGAACCACAGAGATCAGGATTAGCATAACTGATTTATGTCTGTGTCCCTGAGGCTCACAACACGTCCAGGCCTCGGTATCTGCAAAACGAGAGTCATGCTCAGTCGCCAGAGGCTGGAGGGCGGGTTTGGATCTTGGGAAAGAGGGGACGCAGGGAGCAGCTCGCGTCTTTTCTTCCCAGCGCGGCTTTCCTCCCGGAGGCTGCAGTGATTGTCCCTGGCTCTTAGGGACGGCGGGGCCCCTCGGCCCCCCGGCTCCCTTGCGTCCCTCGGACAGGCACCCGCAGCGGCGGGAGGGTGCGGCGCTTCCAGGGCTCCCGTCCCCGAGTCGCTGCGGACGTCAGAGCCGGGTGTCGAGGCGGCTGGCGGCGGGTGTCTCGGGCCGAGCTCCTTCAGTCGGGGCGGTCCCTACGCCCTCCGCCCGTCGGTGTCCCAGCCACCCGCGCCGCCCGGGCTCCGCGCCCCACGCCCCGCTCTCCGTGCTCCCCCAACCCCTGCCCCCCAACCTCGCACCCTCCGCACGGCCGGCTCCTCCGCTGGCCTCTATCTTTAGTCCTTCTTTCCTGCCCCCCTGCGGCCATCAGGGGGAAAGCAGAACGACCTCTGGGCCCTGGCTGCCAGGGCCGCCGGCGCTGCCACCTCCACGGTGGGCACCTGGGTCGCGCGCGGGTGCGCTGCGCTTGGGCGGGCGGGAAAGGCTGCGCCCCGAGAGGGGGGACAGGGGTGATTCCTGCGGACCGAGACCCCCTGGGATCTTCGAGAGGGTTCAGGCCGTCCCTACCCGCCCATCTAAGCGCAGTGAGGACCCGCGGGGGGACACCTTTCCCAGAGCCAGGACTGGCCGTCTCATTGACAAAAACTTGATGATCTGTTGGCGGGCAGTGGATGTGCAGTGTGGAGGAAGGAGATGGGGTGTGAGGGAGGGGATCGCAGCCGGGGGTTCAAGGCAACAAGAGTAACTTCCGTAGCACCACCTGTGCTTAGGGGGCTTAGGTGTTTACTTCGCTGGAAGTTTCCCTTTCACTGTCAGCTCGCCCAGAGGGAGTTCTCAATGTTGTCCACATCCTCGTAGTACGTGGGTGCGTGGCCTTTCTCTTAGCCAACCCAGCCAGCGAGCTTTTGGCTGCCAGAAAATGTGTTTCCTATCCAACATCTCTCGCACAAGGACAAAAAATAATGCGTCTAAAAATGGTGAATTTCCTGTCTAGGCTTCCCTTGCCCAACCTGGTTCCCCGCTTACGAATAAGACTGGAGTAACAAAGATGAGTTGGAAACCCGTTTTCCTTTGTACATCCCAGATTTCTGCTGGTTCAGTGTCCTGTGTCAGGTGAAATTATTCATGAGGCTCTGAGCAGAGCTGGTAAGTCTCACTCCTTCCTCCTAGAAATTCCAAGTGGATTTAAATCACTCCCTGGTTGCTGCAGAGAGTCTATGTTTTATTGGAGTTCTCTAGTGAGCTTTGAAGTATGTGCTTACCAAATCTGTTTCTCAGCTCCCAGCTCCTGAATTAATTCTCCCCACCCCCCTTCTCTTTGCTGCCACTCCGGCCACCCCCCTCAAGTGTGAACAGTGGAAGTTTTCTCTGGACAACAGCTTGGAATCAGACCTCAGGGGTTTATCAGTCAGCCTCCAGTCCTGGACACCCATTTGCTCCATGCTTGACTGAGAGATTTCAAATGTCTAATGGAACATGCAGGGAATGGGGGCCCTCGGACCTTATTCTGTGCACGGATTTATCCCTTTCTCGCAGGATCACTTAACTAGCGTCACCATTTAGTATCTTGAGCCTGGTTGCCTTGTCAGGAAAGTGGCCATTAGTATACTCATACTTTACTCATACTTTAGAGAACACAGGAAAATCCTCGCGCTGAAAACATCTTGGAGCTTTGTGAGGATTGCCACTTGCCAGAGGTTAGTGTTAATTGATGTCAGGCAGGTCTGTTGCAAAGACTGTAGACTTCTATTTATTTTTTTGTTTGTTTAAGGGCTAGAGAGGGTAAAGAGAAAACGGGCAGCTAAGGCCCTTTGGGGAGTCAGGAGGCATTTTGCATTATCTGCCAAGCTACTTAAAGAAGCACTGTCATCCAGCCTTCTGGGTGATCTGGATGGGACGTGGCTAAGTTGTCCGTTTCAATGCCTGCTCTTATTGTCCCCATGACTAACATGCCACTAAAATCACCATTTCGCTCACTCACACAATGTGTTCAAGAGGTAATTAAAGACTTCCCAGGAGATTGACAAGCAGCCACTTCTGGAGTTGAGATTGGTCACATTCCTATGAGTCACCTCACCAGGGGCCTCAGCTGCACAAGGACTCCTTGATTCTCCAGCTGGGCCTTTCCAGGAAAGGACAAGGACTCTGTTACCCTCTTCTTATTTCGAGTTTTACTAAAACAACATCATCGACAACAACCAAAAGTAAAACAAACAAGAAATCAAAATATACAAAAGCATGGACATCTGGCGTGTTTACAAAGCACAGATTTCTTACCCTAAAATAATTAAAGCCTGTCAGACTTGGCTGATGGTGCCTCTGGCTGGACTCATGGCTTCAGATTCCCTGTCGCCCACATCACTGCTGATTCATCAGAGGAAGGAGCTCCTGCCACTCTGCTCCCCGGTCTTCTCCTTCAGGGGGCCTTCAGCTTGGCTGGACTCCCACTGTTGAGCATGTCTCGGTCCAGAGTCGACGTGCCTCCCCACGCCTGTTGGCAGTCCCAGGATTTTCCTGAGCGGCAAGCAGGGAAGCTCAGAGCCCTCACCTGTCACTCTCCACTCTCAGGCAGCCAGCCCAGGCTGCAGGCCCAGCCCCACCCATCCAGAAGCCTGCCTACTTGGTATTCACCCCTCCCCTCCCCACCACTCCCCAGCCGGGCCTGCACTGCCGAAAACCACCTGTTTTGTGTTTTGAAAGCCTGGAAGCACCCCCCTCCCCTCCCGTCCTCCACCCTCACAGACCTCCCACTGAGTTCCAGTTTCCTGTCTAAACTCCAGACTTAAGTTCTCGACTCATTTGAAGAACATAAGAGCTTGTTGCACACTCAGGCCTTTCCTTCCTGGAGCAGGAATAAAAAACCCATGGGAGGAGTTGCCAATGGTCCCCCTCCCAGGGGAAGGGCGGTCTTGTAAAGTTTTAAACCTGGCAGCCCCTACGGGCAGTCCTTAGACTTGTCAAGGTCATCTCTGCAGGGCACTGTGTCACCGATCGGTCCCCTCAAATGTGCTAGTAACAACTTTACAAGTGAAGACTATGCCTCTGCTGTGGCATGTACTAGGAAATCACAACCATCAAGAAGATTCACATGCAGGCACAAAGGAAAACTGTTGAATTTCCTGACTGGCAATTTCTGAATATTCTGGACATGCTAATGGGTTCAAACAAGTTTTTAGCCTTCCGCTAGCAGTTGCTACCAGGTGAGTGGGAGCAGGTGTCAAAGACTGGAGGAAGACTTTTAGAAGATAAAAAGCTTAAAGGTGACAAAGCTGTCCCCATGGAGTAGGCAGAACAGTGGCCATCCAAAAATGTCCACTTCCTCATCCACACACCCTGTGAATGTATTGCCTTGCGTAGCAGAAGAGACTTGGCAGATGTGATCCTTGATGGGGAGATTATCCTGGATTATCTGGCTGGGCCCAGGGAGATCACAAGTGTCTTTATAAGTGAAAGGGGGAGGCAGGAGAGTCAGTCAGAGAAAGATGCTGAATTGCTGGGTTTTTGTTTTTTGTTTTGAGAGAGAGGGAGAGAGAGAGACAGAGAGAGCAGGGAAGAGGAGCAGAGGGAGAGGAAGAGGGAGGATCTCAAGCAGAGCTCAATGTGGGGCTCAACGCCGGGCTTGATCCCACACCCTGGGATCATGACCTGAGCCAAAATCAAGGATCGGACACTCAACTGACTGAGCCACCCAGGAGCCCCAAGAACTGCTGGCTTTAAAGAAGGAGAAAGAGGCCAAGAGCCAGAGAATGCTGGAAGCCTCTAGAAGATGGAAAAGGAAAGGGAATAGATCCTCCTCCAGAGCCTCCAGAAGAAATGCAACCTGCCTACGTGTTGATGTTAGTGCAGTGAACCCCATTTCAGACTTCTGACTTCCAGAACTAGAAGATAATAAATTTGCGTCATTCTAAGTCACTAAGTTTGTGGTAATTTGTTACAATGACAAGAGGAACTCAGTACTCTCCATCCAGTAACTTAATTGTTTACGTGACTTGTGCATAGAATACTTTTTGGGGGGGATTTGATGGGAACACTGGTACAACACAAAGAATAAAACAGCATCCGCGTTCCTTTTTTTTTCAATAGCTGTCATTTGTCATTAACTTACCACCAACGCTAAACCAGGTCCAGTGCTTGGTCACTGATGTACTCGCAAGAACATTTTGTGCCGGGTATTGTTACGCACTTTGTAAAACTGAGGCTCAGCATAGTCAAAAAATAACTTCCCCAAGGCCACACGTCAGTGCTGACAGGAGGAGAGAAAGAATACATGTTCTACGTCAGCTAATTCCAAAACCCTTGCTATTTCCTCCAACCCCTTTTTTGCCGCTTCTCAAGGAGGAACTTACAAGCCAGGGTGTTCTTCATCCCCATCCTGTTCCATCTATGGGAATACTCACTCTCATACAGTAGGACAACTGCCTTTTTCTGCCATTGTAGATGGCACTGCTGTTTGGAAAGCTCCTTTCATTTGCAAATAAGGTTCAGGTTGAGCCTCCAGCTAGGGGCATAGTGGGACACTCCTTGTGTGCAAACTCAATTTGGGTCTATCGGTTTACAAGATAACGTGTCCATTTCAAAGTCCAAGAGTGGGGAGATTCAGTGCTCCTCTCTCTTGACGTGACCTCCGCCATGTTGCCAGCTATGTAAGCCCCACACACACTTGCAAAGGGTCAGGAAGCCACCAGGGAATGACCTGGCTGATGTACACTTTGCCTGGATTCAGTGACTCTCAATCCTGGCTGCAGTCAAATCCCGTCAGAAGCTAGAGAAATCTGTCAGGGCCAGGCCCCATCCCAGGGAGTTAAACCACATGGTGTCTGGTGGGACCTGGGCATCAAGGTACAGTTCAAAGTCTCCCAGATAATTCTAATGCACAGTAGAACCACTGTAGGATCCCTATCCCATCAGATTATATACTTTTTTTAAAATTTAACTTGTTTTATTTTTTTATTTTTTTTAAATTTACATCCAAATTAGTTAGCATATAGTGCAACAATGATTTCAGGAGTGGACTCCTTAGTGCCCCTGACCCATTTAGCCCATCCCCCCTCCCACAACCCCTCCAGTAACCCTCAGTTTGTTCTCCATAGTTATGAGTCTCTTCTGTTTTGTCCCCCTCCCTGTTTTTACATTATTTTTGTTTCCCTTCCCTTATGTTCATCTGTTTTGCCTCTTAAAGTCCGCGTATGAGTGAAGTCATATGGTTTTTGTCTTTCTCTGACTGACTAATTCCACTTAGCATAATACCCTCCAGTTCCATCCACGTAGTTGCAAATGGCAAGATTTCATTCTTTTTGATGGCTGAGTAATACTCCATTGTATATATATACCACATCTTCTTTATCCATTCATCCATCGATGGACATTTGGGCTCTTTCCATACTTTGGCTATTGTGGATAGTGCTGCTATGAACATGGGGGTGCATGTATCCCTTCGAAACAGCATACCTATATCCCGTGGATAAATACCTAGTAGTGCAATTGCTGGGTTTTAGGGTAGTTCTATTTTTAGTGTTTTGAGGAACCTCCATACTATTTTTCCAGAGTGGCTGCACCAGCTTGCATTCCCAAGATTATATACTTTTTTTTTTAAGTTGTATTTATTTTGAGAGAGAGAGAGAACATGCATGTGTGTAAGCAAGGGAGAGGCAGAGAGAGGGAGAGCGAAAAAGAGAGAGAGAGAAAGAGAGAGAGAATCCCAAGCAGGCTCCTCGCTGTCAGTGCAGAGTAGGACACAGGGATCGATCCCATGAACCATGAGATTATGACCTGCGCTGAAATCAAGAGTCTATGCTTAACCAACTGAGCTACCTAGGTTTCCCCAAAATTATATCCTTTACCTGATCTATAGAGACACCTGCTGTCACTGTGAGGACTTGTCTAGACGAGTCAGCTCTGCCAAGTCAATAACTGTGGGGCTGTCAGAGCAAGTGTTCCTGTCAGGAGAGCGGGCAGAACCTTATTCACAGGACACTGCATGGCTGGGAAAGCGCATTGGGTCTCTTCCCGGGCAGATGCTTTCTATGGTGACTAGCCATCTCAGTTTGCCCAGGACCTTGGGGGACAGGGTGTTCCCAGACATGAGACTTTAATGGCTAAAAACAGGAACGTTTCGGCCATTTTGACAGGGAACTCGAGGTCTGAAGCCCACAGGATCAGACTGTCATGGTTGGGTGGTCCATTCTGGCATCAGAAGAGGGGTGTGTGTGTCTCTGCGTGTGACAGAGCGTGTGCATGAGCGTGAGTGTGTGTGAAAGCTTGTGTGAATGTCATTTGAGTGTGTGTAAGAACATTGCACGTTTGTGTACAGGAACGCGTGCAAGTGTACGAGAGGATGTGTGTGTGTGGATAGGAGTGTGTGACTGAGTGTGTGTGTGTGGGGGGGGCAGTGTTCAAGTGACAGTGTTAGGCATTCTGGGGACGGGAGGCCTCACCAATCCGGAATCACCCACGGCAGTCGCTTCTGAAACATCTGAGCCTGGGCCAAGCCAGCTGGCCCTGGGTCCTGCCAGAGAGCAGCCCAGAAAAAAAAAAGTTTGCCCTGAGTGGTTCAGTGAGCTCAGGGGTAGAAATTGTACATTTATTTTGCTCTATGACAGTATAATTAGCTTTTCCTCTTGTGAGGAATGAAAGGGCAGTGCTTTCTGACAGCTGTGGGAGCTGCCTTCCTGCCTGGATAAGTCTAGTATCCCCCAATATTGTTACACCTGTTTAAACAAGGAACAAAATAGGTATTTATTTGAAGTTCAAGAGGCCATATGAGCCATGGCCTAAATATAGGCCTGGATATAATTATAAAGATACTTAATTCTTTGTTCTGAGGGATTTTTTGCAGCCCGCTGTTCCCTCAGAGGCTCTGGCCATTTCCTTAAACACATGTACTTCTCAGAATGAGTAAAGGCAGGGGTGACAAAGCCTCGTGGAGTGTAGGGTACAAGCCTGGGGGGCAAGGGAGAGCAATGACTCCCAGACCTTGTTGATCATCAGAACCGTTAGGGAGGAAACTTGATAAAGATGTAGATCTCTGGAGATTCTTCTCTTTGGGTTTGGAACAGAGGGCAGGAACATGTATTTTTAAAGCTCCCCAGGTGATTCTGATGATTACCCAAGCTTGGGAACCTCTGACCTAAGTCATTGGGGTGGGGGATTCCTTCCTATGAGTACTTTCTGGGAGTAGGTCAGAAATGCTAATAATTGCCATTTCCTGACCACCCCTCACATGCAGGCACCCATCATTATTCCCATTTTGCAGATGGGGTGACTGAGTCCTTTCCTTCCTTTCTGTGCTGTATGCCAGAGCACCTCCGGGCAGGAGTTCATCACGAGTTTTAGGTCATAGGCCCTTTGTGACTTTGATGAAAGTATAAACCTCACACCATAAAACAAAACTGCACATGCACAGAAGATTTTGCCCAATTTTGGAGCGTTCATGGAGCCCCCTGAAGCCTATCCAAGGACCTGTGGTTAAGAATGTCCATCCTGGGGGCACCTGGGTGGCTCAGTCAGGTAAGCGTCCAACTCTTGATGTCGGCTCAGGTCATGACCTCATGGTCATGAGATCAAGCCCTGGTTGGGCTCTGTGCTGACAGCTCAGAGCCTGCTTGGGATTCTCTCTCTCTCTCTCTCTCTCTCTCTCTCTCTCTCTTTTTGACCCTCCTCTGCCTGCTCTCTCTCTCACAATAAATAAGTAAACATTTTTTTTAAAAGAGAATATCCACCCTAAAGGACATTCCCTAAGGGGAGTCCACAAACAGGCATGATGAGCTGGGTCCTCAAAAGCCTGAGTAAAGGCTTACAGGCCACTGTGGGATTTATAGGACTTCAGGGCACAAGGAAGCTGGGGATACAAGAAGTGAGGATGGAAACAGATCCCACTTCCAGTTTAGTTGGAAAGACATGACTGCATAGGAAGAAAGATATGAGTTCAAGGTAGTTTATGGCAGGCCCAAAGAAAGGTCCAGGCCGTGCTGCAGTTCAGTGAGGTGAGGCTGTGGACTGTGGGAGCGCCAAGGGTGGGGAGGCGAGGGCTGAGCCTTGGAGGAGCCTGGCCTGAGCTCAGCAGGGAGGAGAGAATTCTAGGCAGGGGGAGCTTAGTGATGCTTTGGGTGGGGGAGGAGGGGAGAAAGACACACCCAAGGCAGAGACCAGGAAAACCAGGCCTTTAAAAAAAAAAAAAAAAAAGAGGGGTGCCTGGGTGGCTCAGTCTGTTAAGCGTCCGACTTCAGCTCAGGTCACGATCTCACGGTCCGTGAGTTCGAGCCCCGCGTCGGGCTCTGGGCTGATGGCTCAGAGCCTGGAGCCTGCTTCCAATTCTGTGTCTCCCTCTCTCTCTGCCCCTCTGCCGTTCATGCTCTGTCTCTCTCTGTCTCAAAAATAAATTTAAAAAGTTAAAAAAAAAAAAAAGATTCTGCTTTCTAAAAGATGAATTTCCCTCCCCACCCCTAAACAGGAAGGAAGAAAGAAAAGGATAAGAGAAAGAAGTGCTTAACAGAGCGATAGCCCTTGTAATCATTTTAAAATATGTTACACTGAACAATTAAACCCTTTTAACACAAAACGTAATGCTAGATTATTATGCTTTACAGTTACAGAAAAAATATAATTACAGAATAATTACATACTTTACTTAAACTATGTTAACTTACAGTTCCCCACAGATAATGTGGCCCAGGAACAGGACCTCAGATAAACTTGCATGGGAACCTCTGTCCGTTTATCTCTGAGACTCTGTGCATAGCACCATTTGCAGATTACGTCAGAAGTCTAAATTTGAGGCTCTTTGTAAAGGTGAAGTTTGAGCCAAAGGCATTCCTGCCCAGTGACAGACCCTTTCACAGTGTGCTTGAAAATCTGCAGGGAAAAGTGAGGCAAATAAGTATGTCTGGATCCCATTGGAGCAGCCCCGCTGAGTTTCCTCCTTTGTCCTGTAGGGGGCGCCGCCGCAGTTTTAAGGGAAGTAAGGTGGAGTCCCAGTAGGGCAGAGGGCAGAGGACTCTGGGTGTGGGAGAAACTGGAGGCTGGGAGACTAGCCAAGAAACAGGTGCAGAGAGGCAGCTGCAAGGAGAAGAGCCTGGACAAGGGCCAGGGAAGGGCAGATTCCAAGAAGGCAGGATCATCTTCCCCAGCGGCCTGGAGGACAAAGAGGAGGCAGAGAGGAGCTCTGGTTTTGCCTGCGAGTGACTGGGCAGTGGTGGCTCCACAGACAGAACCAGGATTCACAGGGTCTGCAGTGTGAAGTTCTGGCAGGAGGCAGGGAGGCTCACCCCATAGATGATCTCACGTGTGCTTCCTCCTAGTAGGAATGTCCGGATAGTTCCTTAAAAGACAAATTCTGCAAGCGGGGTTCCCTGCTGGCCTGACACTGTGCTCCCTGAGGGGTGTGCAGATTCTGGGGAGCACTGCTTTCCGGCTTGGGAGGTCCCTCTGTTTGCTCTGCCCAGAACCTGACACCATAACGTGAGATTCGGGTTCTTTAAATAGACAAGGGATTTCAGCAACTCCAGGGCAAGATGCCTTGCAGGTATCTGCAGAACGTTTTAATGACAAGTGAACATAGGAAAATTAATAATAAAAAACAAAGTCAAGAGTGAATCTGTAAGGTTAGGTGGAGGCAGAAATAGGGGAACGTGCAGGTTGAGATGGACATTTACTCTTGGGTAGTATCAGGAATTAACAGTGAACTAAAGCTTACAAGAAAGTAGAAGGAAGTGTGGAATCAGATAGCTATTTCCCACAGTGGTTCAGTTCTGTACAAAGAACCATGGGTTTCAGAAATGCACGTTGCCACTGTCTGGGATAGTGAAATGATTTCTTAGACAAATAAAGTAGCTTCCTGCTTCTGAATGCAATGTCTTTGCATAACAACGAGCTTACTAAACACACCCAGAAATCGTTACAAGATTCTTTAACTTATTAAAAAAAAAAAATGATTGAAAACATGTTGGGAATCTGATTTCCCATGTTTAGACAAAGCCACACATGACTACTTTTAAAGAACAATTGCAACATAAAGATACATTTAGCTGTATTCTAATTTAAAAGCACCCCTTGCAGGCACATGTGACCAGTTATAGCCAACAAAATGTGAAATGTCTTCTCTCACCAGATACTGAATCTGCTGGTGCCATGATCTCGGACTTCCTGGCCTCCAGACTGGGGGAAACAAATGTTTGTTGTTTATAAGCCACCAAGTCTAAGGTAATTTCGGTATAGCAGCCAAAAGGGAGTAAGACAATGGATGTTTGCATTGTTTCTACTTCTTCCCTGTTGTTTACAATGCTGTGGTTGACATCCCTTTACACATAATGTCTTTGTGCTCATGCCTCCGAGTTTCTTCCAAGAATATAGCAAGAAGTGGAGTTAGTGAGTCATAGTGAATATCCATTTTCAGTGTTGCTTGATATTTGCCAAATGAATCTGAAAGAGGGCGGACCGGTTTGTGATGAGAGCAGCTATTTTTAGAGCTTACATTTTTTTAAATTCTATTTTTTTAATTTAAAAAAACATGAAGTTTATTTCTTTATTTTGAGAGAGAGAGAGAGAGAGGGAGCACACATGAATGGGGAAGAGCCAGAGAGAGAGGGAGAGAGAGAAGCCCAGGCAGGCTCCGTGCTGTCAGTGAGGGGCCCTACACGGGGTTCCATCTCACAAACCATGAGATCGTGAGCTGAGCAGAAATCAAGAGTCGAACGTTTACCTGACTGAGCCACCCAGGCGCCCAGAGAGCTCGCGTTGTATGCTCGTATCTTTGCCCTGTGTCCTCAAACAGTGTCATGCATTCACCTTTAGAAATTTTCTAAACTAACCACTGTCATCCTAGATAATTGCGTTTTACAACATTTTCAAGGGTTTTTTTTTGTATTTTTTTTGTTGTTTTTTAAGACATATTCTTTCAGCGCCTGGGTAGCTCAGTTGGTTTAAGCCTCTGACTCTTGATTTTCACTCAGGTCGTGATCTCATGGTTGTGACACTGAGCCCCGCGTCGGGCTCTGTGCTGACAGTGTGGAACCTGATGAAGATTCTCTCTTTCCCTCCCTCTTACCTTCCCTGGCGAGCACACGTGCACGCCCTCTCTCAAAAAAACTAAATAAACAAAATAAAAAAGACATATTCATTGCAAAAAATTAAGACGATTTGTAAAGGTATAAAGGACAAGGTAATGATCACCTGAAATCCAAGCCCCCAAAGAGGACCACTATTAACATTTTGGTGAATATGCTTCCAAATATTTCTGGTTCAAATGGATATGTGCACAACATTACAGAAATGAAATCAGGCGGGATGTTGATTGCCTGCCTTTTCACTCAACGGTCTGTTATGAACATCTTGAGACAGTTTTCCAAATCTGTAAAACTCCTTGATCTCCTCTGGCTTGGAGTTGCTTTGGGGTTAGCAGATGAGAGAAAGGGAAGAGAGGAGAGAGAGCTAAACATGGCCAAGGGCTGGGTACGTGCTGTGTCTGATTTCCCCGTCCCTACCATCCCGGGCAGTGACAGGCCTGTCACCCATTCCATGGATGGGGAAATTAAGGTCATAGCAACGGAAGCAGTGGAGTTGGAATTCACTAAGGTCTCCCCCTTAGTCAACTGCATTTACTCCACCCACCTACCCCTCTCCATCTCCCACGGGGCTCCGCAGTTCTCCACAGGTGCAAAAGGTGAAAGGCACTTGAAGACCCAGAAGATGGGAGGCCGTCATCTCACCACAACCTTGGTGAAGCCAACAGGGGTGAGAGTATTCGAAACTTGCCTCAATGCGGTAAGCGTCTGTTTTCCCCTTTCCCACCTCAGGTGGAGGGGCAGCGGGCCTTCGGAGGGGCATTAATCTGGAAACATCTCAGAAGGGAGGGTGAAGAGCCATGCCTTGACTAGATGGAAGCAGCCAGATCTGGAGAAAGGGTTCTAACTTCTCCCAGGCTTGCAAGGGGTGGGAGGGTCGAGGAACATGGGGAGGCAGAGATTGGGTGGCTAGTGGATGCCAGGTCTGTGGTAAGGGAGGAGGAGAGCTCTGAGGTCTTCTCTGAGTTGCCGGGAGGGCCCAGAAGACAGATGGTGAGGGACTGGGATCAGCTGTAGCTTCATGTAGCCAGAGGAGCAGTGGTAAAGAGGGATACCACCAGGGCCCAAGGACACAGCCTCCCTTCCTACCCCTACCATTGGGTAGTGCCATATAAGCCCACATTTCTTGTAGGCTCCCAGGATAGGGGAAGGGAGCACCCTAATTTTTTTGGCTGCTAAATTTCATTTTGGAGAAATAAGGGAATGTGACATTCCTTGAATTCGATACGGTGGCCTGAAATGCAAGGCTAATGATATGGCTCTGTGACCTGTCCAGTCACCCAGGACCTCACACTTAGAAGAACCCCCCGCACTTCAATGCCCTGCCGTCACCATCTTGAAACTCTTAATACGTTTTGGACGAGGAGCCCCAGTTTCATTTTGCACTCACGTGCCGATTGTATAGCTGGTCCTGTGAAAATGCATGGCTGCTGCATCCCCACATGGCAGATGCTTCAAAATTCTTGCATCTTTAGGAGCACTCCTCACCGAGGGCTGGGGAACTTACTGAGAATGCTCACCACCAGGCAAACCCACCGTACGTCCACATGCATCATGACCCCCTCGTGCCTATTCATGCTGTTGTGTTTCTATAATGCTCATTCACCAAAGGAGTTGGTTACATTCGTCTCTCCGGTGAAAGTAGGGCTAAATATAAACTTAATATGTATTATTATGACGCTATATATGAAAGCCATGGTGGTGCATAGAAGGGGTAGCCAAGATGAAAGCAAAGCTGCTGGGGGTGCGGGGTTGGGGGGGTGCGTTTTGTCAGCGGGTTCCAGTGGAGCAGGCTCGAAAGTCACATGTGTGTGTCAAGAATCCCAGCCTGGTCCCAGGAACGAGCGCTTGCCTAGTGCTGACAGTTTGGAGTATTTGTCCCTGCACAGCCCCCTCTTGTTTTTCGGCCTGAAATTTGCACAGATCTTCAGAAGCTGTACATCAATCTGGACTCTTTGTATATATTTGGAGCTGAATAATGTGCTTTTGAAGCCATCAGATCCTGACGTTTATGATGTCTTCCAGTTGGTCCCCAGGTTCTTGGGACTTAAATGGCTGCTTTATGGAGTGAGGACACTTTTTTCCAAGGTTCTGAAATTTTTTTTTTTTTTAATTTTTTTTTTTTCAACATTTATTTATTTTTGGGACAGAGAGAGACAGAGCATGAATGGGGGAGGGGCAGAGAGAGAGGGAGACACAGAATCGGAAACAGGCTCCAGGCTCTGAGCCATCAGCCCAGAGCCTGACGCGGGGCTCGAACTCACGGACCGCGAGATCGTGACCTGGCTGAAGTCGGACGCCCAACCGACTGCGCCACCCAGGCGCCCCTCCAAGGTTCTGAAATTTGCACAGCTCTAGCCTGAGGTTTCCAGAAGGACCTGGCCAGTACCTGGGTGTTTGTGGATGCTGGGCGGAAATGTCCCCCAGAGATGAGGGGTATGACCAGGGGCTAGGAGACTGGGGTGCAGCGCCCCTCTGACATAGACTCCTCCATGCCCTTACTCACTCTCTCTCATTGCAGTCCGCTTTCTTTGTAATTAGCACAGGACAGCTGCCTCCATTTCCTTACAGGTAGCTTTAATCACCCACCACGGGGGTATCAGGCACAGACCAAAGTGCTAAGAGGAAGGAGATGTTGTCAGGGGCTTCATGCCAGGTTTTATTACGGGCTTGTGGTGTTCTGGGCATTGCTCTAAGCCTCTCTCATGGGTGATTCTATTTAACTCTCAAAACTACTCAGTGAACCAGGCACTCTTATTATCTCCTTTTAGCAGCCAAGAAAAATGAGACATTGAGCGGCCAAAGAAACTAAGGCAAGCTAGCAAGTGTTAGAGCTGGAACTCAAAGCCTGGCTGAGCCTGCCAGTGGGATCCCATGCATGCTCACCCAGCAGACTGGTAGAGAGAGGAGACTAATTACAACAAGGACCCCAGAGCAAAGGTGCAAGCTGACACCCCTGAGAAATGTGGGGTGTTTGAGCATGAGAGAGGCCAGGAGGCAGCAGCTTCATGGGGGAGATGGTGCTACCAAGCAGTGGAGAAACAGGGCACCCTTCGCTTACCAGACAGTGACCGGATACCGGGGGGGGGCCCACCCCCATGGTGCCCAAGCCGAGCCAGTCACATAGGTGAGCAGTTGGTGAAGAGGGGCCGTTCTGAGTACTACCCGGTACAGGTAACTCAGATTGTCTTCGGGTGTGGTGTCCCCAAAGACACTTGGGCAGCCTCTACAGGAGAAGGTCCTGTCACCTGGAAGAAAGGCGAGATTCAGTGAAAGACCTCGCCCACCAGAAGCTTGAGGGACGCCCAGAGGGAAGCTTGCTCTGCTTTGTGCCCTAATGAAGGAGCATGAAGCAGGCGGGTGGGTCTACTCCAGGCACTGGGAACAGCTGTCAGAGCTCAGCAGAGGAGCGGTCACATGGAATGCAAGAGTGGGAGTATTTGGGTGAACCTCAGGAAAATGCCACGGAAGTAGGTCAAAAACCGGAGAATATTGGCAATTTGATTTGTTAATTCTAATCCAGCCCAGCCAGCAGCTGACTGTCAGCTATGGCCAGGAGAGGATAGGTGCTCACAGTGGACAAGTTAGTGCCGGGAGCAGCCAGCACGGGGAGGACAGACACACTGGGTCACAGAAGAGGACAGATGGGACACATGTGTGAGGCATCCAAGAGCACCCTGGAACCTGGAGACAGAAACTTGATGTGGCTGCCGAATTTCCATCAGCAGAAGCTGGAGGTGGGGGCCAATGTCCTGTGAATATCATTCAAACCCTGTTCTGAGCTGGTGTGGCCCAGGAATGAGGGTCACAGGCATACAGGCAGAGGTGGCCAGGCTGGCAGTGTCAGCTAAGCATCACTGCCACCCATGGTCTGGATGATCAAGGGAGGCTTCTTGGAGGAGGTGAACCCTGAGCTAATCCTTCAAGGGTGGGTGGGAATTAAAAACACGTGCGGAGAAGAGGAGACGGTGAAAAGTGGAGAGATCTAAACTTCAAAAGATATTTTAAAATAGGGAAAGTCACAAAATAGCATGGATACTGTGATTCCTTTTTTTGTTAAAAACTTGAGGGAATATATACATATATGCATATAGACACTCGTAAATATTCAACAAATGATATATGGAAGAGTATTTATTAAAATAATAACTATGCTACCATTATTGGGTGGTTTTTACTTCTTTTTGTTCACCTGTATTTTCAAATTGTTCTACGATAAGCATGTAGTACTCATGTAACATATAGAATATAGGCTGCCTTAAGTCCTATCAGTATGCAAATGCCTCATGAAGGAAGCTCCACCTGACTGTAAGTTGCAATGCACTTACGGGCATGTACTCTGTAGGTTTGATTCTATCTCCACAACTTACTAGCTAGTGAAATGGAATAATGATAGTACCTACCTCCTAGGCTCTTCTTTTTTTTTTTTTTTTTTTTTTTTTTTTTTTTTTTTTTTAATATAATGTATTGTCAAGTTGGCTAACATACAGTATATACAGAGTGCTCTTGGTTTTGGGTGTAGATGCCCGTGATTCATTGCAGCAATACCCGGTGCTCATCCCAACAAGTGCCCTCCTCAATGCCCAGCACCTATCTTCCCCCCTCCCCCGCACCCCCTGTCCTAGGCTCTGTTTGAACTCAGTAAATGTTATCATTGGCTTTTCTCTCTCTCTCCTGAATACCACTTTGAACCATGCATGTGAAGGTGGTATAGACCGGAGGTGTAAGCCTAAGATTCTGCATTTCTAACAACCTCTAGGATGTCACATTGCTGACTCATGGACCACACTTCGAGGTATGAAGGTAAGGATGTGTTAATGTCTTTCTACAATGTCCAGGAACAAAATGCCCTTACGTGTGTTCTGATACTACCTGTCATATGGATTCTCTTTTCTCTTGGGCAGTGTTATGCTTTCTGTCCATCAGTAAACATAAACAACTACCTCTGTGTGTAAGAGTCTGTGCTCAGTTCTGAGAAATCATGGTATCTGTTATAGGACAGGGCCGCTACCCTTAAAGAGCTTATATTTAACACCTAAACATCAAAATGTAGGCAGCCATGAAAAGAAGCTATCCTGGGTGCTAAGTGAGGGCTACAAACAACAAATGAGAGCAAGGTTCCAAAGTCTATTTTAAATTCTGTAAAGAACTAAAGTCCAAATACTTACTTTGAAACGTTGAGGATTAACACATGTTCCAGATGCAGGATTGCGTGAATACGTCTTAAGAGTTAATGTGAGTCGTGTCTCTCTATATAAATATGTGCTCCCATAGGATATGTGAGGTTGTGGTGTATTATTTGCATAGTTGCAAATCCTCCCCATTCCTTGTTGAATGGAAGAACCAGGGGTTGAGATATGGAAGTCATCTGGAACATAAATGCATAGGCTTGCGGCCACACCACACTATTGTATCCATTGTTTAAGGAACATGTTTGTCTCATTTGGCTGCATTTTGTGGGGCTTTCAGTTCCTGCTGTATTCCATTTGAAGATTATTACTTACTATGGAAACAGTGATGTCAAGTTGAATGTGGGTGGGGCTCAGGCCGTGAATAAACACAAAATAGTTCCTCGCACAGGGTGCAAGTTATTCTTAGGTTTAGGAATAGCCAGTTTGTGCATGCACCCCTCCCAAGCCCCGTGTCGGCATGCAGCAGCCTGGCAGGCCGTGGGGTGGCGCGCTTGGGAGAAAGTGTCCATTTTAAATGGCACAAGTGTCTTGGAGTAAATATGTCGGCTCTGCTGAAACAGGACACAGTCCACCTACAGGAGCAATGGGAAAGAAGAGAGGTGACTTAATGGGGCTCATCGAGGTACGTGATCCAATGTGGGAAGCGTTTCTTGAGTAATGATTGCCCTAGGAAGCAAGAACTCTATTTTTGACATAAGGAAGTTCTATCAGGGGGGGACGCTTTGGAGTGGGAACCCCTGGAAAACGGGGCTATCTGGGAGTACTTGGAGTTAAGCAGGACCGAGGTTGGCAGAAACTGCTGTGGAAAGCCATGGGGCCAGAGAGCCATCAGCCTAGCTCATGGAGACGAGAGGTGCGAATAAGACTGCTGGAAAATATCAGCTGCTTTTATCAGGTGCTAGTTATGTTCCAGACATTATATCCTTTGGTTCTCTCCATAAACCATATGTATGAATATGGTTGCTTCCATCTCATAGATGTGGAAACTGAGAGAGAGAGGGCAAGCACTTGTCACGGGTCAGAACAGAAGGATGGAATGAGATGAGTCCATTCTGACTCCAGAACGTACTTTTTTAAAACACCATTCCAGATCCTTAAAGAAAAAGACCAAACCAGGGGCGCCTGGGTGGCTCAGTCAGTTGAGCATCCGACCTTGGCTCGGGTCATGATCTCACAGTTTGTGAGTTCGAGCCCCGCATCGGGCTCTGTGCTGACAGCTCAGAGCCTGGAGCCTGCTTCACATTCTGTGCCTCCCTCTCCCTCTGCCCCTCCCCTGCTCATGCTGACCCTTTCTGTCTTTCAATAATAAATAAATGTTAAAAAAAGGAAAAAGACCACACCACAACCTTAGAGTTTACTGTCTTCTGCTGGAAGTGTTTTGTTATCAGTGGATCCATGAAACACACACCACAGCCTGGTGACAGAGCACCTTCAGATCAGGGGTAGGGTAGGGTAGCTGGAGGGTGACTGGTTCCCTCTGCTGACTTTCCGTGGTGAAGGCAATGAAATCTTAGACCCGAAGCCTGGGCAGGAATACCATTGCCTTCATTTACAAAGCTCCTACCGGGGCTCTGGGCACATGATAAGCACTGAGCTGGGCCTCACGGCCACACTAAGAGGCACAGACTATTCCACTCAACAGATAAAGGGGGCAGAGGTATGGCAATTTTCTCAGACATTCCCAAAGTTACTCGGCCAGTAAGGGGCCAAATCCTGTGACTCCAGGAGTCGGCCCTTGGCTGCTGTGCTCTACTGCATGTGGTCCAGAGACCTGGTGACTGCAGGTGAGTGCAAGGGCCCCCTGAGGTCCTGGACTCCCTGCTGGCTCACCAGGACAGTGTAGCAGGCCCCTTCGACTCACTGCCTTTGACAAGGCTGAGGGGAGGCCCTCAGCCAGATGTATAGCTATTTAGCACTCCCTTCTGCTGGTCATTGTCTCCCTCTCAGCACCCAGAACTTTCTTCTCCTAGCATGGTTTGCCCCTGCATTATTCACCTATGCCCATGTTCTACTAAGGACCACTGACTGTTTCCCATGTGCGAAACATGGGGCCTTTTGGTGGCGGGGAGGGGTCAGCGGGGCCACCTGATTTGAGGCCCCAGCTCGAGGGAGAAGTTTGGCGAGGATGAGGCTTCATCACAAGTGCTAATCTCACTTGCAAAGTCTATCTTCTAAATCTTTCTGTAGGAATCATAAACTCGAAGAAAACAAGAAGGGAAAAAAATTCCCAGCAGACAACGTAAGTGAAAAGCTTCTGTGTAGAGGCTGTCACACCCCTGCCCAGGGCTGTGATGTGAGTCTGTGCAAACTGTCCCCAGTATAGCTGCAGGGGACACCATTCGCATCAAAGTCTACGTGAGTCAGACCATTGGTTCTTAAACATGGTTGCACATTGGAGTCACCTGGGAGGCTTTAAACGTTATTGGCCTCTTGATCCCTCCTCTAGTGTCTGATTTAGTTGGTCTGAGATGCAGCCTGGGCTTTGGAATTTTTCAAACTGTTCAGGTGGCTCTAATATGCAGCCACGTTTGAGAACCACTGATTTAGACTATGCTGTGAATGGCGTCCACCGGGGGGTGTGCGGTATACAATTGGCTAGCCCTTCAAATCGGCCCTGCCCACACACATATGCCATCTTCAATGACCTTAACTTGCTAGTAGGGGAGATCACAGACGAAATACATACTTTTCTGCCTTTTGAGTCCCAGTTTCCCTTGGGTTGTGATTGAGGCTGAGGAGAGCATAAGTACTGACCTCTGAGTCTTTGAAGGCTCTCTTATACTTCTTGCATCCTTCTGAGGGATGAGAGAGAGGCAGGGGTCTAATCCTGCTGAAAACAGGGAGTTTGTCAAGCCCAGTTTTGCAGGCTGCACAACTCTGGTGCTCTGCCCAGGGCAAGCATGCTGTTTTGATCGCCTGGCTGAGTGATTTAGACCCTCGGAAGAATCTGGCTTATTTCCCCCGGTGCCTAGGTTATAAATCAGCCACCGTTAGCAGCTGCATTTTATTCTCTGGGGCCACAAGGAAACTGTAGTCATTTTTATTGAATTAGCAACTTAATTGCACTAAATATAGCTCTAATGCCCCAAAGAAGTTATGGCAGCTCCCAAAGGTGTCTGGCTTCCTACACTCTCCCCTCTCCCTCCCCACCACAAACTCAGGGAGCAAGTTAAACTCTGAAGAACTCAAGTCCTTAAATCCTAGCTTCTGGAATGAACGCACTTTGTTTTGATTATGTCAATACCATTAAATCCTGCCATGTGAATTTAATGTCCCTGTTTCCATAACAACTAATGTCCTTCAAATGTGAGGATGGGTTACACTGAAAATCCCACAAAAACTGAGAGAAATGAGACAAATATGTGACACAGCAAGTCCTTGGTGTTGCGGTTCAAAGCTTGCCTGTTGTACAACTTAGATGCTCTGTAACTCATTGATGCTTCCCTGCTGATGAGTGCATCTGTCGTTCTGAAATTATAAGTCAAGCTTCTTTGGCCGAAACCTTGCTTCTGGCATGTGTATTTATACTTGGCATTTCAAAGTTAATATTTTGGGTTCAGCAGAGGGATTCAAAACAAACATTTTCTGAAACGTTCCAAATTCTTGAGCAGATAGTTGAATCTAAACCGAAGCGAGTGAGCGAGAGAGAGAGAGAACCAAGTATGGAAGAGGCTGCAGTTGCTTGCCCAGTATCCATTCTACAGTTTCCCCCCTTGTAATAGAACAACAGTAACAGCAAACAGCTGTGTTTCCCAGAATTCCTTTACAGCTTGGTAAAGCCACAGGACCACATTCCGGTCAATGAGGTGAAGGCTTTAAGAGAATCGAATCAGGTGTGAGGTATGCCCTTTTTTCTTTTCTTTTAATTTTTTTTTTTTTTATGTTTTGTTTTATATCTGAGAGAGAGAGAGAGAGAGAGACAGAGCGCAAGCAGGGGAGGGGCAGAGAGAGAGGGAGAGACAGAATCTGAAGCAGGCTCCAGGCTGTGAGCCGTCAGCACAGAGCCTGACGCGGAGCTCGGACTCACTAGCAGTGAGATCATGACCCTGAGCTGAAGTCAGACACGCAACTGACTCAGTCCCCCAGGCGCCGCCCCCCCCCTCCTTTCTTGTCTTTTTCTACTTCCTTTTACCTTCTAGGATGTAGACATAATGCCATGCTTCAGCAGCCATCTTGGACTATGGGATGACTGAAGAGGAAAGCTGGGTGGTGACTAAAGATGACAGAAAGATAGGAGTCTGGGACACTGATGATAGGGATCTGCCCTATACTACCTACCTTTGGGCTTTTCACATGGAGGAGAGAAATAAACTTACCTTGTTTAAAGTAATGTCATTTGGGGGATTTAGTTATATGAAAACACATCTAATTCTAAAGTGATAGATTATGGCAGGGAAAAATTAATAGAAAAGTCATTTCTCCAGCTATGTTAGCACATTTTGGTCTGTGTTTGTCCACCTCCTCGAATGAACAGCATTGTCTGATAACACGTGCCTAAGTATTTCTCACGCTCAGCGAGGTTAAGCAACTTGCCTAAAGTCACCTAGCTAGTAAGTGGCAGAGCTAGCGTTCTAGTTCAACCTAGGCTTTTACTCCTCCCTGTTTTCCCCATCAGGGTAGCATGACTTACTAATTACAAGTCTGTGGACTTTGTTGTTTTTAATCAATAGTATCATCGTGTTTAATACTCAGCAGGCTGTGCAATGGTCAGGTCTGGGCTGAATCCACCCCAAACCCAAGGAGCCTGGAAGAATTTTGGTAACCATGAAGATGCTGTCTCCTCTGGAATCTTCCAGCCTTCATGAGTAAGGCTTTTGTATATCTCTTTTTTACCCAGTCCCCATCTATAATGCTCCCAGTAAATGGTAATAGACTTTGTACAACTGGAGGGAAGAGACTGCTTTGAGGTTCCACAAAAAGTTACCTTTGCTTAGAAGAGTTTAGTAACAGGTGGTTCCTTGACCAACTTTGTTGACCTTCTACAACGGTATTTCAAATCAAGCCACTTATATATCGACCGTGTAGCGTGAGGGAGCACTCAATAACGGACATGGCTAATCTTGGAAATGAAATTTGTCAACCCATCAAAATTAAGGACAGGGGAGAAGGAAGCCTCTTTGTTTATTTGGGCCATTCTGGTTCAATGAGTGTGGGTGGCAATGAAATTTACTCATGAGAATTTTAAGTCCTGCCCCAGAAACACCAATTAAGTGACAAGCTGTCTGCTTCTCTCTTCATACTGAGAATAGTCTTAACTTATCTTAACATGGGACCCACAGCAGAGCTGTGAGGCCAGCACCAGTTCCTGGAGGGTGGCGGCTCCCTCCCTGGACCACAAGAGCTCTGAGGGCATGTACACCCAGTGCCTGGCTCACTGCATGCCAATACGATGAGCCTCCAAATGTTTGTTGCTTAAAGGGTTGAATGAATTTCTGAGAGCCTACAATGCTAACCGTGACTAATGTTACCTTAATACAATGGTTGTCATGCAGATGAAACCCAATCTTAAAAATAGATGAGAAATAGTTATAGAATCCATGTAAAGCTGGGTCCTTTGTGGCTAATCTTAGCACATTGTCACACTGAAAGGAACCAATTAGGTTTCCCTACGTGTAACCGTAAAGTCAAAATAATAGTGGCTTAAACAAGTTTAAAACTTTATTACTCTTTCATTTTAAAGAAGTCTAGACTAGACAATCAGGCAGCATCATAATAGTCACTAAAGACCCAACTTTTTTTTCTATCTTTCTCCTCTTTTTTTTTTTTTTTTAACATTTATTTATTATCAAGAGACAGAGAGAGACAGCATGAGCAGGAGAGGGGCAGTGGGAGGGGGAGACACAGAACCCAAAGCAGGCTCCAGGCTCTGAGCTGTCAGCACAGAGCCCAACGCAGGGCTCGAACTCACAAACCGTGAGTTGGCCTGAGCCGAAGTCGGACGCTCAACCATCTGAGCCACCCAGGCGCCCCTCTCCTCCATCTTTATAATAAGTGGCTTCTTTTCTCAGGGTCACCTCATGGTCCAAGCTGGCTGCTAGATCTTCTGTGATCACATGTAAGTTGTAGTCTTTCAGAATGAGTAAAAAGCAGGAAGTCAGAAAAGGAATTCCCCTAGCTGTGTATTTTCCACATAGTCTTTCTGGAAGTCCTATCCCAAAACTTCTGCTTACATCCAGTTAGCCAGAACTTAATCATATGCTCATACTTAGCTGCAAAAGAGGCTGGGAAATGTAGTGTTTTAGGAAGACACATTAACAGTCCTTCTTTTCTACCCCTGTAGTTTAGGCCAGCTGTTCTCAACACTTAGGCTCTTGAAAACCTTTTATACCCTTAAAATATACAGAGGAACCCAAAGAATTTTTGATTATGTGATATATATTAGTATTTACCATATTAGAAATTAAAATAAAATTAAATATTGTTTATTCATTATAAAATTAGTATATTTTATATCAAATATATTAATATATTAGTATATTGTATATCAAATCATCACATTGTACACTTTAAAATCTTATCATTTTACTTGTGAATTATACCTCAATAAAGCTAGAAAAAATTAAAAGCGCTCCAGGATCTTCAAAAAACTTAAAACATAAAAATAAAAATTATAGGGGCACCTGCCTGGCTCAGTTAGAAGAGTGTGTGACTCAATCTTGGGACCATGAGTTCAAGCCCCACGTTGGGTGTAGAGATTACTTAAATAAATAAATAAACAAATAAATAAACTTCTTAAAAAATTAAAAATAAATTAAAAATTAGTTTAATTTTTAATTTAATTTTAAAATTAAAATAAATAAAAATTATAATTATATACCCTTTATGTGTTAACTAACATATTTTTTCCAAAGTGGAAAAGAAAGGTGAGAAGAATGGTATTTCTTTTCAATTTTGCAAATTTTTATAAAAGTATCCAACTGAACAGAGGACAGCCAGATTCTTGTATCTATTTCTGCATTGAATCTGTTGCAATGTGCTGTTTGGGTTGAATTATATGAAGAGAATGTGGTTTCACACAGATGTGTAAGTTGGAAATATAGAAATATTTCTAAAGCTTTTCAGATAATTGTAGATATTATTCTTTGACACGACACTAAAACTCACATGGCAGTTTCTTAAAGGCTAATTGCAATATGGAATCTGAAATCATATCCATGATTATTTTGTGGTCTATTCCATGAAAAGCCATTGGTCTATCTAGCGTGTTGAATGTATTTTTTACACGCACATGATTTTGTAATATCATGTAGTGCTCATGTGGAAAATATTCATTCACTGAGTTATGCCGACCTTTCGAATGTTAACATTTCATTATATAATAGTGTTTAAAATCACACTTTTAAATCTTCTTTATGTTTATTTTTTGAGAGAGAGAGAGAGAGAACAGCCAGGGAGGGGCAGAGGGAGAGAGAGGGAGAGAGAGAGAATCCCAAGCAGGCTCCACCCTGTCAGTGCAGAGCCCGACATGGGGCTTGAACTCAGGAACTGTGAGATCATGACCTGAGCTGAAACCAAGAGTTGGACGCTTAACAGACTGAGCCACCCAGGTGCCCTTAAAATGACATTTTTAAATACCACTTTGATCTCAAAAATAAAGTCCAGTTTTAGGGAAGTTGTCAAACTCGTGATGACAAATAAAATTTTCAGAAATACTAATTTTCGCTTGAAAGGTTCAATATTATCATTAGCACTAAATGCTGTCAGTTATTTCCCTTGAAGTGACAAACTGACTTTGTTCAGTTTTGAAAGAATATCCGCCAGGTACACAAGTCTAAGTAGCCATGGTGCCTCCTGCCGTGGGCCTTTGAGAACCACAGAGTAAGCTGGGAGGTCAGCCAGGGTGTCTGTCACTTAAGCACAGGGACCAGAAAGGTGACCCCTGAAGGTGAGCCCCCAGTGACCTCTGAGGGGCCAAATGAGGCAGAGACGCGCTCTAGTCTAAACCTGTTCTCTTTGGAGCTTTATAGACAGAGATTTTTGTTTTCCCTTTGCAGTCTCTTTGCCTTCTGAAAAATTCCAAGCATGTTTTCGTGGCTCCTGTTCAGACTGTTGAGGGATCAGGGAGTCCTTCCTGGCTGACGGGGCGATCAGACCAGCCCCAGAGACCCAGAAGGAAAAGTCTCAGCTGGAATGCAGGAGGGACCAGGAGGGAAAGGGCCCGTGGCTGCTGCAGGCGCTGATGTCCTTGCACGGACCCATCCGGAGTGGGAAAGAGTAGGAAGGGGGGCACAGTTAATCCTACAGCTCCTTCTGATGAGGAAATCGGGTAGCTAGAGTTACTCTCAGTTTCATCCCCAAAGGTCCCAAGGTATGTGAATTGCTGCTGTGGTGAGCAGTTTTTCAAGGTGTGGAGGCAGAGGCTGGGTTGAGAAAATTATCAAAGAAAGAACCTGTGGAATCTGACTCATGACTCTCTGTGTGCTGTTGTTCCATTGACATTGGTCACTGTTTACCTAACATTGAACATTAGCCAGCAGAGGACTTTAGCAACAACATATATGTGTGAAAAATCTTTCCCACACAGGGTGAGTGACGGACAATGGAACACTCTGTTCTCTCTCCCGAGACCTTATGTGTATATGTCCATGTAAAAGTGTTATTCATATCACAGTATAAACATACCACGTTTGCATCTATGTGCCTTGTGTGTATGTCTGTTGCATATATAAGCAGCAGTGGCAATGAAAATTATTTACTCTAGGACTCAAGAAGATGCTGTTAACAGTACAAGTACATGGGGAAAGATCATTTCCTTCTCTTCTTCCTCTTTCTAAAAATAATTTTGTGAACAGATAGTAAATGAGCATGGTAAAAAAAAAAAAATCCATCAGGGGCACCTGGGTGGCTTTGTCAATTGAGCGTCCAACTTTGGCTCAGGTCATGATCTCGCGGCTCGTGGGTTCTGTGCTGACAGCTCAGAGTCTGGAACCTGCTTCAGATTCTGTGTCTCCCTCTCTCTCTCTGCCCCTCCCCTGCTCATGCTCTGTCTCTCTCTCTCTCTATCAAAATAAATAAACATTTTTAAAAAATCCATTGATTAGCATGGACTAAAGTGAAAAATGACCTTCCCATCCTCTGCTCCAGAAACGATTATTACCAGTCCTTATGTATTCATTAAGACATATTAAATCTATTTTAAAAAGTGTACGCATACACACATTCCATCTTTTAAAAATTTATTTTTTTAAACTAATAGATTGGAAGATTCAAAGAGGAAAATCTCTGACTTCTTACACAAGCTTCACTTTCAGCCCATTGTGTGTAGACATATTTGTGTCTATGATTTACACACGTGTAGGTTTTGTGCTGGAGGACAAATTCTTTGTTCCAGAAGAAAACTTCTGGAACCCAGAAAACTGATTTCCTTCCCAGTTCATCTGGTTATTAATCTTCTTAAAAGCTCAAGGCAAATAAAATTCCCCTATCTGAGACCTTTGTGGTATCCCAAAGGCAGGTGAGAATCATTCCCATGGAGTTGTCTTCACTTTCTGATTTGTCATCAGTTCTTAAGAACAATCCAGTAACGGTTTATTTAGTACGGCTCGCTGTTGATTTTATAACCAACTGCTGACTGCCTGGGACATAAAACTCTTGATGATTTACTAGTAGTAAATGGGCAAGAAATCCATAAATCACATTCTATAAGAGGGTATAGGTGAACACACACACACACACACACACACACACACACACTTATCCACCTTCAAAGGAAGAGTTGTAGGCATGTCCAGAAAATATATTCATCTTTAGCTTGAGGAGAATTGGGAACTCATTGGTGAGAGGTCCACAATCAATGACCTCTGCGAGTTAAATTGTACCAGGTAATATTTTAATGTTCAGCAAGAGGTTTTGCCAATTATTTCTTAAAGAGAGACTCTGGTTTCCACTTCTGAAATGTTCCAAGGAGTTTTTATGATTTCTGAAGGGAAGAACTTTTTTTTCCTAAAAAATTTTGCCTAGCAAGTCAAAACTGCTAAAGGTTGCCAGAATTTTCAGATACTCTTGAAAATATTCAGCAACTCATAATTATCAACTAAACATTCACTTAAAGATCGCTTTGTGTTTTCGTGTATGTATTTTTTCTAGGCCTATGTTTAGAAAAAATCTCTAATAATGTGCAAAAATTAGAAGAAATAAGTTTCTTTTTCCAGGGAAGTCTTAGAGTTTCAGGGAAGTGACAAAGGAGGAGATATAAAGTGAAAAATCTTGAAAAACATTTTTGGTTGGGAAGTGAGATTTAATAAATATGAATCTGCTACTATGAACAATTTTCTGGTTGTCTGCCTCCCAAAATACAGTATAAGGTAACTAGAAACTTAGGATGCATTTAGCAAAAAGCTAATCTCATTTGGTTTTTGAATGAAGCAAAATGAAGAGGTAAAAAAAAAAAATAGAGAAAATTGGGGGTAAGTTGAACAGTGATTTAGATATTTGATGACCTTAAGGAAGTGTACATTTTTTAGGTGTAATCATGGCATGACTCTTTTTTTGAGTCTTTACCTTTTAAAGGTACACAATGAAATGTTTTTAAGATGACGTGATTTACTTTTTAAAAATCCAGTTGGGGATGCCTGGGTGGCTCAGTCAGTTAAGCATCGGACTCTTGATTTTGGCTCAGGTCATGGTCCCAGGATCATGGGATCGAGCCCTGCACTGAACATGGAGCCTATTTAAGATTTTCTCTCTCTCTCTCTCCCTCTCCCTCTACCCCTCCACACCTCACACTCTTCCTCTGTCAATCAATCAATCAATCAATAAAATATCCAGTTGGGTTATACAACTGCCAAATCATTATATTGTACACCTGAAACTAACATAATGTTAGATGTCAGTTATACCTCAATTAAAAAAAAATCTTTACAAAATAAAATAAAAAGATGAAAAACCCTGAAAAAAAATAATAAAAATCCAGGTGGGGGATCGTGGGTGGGGGTGTCAATGAAACAAGCTCGGCCATGAGTTTTGAGGTTGGGTAATGGATGACCCCGCAGGGTTTCATGTACTATTCTCTCTACCCTTGTAGTTGTTTGACATTTTTCACAATGTAGAAAACAGCAGAACAGCTAAGTTGAAGTGGTCATGTATTAGCCATTTGGAAAGCTCTTCATTTATTTATTTCATATTTGTTACTCAACAGGAGCCGGGTGTTGGTTGTGCAGAGGGCTCTGCATGAGGCCTTTGGTGAATGCCAAGTGGTGTGAGTTGCATTCTGCAGACAGCACCCTGGTTATCTCGACGGGCAGGGACACTACTGAGAACTAGGTGGGAAGCTTTCTTTGTTGATAAAAGGAGTCTACCTGACAACGGTTACTACCAGGAGCTTCTGTTTGGGGGAGAAACACCAGCCGCCTGGGGTGCAGGGTTTCAGCCAGCCCTGCTCCAGGGATCCAACAGTAAACAAGGCCCATGAGGCGCTCCAGAGGTCAGAAGCTGAAAACAGACACCCACAGCCAGCTCTTCACAAACAAGAGTCTTTATTTTTATGATGTACCCCGCCCTCTGTCAAAAAAAAAAAAAAAAAAAAAAGTGGGGAGAGCATTATTTAAATGGCTGGTTTTGTAGCAAAGAGCTTGAAACTCAGATCGGTGCCCGGCACAGTGGAGCCAAAGGGAAAGGATTGATTGATCGCAGGCTCTGGGAAGCCCTCCACCTCTGCAGGACCCCTCCCTCTGGAGTTCTATAGAAGGGAGGAAACACACACCCAGATTGCACAAGAGATCCAGTCCTTGGTTGGCCCAAATGGATCAAGAAGAAGTCCCAGGAGCTCTGTGAAAGCTTCTTCCCCTTGGTGGCTGGGCCTCACTTCACAGGCCTAGATAATCCCTCTCCTGCCCTGTCAAGATCCTGAGGTGTTATCAGTCTCTCCAGCCAAAAGGCCCAGCCCAAGTCGGCTCCCAGGAGAAGTTTCCACACAACATTACATTCTTCAGAAACCTGTCTCCTTTGATTAACAAGACCTTTTAGCTTTCTTTTGAATTCTATATAGATGGCCAGAATGCACCCATACACGGTGTCCCGCTAAAGGCTGAGGGTGGAGAAGGGTCTCCTGGTGTTGTGGTAACCTAGATCTGAGCTTTGCCAGCAAAGTCAATGTTACACCCTATGTGACACTGGGTTTACCTTAACCAGTAAGTGTTCAGAATCATATCACAGCTCCCTCCTCATTAAGAGCATTCAGTGGCTTTCCAATTGCTCTGCCGACACAGACTAAAATGGCTGACAAGGTTGACAAGGCCCTAAAGGTTCTGGCCTGGGCACTGAAACTTTGAGCACGTTCCCAAAGCCAGGGCCACTTTGCACACTGATAATCTCAGGGTGGATAGCATAGCAGGGGCCGGACAGACTCTGATTCACTAGCCCCACATCACAGTCCTCCATTCATCCCTCATAAGATACTGACAGAAAGAATGATAAAAGGCAAATATCTGGATGACAAACTAAAAACTCTTCCAGTCAAAGAGACCGAGCAAAGACTCAGTGTTGGAATCCAAAAGCCATTCAGTGGGCTTTCTATCATGCTGGCACCTGCAACCCCCGAGTGAAGACAGAGACCATGGTGTCATGAAGCAAGAGAGCAGGTGGATGTAATTCTCGGGTAGCAGAAGGCCCCTCTATTTGGTGCCCTGCAGTAGTAGAGGAATACTGTTTACACAGCCTGTAAGGTGCCCCCTTAATACTGCCTCTCGCTTAAGGGAGATTGCCAGGCGTCTCCCTCCTTCTCTTTGACTGGGTATCAGCTACTGTTCCCTCAGCTACCAGGACAGTCCTCAGAGGTCAAGAGACATCAGTCACAAAGCTTTCCTGTGTGAACAGTGCTCCCTGGGGTTCTGCAAGGCAGGGTCCTTGACTTCACTTCCTCAAGCAAGCCCTCATGATCCTCCTGACCGGTCCAGAGCTATGAGACCCCTCCTGGATGTCAGAGAGTAGTTGATCAGATCTGTCTCCCCTCCTAGACTAGAAGCTCTGCTCTTCTGTTGGTGGGCTTTCTCACTGTTCTATCCCCACTTGGCCCATGTCCTACCAGGGAGTACAAGTTGAATGAACAAGTTCTCATTTTCCCACCCCCTGACTATTCCAGGCCTGCCACCCACCTCGAGCTCCTGACACTCTGATGCACAGTCTTCGGAGGCATTGATGACCTCTGTGTTGGCACTTTTTCTCTTTCTTGGAACAGGGATGGTGCTGAGTGATTTTGTTGCCTGGAGCTAAAAACTCCCCAAGGCCACTTCCCTGCATGTGGGACTCGTGGCATCACTGAGATAAATCGGCTTTCCTGCCTGGCCCGCTTCTACACATGGGCACCCTTTCCAAACATCTTTTTGTGATTTGACCTTCCCTTGATGCGCATTATAACTGAAATCCAGGAATATAGAGTTGTGGGATGGGGGAGGATGAGCAGAGCAAGGGGTGAGGGAAGCAGGCACGCAGGGCTCCAAGTGTCATTGCCAGCAGGCATGCCACAGGTGATGCTCAGCTGTGTCCCTGTCCCCAGACTTCCTCCCCAGAACCAGTGGCTCTCAGTTAGGAATCCAATATTTCATGACTATTTCTGTAAACAGAATCACATTTTTCCATTACTTTCTATCATCACACATCAAAACGAATTCTGATATAAAAAGGTTTTGTTCCTAAGATATAATACAGATCACAATAATAATAAACCAAGCATATTTTAATCATATCCTTGGAAAATGAGATGTTTTTGATAAAAATTAGTAAAAATCATGAACATGGTACCAAAATGTGAATATGAACATGGTACCAAAACTTTAAGGAATTGTTGAATCCTGTCTTCCTCTGGGATGAGCCTCCCTTATCTCGAGTGACAGGAAAATATTTTCTTTTAACACTCAATGGTCGTAACTGTCTCTTCTAAAGTCTTCGATCCGTGGTGGTGGTTTATTACACAGTTCAGATTCAAGGAGATTAAGGCCACCAACTTCTTTTATATAGAAGATGAGCTTCTGTTGACCATAAAGATTGTTTCCATGATCCATGATTTTCCGGGTATGGACACGAGGCTCTATTTTGTCTAACTGAGCAGAACTCATCAACAGGTGCTTATAGAAGCACCCATGTTCTGTTGGTCCCTGGGCCCAGGTGGCTTGTGTCCAGCAGAGATCCTAGCCTGGGTAGACACATCAAGCTTTAGCCTTGCCAGTAGTCCTTGTGACCCAGTGATAACTTAAGGATTTATTGACATCATTATCCTATTTATTTTGTATGGTTATTATTTTATTTTGTAGCCAGCTACCTAATACTTTTTGAACAGGAGACGTTATTTTACTTTATTCAGCTGTTAAAATGTTTTGCAGCCGTTAAGATACCCAGAGCCCTCAGGGGACACCGGATGGCAACCGAGTTGTTTGGGGATCTGCAAACCCCCTTTGAGGGGCTCAGAACCGGCACTGGGAAATCTCCAGGTGAGCCTATTTTCTCTTGCCCACCTGCTGCCCACCCCCCACTCTCACTTCCATGGAAACTTCCAGAGTCCCAGCAGCCATGATGTTTCCCTTGGCTGCTGGAGCTAAAATTGAGACACCAGTGCCTTCCTGGCAAGGGGTGGGTTATGGACAAAGAAAAAAAATTTCTGCCCATCAACCATATGCAGGGATGTCCAGCTGTACCAGAAGGAAATATCCCCCCACCCCGGGCCTAATTTTTACCAATCTGAGACATGTTGGTTCCCATTTCCCCTCCCACCACACCCCCTTGAACAGTCTCCATCAGGCTGCCTAGGCTGTCCTACTGTCTAGACTCTGAAAGTCACGGCATCCGACACCTCATTCGTCAGCAACAATGACTTAAATGCTGTTCCCTCAGCCTCATGGTCTAGCGAGGAAGGGAGTATATTTCCTCATAGGGAGGAGGAGAGAAGCAGGTGGAGTCCTCTTCTCCCAGCTCTGTCTCTTCCAGCTGGTCAGCATCAGGGCCGGACCTGGCAGTGGGAGCAGAAAACACAGACCCGTTACAGCCCACGATGCGTGTCTCAGAGCCGACGCCACCACCCTGGGAAGAGGCCACACAGACCTTCACATTCTCCCAACACCTTCCTTCTAGACCGGACAAAGCCACGGGCTGTGACTGTGACACCCGCAAGGGGAGCGTCCCCCCTCCACACCACGTACCTGTCGTTTCCACCAGCCACGATCGAAGAGTAGTCTTGCTCTCCAATAAATGTGGCATTGTCTGGAGGGTAGATGGTGTAGTACTGAGGAGGACTTGGCGTGGCCGTCACCACCCCTCCAGGTGGTATGAGACCACAGGGGTTCACCACTGGCTGCAGGTAGGCGGCGTTGATCCCAAGGGGCTCTTGAGAGCCATAGGGAGGAGGGATATATTGCACCACAGTGGCCCCATGGAAGGTGATGGGCTGGTTGATACCAGTGAAAACAAATGATTGTCCTCCCGCCGTCTGCTCCAAATCCAGAGCCCTTTCCTCACTTTCTTTGCACACCTGGCAGGAGAGCATTTTGAACTTGCACACAGCAATCAGGATGAATGTCACTCCAACCGATAGCAGGATGGGCCCAAGGAGCTGGGTCCATTCAAAGTGAGAGACACCTTGGTATTTGATCCAGCCCATGATGGTGAACGTGATCCCCACTAGTCCCAGGAAGATGCCTGAGAAGAGCAAGGTGGCCCCTGCCTTGTCATCATCGGACACCTGGATGTCAGCGGTACTGGGTGTGTAAGGAGTGACCGAAAACACGTTGAGAGGGAAGTCGTCCAAGCGGCTGCCGCCCTGCTCCATCGTCCGCATGCAATCACCCCGCTTCCCAGAGCAGAAAGGGATTATGAGAGCTCCTCAGAGCACAGCAAAGCAATCACAGGCTCCGATTAGTTATGGAAGAACTTTGGGCCTCTGTGGTTAACAGAGTATAACAGGCAGAGGCCTGAACTTTGTTTGGAAGAGTAAAGGTCTGAGAAATGAAGCTTGAAGTTTTCTTATACATTGTCCATGATTGGCGGCCTCTGTTTTACAGTTCAATGACAAGCCCTTTCTCATTCACATTCATTCATTCATTCATTCATGAATTCAAAAAGTGTTTGAGCCTGTCCTTTTGTGCCATGAGGTGCTTTTCTAGATGCTAAAGGAACCGCTCCCAGGCCCTGTTTGCATCCTGCCAAAACCAGGATTCTAGAAATGGCAGAGGGACCTCCGGGGCCTCTGGCAGAGCAGGGGCCCTTGATGTACCCATCGCATGCTCAGACACCTAACCCGCTTTTCCTGCTGGGTCAACTCACTGGAAGGGAACAGACACACATTTCTTGACTGTGTCATCCTTCCCACATCAGGGGGCTCGACCTGTGATGACCCTTAACCACCCACAGCCCTCACCAAGCTCTTAGGCGCAGCTGTCTTCTGGTCAGCCCATATGCCTTTTGCTTTCAGCCTTGGGGAACAGTTCCAACCAGGGGTGAGGAAGGACCCCCCTAGGAAACCTTCCTATGCACCACATCAGTGGCAAAAGTTGAATGAGCGTCAGGTATGACCTGGCATCTAGGGGACACCTACTGCAGACCCTCCCTCTGTGGTGGCAGCATGGTCCCTGGTCTCCAAGGTGACGTCAACACTGGCTCTTTTTTTAAAGGGAACATTTTTTTTTTTTATTAATTTTTTTTGAGGGGAGGGGTAGAAGGAGAGAGAGAATCTCAAGCAGGCTCCATGTTCGGTGGCTTTTTAAGCCTGCTGTGTTTGCAACCAAACTCAAGCTAATTCAGAGAAGAAAGCTTGACCTTTAATGACATTATCGGTCATTCATGATTGCAGAACTCGAAAGCGGCCCCATAAATTTGTTCCTCCACAGAATAGTAACTGTAATCCCCTTCCTTTCCTGGACAGGCCTTACCCAAACAGATGTGTCTCTTCAGTGGTTAAATATTATATTAGCTCCCTTTCCCATTAATAAGCAGAGGTCTGGGAAAAGAGTTGCCCTCTTGCCCTAGACAAGGCTTCCAAACTTTCCTAATGATACAAATCACCAGGGCCACTTTCTTTAAAGGCAAAATCTAAGTTCCTAACTCAGACCAACAGAATCAAAACTTCCAAGGAAGTGTGAATGCCCCGAGTGGCTTTTATCATCAGAATCTTTGTTAACCTACTCCAAGTTAATCCCAAGTGCTGCTGGAAGACCAGTGGACTTTGTTTCCCACCAAAAATGCCTCCCCTCTGCTACAGGACAAGGCCTGTAATCTCTAACTTCATTTCCAGCTGGGAAAGCAAGCAGGTGACCCCCCTCGGATATCGTCCCAGATGTGTCCTTAAGCAGCCAGATGGGCTGGTGGTGCATTTGAAGCGGTCTGCCGCTTTTCCCACTGAGCTAGATCAAAGACCCAGAGAAGCCAGCTTTTCTCTCTAATCATAAAAATTCTGATCAGCTAGCCTGACATTCTTTTCATGCTCTTAATCCCTGAGTTAACAGTTGAAACAGTCCTTGGCATTTAGAAAAAGCTAGGCTTTCAAAATTCTTCTTCTAAACCACTCAGTTTATATTTTTCATTTGTCTGTAGCTATGTCCACTTGCAGCTAAGAGAGTAACTGGGAACACTGAAGGAGCAGGGCGGAGGGATCGCCTTTATGAAAATATCCCATGACAGCAAAACTGGAATGACTTTCACAGCAGACAGTCCAGGAAATTCTCTTGTTACACTTTCAAGGTCACCTTGATTTAGCTTCTCCCTCCAAAAGCTCAAACTCTGTGTATATGGTAAATAACAATTAAAAAACAAAACAAAACAAACCCCTAACAAACTGAATTCAACAGCATATTAAAATGATTATGTGCTATGACAACCAAGTGGGATTTATTCTTGGAATGCAAGGATAGTTCAACATTCAAAAGCAAATCAGTGTAATACATGAACAGAATGAAGGGGGAGGCAGGGAACCCAGTGCTTATATCCGAAAAAAAGTGTTAGGGTTCATTGAACATATTACGGACCAGGCATGATTCTGGATATTTAATATGCATGGTATCATTTCATCCTTTTAACAACCAGGTTATAGTCAATCAAGAAAATGATGCTGAGCTCCAGGGCCTGGGGTCACTTGTATATTTGACCACTGCAGCTTCATGGCAGCGGGGCCCTGGACACCCACGACCTCAAAATAACATCTGACTCTGCTTTTCCCTCTAAAGTCATTTTGACTTTAGTCATTTCTTAGTTTAGATCCTACTTAATTAATGATGTGCTTAATTTAATTCTTATGTATACATGATTTGCATATGTAGATAACGTCTAGAATTACTTACGGTGTTACGTTTACATTTGAGTAGATTGCCTGTTATTTCAGCCATTAATGTATTTCAGCATGGAAAGAGACATTTAAAACAATAAGATTATTTTAGGAGGAGAAAAGAAAAGAAAAGAACACTATGCTGGTAATTAAGCTCCAAACCATCCTTAGGTACTCTGCTTTAGCGAAGACTCTACCAAGGAGATTTTTCCTTTGCCAGGTGGCTCCATGTTAGGATCTGCCCATAGGGCGCACTGGAGGGAGACTGCAAGAGAAAGAAATTACTATTTCCCATTTTGCTTGCTGTTACTGTCAGTAGATTTCATCATTCTGGCTGTGACAGTTCCAATTTCTAGGCGTCCCCCTGCAACACACCCAGACCAGCCTCACGGTGCCCCTTCAAAGATACCAGCAATGTATTGTGTATTTGCAAGGTGCCAAGAGAGTACATCTTAAAAGTTCTCATCACAGGAAAAATTATGTAACTATCCATGGTGATGGATAGTAACTATGTGGTATACGTGAAACTAATACAATGCATGTTGATTTAAAAAAGAATGACCAGCACCAGCCAGACGGTGCTTCCTCCCCAGAGGTTTTTGGTTGTTGGTTTCGTTTACTAGATCACTGGTTTATTATGAAAGGATATAACACAGGAACAGGCAGATGGTATGGGGAAAGGGCGGAGCTTCCATGCTCTCTCCCTCCAAATCTCCATGTGCTCACAATCCTGGATATGTGAACCTCTCCAGAGGTTCTTGGCCCAAGATCCTCAGATGCCAGCACTAGCTAAGCGCCATTTTCTACTCAGAAAGCTGGGTCCCGATTCCATGGGGTCTCTTCTCCAAGCTTCTACGTTGTAATATAATTCCAGCCTCTTCCCTTTGCCCCCCAACCTGCTACTACCTGAGTTACCTCAGTGCTCACTTTTTGCTTTTTCAGTCCCCCAATATCTGTTTAATTTCCTATATTAAATCTTTCTATTAAAATAGCTCGTAAAGTTTCTGTTCCCCTAACTGGATCCTGACTGATACATAATATTAACAGTGGGGTTAGGAAACAGACCTACAAAAATGGGATTATGGGGTTGGTTTGGTCATTTCTTGGCCTCAAAGATAGTGCTGAGCTCCTTGTCAATGAAGAATGGGATGTTAGTAACCTATGGCATGCAGTAATATCAAAACTAATCAAAGCATCACTTGTAGTAGGCTGTGAGGAAGTTCCTGGTGAAGGAAGTGATGTAAGGACCAAGTGGCTGCTACATTTAACCACGGTGGTAGCAACAATGGACTATGAGGTCTGTGGGAGTAGGGTGGCTGCATTGGAGTGCCCTAGAATAGTTAAAAAGAACATTAACGAGCTCAAGGCTTTAAACTCTCAGCTCAAGTAATGGTCAGGAAACCAAAGAGCTTCTATGGTGGCCCTAAAAGAATGTCTTTTTTTTTTTTCTAGTACCTGCAGGGCTGACCTCCCTAAAAATCAAACACACAACTCAAATATGCAGGTTACATAATTACGACAAAAGTTTAATTTGAAGCCTCATCAAGTATGTCATATGCAAGTTCGGGGGCTTGTGAAGGATTGGGCTCCTGAGATTTAGAAGGAGGACACCCATGGAAAGTCAGATGAAGTTGATAATCTTGAGCCCCCAAGTCATTCTGAGCCATCCTTGTTAGCGGAAGCAACTGTGTCCTCTTACTCTTTTTGGAGACACTATGGTAACCTCAACTGAAGTAGCAAACGATGCCTCGTTTCCTCAAAATTCCTGCTAACCACCCCTTGTTGCCTCTGAACATAATGGATCGGTTTTCAGCACACTCTAGGGAAGTGGTACAAGGTTCTGACACAGGAGAAAAGATCTTACAGTCTCTGTGATCGAGGAAGTCTCTCCCTTCAATTTTAAAATTTGATTTTCATTGCAGTGACATTATGTGCAATGAAAACATCCAACTTCCACCTTGCAGCTGTTCAAGAATATTTAGCATTGAAACTTGACAAACACTTGGTGACTAAGCCAACTTTGTGAGCCTTTTGTCATTAAGGTGAGAAATTCATTCATTCATTTTGTACAAAATTCGACCCTTTGTAGGATATTTCTTATTCAATGACTAAAAATAAGAATAATTCATAAAGCAGTGGTTCTCAAAGCATGATCTCCAGATCACCAGCATCTAGCAGCTTGTTAGAAATGTGAATTCTTGAGGGTGCCTGGGTGGCTCAATTGGTTAGGCAACTGACTCTTGATCTCAGCTCAGGTCTTTTCTTAAAATTTTTATTTTAGTTATTTTTTTTTTTTTGACAGAGAGAGAGAAAGAGAGATGGAGAGAATGCACAGGCAGTGGAGAGGAGCAGAGGGAGAGGGAGAGAATCTTGAGCGGGCTCCATGCTTAGTGCAGAGCCTGACTTGGGGCTCTGTCCCACAAGCATGAGATCATGACCTGAGCCGAAATCAGGAGTCGGATGCTTAACCGATTGAGTCACCCAGGTGCCCCCCCACCCAGGATCCCATCTTATGGAAAATTTCTGTGTCAGTTATTATCCGAGTACCTGGGACATGTCCTCACAGACAACATTATAAACCCAAGCTGTCCCCCTATGGGTTACCCTCACTCTTCCCCTTGCTCTCCACTTGCAGCAGCTGTGGGATTAAACGAACCAGAGGCAAAATGACTTTCCTTAAGACGCAGTTACAATTAAAAAAACAAAAAAAAAGTAAAAAGGGGTACCTGGGTGGCTCAGTCGGTTGAGTGTCCAACTTCCGCTCAGGTCATGATCTCGCAGTTCGTGAGTTCGAGTCCCACATCAGGCTCCGTGCTGACAGCTCGGAGCCTGGAGCCTGCTTCGGATTCTATGTCTCCCTCTCTCTCTCTCTACCCCCACCCCGCACATGCTTTGTCTCTCTCTGTCTCAAAAATAAATAAACATTAAAAAAAAATTTTTTTGAAGATGCAGTTACAATGACAAAGGAAAGCTAATCAACTAAAACTACATACTTCCAAGAAACAACTCAGGTTAGTGAATCTGCCATTTAGCAAATTAGTTGTTTGGGAGATCAACCCAGATCCATGACTCTATGTAGAATAAAGACTCGGTACATCATCGACATCTATACTTGTGTCAAAACACTAAAAGTTGATCTCAGTCTTTCACTAATGTTCAAATATGGCTTTTTAGCACATTAAAATGTATCTTTTGAGGCCCCTGAGTGGCTCAGTTGGTTAAGCTTCCAACTCTTGATCTCAGCTCAGGTCTTGATCTCAGGGTTGTGAGTGCCAGCCCCAAACTGGGCTTCATGCTGGGTATGAAGCCTACTTCAAAAAAAAGAAGTATCTTTTGATAAAAGCACTCTTTTTGGTTTGGCTCTTTCGACCTAAACTTTTTTCAGCCACATCTATAGAGCAGACCCACCTTCTTCCGAGGCAGTCATGACACTGACCTTGCAGGAAATTTCAGGTAGTGTTTTATTTGCTCGTTTGGTTGTGGTTTATGATTTTATAGAAATGGAATCACATTAATCTTTGGCTCTTTTTTTTACCTAGCAGCTCATACCGTCTTTCCCAAATCCATACAATTTATTTTTAATATTCTGATGAAAAGGACTGCTTGATACAGTTACAGCTGAGCATTTCTCCAACAAGATATATCAAGATATGAAATTGAGATCAAGGATTAAGCTCATTTTTTGCCACAGTAATAAAATCCATAACCTGAATAAGAATCCAGGGTAAAAAAACATTTAAACTTTGGTATAGGCACTGTTGTGGCAAGAGTGTGGGAAAACAGACAACTTTAAATTGTAAGAACCTAACTCGGCACAACGTCTTTTTTTTGGAACCGAGTGATTTGGCAATATCTATTACAATTGAAAATGCACATACAGTTGAATTCAAGAAGATGCAAGTATTTGCTTCTAGGAATGTAACCTACATATATATTTTACACGAAAGAGTGTCTTAGCAGAATAGACAATGAATGTCTGCACTGTCAGTGCACAGCCTGCTTGGTATTCTCTCTCTCCCCTCTCTCTCTGCCCCTCCCCGCCTGTCCCCCTCCCCACAAAAGAGCAAGCAGGTCTATAAGAACAGGTATGAGATGATCTTTAAGATGTGTTGTATACTGTTGTATAGTATATTTACTATGCTACCATTTGCAAGGGGAAAGTGGTATATGCTTGTCACTGAATGTATGTGCTTAAAATATCACTGAAAGGATACACAATAAATTGGGAAAGAGAAGTGGCTGGGTGTTCCAGTTATCTATGTATAACAAACAGTGCTCTATATAACAAGCCACCCCCAAACTTTGTGGCTTGAAACACAATTCCGTAGGCTGACTGAGTTTTGCTGGGCAGTCTGCTAGGAATGCAGCCATCTGTCAGCCCAAGACTTACAGACTGAGCTCAACATCCAAGATGGTTCACTCACACGGCTGGGAGTTCTGCTGGCTGTTGTTAGAAGCTCAGCAAGGTTGTTCACCAGAGCTCCTACCTGTGGTCTTTCCATGTGATTTTTTCCCAGCACGGTGCCTGGCTCTCAAGAGGGAGTGTCCTAAGAGTGAGCATTCCATGGGTCCCAGGTGGAAGCTGCAAGGATCTTATGACCTAGCTTGGAAGTCTCAGAATATCACTTCCGTTTCATTCTGTTGCTCAAGCAGACCACTAAGCCAAGCCAGATACAAAAGGAATGAAATTAGATTCTTCCTCTCTGTGGGAAGAGTGTCAAGGACACAGTGCATGTGGACTAGGAGATAATATTGCCATCCTCTGGAAATACAATCTTCCATAGAGAGATACTGACTTTTTTACCGTTTAGTCTGTGATACTTCTTGAACTTCTGTCCACATGGACATCCAAGTGTGTTTCAAGATTTTAGATCAACCGCATTTGTAGTTGTTTATGGTCGGTTAGTAACCTCATCCTTCTTTACAGACACGTTCTCTGGGGGACTCATGGGGGTTACACTGTCACAGCCCTCAGTAACATCAAGTTCTGAATTGTCCTGAGTTTCTTGCACATTTTCACTGCTTGTCAGGCTTACCCATCAAACTTCCTGTTTTTAACCACCAACCCACAGTCTTACTTAAAAATTGTAATTTTGAAATGATTACAGTTCAAAGAGATCAATGAAAAGTGACACTGAAACCACAAAAACAGAGTTATCAGAGAACTCTTGTGGGAAGTGAAACTAAGCATGGTCATGCATTTGTTACCAAAACATTTGATTTCAGCACATTGTGGTGGGAAGGAAACTGCTTTGTGGAAGCCTGTGTGTGTGTGTGTGTGTGTGTGTGTGTGTGTGCGCGCGCGAGATATCAAATGCCTGGAACCTCACACTCGAGAGAGAGGACTCTGCACTTAAATAAATGTCAGGTATCTATAAATCAGTTGGAGGTGGATATTTGAAGGAAATCTCAATATTAAGAATTATCTACTAGCGAGCTTGTTTCATTTACTTGAATTATGTCTGTGACCGCAGTTTATATTCCTCTTTTACAATAAAAAAAAAAAAACCATGGTGGTTGAATCATAGCTATATAGTAGTCATGCAGAAAATCAAAATTGTCTCTGTGTATTTTACTTTAAGAATCACCAAATATTTTGGGGGGGGGGGGTGAGGATCGCTGTCGTATGGACTCTGAGCATTCATCCCAGCCTCTTGCTTGAGTTTCCTAATACCCATGTGTGTGTGTGTGTGTGTGTGTGTGTTATTTTTAATATTCTGATGAATATTCTGATGAGGCACTGCCTCAGTTTTACAGGTGATTAATCTCAGCCACAGGAAAGGATGTTATCTGACCAACCAGCAGGGCAGGAGGGCAATCTGTTTTCCTAAACTGTTTTTAAACCGCTCTTCCATGAAGGGCACGCGCCTGCTGACGAGCGATCCCTCTGTGTTCCTGAGCCAGGCTGCGTCTGCTGAGGGTCACTGGGACAGGCGGTTCTTAGGATGTTCTCTCCGACAACCTTTACATTTCTTTTTTCGACTGAACTAAATGTTACCTTGGTGGTGCTAGAATGTAAGTCACAGCCACTGACATTTCCAGCAGGCAATAATAAGGGGCGGAGCTCGAGGCCTGAGGATCTTCTGAATGGGGTAGGTCTGCATCAGGCAGTAGCTCCCTTCCAAATTTGGAAATTTAGGTACTTGTGTTAACAGCCATAAGAAGTTCTGGGCTCTTAAGGGAGCCGTGTAATTAGATTACACTCACCTGGATAATCCCTTTTTGCATCAACTGTGTCATATAACATAATGTAGTCACAGGAATGATATCCCATTCACAGGTTCAGGGGGATAAAGGGTATGGAATCTCTTGTGGGAGCAGGTAGGGCATTTTTAGAATCCTGCCTACCACATTCTGGTTCTGCTGCTGGGAGTCAAGACAGCATTTAAGAACAAGTGATCAGATGAGAATGACTCTCCTGGGGATATGTTTTCCCAGGCTTCGTTGGCATTAATTGCTAAGTAGGTTTAGGTAACATTTGCAGTGGGTCTTATGGTCCTTAACATGTACAATTTACCCTCATGCCATGGTTCTCACAGTGTGGGCGCAGGACCAGCCTCATCAGCATCATCTGGGACCTTGTCAGAAATGCAAATTGGGGGGGCGCCTGGGTGGCTCAGTTGGTTAAGCGGCCGACTTCGGCTCAGGTCATGATCTCGCGGTCTGTGAGTTCGAGCCCCGCGTCGGGCTCTGTGCTGACAGCTCAGAGCCTGGAGCCTGTTTCAATTCTGTGTCTCCCTCTCTCTGACCCTCCCTGGTTCATGCTCTGTCTCTCTCTGTGTCAAAAATAAATAAACGTTAAAAAAAAAAAAAGAAATGCAAATTGGGGGTCGCGTCCCAAACCTACTCAATTAGACGCTCTGGGTTTGTGGTCCTGAGATGTGTGTCATTAACAGGTGATTCTGATGCTACTCAATTGAGAACCATTTTTCTAAAGTAAGTCCCCAGTTTCTTTCTTTCCTTCCTTCCTTCCTCCCTTCCTGCCTGCCTTCCTTCCTTCCTTCTTCCTTCCTTCTTCTTTCCTCCTTCCTTTCTTCCTTCCTTCCTTCTTCCTTCTTCCTTCCTTCCTTCTTTCCTCCTTCCTTCCTTCCTTCTTTCCTCCTTCCTTCCTTCATCCTTCCTTTGTTCCTTCATTCCTTCCCTCTCATTTCTCTGCATGTGTATGTGTGCATGTGCATAAATCAGGCCATCTCTAAAGTGACTTCTGTTTTCAACAATCTATGATTCTGTGAATATTATTAAAATGATTACAGTGTATAAACCAAAAGGCACATGTGTGCATCATCTGTGTGTGTGTGTGTGTGTGTGTGTGTGTGTGAGCTTACATACGCACAGTGGCTGAGAGCAGTCAAATCCTGGCTTCACTAATTACTAGCTGTGTAGCTGGGGCGGCTGCTTAGATTCTCTGAGGCTCAGTTTCCTCATTTATAAAAGAGGCTGTTAATAGTACCTACTTCGGAAGGGCACAAGGATCGAGTGAGAGGACATGGAATGAGTCCGTAGCCTAGTAGCTCAGTGACTGTCAGCTGTAGTTATTTTATCTTGCTACATTTAAGTGTCCCCCTTGGGTTCTTGAGGAGCTGTGTCCCTAGTAGGGCTGGAGTACCAGGCCCAAGTCAGGAGGCCCTGAAACCACTGCCCGGATACTAAGGATTAGCTGAAGGTCAAGATGAAACTTCTCTGATTCTCAGGGTCAGTTTAAGTCATCCCACTACAAAGGGAGTCATTTAGGTAGAGTGTGTACGTAATCCTGTGGCTGCCTCAGTGTCCTCCCCTGGGAAGCTTGAGGAGATCACAACATAGAATCAGCTGAAATGTGGAGAAAAGAAGCTGCAAACAGTGGGCCTTTGTTATCTGTGTGTGTCTGTTTATATGTCTGTTTATTTTTGTTTTTTAACTTGTTGCTTTTCTTTGTTTTGCATCTTGAAAGGAGCAGAAATAATTAAGGCCTGGAAGAGGGTCAGGATGTGCCTCTGTGAGGAAGCATGTCAGGTGGGACACCCCTCATCCCCCCCCCCACCCGACTTCACGGGACCCTCATCCCACCCCGACTTCACGGGCCTCACCAGTCAGGCTTCGAGGGATCTCCCCAGAGCTCGCTAAGAGGCCTGAATAAAGATGAAGACCTCGTTGAGCCAGACACAGGGAGAGAGAAGAGGCCCCTCAGCAGGGTCTGCTTCCTCCAAGGGGAGCTCCACACTCCTCAACCTTCTGGGTCATCCTCCGTGCGCTGATGTGGGAGGGAACGCAGAGGCCACCCAGTGTGAATTGCTGCTGTCTGAAATGGAAGCCATTCTCCCACGCGTAGGCAGGCAGTGACATGAGGGGCTGAGCCCCACAGCTGCTCCCCACCCGCAGCCTGTTCCCAGGCACCACATGGCTCCTTTAAGCTTCTATGCCACCAAGAGAGTGGCCCAGCCTGGGAGACACTGCTCTGCTAACAACCGCTAATAACCACAGGAACTCTCCCGGTGGGATGCGGATGCTGGCCTGGTCCTCTTCAGCCCCAGGAAGAGGAGTTAGAGCTTGCCGATATGTGCGCTACTCGAGGTGGGTCTCTGGCTGAGGTCTTAAGCGGCTGCCATATGTCCACCAGTCTTATGCAGGAGGTGAGCTCCCCCAGTGAGAGCTCTTAGGACTGCAGACCGGCCAGGTTCCTGGAAGGCCTCACCATTCACAGTTAGAGGCCCAAAGGTGCACTCATAACCGTTCTTGCCATCCAACACTTCTCGTATTCCTCGTTAATGTGTCTGCATATTAATCCACTTGGTCCCCTTCATGCAGACCAACGTTGACCAGTGTGGGGAGTGATTACAGATACTGCCTTCTCCCCTCTGTTGCTCCAGAAAGCCCGTCAATAATTTGATTCCAGTTAGCTGGAACCCTGGGTAACAGAACATTCTGCAACGCTAAACAATGTTTATAAAATGTTTATAAACAAAATTTGGAAACCAACACCCAGCATCCTGAGGATATATTTTTTAACTGGTGCTGAGTAAAAAAGTGTTAGAAAAAAAAAATGAAGTCCGTAGCACAATATAACATATGAAAATAAAAGATCCATACACAAAACAATACTCCTAAAACTACAATGATATTTTTCACATTGATGTGGTTGCCTGTTTGGAGTAAAGAGATTAGCGCTAGGAATGGAGAAAGCAGGGAGAGGGGAGGAGAGGGGGTGGAGCGGGGAGGAGGGGAGTGGGGGAGGAGGGTGCAAGGGAGGGAAGAGGAAAAGGGAGGGGGAAAGGGGGGAGAGAGGAGGAAGGGGCGGGGGAGGGGAGGGGAAAAACTTGTAATGATGATAGCCAACTATGTCTCAAGGAGTATGAGTAACTCTATCCTCTAGAATGAAGTTACAAAACAAAAGGAAAGAGAAGAAGCAAGCCCTCGACTTGTCATTTCACTTTACAGATGGAGACAACCAAGGCTCAGAAGCATGAATTCTTTGGCTCTGAGGTTTCACGGCCATCAGGGGCAGAAACCAGGTATTTTGACTCCCCCTTCACTGCTCTTTCTACTATGTCACACTGCTGCACAAGTATTTACAATACCTTGATTCTTGCCCTTCTAATGAGTAATTAATTCGGTTATAGTTTTAACAAGAGAGGTTGATCATCGCCGGTCCAACTCATACCTTCTCCTCCTGGAAGCTACCCCACGCTGCGCCAAGACAGTAGCCCTGCTGGCCACCAGACGACCTAGCCCTCCTCCTCTTGAGGTGGGCATCTGAAGCAAGGGCAGCCTTTCCACAGATAGGGGGAAGGCTGGCCAACCATCCTGGTTTGTGTTGGACTGGGGGGTTCCCAGAAGGCAGGAATTTCAGTGCTAATTCCAGAAAAGTCCTGAGCCAACTAGGACAGGTTGTTCCCTCAGGCAGGAAGGGACTTATGACCTGTGAGCTCGGGTTCCAAACCACAGAATAGGCAATCAGGTTCTCAGAAATGGGCAAACTAAAAGACTGGGCCTGTCACCTGAAATAGAAGGGCCATGACATGGAAAAAGGGCAAGGAGGGTTGAAGAGCTGCCGTGTTGATCACATGGAAACAAAACTTACGAGCAGAAACTGTGAACAAGTAGAGGACACTGACTGTATTTTAGGAAAACTGACTTTCAGTAGCTTCTTCCTTAAAAACCACCGTGGCCAATTGCAGATCCTTGTGGAGACTCTTTCCAGATGCTTCTGTTTGCTGCTGCTGCTGCTTCTGCTTTCATTGCCAAGGAAAGGGCTACAGCAGACTCTTCCGTATTAAAGCAAGTTCTCTCCAAATCATGCTGCTTATCTTCCGAATTGAAACGAAATGAGCAAAATCCAGCACACTTAGCAATTTCAAGTTGGGAAACCCCAGAGTGACTCTTCCTGACTCCCACCTCACATTTTTGGAGCTCAGGAAGCTCCTTAATCAGCCAAAGCTGAGGTAGCAGACTGTTTTTCCCAAAGAGAGCCGTGACAACATTTCCCATCTCTCATCCTCTTCTAAACACCGTCTTATTTGACACCCTGTGGCTACTGTGAATGTTGGCTGCTGATGGCTCACAGCTGATCCCAGTCCAGAGACTTGCCCTTGGCCCATGGGAGCCTTGTCTCTCAGAGGAATATGCCGACCCCCCCCCCCCAAAGGGAACACCCAGCCCAAGCCAAGCTGACACAGGGGTACAAAAGGCCAGCCTCACTGCGTCACAGAGGACCAATCCAGTGGCACGATTCTTGCTTCACTACTTGGTGGGATCAGGCTGTCTCTTGTCTCCAGCTGAGGCCACATCCTTGCTGAGCGTCCCCCCCACCTTGCACCCCTTTTTTCTTTCCTCGCTCCTTTCCCCGTGTAAGTACTTCCTTAACTAAGAATCCCCCACTCAACGGTATTTCTGGAGATCCCAACCCAGGACACGCTTCCGGGGAAAGTAACAATTGTGCACTTTCGACTGAAATCTATGTGTGATTTTTTTGTGATTGGCTATTAGCTTCATTTAACAGCATTTATTGGCGACCCATGATACACAGAAAGTGTGGAATAAGGCCTGGCTTTTACAGTCAAGGAATTTATATTGTAGTAGGGAGGACTTACAAGTAACCACAAACTCTACTCGAAGATAGAATTCAATATGAACGACAACAAAGTTAAAAACCTAATTCTGGAATGTAGAGAAAGGGGTGCTTGATTTTGACTTGGAGAATCAGGAAAGAAATATACACGGGGAGGTGGCATTTCAACGGAGACTCCAAAGGCGGTAGCATTTTGGTAGCCAGAAGACACAAGGAAGGACATTCCAAAGGTGGGAACAGTGTGTAAAAGGCACATATTCCCGGGATGCATGCTGTATTCTCTACACACCGGAGAAGCAGTCTGTCTGCTACAGTAAATTTGCTTATCTCTGTTCTGTCCAATAAGTGTTGAGCCGATTTTTTTTTTTTTTTTAAGGTTTAACTCTCAGAGGGCAATATTATTTCTCTTATTTGTGTGTTTCTGGAAGGAAGCCCTATTACAGCCCCAAATATTGATAACCGAACCATGAGGTGTTACTTTCGGCAGCCACCAGAGGGACCTCCTAATGGTAAAAATGGCTCTACAGGAATGACAAGAGCCTTCTGCTGGCCTCATTACCCTTCAGTTAGCATCAGCCATAGACAGGAGAAGCCCAGTCTGATGTCTACTCTAAAGCGCCTCCCTCCAGGCAATCACTACCTCTGAGCCCCAAACCGAATCTATTTGGACATCTGCCTTTGAGCCTGTCGGCCATACCCCACGGGAGCAAGACCCTGCTACAGCCTGCATCCAAGTACCATTTTGTCCCAGAGCCTTTCTTATTCATTTTCACATATGCACAAGTTGGGGCTTTGCACAAAGGAAGTCAAGCTGTAAAATAAAATTTTATCTTCCTGCTCTGCCAGTCTCTTCCCAACGAGAATGGATCCCAGTCAAGTTAGAAACTTTTCAAGCAGGTGTTCAGGACCAAAATACATGAGTTGGCTCCAATGGCTACAGGCCTGTGACTTTTTCACAGCCCTGCAAGGAGACCACAGCAAGAAACTGAAAAGACCCTAAAGGAGGGTATTATCTAGGAAAGTCGGCGATTCACCCAGAGGCACACTCCCAGTCTGCTTTGCCACAGAAGGGTCGGTGTGCGTGGACGACCTAACTGTCCATCTCTCCGGGAGATTGCATGTGATCTTCCTTGGTATCTTTCTCTGCTTTGCTACTTTTTCTATGCCTTTCAGTCATTTCGCGGCTTAACTTTATTCGCCATCTCAGACTCCTCATATGTTTTTCTTTATTCCCTCCTCTTCCTTCAGACTTTCTTCCTGAATTAACTGACTAGAAGGAGGCCAAGATCCACATCTACGCGAAAATGAGGTTTAGGTTTTTTGCTTGTTTTATTGACGTATAACTGATCCACTACATTATATTCGTTTCAGGCATGCCACATAATGATATGACATTTGTGTACATTGCAAAACGGTCACCACAATAAGTGTCCTTAATATCCATCACCATCCATCGTTACAATTTTTTTTCTTGTGATGGATTTACTCCCAGCAACTTTCAAATATGCAGTACGATGTTACCAAAGAAGTCACTCAACTCCAAAGCTGGGCAAGTACAATGTGTGGTGGGCAACTGGCTGAGTGATGCTGGTATCTTACTCACTATTTCAAAACACCCCATATCTTTGTGGCAGCTCCCCCACCCCCCACCGTTGCCTTCCCTCTATCTCAGAGAAGTCTCTTCTTGCTAAGCCCCTTTCCACCTGGGTTATAATCTTATCTCTTCCCTTAACTAGCCTGTCTCCCCCTACCTAGCCTCTCCCCACCGATCTCCAGACACTAAAACCCTCTCCTTTCTTCCCTACCTCATGCTGTCTTCCACAGCCATCCAACTATTGCCCCAAACTTCGCGAAAAATCGTTGGCACAGTGTGCCTCCATATCCTCCCTCCTGAATAATCCCTACACTTCCCTCCCCCACCCCCACCCCCACCATTCCAGGGGAAATTTCTCTGGCCCCGACAGTCTGAGCCAGGAAACTTTCTACAGCCCTTAACTTCCGGCGCGGGGCGGGGGAGGGGCGGGGGCGGTTCTGTAACATCTCACACCATCTATGGCACCTCAGCACCTGAGAAGGCACAGACTCCTCCCCTTGAGACTCTGCTCTCCTCTCTTCGCTGGCTCCTCCCCCTACTTGTGAAAGGCACGCTTTGCTGAGAAAGAGCTTCCAGATTTCTTACCCTTCCCTCACCATCTCCAGGACCTCACTTGCCAAAGCCCTGGGCAGTGTGTCAGGGTAGGTCCTAGGGAGGCATTTTTATGCCGAAATGTAGCCTTTTGTAAGACGTATGTAGCCTTATATAAGGTGCCGGTGTAAAGCAGGTTTTCGCTGTTTAACAAACAGGGTCACCTGGGCCTTGTTCCCCTCGCCATGCATTTGCATTTGCTGTAAGACTTGCAGGGAGAGCCCCGTGCAGGCTCAGAGAAGGTTCAACAATGCAGGGTGGGTTAACCATTCACCTCCCTCCTGCCAAGGCCAGCAGAGAGGTGGCCCCAGCCCTGGTGCTCCTGACACACGTTTTGAGACTCTCCCTGCACCAGCGAGCAGCCAAAGAAGCCAGAAGGCAAACAGGTATTCATAATGCTCTTTGTTGCTGGGATTCTGTTCAAAAACAAGCAGAAGAATTCAGAGAAAATCACGAGTCTCGCCCTGTCCTCATAAGTATCTATCTGGGTCTAAGAAAAACTTGTAGACTTAAGAGGAAACCATAACACCTCAACATTAGCTTCCCCACCCCCCCCAACCCCCAGTGGTTGTTGTCATTGTTGTTATGATTATTGTTATGTAATGCTGAAAAGTCAGAAACGTGGAAACTGCAGTGAAAATCTATATACCACCCCCCCACCTTCTTCAGCAATTATTAATATCTGCCAGGTCTGTTTCATCTCGCTGTTTTTGTGTGCATTTTTAAAAACAATTCTGTGCATTACTCAGCACTCACCACGGTAAGTGTAGTCACCAGCTGTCACCACACAGCCTTATTACACTATTGTTGACTCCCATATTCCCTATGTGGCACTTTTCATCTCTGTGCCTCATTTATTTTAGAGTGGAAGTTATAATCTCCTTCACCTGTTTCACCCACCCTCTCACCCCACCTCCCCTCTGGTCTCTGTATTTATTAGTCTGTTCCTATGTTTTGTCTGGTTTTGTTTTGTTTTTTAGAGTCCACATAGAAGTCATATGATATTTGTCTTTGTCTGACTGCTTTCACTTAGCATTATAGCCTCAAGTTCCAACCCTGTTGCAAATGGCAAGATTTCATTCTTTCTAATGGCTGAATAATATTCCATTGTGTGTGTATACCACATGTTTATCCACTCCTCTGTCAATGGACACTGGGCTGCTTCCATATCTTGGCTATTGTAATTAATGCTACAGTAAGCATCTGGGTGTATATAGCTTTTCAAATTAGCGTTTCTGTTTTCTTTGGGCACATAGCCACTGGTGGAATTACTGGATCCTATGGCATTTCTATGTTGAATTTTTTGAGGAACCTCCATACAGTTTTTCAGAGTGGCTGTATCAATTTACATTCCCACCAGCAGTGCTCGGGTTTCCTTTTTCTCTACATCTTCACCAGTGCTTGTTATTTCTTGACTTTGTTATACTGGCTATTCTGACAGATGGAAGCCAGTATCTCATTGTGGGTTTGGTTTGTATTTCCTTGATGATGAGTGATGTTGAGCATCTTTTCATATGCATGTTGGCTATTTGGATATCTTCTTTGAAAAGATGCCTGTTCAGATCCTCTGCTCATTTCTTCATTGGATTGTTTGGGGGTTTTTGGTATTGAGTTGTGCAAGTTCTGTATATGTTTCAGATGTTAACACCTTATCAGATATGTCATCTGCAAATATCTTCTCCCCTTTAGTAGATTGCCTTTTCTTTTTGGTGATGGCTCCCTTCATCGTACAGAAGTTTTTTATTTTGATGTAGTCCCAATACCTTGCTTTTGTTTCCCTTGCCTGAGGAGATGGTGTTGCTCAGCAGATACCTGAGAGATTACTGCCTGTTTCCTTTTAGAGGTTTTATGGTTTCAGGTCTTACATTTGGGTCTTTAATCCATTTTGAGTTTATTTTTGTGTATTATGTAAGAAAGGGGTACGTGTTTTTGTTCTTACTGAACCATTGGAAAGTAAGTGGTAGACGTCATGATATTTTGATCCTAAATACTTCAGCTAAGAATATACCTAAGAATAAGGACATGCTTCTCTCCAACCACAAAAACATGATCATACCTAAGAAGATTAACAATCATTCTGTAATATTATCTAAGAGCCATGCCCTATTAAAATTTTCCCAATCATCCTAAGAATCTTTTATAGCTTTGTTTTCACTAAATTAGAATTCAGCTGAGATTGACACATTACAGTTTGTCATTATTTCTTTTTAGTCTACTTTTTAAAAGTTTTTACTGATGTAAAATTAACGTAATTTTAACATATCCATTTTAAGTGTGCAGTTTGATGAGTTTTGGAATAAATATATATATATATATTTTTGAAATATATATGGGGCGCCTGGGTGGCTCAGTCAGTTAAGCATCCAACTCTTGGTTTCGGCTCAGGTCATGATCTCACAGTTCATGAGATCCAGCCATACATTGGGCTCTGTGCTGTTAGCACAGAGCCCGCTTGAAATTCTTTGTCTCCCTCCCTCTCTGCTCCTCCCCTGTTCATGAGCATGCACATGCGTTCTCTCTCTCTCCCTCTCTCAAAATAAATAAACATTTTTTTAAAAGAAATACATACACACATACACACACACACGCACACACACACACACACCTTTACAACATCCACTCCAAACAAAATATAGAAAATGTTCCCTGGGGCACCTGGATGGCTCAGTCAGTTGAGCGTCCGACTTCAGCTCGGGTCATGATCTCATGTTTCCTGAGTTCAAGCCTATGTTGGGCTCTGTGCTGACAGCTCAGAGCCTGGAGCCTGCTTCAGACTCTGTGTCTCCCTCTCTCTCTGCCCCTCCCCTGCTCATGCTCTGTCTCTCTCTGTCTCTCAAAAATAAATAAAGATTAAAAAAATTTTTTTAATAAAAAAAAAGAAAATGTTCCCTCATGCCACCTTTGCAACCAATCACCCCTTCCCACCCTGGCCCAGGCAACCACTGATTTGAATTTTATTACTGTAGATAGCTCTGCCTGACCAAGAACTTCAGAAGTCCACTAATACAGCTTATATTCTTGTGTATCTGACTTCTTTTGCTCAGCATAATATTTTTGAAATCCACCATATTGTTGGGTATAGGAGTAGTTTGTACCTTTTTGTTGCAGAGTAATATTCCATTATATGAATATTACCCGTTTGTTTATCCATCCACCCATTGCTGAACATCTGGATTATTTTCAGTTTTAAGCTATTATGATTAGCTACTATGAACATCCATGTATGAGTCTTTTTGTCGACCTATGTCTTCATTTCTCTTGGGTAAAAATCTAGAGGTAGGATTGCTGGATCATGTAGTTAATGAACGTTTAACTTTATAAGAAACTGCTGAAGTGTTTCCCAAAGTGTTTCAACATTTTACGCTCTTACTGGGAACATATGAGACTTCTAGTTTCTCTACATCCTCACCAGTGCTTAATACTATCTTTTGCTTTTTGGCATTTTATGGGGTGTGTAGTGATCTCAGGGTGGTTTAAAATTTTTTAACATTTATTTATTTGTGAGAGTGAGAGAGACAGAGCATGAGCAGGGGAGGGGCAGAGAGAGAGGGAGACACAGAATCCGAAGCAGGCGCCAGGCTCTGAGCTGTCAGCCCAGAGCCTGACACAGGGCTCGAACTCACGGACTGCGAGATCACGACCTGAGCCGAAGTCGGACACTCAACCGACTGAGCCACCCAGGCGCCCCCTTTTTTTTTTCTTTAATCTTTTTTTTTAAACATCAGCACGGTTTAATTTGTACATCTCAGATCGCTAGGGAAGCTGGACATCTTCTCATGTGTCTATCGCTCATATATATAGTACAGCTGACCCTTGAACAACATGGGCTTGAAGTGGGCAGGTCCACGTTTATGCAGATTTCTTACAATATAGTAAATGCATTTTCTCTTCCGTATGATTTTCCTAACATTTTCTTTTCTCTAGCTTACTGTATTATTAGAATACAGTACATAATACATATAACATACAAAATATGTGTTAATTGGCTGTTGATGTTATGGGTTAAAGCTTCGGGTCAACAACAATAAGCTATCGTAGTTAAGTTTTGGGGGAGTCAAATGCTATACACAGATTTTTGACCACACAGGGGATGGCGTCTCAGCCCCCATGTTGTTCAAAGGTCAACCGTCTGTTAAAATATTTGCCCTTTAAAACTTGGGTTATTCGTTACTGATGTGTACCTATGCATTTTTGCCAGGTTTATTCATTATTGTTTGTTTGTTTGTTTGTTTGAGAGAGAGAGTGGGAGTGCAAGCTAGGGAGAGGGGCAGAGACTAAGACAGAATCTCAAGCTGGCTCCATACTCAGCATGGAGCCCACTGCAGGGCTTGATCTCACAACTGTGGGATCATAACCTGAGGCATAATCAAGAATCAGACACTCAACAGACTGAGCCACCCAGGCTCAGTTTTATGCATTATTGCCCCATAAACGCCCCAGTTTTATGTATGATTAATATTTTCCTCCAATGACTTGGGCTTTTCATTTTCTTAATGGTGTGTTTTGAGGAGAAGTTTTTATTTTTGATAAAGTCCAATTTATCAATATTTTCTTTTAAGATTGGTACTTTGTTTATATCCTGTCTATGAAACCCTTGCCTACCCCAAGATTAGAACGATTTTCTTCTTTGTTTTTTCTAGAAATATTGTAGTTTTAGCTTTTACATGTAGCCCTATAATCCATTTAATTTTTATATATAGTGTAAGACAGGAGTTAGGAATTTTTTCATACATATATCCATATCTTCTAGCACCATTTGTTGAAAAGAATATATTTTTCCCATTGGATTACCTTAAAAAAATAAATTGGCGACACCTGGGTGGCGTAGTCTGTTGAGCATCCTACTCTTGGCTTCAGCTCTGGTCATACTCCAAGGGTCATGGGATTGAGTCCCACATCAGGATCCATGCTAAGCATGGAGCCTGCTTGGGATTCTCTCTGTCTCTCTCTCTCTCTCTGTCTCTCTCTCTCTGTCTCTCTCTCTCTGTCTCTCTCTCTCCCCCCATCCCTCCCTCTGCTCCTCTCCCCCACTCATGTTATCTCTCTCTCTCTCTCTCTCTCTCTCTCTCTCTCAAAAAGAAGAAAAATAACATGCAAAATAAGTTGATCATAGATATATGGATCTACTTCTGGACTCTAACCCATTGTCTATCCCATGCCAATATCACAACAATTACCAAGGTGTTATAGTAGCTCTTGAAATCAACGTGTAAGCCTTCCACATTTGTTCTTTTCCAGAATTATTTTAAATCTTCTGGTCCTTTACATTTTCATATAAATTTTATAATAAGCTTCCTGGTTTTTATTTTTTTAAATGCCTGTTGAGATTGTAAGTGGGTTTACTTTGAATCTATAAATCACTGGAGAAAACTGACATTTTGCCAACATTGATTCTTTGAATCTCTGAACATGGAAAATCTGTCCATTCATTTAGAGCTTGTTCAATTTCAACAGTGTTTTGTTGTTTTCAGTACACTATGTGTGTGTACACATATATACATTTATATATAAATTTATCTGAAACATTTTTTGACATTGTAAATAATACTTAATTTCCCACTTGTTTGTGCTGAAATACAGACATACAGTTGCTTACTGTATATTGACCTTGTGTTTTCCGTCCTTACTAGATTCACTTTTTGGTTTCCGTAGCTTTTCTGTGAAATTCTGAGGGTTTTCTATGTTCACAACCATGTTTTACTTCTTCCTTTTCAATGTGTGGGCTCTTTCTTCCCTTGCCTGTTTGCACTGGCTAGGACCACAGCAGAACGTTCACTAGAAATGGTGAAAGAAAACTTCCTTCCTTGTTTCTGATCTTAGGTGGGAAATATTTGGTCATTTACCAAAAAGTTTATTACAGAAAAAGAAAAGGATTCAGAAAAAATCATTTTACAAAACTCAAAAAATCCATTCATGATTAAAGTTCTTGGTAAACTTGGAATAAAGAGTCAAAGGTATCTATCCTTGTTGTCCTCTTTAAATATGGTTAAGTTTTGTTTTCACGGATAGTTAATTTATACATGGATTAACTTGATTCTTTGAAGACCTACTTTTTTTTTTTTTTTAATGTTTTACTTTAGTTTTTGAGAGACAGACAGAGACAGACCGCAAGCAGGGGAGGGGTAGAGATAGAGGGAGATACAGAATCCAAAGCAGGTTCCAGGCTCTGAGCTGTCAGCACAGAGCCCAACGCGGGGCTCAAACACTGTGAGATCACGACCTGGGCTCAAGTCAGACGCTCAACCGACTGAGCCACCCAGGCGCCCAGAAGACTTACTTTTAAGCTTCGTTGAGATAGATCTAGAGTAGCTAGTTAGTCCTAATCCTGAGGTGTGGCCTTTTTGATAGTCTACTCAAAGTCCTTGGTGTTCCGTGAGGCCTTTCCCCTCTGGCTGGTCAAAATTCAATCATCTCCCAACTCTGTGTGAGCTCCAGGAGTTGTTATGGGCTCCACGGTACCCTTTCTTTCCTGGATGGTGGTGTTTTGGCCAGGCTGGTGCTGTCTCCCCCAGACACATGCACAACCTGGTATTTAGCCAAAGACTCAGAGAGGATCCCGTGGCCCGAAACCCCTTCTTTGGTTAGTTTCTTCCTCAAAAAATATTCACTGGTGGAAATTCCAGCTGCCTCAGCCTCCCCACTCTCCAATGATCTGTCTCGTCAGCTCTGTGAGAACTCTGTATTCTGTTTGTGTCCCCCTCCCTGGGTTGGGAAATGCAAATGCCTCTGGTAGGAAGCCTGGATGACTGTAGACTCACTTTGTTTGTTTCCTTTCTCTCAGAAAGCCCAGCCCTGTGCTGCCAATCATTTCACGTCTGAGAACAATTATTTAATATGTCTCATCTGCTGCTCTAATTGTGTGTGACAGAGTGGCCAGCCAGGACTACTTACTCTGTCATTGGTTGGAGTACAAGAGTCACTGGTCTCTTAATTTAGAACAGGGGTCAGCTAACTTTTTCTGAAAGGGCAGGAGAGTAAACACTGCAGGTTTGTAGGCCACACTGTTTCTGTTGCAATCACTCAACTGTGTCACTAGCACAAAAGCAGCCACACACACTACGTAAGCGAATAAGCATGACAGCGTTCCAATAAAATTTTATTTACAAAAATAGACCGCTGACCCGTGGGTCATAGTTTGGCAGCCTTTGATCTAGAACAGGACCTTGGCCTGTTTTTCCCTGCATGACATAGACTCTTTCAAGTGTCCAAGCCAGTCATCTTATTGAATTCCCCCAATTCTGGGTGCATGTAGTTATTTTCTCAAGGTATTGTGTGACACGTTCCTTCATCCCCTGTGTGTGGTGTGTGTGTGTGTGTGTGTGTGTGTGTGTGTGTGTGTGTGTGTGTTTTAAATAAATTGTTAATAATTAGGTCAAGAAGCTTCATGAAAGGGTAAATGTGTTTTGGCAAGAATTTGTCTTAGGTAATATTGGGAAGATTCACTTCTAAAAAAGCATCGTCAAAATCGGTACAACGGTGCTTCGATGACTGATGAATTCCTCCGCTCACCCATTCCTCCTCCATCCATTGGGGATCCGTCGTGGGCTCACCCTTTGCCATGTGCATCTCTGAGTGCCCTGAAAGGCCCAGTGAGGTGGTCCAGCCTGCCCTCAGTGGGGTGGGGCAGGACAGGACAGGACTGTTGGGTGACAGAAACCACAGTGCTGAAAAGCCAATGCCTCACTCTGTCTTTCTGGGCCAGGGCCAAAGGGCTTGCTTGATCGGAAGTAGCTGTAAAAATTCACCAGCCCCTCAGACTCAGTGAAATAGAAAGAATCTCTTGGTGAGGTCCAACCTGCATTTTTAACCAGTTCCATTGTTAAAAATAGGTCAAAGGAAAGTAGATGTGATGAAAGTCCCTTCCTAAGGGGTGGGGAGCCATCCACCTGGGAGGTGGCTGCATTTCCCAGGACTTACCAGAAAGGCAGACACGCCTTACAGCCCAGGGGTCAGGCAGCCCTTTAGGTATGGGAGAAGAAGCCTCTTGGCCTCAGGGACAGTGGCGATTTAAAAATATGTCCACAAATTCTCTGAGACACCTCCCTTGAAAAGGTGGAGTTAATTCCTCTCTCCTTGAGTGTGGGCCGGCCCCAGTGACTTGCTTCTCACAGACAGAATGGGCCAGACATGATGACGTTTGGAGTCAAGACGAGATCCTGAAAAGCACTGAAGCTTCCTCCTGGCTTTCTCTGAAATCTCTTGCTCTGAGGGAAGGCAGGCATCACATTGCAAAGACACTCCAGCAGCCCTGTGGCTGTCCCCGTGGAGAGGAACTGAGGCCTCTCGACAACAGCCAGCATCAGCCCTATGAGAGACCATCTCAGAATTGGGCTCGTCAGCCCCTGTCAAGTCATGCCAGAGGCCTGTGACCCCGGCTGACATCTTGACTGCAACCTCAAGAGAGGCCATAGGCCCAAGCAACTCAGCTGAACTGCTCCTGAATTTCTGACCCACCGAAACACGAGAGACAATATATTTTTATTGTCATGGTAAGCTTGTTGTCCTGGGGTAATTTGTTATGTGGCAACAGGTAACTATTACAGGGGCTTTGCACACAGTTCTGGACTGCTACTGAGTGAGCCCCCTGTGCCACTCCAGTTGAGGCAGCCAGCTTGAAAACAACACCATGCAGGGTTGTGCATGCTGTCCCGTTTGACGCATGTGTCTTCTCAACTGGCTGCTGACCTCACAGTGAAATTCCCAGGCAGAAACCTACACCGAGCTTCCAAAGAATCAGGAATTGGGGCATCCACTCCCCGGGGGTACTATGCTTGGAGATGACGCCATTGCCCCTTCCTTACCCACAGAGTGTTCTTTTGAGACTTCTGTCTGAATGGAAGGCAGCTGGGCAGCCCCACTCCTGGCAGGGGAACAGCTTTTCTAAATGTAGAGCCAACGGCACATATGGGTATCAGAACCAGCACCTTTATTTCATTAACACCATGTTCCGACAGAATCAACTGACTGGCCATGATTTTGAAAAATAATGAAACGATGCTTTGGTGCCAAATTACCCCAGTCAACTCAACAGGAACTACGAGAGCAGGTTAAAATGTAAGTGATCACGAGTACTTTTTGGATTAGAGTGAGTTTGGGAATGAGGGAGCAGAGTACAGTCCTAATGATGACTCCTTGTTGATGGAGTTCGTATCTGACATCTCTGTGGAAGGTAAGAATGAAAAGTGACTTTGCTCGAATCAACAAAGATTTGAGTTAAAAATTTTTTTTTCAGTTAGGCTAGAACCCAGGAAACAATGGGCAACGTACGGAAATAGTTCACAGAAAAGAAGATTCAAAAAGCTCTTGATATTTGAAAAAATTCCCAATTCCACTCACAAGGAAATGTAAATTAGAACTGCCCTGAAATAGGATCTCTCACCTTTCAGATGGGCCAAAATCCAAAAGTTGGATTTGGGTAACACATTCTGGTGTTGAAGTGGTAACGAAATAGGCGCCTGTGTATGTTGCCGATCAGAGTATAGAAGGGCACACACCTCGTGGAGGAAAATGTGGCAGCATCTAACACAATGACCTATGCATTGACTGTTGAGAATGGCACCATTCCTCGAGGCTGGCACTGAAGACATACCTTCTCTGGTCACAAGCACTGTAAGCACAAGGTCATTCACTGTGATATTATCTCTAACATTAGAAGATTAGAAATGATCTAAATGTCCATAATTAGAGGAATGGTTGAATAAACTACAGTGTATTCACACACGAGGGGGCCATGTAGCTGTACCAAAAAAGGAGAAAGATCCCTACGTATGGAGTCATTGTCACGAGACCTTGTTAGATGAAAAAAGCAAGATGCAGAGCAGTGTATGTTTGTGTGTGTGTGTTGTGTGTACATATATATATACACATCTATAAAATTAGCATATCGTAAACTACATGCTATAGTATTTTATACCGTATATATTGGTACATATTTTGCAATATGTATTCGTATTCATATATAAAACATATATATAAATATGTATTGCAAAATATATATCAACAAAAAAAAACACTGGAGGGGTGCCTGGGTGGCTCAGTCAGTTAAGCATCCGACTTCGGCTCAGGTCATGATCTCGCGGTCCGTGAGTTCGAGCCCCGCGTCGGGCTCTGTGCTGACAGCTCAGAGCCTGGAGCCTGTTTGAGATTCTGTGTCTCCCTCTCTCTCTGACCCTCCCCCGTTCATGCTGTCTCTCCCTGTCTCAAAAACAAATAAACGTTAAAAAATAAAAATAAAAAAAACACTGGAAGGAGACAGCTGAAACTAACGGAAGGAATAATGACCTAGATGGGGTTGATGGAAAAGGGTAGGTGAGAAAAAGGATACAACCAAGACTTTTCGATGCACACCTCTTAATATAGTATATGCTTTACGTGTTCAAAAACTGAATTAAAAAACAAAACTGGGCGCACCTGGGTGGCTCGGTTGGTTAAGGTGTCCGACTCTGGCTCAGGTCATGATCTCACAGTTTGTGAGTTTGAGCCCTGCATAGGGCTCTGTGCTGACAGCTCACAGCTTGGAGCCTGCTTCAGATTTTGTGTGTCCCTCTCTCTCTGCCCCTCCCCTGCTCATGCACCGTCTCTGTCTCTCAAATATAATAAAGTTAAAAAAAAAAAAAAAACTAACCCTAAATGTCAATGGAGATTAGTGACCCAAATTGTATATCAAATTAGTGATACAAAGAAAAATAATTATTTAAGTGACTTCCAATGTACTGCTCTAAATTTACATTTGTGCTTAGCGAAATCAATTTTAAGGATTTAAAAAACTTCAAAAATCTTTCAGTTTATTCGTTAGTTTCATTAGTAGTAATACCGAATGACAATTCAAATGGAGAAAGAATCCCAAAGCCAGGAATCTACTATGGAAAGAGGAGACACTTCTAGGAGCTGGACTGTGATTCTAGTTCCCTTCTGGGGCTGAAGGGCACCCCCTGAAATGGGCCAGGGCGGGAACGGAGCAGTGACCAGCCGATGGCCACATATAACTGGGCATCAAGGTCCCTTTAGCAAAGGTGCACAGCCATAAAGGGCACAGGCGTCGTGAAGGACATCAGGCTCTGCCAGCCTGCACCAGCGGGACCTGAGATAACCTGTTACTGCTCCCAGGGCAGCAGGGAGCAGACACAGGAGGGAAGAAGCTTGGCCTGGCCTAGCACCTGTCAGACCCGGGCTTCTGCCCCAACCCTGCAGGTCCCCAGGAGAGAGCCGCCGGTGGGGAGGCTCCTTCCTAGCAACTTTACTGCCTGAGCACCAGGAGGGAGGAGGAAAGTTCCAGAGCCTGAGAAGAGAATCTTGGAGGCACGTTAGTGCCTCATGGCTTTTAAATAAGTGTCGTCTGAGTGGTTTGGCACACAACAGCAGTGGTGGCTCATCTACCCACCCCGCTCACCCTGCCGAACTTCTGGCCCCTTCAGGCCCAAGCAGCCTCCAGAAAGCAGCCAGAGTGGTTAAATCACTGACCCCATCTCAGCCCTGGCAGGGCAGGGGCACTCTCCTGAGTGAGGTGGGGGACAGATATCCTTTCCAAGCAGTCACATGCTTCACCCAGCTGGAATCTCCCCCATCCCCGCAAAGCATTTCCTACTAGGGAAAGCTGCAGGCAAGCCTTCTGCTCTGTTCTTGTTGTGGCCCTCAGGCTGGTGGCAGCATGCATGATGCTCCAGGAATCCAAGCTATGCAAGATCCCAGGAGTGCGCGTGGCATGAAGCAGACTGACCATGCATGGTTCCCCACCAACAGTCAGAGGACATTTCACCCCTCTGGCCCGCCCACCACCCCCACAGCATGCTTCCCAGCTCGTCTCTTCTTTGGAGAAGTTCCTACAGCAGAGGCTGGAGGATCAGGGTGTCCCATGTCCAGCGTGGCAGCAGGGCAGAGCCCAGCCTACCACACTGCCCAGGGAGCTCTCGTAACTGACCCGTCAGAGGCTGGGGGGCCCCTGGAGGAAGCAAGACTCCTACTGTTCTCCTACTATTTCCCACTTGGACATTGTCGAGCATTTTCCATTTCAACCTGGCTACCTTTTACCTCCACTCTGCCTCATCTTGACAGACATCGTTGATGCTTCCAGTTGTAGGCACCCAGCAGTCCTGACTTCATCCAACACGAAGAAGCAAAGATAAACCCATGCCTTCCCTAATAAATGAGTCCAAGGTCCCCCAGTCTGGAACTACCGGAAGTCTCCCTACACGAAAGGAGCGAGGGCCTCTGATGTCGTCTCCCCACACCCTCGGGGTTGTCTCCCGGATCACTGGCAGGGCTGCCTAGAAGGCTGGGCTAGAGAGACCGTGTGCAGTCCCCGTCGACACTGGGGGCTGATGGTAAACCCACATCCTTCCCTTTTAGGACCCTCAGCACGGGGACAGGCTCTGTAAACAGGCCTCTCTGGAAGGCATAGAAGTCACAGGGGCTCATAATCCCAGATAATCCGGCCCACTAGGTATTGCGTCTGCAGTTTCTGTGGTCCCCATGGGCAGTGTTTTGCAGATCCCGAGATGATAGATGTTACTCCCCTGGAGATTTGGATTTATTGGCCTAGTCTGGAATGGAACCCGGCCATTAACCTTTTCAATATTTATAGGGGTTCTTATCCATGTGGGCCCTCATAGATCCCGCCAGACTACCGTGTCTCTTCTCCCTGCCTAAGGCCACCTTCCAAGGTTCCCTTCCTATCTCTAGATCCATCCCTTTACTATGACCTGCCCTGGAATGATATCCCCCTTCAGGGGATATCTACCACCCACATGGCGATAGTCCTCTGCCCAGTACCCAAATCAGAAGGCCAACAGTCACATGACACAGTCACAGGACACCTGTCCCAGGGGCCTCGCCCCACCCCACTGCCGCCTCTCGGGTATAAATTGGATGAGCACATCCTTGCTCCCCCCTCAGCTCTCATCCTCTGAAAAGCTGCTTCCCATGGCCTGCCTGCTGCGTTCCTCCTTAGTTTGTAAAGTGAAGAAATAGCAAAGGGACCTTACCTGGTCCAAAATTTGCTTTAGTTTTAGTAGGGGTTAGTCCACTTAACTGACCCCGGGAGAAGATGAAGAATCCACAAGAAGAGGTTTTCATGGCATGGAGGCAGCGTGGAAACAGTGTACCTTGTGTGGATCGTCCCACCTGAACTTGCAGAGCCCGTCACTGTTTGCCAGAAGGTGGCTTTCACACCTCCCGACACCACAGGAGGGAGATCAGGAGTGAGATTTTCTATGCCACTGATGATGACGTTTTGGTATTCCAAAACAAGTGACACCCTTGGAAGGATGCTCCATGTTATCGGTCACTGGAGAAATTCAAACGAAAACCGGAATGAGGTACCATTTCATACTAACCGGGGTGGCGATGATGATGATGGTGATAATAATAATAACAAGAAATAACAAGCGTGGGTGAGGACGTGGAAGAATTGGAACTCGCACACCTTGCTGGCGGGAACAGAAAAGGTCCAGCCTCTGTGCGAAAAGGTTTTCATTTAAGTCAGCATGGTCCAGCAATTCCGTTCCTAGGTATATGACCAAAAGAATTCACACAGGCACTCCAAAAGATGCTCGTACTGATACGGATGATGATGTGGATGAATCTGAAAAATATCATGAAATACCTAGAAAAGGTAACTCTACCAAGACAGAAGCAGATTGGTGGTTGCCGGGGGCTGGGGAGGAGGGAGGCAACGAGGAGTGACTGTTGCGTGGGGTTCCTTTTGGGGTAATAAAAATATTTTGGAGTGAGATAGAGGAGGTGACTATGCAACAGGTAAATGTACTAAATGCCACCGAACTGTTCACCTGAAAAATGGTTCGTTTCGTGTTATGTGAATTTTACCTCGATTTAAAACAATGTTGATACGTACGCAGGAAAAAAAACAAGTAACAGTCCACTACGTGGCTTTTCAGAAGCTGTCACCCTTTGCCAGAACCTGGATAGGCAAAGGATGTATCTTCCGTGACTCAATGATTAGCCCCAGCTCCACTGTGACGTCAGTCCTTCAATAAACATCTTCACCCCGGGGACCTGTCTCAATGCTCTGTCTTCTTCATTCTCCACCTTCCTCAATGCTGCCGAGAACAACAGAGGTAGAAGAGACTTCCTAACTAGAAGGTCAGACTTACACCCAAGAATTTCTAACTGCATTTCAATTATATTAGCATAGAAAGGGAAAATACCCAGTTACAAACCCCAGCTTTGAGCCACTAAAAGGTCTTGGATATAAGGAGAACTCATACGTGTTCAGTATGAAGTCTACCTAGAAATTTCAGCTTAATCGTTTTAAACAAATAACAGCAGAAGGAAGTGGTCATAATCTACCCTTGGCTCTAATTTTAAAATGTGAATAATTAACCTTCCAGGAAAAAAAAACACATGGAATTTTAAGAGTAGTTCAATAAACGTCCAATTCAAAAATAGATCATTGCTGGTACCCATGATTTATGGTGGTGGTAATTCCCATGGAATCAGTCATGACTTCGGTTGAACTACTGGAGCATTAACGCCCTTAAATTCTGCTTTCAGGCACCTAACTGCTGGGTAATATGGATTTCTTTTTTATGTTTTTTTTTTTTAACTTTTATTTATTTTTGAGACAGAGGGAGACAGAGCATGAACAGGGGAGGGGCAGAGAGAGAGAGGGAGACACAGAATCTGAAACAGGTTCCAGGCTCTGAGCTGTCAGCACAGAGCCTGACGTGGGGCTCGAACTCACGGACCATGAGATCATGACCTGAGCTGAAGTCGGACGCTTAACCGACTGAGCCACCCAGGCGCCCCATGGGTAATATGGATTTTTTATGGGGGTTAGGCTTGTGTAAAGGCATAAAAAGTTCACGTTTTTGCGTGATTTCATTATCACAACAGTGCTGTTACCACAGATTTTTATGTTCCAAAAGTCACTTTCTCCCGGGTAGAACTGCTAATACTTAGTGGTGATTTCTGGTTTATACCTAGAATGAAATACTTACCTTCGCACCCAACAGTACAAAAGCTGTTGTTCATCAGTAGCCTTATAAGAATAAAAGTCGGTGGTCCAGGCAGCCTAGCACCAATACGTTGTAACAGAAAGGCACACCCTTCCACGGGAATCTAGCTACCACAGTAGCCCAAGAAATCTCTTTTCTGACGGTGTCATTCCACAACGAGGAGGCTTCAGGATATCAACGTGCTGGTCACTGTCCTGGTGTAAACGACCTAATTACCTTCTTGCAAAATGGAAGAAAGAAAAGAGGAATAGGAGGAGCAGGAAGAAGGACGACGGGGAGAGGGAAGGCAAGAAGAGGAAGAAATAATAAAGAACTTAGGAGAGTCGTCTAGTTTCTCTGCTTCAGAAGCAGTTAACATTGGAAATAGAATGGGCCAGGCTAAACATTAACAGCTGCCTCCGGTCAGCCTTTGACAGAAACAGGGTAGCCACAGGCTGGCTTTCAGAACCCAGCTAGATGGGTTCAAAACCCAACCTCACCACTGAGAAGCAGTGTGACCCAGGGTAACTTAATTAGCCTCTCGGAACCTTTGTTTCTTCGTCTACCAGGTTGAATGTAGTAGGTCTAAATGAGAGAATCAGCTTATGGGCACTTTGCCTCGCCCGTGGTCCAGAGCGCTTAGTGCAGAACGTTCGCTACGGATGTTGATACTGAAAAGCCAGGGAAATCAGAACAGAGCCGATGCCACTGTATTTTTTTTTATTACAAAACAAATTATATAAAATAGTGATTGATTTTATGTACAAATGAACTGGAGTCACGGTCGGGAAGGCTCAGAAGATGGGGATAAGGATGTGGTTGCCGCGATTTCTTTTTCTTCGTATCTGGGAGGCAGTTCAGAGGAGAGATGCGGAGTGTATGAGATCCCAGCGGATGAAGGAGACCCAGAAATGGTGTATATAGACTCACAATCTCTCTCAGAGCCCACACCTTGGCCCCCAGGAGTTGGGGTCCTACTAAAAAGAAGGAAGGAGAATAGAAAGGAAGGAGAGAATAGTGACACACATTAAATATGAGGTTCTTTTCAAACGTTTAATTATATGCTTTTAGGAGCATTTGCAAGGATCTCAGGAGTAATTTCTTCCATGTTGTATTTCTTATAGATACATCTCGATTCCTTACTCCCTACTTTCCTTACAGCTGATTGTAACATTAAGAGAATTTCACCCTGTTTTGTTTTCCTTGACATTGAGAAGACGCGAGGTAGGAACTTATAGGTGCCATCCAAAATGAGTATACACACACACACACACACACACACACACACACACACACACAGAGTTATTAGTCTTCTCTGCCTGACTCTTCTCTGTTTCTGTATTCCGGGACAGCTAGCATAAGGCAGACAGACTGAGGCAAATAGAAAATTAAATCAAACCAAAAACTTGAAGGGAGGCAGTAAAGCACAGTGGTTACTGGAGCGAGTTCTACCAGGCAGACCTGCCTCTGAATTTCTACTCCACCGCTTTCTAGCCGTGTGATCGTGAGCAAGTTATTTAACCTCACTAAGCCTCGGCATCCTCATCTGTAAAATGGGGATGATCAGAGTGCCTACTCTCCTACCCATGAGAATTACATGAGATAATGCAAGTAAAGCCAGACTGTGGCATACAGAAATCATGGTAGTAGCAAGTAGGAGTTGTTGTTGTCGTTTTTTAAGTTAATAGACATTTATTTAGGGCTTGGGGAGGTTCATCATTGGAGTAAAGAATATAAAAATTCACTAACAAAATTCTACAAATGCCCAGAACGTAACCTCCCCTTCATCCCTGCAGGACGGTTCCTATATCCATCTCTGGTTGGATCTCCAGCTCACCACCCAGTTTGAAGCACAACAAGAACATGGGCCTTAAAACATGAAGGACCAGGTAAGGCAGCGCCCATCCCCAGCAGTGGGGGTTTCCAGACATCCCGGTGGCCATGAAAGTCAGCCTCCCAGCCAGTCTGGCCGCCTCCAGCCTTTCCCCATTATGAACTGCACCAACCACCGCTTGCATCCAATGGCCATGTCTCTAAAACCTTCAGCTGCGTCCCTCTGCAGGAAGGAAAAACACCTAGATTTATGTTGTTTAATCTAACCCCAGGTATGCGTCCTAATTTGTGGCATATGGGGAGCGTGGCAGAGGGGAGTGTGAATCTTATCTATCTCTTCATTCAGTCTGAGAAGGTTCCGAGGCCCAGGGAACAACTGAATATTGAGAAGAGAAGCCAAACTTGGTCAGGTCAGGGTGCAAGCTGATTTTAGCCAATCACCCAAGTACCTCCATGAGGTACTGAAAACCTGTGTACCTGTTGGAGGTCGCTAGGGGACCCCCATATCTCCCGATGATCTAAAGCGGCAAAGCCTAACATAGGGGGCCTCGCAAGCCCTGTCCCAGTGCTCAGTCTGGCTGATGAAGTGTTAAACATTTGGAGGCTCACCCATGCTAGGAACTCATAAAGATAGCTGGAGAAGGCTTCATATTAACCCGGCATAACCACCTTTACAATTTTTCACGTATGTGCTGCCTACAGTTTCCTGAAAGGTACCGTTACTATTAAGGCAATAATTCTGATATCATGTCAGCAAAAAAGATCCTCCCCCTCTAACGTTGATTCCTGTACCGCAGCCTTAAAACTAATTTGGCCTGAGCTTAGCCACAGACCCAAGAAGGTTAAACATGCTTACTCTTGAAGTGCAAACGCAAAGTCTTACCCATAGTTAAAAATACTGTAATACGAAGGTGGATTTTCATTCGGAAGCAAACCGTTAGCCCCAGGACTTCGGGTTACTGCAGAAGCTGAAGATTCAGGAAAGTAAGGTGGTGGAGGAGGTGGGAATATTATCACGGCATCACCTGAGGAAAGACAGTATTTCGTTGAAAACAGGTGAGAAAGAAATGCAAGCACATCAACAAGAGCAAAATAAATTGTTACGTTTGGCCCATGTATGTAAAAGGTCAAAACACCTATGCCAACTCCAGAATTGAAAAGCGGGACTATCAAATTCACAGAGACATAGGGTGGACGTAGCCAGGGGCTGGGACAAGGGGGAATTGGAATGAATGTTTAACGGGGGACGGTTTCTTCTTGATGATGAAAAACTTCTAGAACTTGGTAGTGGTTATGGTTCCAAACACCGCGGATGTACGTAATGCCTCTGTGCACTTAGAAACGCTTAAAATGGTACATTTCATGTGATCTATATTTTACCACAGTTTTTTTCAAACAGTGGGCCACTATTTGCTAGCAAGTCTGAGCTAAAGCGTTTCTGTGAAGCATTCGCTTCCTGGGGTTGTCTCCTGCTGCAAAGCTTACTCCTTCTCAATTTGAAATTGTGAGTCATCGACACTGAGCTGTTGGATGAGGCGCCTTGTTCCTTACATGCGGTGTTAGCCTCTGAGCAAATGACAACAGGCTAGGCCACAGCCGCTCTTTCAACTGCCAAAGCTGTGCTGCGCGCCCTTCTACAAGCTTTTATTCACCCTTTCACCAAGCTTTCCAAGAGAAAGTCACACTCCAGTTAAGCTTGTTTTTCTGTTTTCGGTTTTGGTTTTTGTGTCTGCCTTTCTGTTGCTGCTGTTCATTCCAGAACACATCCCGTGTTGTGGGGAGGAGACAGTGGAAACCAGATGCAAACTCTACCTTGTACTCCAATTCCAATACAGAACGTCCCACATGGGTTGCCCAGATCATTCTGGCCCTGCGGCAGCACCAGAGGTCTGCTGAAATCGAGGTCCGAGGGCAGCCTCTGGAAAGCCGGCAGCACCAAATGACAGCTTAGGCAACGTGAAGGAGAGAGGACTTTGATTCACCACAGGGAGGCAACCGGTTTGTACGGGCAGCAGACCCGAGGCCCGTCTAGGTCAGGACAAGGTTCGTTACCACTACCAGGGTGCCATTTGCCATTTACCAGACTCTCGGGGCCTGGGCTGTCACATCTGTGACCGGCAGGCCATCCCTAACTGCACCTGCCTCAGAGAACGGGCAGGAGGGCTGGGTTCTTGTGTGCTGGTCACACAGCAGACTGACTCAGCTCTAACACACCCGCGAAGGTGCTTAAAGCCCAGGCCACCGGCAAGTGGCACCGATCCACGTGTCGGACGAAACACTCCCGGCTGGCCACTCTCCGCCGTATTACCTCGACTGCTTCCCCAAAGCGGACTTAGCCCTGCCAAAAATGTGTTAAGTCTTTCTCTCCCTCCGTGAGCACATGGTGCCTAGAGCTTAAAATGTACGTCGCTAACCTAAACTTGATAACATATAATGGTTATCTTGGGATCCTCATGTAGTTTTTTTCACAGGTCTTGGTAGGTCAGAGGAAGTAAGGCTGACTGTGCACTTTAATTACACAGTGTGGAACAAAGGCCCCAGGAATAAGCCTCTAGAGCAGGCCGGTCACCTGTCCAATGCAAACAAGGAAGTGCTCAAAGCCACCAGCTGTCTCTGGGGCTTGTCCAAGCCTCTGCTTGTCCTCCCTCTGCAAGGGAGGCTCCCCGCCCTCCCCACCCTTGCAACCTGCTCTCCCTGAAAGCAGCCCCGTCCCCCCTGGATTTCCCTTTCACTGTGTCCCCCAGGACCTGATGTCTTCTGGGAGGTGACAGCAGACATCCCTCAAGGGAGGCCTAGCTCATAGCCCTGCTTGTATATCCTGGACGCGGCACTGAGTGTGCCCACAACGGGGATATCTCGTGTGTCTGGGGAGGAGGGGCTTCCATTCCAGGAACAGCTGAATTCTGGGACTTGGCCAAGGACTGCCTCTTATCACCCCAATCCTTCATAAGGCAGAACTGAGCATCAACAGACAACGTCTATCTGGAGTCTTAGCACTTACACCAAAAGGCATGGCTGCGGAAAACCTAAACCCTATCCCATAATATCAAAGGAGAGAAAAACAAGGAGTTAGGCTGCCAGACTTTCACAGGGGTGATGGTACTGAAAGGGTTAAGCGGAAAAGCCAGCCTCAGGATGAGACCACCCAGGAGTCACTGTTCCCCAGCACCAGCAGCCCTGCTTTCTGCTGCCCCTCAACTCCAGCCACGAGGAGAGAGGCTGAGCCCCAAAGATCCCCCGATAGTAAACCCCAAGGGCATACCTCGAAATGCTCCCGAGTAAGTGGAAGACTGTAAGCATCAAACGCGTGTGTTTACTTAGACCCACCGTGTTCCCCAAAAGGACTGAGAACATCTACAACATAGGGTAAGCCCTTTAGCCAAGTAACGGCTGCCCAGGACCCTAGGCGAAACCAGTGCTACGCGGGGCCACGGTGTGTGCGTGGCCACCTACCTGGGTTGGGATCCTGGCTCTGCCACTTGCTGGTCTGTGCCCTCGGCAAGTTATTTGAGATCCCTGTGCCTCAGTTTCTTCATCTCTAACGTGGAGATACTAAGAGTAGGCTGCCTCATTGGGTGGTTGTAGGTGTGAAAGAATTTGACAGAGTAGGTCCTTGAAGAACACTTGGATGGGTATTTGGTCCCAGGATGAACCCTGCATCTGTGTTAGCTATTATTAATGTATAACTGATATTGGTGTGGCCCCCATAAATACATAAATACACAAATAAGCCGGGAACTTCAACCATGGCTCAAGGATGCGTCTGTAAACCCATGTGCCCTGCTCTCCAAGGCCGGTGCCATGCGAGGCTGGCAGTCCAGGGAACCCCCTGCCGTGAATACTGCTGCTTCCACCAGACCCCCCCCCCCTGAACATGAGAAACGTGCACCACACTCCTTCTCTGCTCCTGTCCCATCATGCTCTTTGCCGAGCCTTGCAGATGTCAAGGCTACGGCTTCAGAGCTTTTCCCTTTCCAAAGCAGGAAACTGAAAAAAGAAAAGAGCGATTGGTGAAACTGAACAGCAGTGGGGTTTTTCATTGGTTGTGTGAAACTGAGGAAAAGCTACTGATGTTCTGTAGGGGGCCGACTCTGGGAGCTATTCCTCCATCTGTTCTGCAGAACCCAGAGAACTCATAAGTCCTGGCTGGGCATTCCATGGGGGAAAGAAGTGACAGGTGCGATCACAGTTCAGTTTCATCTGTGCCACTATTTCCAAACTTCGCCTCCATCCTGAAGCCACGGATAAAGTGACAGCAAACGAAGAACAACGTGGGAAACCTTGCAGAAAGCCGCCTCAAAACATAGAAGATGACTGGCCTTGGGACAGACAGGATCCTAGAATGTTAGTGCTGCAAGGAATCTCAGCAATGCAAGGCTCATTTTATAGATATGTAAACTAAGGCCGGAAGAGGTTAAGGACTTCCCAAGGACAACCAGCCAGTGATAGCCAGGGATGAGAGTCTGCATGGCCGGCACAAAGTGCCATGTCACTTGGCAGGTCTCTAACGTGACAGAAGGTTCCCAAGCTCTCCTTAGCAATTTCTGTCACCTTCCTCTTAATTTGCTCTGTGACCTCAGTCAAGGTCACAACTTAATGTCCCAGTGCTTTTGCTAAATAATAAGGAATTGCTGGGAGGAGATGAGGTGTACAAGGATTCTTCCAGGGCTTAACACAGCAGCAGGACTGTGCACATGTGCGTATGCGTGCACATGTGTGTAAGAGAGAGACACAAAAAAGAGAGACTCTGGGCCAGACCCGAGGGCAGCCCAGTTGATGCTACAGCCACTGTGCTACGAGCATGCGTAGGAATGACAGCCACCTACCTACAGTGACCTGGACGGGCTCCGTGTTCTGGATCTGTCTGTCTTCAGCTTCAGAGGCCTCCTGGCCCACATTCAAGTTGTTTCTCTTCTTAACATGGGCAACCACAAAGAAACACAATCCCATGAGTACAATCAAGGGTCCCATGATCTGCAGGGATAGGAATCCACAGATCTGGGGCTCCACGTCGGCAGTGTCTGTCTCATTCAGGGGTTCCTGTGCCCAGTCGGAGCCACATCCAGGGACCCAGATGCCAAGTATGCTGATGAGCATGCCGCTTGTCAAGAACAGAAACCCAAAGATGAGGCACTGGGCAAACTGGCGGCTCTCTCCACAGAGGAAGGCTCGGTCGGGGTCTGCCTGACTGCCTCGCAGGTGCCCCTCCCGGAGCTGAAGCCGTGCCCGGGAGCGGGCCAGGATCACAGCCCCGAGCCCAACGGCGGCACAGGCAGGCCCAGCGACCTTCAGCACCATGCTGCAGTCTGGGAAGGTTTTGTATTGGCATGTCTGGAACCCAAAGATGGAGAGCAGGACTCCCACGCACAACAGGATGGCACCAAAGACAAAAAGGAAGAAAATGACCTTGCTGACACTCCTGTCTGGCTGGACCCCATCTGGCTCAGCAGCAGCTACAGGAGACATGGCCAGAAGAGGCCCCTTCCCCAGAGCCAGGCAGAATGGATTTCCTTCCCTCCGGTGGGGTGGTTGGTCTCAATAGCTCTGAAAATGTAACCAAACACCAAATTAAAGTGGGCACAGGTGTTCCTGACCCGCCCTGGCCATTTCAGAAATCACACTAGGATGAAATCATAGGAACAGAACTTTATGCAAGGGATACACTGGGGAACAATGAGCTGGTTTATGAGTCAGAAGCACCGGCATTCAGAAACTTTTGAATATGTAATTTTATGTAGATACTCAAGAAGAGGAAATGCAATGACCATGCACCTAAGAGTATCTTTAAAAAAACAAAACCCATACAATAAACGTAACTGGGCGTGGCTTTTCCTGTTATGAGTCTTACAAACTCACTTCCCCAGGCAAAAACAAAAACAAAAAAACAAAAAAACAATGGCGAGTGAGGGAAGAACTACTGGGATTATTTCTGATTTACAGACATCCCACGTTTCATCACAGCTGCTCCGAACATTTCTAAGTCAGTAAATTTTCGTTCAGTAACTAACTTTCCATTTCCTGTTTTAGACTGTGGCAACTTTCCATTCCCAGCCCTTTTCTAAGGCTGTCACATCTCCAGGAGGCCCAAGGTCAGCAGTTTCAATTGAATGGGAAGGCAGTTCAGGAACAGAGTGGATTTGGTGGATTTTAAGCGAACTGTGTCAAACTTCGCCCCTTGAGTTCTCAAACAGGCACTGGGGCTGCGCCGGCCTGGCTGACCGGGCTGGGATGACCCAGGGGTGTGTGGCACAGTGGGTCAGGCGAGGCCTTGCCTCCCAGGCGTGCAGATGGTCTCTCACTCACCCTCCTCCAAAGTGCCTCTCACTTCCACAAAAAAGGTGTAGGCTCAGTTAAAAATAAGCAGCCAATAAAACCACCAGTTACAGAGCACTAAACAGCAAGAGAACTTGACTTTGGAAGAAGCGGGTCAGTGAAACCAAGTGGGAGAGTACCTTCCACAAGATTACCAAGCCTCGCGCTTACATTATCCTATATGAAGGGTGCCCTATGCCGTTGTGAAAAAGTTGCCTAGTTTACTACGTTGACTAGTTATCTCTTCTTACTCTAATGAGTGGAATATTTTACCAGGACCCTTCAAGTTGAGGCACTGGAAAAGGCAACCTAAACGTGAACACCATTTTTACCTGCTCAAGGAAAGAAAACTTAAAATGCTTTGTGCCATTTGTATCCATGATCATATGAAGGAGATTGAGATTGAGGCTCTAAAGCCAAGGCCATCTTGATAGATCCAAATGAGGCCCAAGGAGGGTCAGCTAATTTAGGTAACGAAAGCAAATAGCTAGTCTTACACTAGGAAGTACTTTTCCAGGAAAATGTGCACTGAAATCAGAAGGAAGTTGGGGCGAGAAGGAAATATTGGAGGGAAATAAGTTTCCATTTTAGACCTAGACAAACTATATTTATGAAGATGCAATAAGCTGAGACAAACACTTAAAGACAAGGTTGCACTAATTGAAGAAAAAGAAATCTAGATCATGTAATCTCTTTTGCTGGTTCCAGTGATAAGGGTGATTCTCTGTTACAAAGTCCTATCAGGAATTTCTGGTGCCTTCAACTCTGAAGCGAGTCACAAGGCTTCAAATGACTTCAGGCAAATTCTCAAATACTAGTAAATAGAAGCCTAAAACTGGACTTGTAGCTCTTTTCCATGGACTAGTGGACTAAACACCTGCCATATGTATTAATCCCTCATCCAAAATAGCGTGTGGGTAGTCTGTCTGTCTCGTATACATGCACTCACAAACGGACACAAAGACATCTACACTAACAGAAGAGTAAACCTTTTTTAAATACCAACCTACGTTTAATGTCCCCAAAGCCGAATCCACCTCCCCAACACAATTTTTCAAAGGACATTTCCAAATCATCGGCATCTCCCCCAGCCTAAAACTCGGGTGCATCTGGGGATCCAGGCAAGGGCAGCCAAAAGTCTTTTACAGGGAGTAGTTTCGTGGGTTTTAAGGAGCCGGAGCGCAACAACAGCCCCGAGCGGTTCCGCTTGTGGCTCCCACCCTTGCAGGTTTATCTCAGGATCTCCGGCGCTGGCGCCGCATCGCTCCCCAAGACTTGGTCCCAAAAGCGCAGCGCCAGACCCCGCGCGGGGACCCAAGCCGCTTACCTGAAGCTTCGTCAGGCGTGCGCGCTGCCTGCGCCGGGGCGCGTCCCGGGAGCCTGGCCCGGGCCTGGGGGAACGCGCTCTGGGAGGTGGCGCTGGCCGTGGGCACCCGGCTGGGCGCGGCCTCCCTGTGGCAGCCGGCACCGCACGCTCCCACCTGCGCGTCCGGGCGCGGAGGGCGGGCCGCCACTGTATTTACAGGAGGAGGCGGTGCCAGAGGGGGCGCGGCGGGGCAGGGCCGACTGGCGGGAGCTGGCCGCCACCGGGTGCTGCCCTTCGGGGCCGCAGACGCGCCCGGCGCGGCAGTGGAGGACGGGGGACGGCCTTGGAGCCCGGGGCGGGCAGATCTGGCCGCTTCTATGCCCGTGACCGTGCGCGCAAGGAATCCAGGAAAAATGGGCACCCCCGCCACTTCTCTGGCCCACAGCCGTGGGAGGTAGGGGGCGGCGAGTTGAGGTTCTCCTCCTGGCTGTCCGAACTGCGCGCTGCGAGATCCAGGCAGCAGGAAGGGAGCCGGTTCCCTTCGGGATCCCGGGCCCAGAGTTGGGGCAGAGGGAGACGCGGGAAGGGGACTCGCCCGCTGCTCTCTCCGATGTGCTGGTGGCCCAGGCAGGACTGGGCCCTGCGTTCCTCAGGCCGCGCTTTCGGCCACGACGCCGTCTAGGGCTAGTCTACCCAGCAGCGTGTGCCACTCCTGCCCCTCCAGAGACCTTGAAGTGGGGGGGGGGGGGGGTCCCTGGAGCAAGTCCCTCGCTGCGAGCTCCCCGACCAGGAAAGGGTTATGGAGACACCAGGTCCCTGAAACTTGTGCTCTATTAGAATGTGAGACAAGGGTCCTCCATACCTGAGCCATCCAGGCAGGAGCTCCTAGCTCCAGTACTGAAGCAGGCCTTGGGCAGGTCAGCTCTGTCCCTTCCGCGCTCACACTTAGGCTCGGTCCGCCTTACCACAGAACCCCCTTTCGGGTTCTCGATTGTTAATAGTCTACCGGAATTAAACTGGTAACTTTCCCTGCCCTTGAACCAGTCCTTTCCTTTCGGGATGGGTTTGCTAATCCCCATGCTATTTGTAACCTGCCTCACGACACGTGACAGGGACCCAACCGTGCCAGTTTCCACACCAGAGGTCAGGGCGCTGTGGAAGGTGAATCAAAGGCTCAGCCCAAGTACAGCGGGGGAGCCCTGGGGACTTTCCCCAGCTCCATCGCTTCTCCCCACTTCCTGTCCCCTTTGCCTGAAACCCAGTCTGGAGTTAATGCCAATTGCTTTAAGCTTTTTAAAGTGTGAGCACTCTGCATATCTAATACAGCAAGTTGTTCTCTAGGTCTCATTCTGCTTAGCTGATTTCAAGGCATGAGAAGGAGGGGACAGAGGGAGGCAGAGGGAAGGGCGCTTCCCTGGACTTTGAGTGCGGGACACCCCCCCCCCCCCCCCCCCCCCCCCGGGTCGGAGACATGAGGCTTGGGGAGGGAGGCATACTGGACACGTTCCTGCTTTGGGAGTTGCTGGGGACAGTTGTCCCGGTGGCCAGATGTCGCCTTTCTCCCAGCCGGAGTGCCTTGGCCTCTGAGAATCTCTTCCCTGACTGAACATCACTGATTGTCACGGTAATGCATAATACTGATGACACCACCACCCCTTGTTCTGTGCCAGGCCCTGCGTTACCCACTCTACCTACAGCCTCCACTTGTTTAGTATGTCTCCAGCGCCGCAGAGAAGGCTGGAGCCAAAGAGGATGGGGGGCTAAAAACCGGTCCGTTTTCAGTTGTGGAAACCAAGGCCCAAGGGCAAAAATTGACCTCCCCAGCTGACTCGTACGGAGCAGGGGCCTGAACCAGATGTTCTGGCTGTTCCTCCTAGGTACACCCATCACCCAGAGGACGCACAGTGCCATGAACTCAGAATGTGGCTTTTTATTACGTGGCTTTTTAATCAGTGTAATAATATAGACACCGTATCCCAAGGACATTGCAGCAATCCGTGTCCCGGGTGGGGATTCTGGTCAAAGTGTCAGGATATTTCCAAGGTAGAGAGGCCTCAAAGTACACCTAGCTAACAAGCAGAGAGCCAGCAGGGGTGATTTCACAACAGCAGAGGACACGGAGCTTTCTAAGAACACAGGCCCTGAATACAGAAAGTGCTCTCCCTACGCAGGCCTGCTAACAGCTCTTTTTTGTACAAGGGGGTTTCCATCTGCTTTCCCCGCTCATGCTTTCCTTCTCCTGTATTTGAAACTCAGTCTCTGGTCACGTCGTGTGCGGACCTGCGAGGGCCCTGTTGACACAGCTGCCCCCCCCCCCCCCCCCCCCCCGGTGCCACATGACTGCGGGCTGGCCACACATGACGGACTTGAATGTACTGGCACCAAGGACGATCAGATTAGCCTCCATTTGGGATATATCTGCCGCTTGGACTGTTTGTCTTTTGGAGCCTGTTTGACTAAATTAAAATCCTTAGAAACCGATCAGCACTCAAGTATGAAAGACATGACCACCAGCCTCCAAGGTGCTCGTTTTCATAGCAGACCTACTTTCAGGAAAGAGGCTGGGTCACCTCCTGCCTGTGTAAAACCAAGTGGCCTTTTCCAGCTTGTGTGGTAGTGAAAAAAGACAAGACCAGACAGACTCCTTAGAAAAAGAGCTGCAGAATGAACTATTAAAAACGGATGAATCTTGCATTCAGGAAGTGAATCTGGACAGCAAAGACGTGGCATGCGTTCATTCATTCATGCGGCAAATATTTAGTGAGTACTGAACACATGCCAATAAACAAGACACAAAATCCTTTGCCCTCCTGGAATTTCTATTTTAATAAGGAGGAGAAAGACAATTAAAAAAAAAAAAAAAAGACACGTACGCTATCCGGAGTATTAGGTGGCAGTAAGTGCTGTGGGGAGTAAGAAATCCCAGGAGGAGGCAGGGGACATTTCGCTTTCAGCAGGGTGGCTGAGGAAGGCGTCTCTGAGAAGGCGACACTGGCAGAAATTTGAAGGGAATGGGGAAGCGAGCATAGTGATGATCTATTATTGCCTAACAAATTACCCCAAAACTTAGAAGCTTAAAACAACAAAGATTTATTATCTCTCACTGTTTCTGAGGGGCTGGAATCTCAGAACAGATGGGGGAGGGTGGTTCTGGCTGGGGATCTCCCATCAGGTTGCTGTCAAGCCATCTGAAGGTGACTGGGGCTGGTGGGTGGCAGACCCACCCATGGTCCAGGGTGGCTCACCCATGGCTCTGGGCAGGAGGCTTCAGTTTCCAACCATGTAGACCTCTGCAGAGAGCCGCCTGATTGTCTTCATGACACGGAAGCTGACTTCCCCTAGACTGTGTGATCCAAGAGAGAGCGAAGGAGGGGGAAGACGCAGTGCATTTCGTGATGTGGTCTCTAACGTCCTACACCATCACCTGGCTTTGCGTTGTTCCTTCGAGTTGGGTCAAAGGGAGGGAAATTAGTCTCTACCTCTTGAACATATTATAAAACATATTATAAACATTATAAACATATTATAGTATTTATAATTATAACATATTTATAACATATTATAAAACTATCACAGGGAACAATAGTGATATTTATCACTATCACTATTTATAATAGTGATATTATAAAACTATCACAGGGAACAATAGTGATATTTTGGCAAAGGTGGGAAGAGCACTTCAGACAAAGGAAAGAGCGGATGCAAAGGCCCTGAGGCAGAAGCAGGGATGGCATATTCGAGGAAGAACAAGAGGGAGGCGAAGGTGATGAGGTAAGCAAGGGGATGAGGAATAGGAGAGGAAGTCAGAGAGGAAAGGTGTGAGGTGAAGGGGGGGAGGGGCACATGCACCAGATTGCGAAAAGCTTTGTGGTGCTCTGAGTGACATGATAAGTCTTGGGAAGCTTCTTTAGCGGAGTGTGTCGTAGTCTGACTTTTTTTTTTTTTTTTAAAGGAAACAGTGGCTTCCAGGTGAGAGTCACATGAGGTCCTCCTCAGACTCAGGAAGGGTAGAAGGGAGACATTTAGGAGGCTAATAAAATAACCCAGGAGATAAATGACTGTAGCTTGTGTTTGGAGGTGATAAGGCAATTGGACTCTCTACATGCCAGGAAGAGAGAGTCAACAGGGTTTTCCTTGGACTGGATGTGGGTTTTGACTTTAAGCTTTTGGGCCTGGGGAACCAGAAGGATGGTTCTGGCATTGCCCCAAGATGGGGAAGAATGGGGGCACCTGGGTCGTTCAGTCAGTTGAGTGCCCGACTTCCGTTCAGGTCATGATCTCATGGTTCCTGGGCTCAAGCCCCACGTCGGGCTCTGTGCTGACAGCTCAGAGCCTGGAGCCTTTTCAGTTTCCGTGTCTCCCTCTCTCTCTGCCCCCACCCTGCCCGTGCTCTGTCTCTCTCAACACTAAATAGACATAACAAAAAAAGAAAAGAAAAGAAAAGATGGGAAGAATGAAGGCAGGACCAGTTTGAGAGGGAAGCTTTGGGGCCTGTTAACTTTAAGGTGCCCAGGAGACATCTGAGTGGAGACGTTGAGTAGGCAACTTTCCTGTGCTCTGTCGGGTCTGTTGGTTAAATCAAGAGGGCTGGGGTCCCTCTCACACGTGCATACGTGGCTACACCCGCCGGGTAGCAATCAGTGCGACTGAGGGCTCCGAGCAGGCACGGAGCCGTGGGCAGTCCGGGGCTGACCGGTGCGGGGGTTCCAGTGTCTCCAGGGGCCGCCGGCAGCCAGCGTGGCCAGGAGGGAGCGCTTTCCGCCAGTGCGGCCACGTCCGCTGCTCTGTTCCCAGAGCAGTGCCCTGCGGAACCGTGTCCTCCACTCCCCCCCCACCCCAACCCCGGGACAGGCCACGTGACACTCCCGGGAGCACTGCCCCGCTGAGAAGCAGCTTGGGGCGGGCCGGCGGTGCAGATTGGCTTCTGGCGCTCAGTATCTCGTTTTCCGGATTTACAAGACTGCAGAAGGACAGGGAAGCAGCCAAGTGTGCCACATTCTTGTTTCTCTCTTCTGCCCCAAATTAACCTCAGCAGCCCGAAGCATGCTTTTCTCTTTCCCGTATCTGACGTTTCTCGGGACTCTGATGGAATTTGCTCTCGAGCGCTTGGTCTCGGGTCCGTATTTCAGGGAGTGCTCCCAGGACACCTGGCGACACCTCTGAACCTAGGCGGGTGTCCTACAGCTGCTGGCCCCTGCCAAGCTGCCGCGGTCAGGGGAGGCCGAGGCTCCGGGGCATCTCCTTCCTCTGCGCCCCTGTGTGGGACTTAGAATAGGCCTGACAGGTATACCTGGGTAGGATGGACTGACTTGGCGGGCTTGAGCCGAGGGCTTTTATTTGGCCCCTTAGCTGACCCCCAGTGCAGACTGATCTTTTGCAGAGTCATTTTATTGCCTGGAATGGTTCTGTTGACTTTCACTGGCGATAACAGCTTGGCAGGAGTGCAGCGAGCTGAAGCCAGGGCTCCGGAACTCGAGGGGTTGTTTCGGAGAGAGTGAGTGAGGATTTGCAATGGTCTCGGCCTCCGACTGGCCAGACAGAGAGGGCACTTCGACAGTGGTGGCAGCCTGCGGGCAGCGGGCTGGAGGACAGACCAACACACTGACAGCAAGAAGTTTCTGGAAATGTGACCGTTTCCTGGCGCCTTGCCTTGCCTCCATCTAACACCTCGTGCTGACTGGGTGGCAAAGAACAAAGTGTTTCTCCCCAGCATGTAAAAGGGTGTGAGTGGACCACAGTTTAGATCCCGGCTTTGCCACCTAGTAGCTGTGTGACCTTGGGCAGGCAAACAACTTTTCCGTGCCTCAGTGTCCTCATTTGTAACACGGGAATAAGCAGACCTACCTCAGAGGATGTCTTGAAGAATAAATTTCTGGCACGTGACCGGCCACCAACAATGTATTTCTGGCTAGTCACCTCATCTTCTATCTGTGCCTCTTTCCTGGCCTATAATTTTCACAAGGCTGATCTGACCAATCCATGGAGAAGGTTAAGGGATAGATGAGGACAGAGATCAGGAGCTCTCTCTCAGAGCAAAATGAATCGTGTCGACTTCTCTTGCGCAATTGCAATGGTCTGAGCCGCTGCTAACTCAACCATAGCACATTTCCCAGTTATTTCTAGGAGTCCTCAAAGGTATTTATGACATGATTTCAAAAACGACCTGTCCAGATGGCCACTCTGTGTTGTCTGCCCTGTTGTTCTGCCTCTGCTCCACCACCATCCCCAGCCACCAAAGCTTCTGGAAGGGGCCTTGCCGCTGTTGGTGTCCCCGGAGGGATATGTGGGGACCCATGCAGGCTGCTCCCCCAGCCAGTCGGTGGCCAGGGTCCGGGGTTCTACCTGCCGTCCTCTCCTGGATCCACCTGTGCATCTCGGGCCCATCACTACACCCTCGGTTCTGGCCCTCCACTTCCTGGTTGCCCCCGATGATTCCAAAGAGGAGTCAGTTCAGCTTATAGTGCTCCAAAAGTATGGCCAGGTGAAGTAGATATGACAATAAATGAGAAAAGGAAAGGAAAACGAAACGTTGGGTATATTTCCAACCTGATTCACACAGCTCGTGGTGATGGATGGTATGGTCTGGTGTGGATGCCAGGATCAGGTGTGGACGCTTGTCTGAGACACGTAGAGATGGCTCTCCGAATGGCTCTGCCCAGACTGGGAGCGGGCCACCCGATGGCGGAAGTGGCATCTGTGGGGACCCCAGCCCCCAGCTGGAGCCCCGAGGCAGGGTGCAGCGTCCCCGGTGGTCCCTCACAGTCACACACTCGAACACTTGGCTTCTCCCATAGCGACCGTGGCCTAAAAACTGAAGCGGTAAGAAGCTGAACACCTGAGAGCCGGGCATCTGAGAGATTAAAAGGCAGTTTGGCAGGAAGCCACCTCCTAAGTGCCCCAGATTTTAACAAAAGGCCCCTTGTCACAGCAGCAGAATGCAGGTAAGGCCAGGGCTTGAGGCGGTGTTGATCCAGAAAGAAGGAACAGAAAACTGCTCTTTGGGGTTTTTTTCTTGTTAACCTATCTCACAGGCTTATTGAAAGGATGAAATGAATACAGAGAGAAAGACCTGCTGTAATTTAGGCTTGGATGCCATCCCCGAAGAAATAATTTCTCCTAAATAATAATAATCGCTAACTCCCACATAAAACAGACTCTTGTTTGTGGTGACGCACACACCTGACTCATTCGCACTTCCTGACAAGCCAATGACATAAGTATTGTTGTTCCCCATTTTACGTGTGCACAGAGGGGGTGAGCAGCTCCGACCTGATCTTGCAGGGAAGCGGCAAGGCTGGATTCGAGGCCCCGTGCTTCTTCCCTCTCCTAAGTGAGCCTGAAGCTTGGCCCACGGCATCCTTTTTCATCGCCCACCAGAGGTAGCCGTGGCTCTTTTTCCGTGTCAGTTTTGAGTCACTCAAGGGCAAGCTCACAAACTCCCTTTCATCTTTTAATTCGCCAATAAAATGCCGTTTCCCCAGATAGACCCTCCAATCTAGATCAGCCCCGACTCCCCACACCCCCCTTGTTATTTTCAGAGCATCTGGTATTTTTTCATTCAGGGCACTTGTCACAAGCATAGTTTATTATCCCTTTGACACGACCCATCCCCTACCCTTGACTGTTTAAACCGCTGTGTCCCCTCTCCCTTCTTGTCGCTGTCATCTGGGACATCCCAGACCTCCCACCGTCCAGCTCAGGTTTTGGCCCCTGCTGCTCAGGCCCCTCCCATTTCAAATCCTGCCTCAATCCTGGGCACCTTAAACCTCACGTGAATGACCCCGGGGATGTCCAGGCCTCCACGCCCATCCACCTCAGCCCACACCTCCCGCCAGCACCTTTCTAAGCCAGGACCTCTGTGGCTGCATGCTGCCGGTGAGAGACACAGCCCCAGAAGCAAACACCGTCTGCATAAATCAGTGTCCCCAAACGGAAGGGTCCTCGGCAACCCAACCCCATTTTGCTCCTAGACTCACTTCACTTTCCGCAAGACTGTGTCAGCAGGTGGCCCACAGTCCAGGGAGCCCTGTCCTCTGCTGTGGCGGTGCCGCTGATGGTCACGATCCCTGCCTGGCCATCGTGAAAGGTGTAACATTTTGTGACAAAGCCTGGGTGTGGTATCAGCTTCTGTGTCACCTTCCAGCCTGCTTTCCTGTGGCAAGAGTTAACCTTCCCTGGTTGATGAGACCCCCAGGGAGGAGATTTGTGACAATGGGGTTCCTTTTGGAGAACTTGTCTTCAGGCAGACAAGGGGCGGGGGGGTCAGAGGAAGGCTCTCTGCATTTGCTCTTTTTCAAGTGCCTACAGCTCAAACGATTTGCCAACGTGCCACATTTTGGGGTGTCATATTCTGCTACACTTCAAAGGCTTAAAATACAGTCGGTAAAAGAGCCAGAGAGTACGTAGTTTAGGCTTGTAGGACATTTGGTCTCGACTGCACCTGCTCATCTCCACTGTCATAGCGGGAAGGCAGCCTTGGACACAGATAATATGTAAACAAATGAGTGTCACTATGTTCCCATAAAACTTTACTTATGGACACTGAAACTTGAATGTCATACAGTTTTCATGTGTCACAAAGTATTCTTTAAAATTTTTTTCAACAGTTTAAAGCATAAAAATCAGGGGTGCCTGGGTGGCTCAGTCAGTTGAGCATCTGACTTTTGATTTTGGCTCAGGTCATGATCCCAAAGTCGTGGAATTGAGCCCTGAGTCAGGCTCCACACTGAACATGGAGTCTGCTTAAGATTCTCTCTCTCTCTCTCTCTCTCTCTCTCTCTCTCTCTCTCTGTCCCTCCCAACCCCCCATCCCTCTCTGCTCATGCTCTCTCTCGGTCTAAAAAAAAAAAAAAGGTTAAAAAACCATGCTTAGTTCACGAGCCACACAAAAATAAGAGGCAGCCATATTTGTCCTGTGGGCTGTAGTTTGCTTATTCTGTGCCAAGGTGTGACCCTGTCCTACTTTCTCTGAGCGTGCCCAGTTAACCTGGACAAGGATAATGCTGAGACGGATCTAAGCAGGAGGCTTCCTGATGGCTCTGAGTTCAGGCCATCTTACCCCAGGTGCCGTGACTGGATGTTGTCACCTTTCTCAGTCGATGGTCCATTGGGGTCACAAGGGGCCTTTTTATATGTAGTTGAAATTCTTTTCCTCTGAACCACCCTCTCAACACTTTTTTGCAGCACAACTCCCTCCCCCAAACTCTGTCAGATTCATGTTAGAGCTATTATTTCTAGTAATAGTTTGCTTGTGTACTTAATGATTACCCGTATTTCTAATATATTCATATCTGATCAATTAGTGCTAATAATAATTGTGCTGATAGTCCAATCCAAAATCATTTTAATTCTTACAGTTATAGGAAACGAAAAACAGTTACATATGTGTGCATTTTCTTGCAAAGCAAAATATATGTATCTCAGAGGAATAATATGGTTAATAAATGCTCTTGCATAAAAATATTACACTAGGGATAAAATTCTCTGGGGGGAGGTATACAGATTTAAAATTTTAACATAAAATTATGTAAAATGTATTAACATTTTTAAAAAGCTGGCTAATTTTGGGGTGCCTGGGTGGCTCATTCGGTTAAGTGTCTGAATTTGGCTCAGGCCATGATCCCACGGCTGTGAGTTCCAGCCCTGCATTGGGCTCCGTGCTGACAGCTCAGAACCTGGAGGCTGCTTCGGATTCTGTGTCTCCCTCTCTCTCCGCCCCTCCCCCACTTATGCTCTGTCTCTCTCTCTCTCAAAAATAAAGAAACATTAAAAAGAATTTTTTTTTAAAGCTGGAATTTTAAAAAATAGATTTTGGTTGGGGTGCCCGGGGCAGCTCAGTCAGTTGAGCATCTGATTCTTGGTTTTGGCTCGGGTCATGATCTAGAGGTTCATGAGTTCAATCCCTGCGTTGGGTTCTGTGCTGACACTGGAGATCCTGCTTGGGACACTCTCTCTCTCTCTCTCTCTGTCTCTCCCTGCCCCTCTCACTCTCTCTCTCTCATAGTAAATAAACTTAAAAAATAGATTATGGTTATGTCATGAACTAAGCTAAACCAGCTTAATCATATAACACCGCCCATACTGTTTTCAGTAGCCTCCTAAAGATGTCTGAATTACCTGAAGGCTCGCTACTCCCACACAACCTCACCAATGTCTCAAACCCCTCACATACTGGACATACAGACCTTTATTAAACATTTATTAACAAACTGGCACAAAGCAGTTAATATGGCTGTTCTGTTCCTTGAGCTTGATGACCTTGACTTGACTGGAGTCAGCCCCGTGACATTCCAGAGCCAGGTCTCTGTGGTACTCAGGATGCACCAGGCCACTGGACATCTTTGTCACATCAGTGGCCACTGACTGGCCTGTGAGGGGATGAGATGAGCCTCAGATGCCCTCCCAATGGATGAATTAACCTTGCCCTGAGTTCATATGAGGGTAAGGGATAGTACCTTTAAAATCTTTAGCCAACCCACATGTCTTAGATACCTCCAATACCTGCCAGAAAAAGCCTGCCGCTGCATTCGTTGTGCCACTTTGACTGCAGACCTTTATGCTAATTAGCAGAGGTCCAGGTATGGATTGTAGCACCCGTGGAAGCCCCTGGCCCGTGGCCTTTCTGACCTTAGCTCACTTCCCAGGCTCTGTGGTCTTGGAATCCTAGCTGACCTGGTTTTAGTTTAACCTCAATAGCACAATATCACACTTTGGCTGCAGAATTTAAAAAAAAAAATTTTTTAACGTTTATTTATTTTTGAGAGAGACAGAGCATGAGCAGGGGAGGGGCAGAGAGAGAGGGAGACACAGAATCTGAAACAGGCTCCAGGCTCTGAACTGTCAGCACAGAGTCTAACGTGGGGTTCGAACCTATGAACCATGAGATCATGACCTGAGCCAAAGTCAGACCTAACCGCCCCTTGGCTACAGAAGTTTAAAGTATGGCCATTTAGCAGTGAGTGTCAAACCACTGATGTATTTTATTCCATTAGGCATCTTTAAAAATGACATATGTTTTGTTTTTAAATGTCAGTACTTATAACATGCCACAAATACCGGTTCTTTCTATTTAAATTTACGATGGAAATTTTGAATGTCAACTTAATTTTTTTAGTTTATTTTTTATTTGTCTTACATGTCAACTTGCAAATGAACAAGAGGGTAAATCATTTTTACAAGTCATTTCAGAGGTTACTCTCAGCAGAGCTGTCCTTGGTGGTGGGAGAGAATGTCTCCTTGGTTCTTCGTGCACATTTGCTCACCCTCTTCCCAGAGCCCTCAGGGTTCTGCATTCCAAAGGATTAGGTGGAAGCCTTTACAACACAGCCAAGTTTCTGTGACACCTTCGCCCAGGCAGAGGGTGCCTTCTGGCCTTTTGGTTTATAGCTGAGTGAGGTCTTGGGAGATTCTTCCAGAATGAAGAAGATCTGCCCCTAGGTGGTTTGCTTATTCCACTTAAACTGAGAAACACTAGTAACTTAACATCTTCTTTCTTTAAAATAAAATATTACTTTATCAGCACCCTCTTCACAGCACAATTCCGTATTTATTTGTTTTAAGGATTTGTGTGCCTTATTAGACTATAAGCACCATGAAAGCAGGGATATGCCTGAATTGCTTACTGCCATGACTCCTATGCCTGGCAGAGTCCCTGGCTGGCCCATGGTAGGTGCTGAGTAAATATTTGCTGAATGATGAGGTGAGATGAGATGAGACGAGATGAGACGAGACAAGACAAGATGCTGAGAGATGGAAACAAAACAGAACCAGAAGATGCCCTGTGTCAAAATCGAAGATGGAACAGGAGCTAGGCCATCAGTCAACCAAGAGGATACAGCAGTCCTAGTGAAACTAGAAAAAAGCTTCTAAGGATAAAAGACAGAAGACATAGACCAGCGAGGTCCGGATCCAAGTAAAGCAAGCCAAGAGTCCTGGGCTTCATAAGGCTGACCCTAGGTATGAATTTACATGACTGACCTATAACATAAATAATAATTTCATTTTATTTGTCCCTAGTTGCTCATGTGGGACCTTAACATTCCCTTCAATGCCTCGTTCCAATTCTTTGTTTAGCTCTGTCAGTTCATCTTTCATTTCCTACTTTCTTACTAGTCTTATCATGAGCTCTTGTTTGTCTTCATTATGCTCTTGTTTCATGGAAGTAATTACTTCATGACATTTTTAAATTCATGATTTTATATTTGGTCTCATTTTTCATCTCTTTCATGGAAAGATATTTCTCGTGAGTATATTTCATCTGCCATTTGTTTTTTCCTGTCATGTTTCTCAATCTTTTGTTCTTTCTCCTTTTTGCCTAACTGTTACTATACAGACATTTTGATTTTTTTTAACGTTTATTTATTATTGAGAAACAGAGACAGAGCATGAGCATGGGAGGGGCCAAGAAACGGGAGACAAAGAACATGAAGCAGGCTCCAGGCTCTGAGCTGTCAGCACAGAGCCCGATGCAGGGCTTGAACTCACGAGCTGTGAGATCATGACCTGAGCTGAAGTCGGACACTTAACCGACTGAGCCACCCAGGTACTTTAAAATGACCCTTTTATACTGACATTTTAAAATGACCCTTCTTTGGATAAGATGAGTACTTCATTGGCAAGACACTTTTAGGAGTTGTGTGTGGGGAGAGGTCAGGCCTGTGTTCCAGACCATAACAGGAATTCTCCTATGACACGAGGTTAGGTGCATGAGTAAGTTCTTTTAGACTTTACTTCTCCCAAGCCAACCAAGATTGCAACTGTAGGGTTCTTCAGATGGACCATGTAAATATGGCTTAAACATGTGATTCCACATTTGGTCCTTCTTCCCTTGCATTATCTTGGAGACAAATGGGGTCCAGAGTAACTCCTGCTGCCAGGCACTTGCTTGTTCTCATTGTTAAATAGGTTTTTATTTTTACCCCTCAGAATGGTCACCAACTTTTGGAGAACCATGTATTATTGGTTTCGGTTTCATTTAGGACTCTCACCAGCATTCCAAAAGGCACCCTTCTTACTTGAGATATTTGCTTTCACCTGTTAATGAGGTGGGGGAGGGGGGAGGGAGTAGCTAGCCTACTCTCACTACAACCTTCAGTACTCTCAGGATCTTCTCATATTCTGTTTGCCATTGTGCGGACAGCTCTACATCATGTTTTGTGATTTTGCGACATAAAAATCCTCTAGTTGTGTCAAATAGGGAATTTGCATTTCTCTTTCTCGTTGTCATGGTAGATCTTCGTGGGCAAAGATCAGAGATTTGAAGAGTGCTTTGGAAATAATTAACAGACTGATACAGGCTAAAATATTGAACGAGGTCAAGGGAAGTAGGAGGGAAATTTACCTGGAAAACCCAGAAGGATGATAATTTTGAAATCCTTCAGTACCAGATTGGGAGGGTTTTACTCAGTTCTACAGACAAAGGAGAACCAATGAAAGTTCTCCAGTAGAGAATTAGCAAAGTCACAGCTTACGGGATAGGTGGCAAGTGGAGGGACCCTCGGGCAGCAAAGAGAGCAGTGCTGACATTCAGAAGGGAGGTGTTGAGGAATCAAACTTAGGAACTTATAGTTTCCTTTATTTATTCACACACTGTATAGTTAAATTAAACTGGTGTACAAAGTACATAGAATCTAACCATATAAAGTGAAATAACAAATATCGTGCTAGAGTAGAACCCTGCTGACCTCCTCTACCTGATTCGAGTTCCTCGAAGGCCAGAGCAGTGTATTTTGTTGTCTTTCTCCTCCCTATAGAAGGAGGATGCATAAGAGTGAATAGAAGAAAGGAAGGACAGGTCTAAGGGGTGCTGCCAGCCATGTCTTTCCTGCACAGTCCGGGGACAGTAAGGTACGAGTTCTGCTACAAGCCATCAAGTAATCGGTTGGTTAGCAGCTGAGAGCTTGGCCGGGGTGGAGCTGTCTGGAAGCCTGCATGTTTCTACAGTCCAGGAAATTTAGGGAAAGTACCAGCCACAGCTTGTACAGCCTCCTAGGCAGTCATCTCGACCATCGTCTCTGTACAGAGTCTCCCAACGCTGGTCGACTGTGGCGATGAGCTCTCCGTGGCCCTCGGGGGTCTAGTGCTCCTGATCCACTTCTGCTGGCTCAGCGAAGAGACTAGACCAGGTAGAAAACAGAATGGCCTCAGCTAGGAACATGCTCTGCTGATAGGCCGGGTGTGTGTCTATCAGATGCCGCATCTCACTGGTCTGGAGACAGAATAATACAGTCAGTTCATACTTCTGATAGTCCTGCCTAGTCAGCTGTGCAGTTTATGACTCCAACCAGGAGGACTGCAAGAGGGAAAAAAAGCATCTTGGAAATAATTGTACAGCTTCACAGATCATTAGCAAACCTGACTTCCCATTACCAACTCGAGAGTTGTAGTGTGAGTTTTATTTTCATCCAACCTTTGGCTATTATTCAAAATGAAAAAATTTACCCTCAGATCTTTATGCTCTTTGTAATCAAACCCATTTCTCTTAACGCCGAGAACTGGAAGATGTCAGAGAAAAGTACCCATTTAAAACATAAAGCATAAGTGAATTAAATATCCATATAGCCATCGTAAAAGAGAATATGTATGTATATGAAGGGGCATTCCCCATCAGGTACATTCTTAGAGATACAGTAACTGGCCATTAGGTCATGTTTTCAACTCTCCAATATTCCTAGGGATTCTAATGAATATTAAATCACAGTCCTCAGAATAGGCCATACCTATTTGTAATCTCAGCGTTATAAATAAAAGCTCACTAATTGGAGAAAAGAAAATTTATTCCTGGGAAGGCTGAATTAAAGGTTACATTAAACACACACACACACACACACACACACACACACACACACACACATGCACGCACCTGGATGGCTCAGTCGGTTAAGTGTTCGATTCTTGGTTTCAGCTCAGGTCATGCATGAACTCACGGTTCATGAGTTCAAGCCTTGCGTTGGGCTCTGTGCTGCAGCATGGAGGCTGCTTGAGATTTTTTTCTCTCTCCTTCTCTGCCCTTCTCCTGTTTGCTCTCTCTCTCACACTCAAAATAAATAAGCTTAAAAAAAAGTTTTCTTTTCCTCAACCAAGCAGTATTTATCAATTCAATCACTTGTTGACAAATATGTTTAATCCCTACATGCCAGGGCATGTTCTAGGTGCTTAGGGTGCAAAGGTGGCAGAGACAGATAGGTCCTGCCCTTGGGTAGCTCACCTTCTAGATGAGGAGGCAGAGCACAAACAGGCAAATCCACAAGTCTGTAATTTCCAGCGGAGATGAACACTACGAAGAAAACAATTGAGCCGTGTAATGGTGGCAGGGGCACTATTTCAGAAAGAGTGGTCCGGAACAGATTCGCCAAGGAGGCGACATTTGGACAGACATCCAAGTTAAGTGAGAGAGTGAGGTGTGCAGAGACCTGGAGGAGACGTCCAGGCAGAAGACACTGTGCCTGCAAAGGGACATGCACAGTGGGAATGCGCGTGGAGGGTAGCATATGCCCGGGGAACACCAAGAAGGCAAGTGCAGCAGGGGCAGAGCAAGGGAGGAGTGACAAGAAAGTAGGCACGAAACAGTCATCCCAAGAGAGCAAAAGAGAGGCTCCACTCTATAGGATGGTGCCCACGTGGATGGGGCTACCGATGGCTGGTGGTCATGAATGAAAAGCAGGGCTGGGCAATGTGTGTCTCTTCTGTGGCGATCAGAGCAGATCAGAGCAGTGGGAAAGTAAGCTCCAACCAAGACTAGTGTTTTTTCATCCCAATAAGAGGGGTAACGGGGTTGAGAATATTGTAAGGAATGGTCGTGATGGGCAACAGCATCCGAGGTGGGTAACAAGGGAGTGGGGACCACAGGAGTGGGGATCAGTAAATGGCGATAAGATCAATGGGGTTGAAGAATGTTGTGAGGTACCAGATGGAATGATCTGGAAAGACAGAAAGTGGTGGTTAGAGAGTGGGATGCCTAAGATTAAGATTATGGAGAGGTTGGAGTTGTCATGACAAAGTCTGGAGTATGATCATGGCGGTGAGTAGCTGACTGATGCGAGGTCAAGGAATGGAGAGGCCGGTATGCCGGCCAGACGGCTGACATGGCTGTTGAAATCAGCATGGCTGATGAGGAAACGCAGGCGGGAGAGAGAGAGGCAACGATGAAGGGGCCAAAACCGCCAATGAGCAGAGTCATTGGGAGGGTAGTGAACAGTGGCAACAGGGGAGACTGTGTGTGTACATTCCAGGAGGTGGGTTTGCAAGGGCAGGAGGAGAGAAGGTCTGACAGTGGCTCTGGGGAGCATGGTCCTCTGGGAGGATGTGGGGAAAAGCAGCTGCATCATTCATCACATCCAAGTGAGCCCTTTCCAAGATGGCAAGATCTGACCGGGTGGCTCTTTTCCCAGCATGTCTCTCTACAGTAAGTGCTCCCCTTGTTCCCTCAGGCAGAGCGAGCTGACTCTTCCTGTCCATCTTTCCTGTGCTAGTCCCATGATCATCTTCGGGATGTGCTGGGAAGCTGACCAGATACCTGAGAACCAGGTCTGCCGGATGGGAGAGTCCGTCCTCTGAGGCTGTGGGGTGGCTTCCTGAGCCTCTCCTGACAGGCGGGCCCACAGCACCAGGTGGGATGCTGGCTCCACCTGCAGACCTTGGGGAGGAAGTGGCTAAAGCCACATCGGAGAGATTGGGCTTCATCTCCGGGAACATCTGTGCAAAGGGTAGGCCAAAGAAGGCCCACAGAAGGAATCGCTGAGGAAGGCAGTGGACTTTCCAAGAAGGGACTTTAGGATGGGGCAGTGGAGTCCCCATGACATCTCCAGGCCTGATGTCATAAGGACACTGCCCAGACTCATGAAAGCTGCTCTAGGGGTTGAGGGGAGGAGAGGCTTTGGACACTGAAATGCACGCTCAGCAAAGGGCAGCACACCTGATGATCACGGGGTAGGGATCCATCTCTGCACTGGGCCCTGGCCAGCAGAAGGCATCCTCCCTCCCTTTTCTCTCTCTCTCTCTCTCTCTCTCTCTCTCTCTCTCTCTCATATAAGCAGATGAGTTTCATTTCAGACAGTATCTCTCTACCCCACCTGGTGAGTGTTTATCCCAATGTGGGTCGTCTCTCCTCAGCTGCGTCTTAACCTGCTTAGATCTTTCTGACATCTTCAATTTGGGAGACCTTTTCTTTGCCCATGTGGCAAAGAACCCTTATGTGGGATGCCAGCTGGAGAACACCAGTGATACCTGGGGGAGTTCCCTTTGCAGCCAATAAAAGGAACACGGACGGGAACCACGAGACTGCGTCCTGTCCTGGCTTCGTGTCTCAGTTTCCCCTCCGGCTAGAGCCGGGACAGACAATAGTGCTAGGAAGGCAGAAATTAGGACGTCTCTGACAAATAGTGGTGTTTGGTACTGAGATCTAACTGGAGGTTTTATAGCAATAATTGGGGTTAAAAAAAAAAGTTAATAGCACCTAACACTGCATATCCGCTTGATAAATGTAGGAGAAAAAATAGGTCAACAGAAGCGGCCACACGTGCTTGATTGCCAACTAAAAGTGGATCTCCTGCTGAGCCTGTCCCTGCCCTTGCTTCACATCCTCATGACACAAGTAGCGTAGAAATGATGGTGGGAGACATCACACACTTACATTATTTTTTCAGGGGAGCGCTGCTACATCAGGCACTCCAGTTACTGGTGGAACTAGCCAGTTTTCAAGCTTTCCAATGATAATAGGTCTAACTGTGAAAAAAAGGACTACGAATGTGCAGGTGGTTACAGTTCCGTACCCTGTGCATTTGATCATCTCCTGGTGAAGCTCCAGGCTGACCTCGCTGGGTTTGGATGGAAAGGCTTAAGACAGTACCTATTCCAGCTCAGGCGCCCCAAACAGGTGTAGGGTGGCAAGATGTTTATGGTTTGCTGAGAATAATTGGTGGTTTATGAACATAGGTGAGATGGCTGAGCAAGCCCTAGATGGTAAATCTAAAGACAGAGGTTGAGTCTTCTTTTTACCAAGCCCTATAATGAATAACATTACAAATGGCAAATCCAAAGAAGCAGCTTCAATTCTGCTGGGGCTCCTCCCCACTTCAAAGCATATTGTGAATTTGAGGTTCAGTCTAACCAGAGAATTGAATATATGGCTGGGCTTGATACGGCTAATGTATATAGCCCATCCAGGTTTGTGTGGATTTTTGGATATGGTATGGGTAATGGAATTCGTATTGTTGGGGCCAAAGTGAGGGCTGGGATTGGTGCTGTAACAGATACTAATGATAATGGGTGTAATGGTTCTTTAACAAACAGCATGATGGCTTCAACAAGGGGATAGAGCAAACCCTGAGGTTTCACTTTAGTCCCGTAGGGAGTTGTATATACCCTTGTACTTCTCATTCAGTTAGTGTAATGAATGCTATGGTGAGTAGAAGTGGCATAATTAATACAAGGTTAATGATAAACATAGTTAAGGAAAGGAGTCGAACTCTGGAAAACTGTGGAGGTTCCTCAAAAAATTAAAAATAGATTGACCCTACAACCCAGCAATAGCACTGCTAGGAATTTATCCAAAGGATACAGGAGTGCTGATCCATAGGGGCACATGTACCCCAATGTTCATAGCGCTATCAACAATAGCCAAATTACGGAAAAGAACCCAAATGTCCAGCAACTGATGAATGGGTAAAGAAGATGTGGTTTATATATACAATGGAATATTCCTTGGCAATGAGAAAGAATGAAATCCTGCCATTTTCAGCAAGGTAGATGGAACTGGAGGATATTAAGTGAAATAAGTCAAGCAGAGAAAGACAGATATCATATGTTCTCATTCATCTGTGGAACTTGAGAAACTTAACAGATGACCATAGTGGAAGGGAAGGGGAAAAAACGGTTTCAAAGAGAGAGGGAGGCAAACCATAAGAGACTCTTAAATATAGAAAACAAACTGAGGGTTAATGCAGGGTGGGAGACAGCGGAAAATGGGTGATGGGCATCTAGAAGGGCACTTGGGATGAGCACTGGGTATTGTATGTAAGTGATGAATCATGGGAATCTACTCCTGAAGCCAAGAGCACACTGTATACACGGTATGTTAGCTAACTTGACAATGAATTATATTTAAAAAAGAAATAGAAAGTTTTGAGTATAGATGTATCTACTGAGAAGTAAAAAAAAAAAAAAAGAAAAAAAAGAAATTTAGGTGTGCTTGGGTGGCTCAGTCGGTTAAGCATCAACTCTTGATTTTGGCTCAGGTCATGATCTCCCGGTTCATGGGCTTGAGCCCTATGTAGGGCTCTGCACTGACCATGGGAAGATTGCTTGAGATGTATGCACTTTTTTTTAAATGTTTTATTTATTTTTGAGATAGAGAAAGAGGATGAGCAGGAGAGGGGCAGAAAGAGAGGGAGACACAGAATCGGAAGCAGGCTCCAGGCTCTGAGCTGTCAGCACAGAGCCTGACACGGGGCTCAAACTCACCACGAGATCATGACCTGAGCCGAAGTCGGTCGCTTAACCGAGCCACCCAGGCGACCCGAGATGTATGCACTTTTTAAAAAAGAGTGTGTCTTACATTTTACTTTCTAATATCATAGCATTATTTCTATCTCCATAACTACAAATCTTCAAGATTATTTTTAATACCTACATAGTATCTCACCAAGTGCAAGTAATCCATTTAACCAGTCCTCCCAATTTTTCATATTATAAATAATGTTGCAACAAACATCTTTGTGTATACACCGTTGGTTACTTCTCTGATTATTTTCTTAGGACAAATTATCCAAAGTGATGAATTACTAATTTAAACAACAGATTAAAAAAATTTTTTTTTACTTTATTTTTATTTTTTTTAATTTACATCCAAATTAGTTAGCATATAGTGCAGCATTGATTTCAGGAGTAGATTCCTTAATGCCCCTTCCCCATTTAGCCCATCCCCCCTCTCACAACCCCTTCAGTAACCCTCTGTTTGTTCTCCATATTTAAGAGTCTTTTATGTTTTTGTCCCCCTCCCAGTTTTTATATTATTTTTGTTTCCTTTTCCTCATGTTCATCTGTTTTAACTCTTAAAGTCCTTATATGAGTGAAGTCATATGATATTTGTCTTTCTCTGACCGACTACTTTCACTTAGTATAACAGCCTCTAGTTCCATCCGCGTAGTTGCAAATGGCAAGATTTCATTCTTTTTGATTGCCGAGTAGTACTCCATTGTGTATATATATACCACCTCTTCTTTAACCATTCATCCACCGATGGACATTTGGGCTCTTTCCATACTTTGGCTATTGTTGATAGTGCTGCTATGAACATTGGGGGTGCATGTGCCCCTTCAAAACAGCACACCTGTATCCCTTGGATAAATGCCTAGTAGTGCAATTGCTGGGTCATAGGGTAGTTCTATTTTTAGTTTTTTGAGGAATCTCCATACTGTTTTCCAGAGTGGCTGCACCAGCTTGCATTCCCACCAGGAATGCAAAGAGATGCTCTTTCTCTGCATCCTCGCCAACATCTGTTGTTGCCTGACTTGTTAATATTAGCCATTCTGACAGGTGTGAGGTGGTATCTTATTGTGGTTTTGATTTGTATTTCCCTGATGATGAGTGATGTGGAGCATTTTCTCATGTGTTGGCCATCTGGATGTCTTCTTTGGAGAAGTGTCTATTCATGTCTTTTGCCTGTTTCTTCCCTGGATTATTTGTTTTTTGGGTGTTGAGTTTGATAAGTTCTTTAAAGATTTTGGATACTAACCCTTTATCTGATATGTCATTTGCAAATATCTTCTCCAATTCTGTCAGTTGCCTTTTAGTTTTGCTGATTGTTTCCTTCGCTGTGCAGAAGCTTTTTATTTCGATGAGGTCCCAATAGTTCGTTTTTGCTTTTGTTTCCCTTGTGTCCGGAGACGTGTTGAGTAAGAAGTTGCTGCAGCCAAGATCAAAGAGGTTTTTGCCTGCTTTCTCCTCGAGGCTTTTGATGGCTTCCTGTCTTACATTTAGGTCTTTCATCCATTTTGAGTTTATTTTTGTGTATGGTGTAAGAAAGTGGTCCAGGTAAATTCTTCTGTATGTCGCTGTCCAGTTTTCCCAGCACCACTTGCTGAAGAGACTGTCTTTATTCCATTGGACATTCTTTCCTGCTTTGTCAAAGATTAATTGGCCCTACGTTTGTGGGTCCATTTCTGGGTTCTCTATTCTGTTCCATTGATCTGAGTGTCTGTTCTTGTGCCAGTACCATACTGACTTGATGATTACAGCTTTGTAGTATAGCTTAAAGTCTGGGATTATGATGCTTCCTACTTTGGTTTTCTTTTTCAAGATCGCTTTGGCTATTCGGGGTCTTTTCTGGTTCCATACAAATTTTAGGATTATTTGTTCTAGCTCTGTGAAGAATGCTGGTGTTACTTTTATAGGGATTGCATTGAATATGTAGACTGATTTGGGTAGTATCAACATTTTAACAATATTTGTTCTTCCTATCCAGGAGCATGTAATCTTTGTCCATTTTTCTGTGTCTTCTTCAATTTCTTTCATAAGCTTTCTATAGTTTTCAGTGTATAGATTTTTCACCTCTTTGGTTAGATTTATTCCTAGGTATTTTATGGGTTTTGATGCAATTATAAATGGGATCAATTGCTTGATTTCTCTTTCTGTTGCTTCATTGTTGGTGAATAGGAATGCAACCGATTTGTGTGCATTGATTTTATATGCTGCAACTTTGCTGAATTCATGAATCTGTTCTAGCAGTTTTTTGGTGGACTCTTTAGGGTTTTCCATATAGATTATCATGTCATCTGCGAAGAGTGAAAGTTTGACCTCCTCCTGGCCTATTTGGATGCCTTTTATTTCTTTGTGTTGTCTGATTGCAGAGGCTAAGACTTCCAATACTATGTTGAATAACAGTGGCGAGAGTGGACATCCCTGTCTTGTTCCTGACCTTAGGGGAAAAGGTCTCAGTTTTCCCCCATTGAGGATGATATTTGGGTTGGGTCTTTCATATATAGCTTTTATGATTTCCAGGTATGCTCCATCCCTACTTTCTTGAGGGTTTTTATCAAGAAAGGATGCTGTATTTTGTCAAATGCTCTCTCTGCATCTATTGAGAGGATCATATGGTTCTTGTCCTTTCTTTTATTGATGTGATAAATCACGTTAATTGTTTTGCGGATATTGAACCAGCCCTGCATCCCAGTTATAAATCCCACTTGGTTGTGGTAATTTTTTTAACGTATTGTTGGATCCGATTGGCTAATATCTTTTTGAGGATTTTTGCATCCATGTTCATCAGGGAAATTGGTCTATAGTTCTCCTTTTTAGTGGGGTCTCTGTCTGGTTTTGGAATCAAGGTAATGCTGGTTTCATAGAAAGAGTTTGGAAGTTTTCCTCCCATTTCTATTTTTTGAAACAGCTTCGAGCAAATAGGTGTTAACTCTTCCTTAAATGTTTGGTAGAATCCCCCTGGAAAGCCATCTGGCCCTGGACTCTTGTTTTTTGGCAGATTTTTGATTACTGATTCGATTTCCTTACTGGTTATGGGTCTGTTCAAATTTTCTTCCTTCCTGTTTCAGTTTTGGTGGTGTATATGTTTCTAGGAATTTATCCATTTCTTTCAAATTGCCCATTTTATTGGCATATAATTGTTCATAATATTCTCTTATTGTTTTTATTTCTGCTGTGTTGGTTGTGATATCTCCTCTTTCATTCTTGATTTCATTTATTTGGGTCCTTTCCTTTTTCTTTTTGATTAAACTGGCTAATGGTTTATCAATTTTGTTAATTCTTTCAAAGAACCAGCTTCTGGTTTCATTGATCTGTTCTACTGTTTTTTCGGCTTCAATAGCATTGATTTCTGCTCTAATCTTTCTTATTTCCTGTCTTCTACTGGCTTTGGGTTTTATTTGCTGTTCTATTTCCAGCTCCTTAAGGTGTAAGGTTAGATTGTGTATCTGAGATCTTTCTTCCTTCTTTAGGAAGACCTGGATTGCTATGTACTTTCCTCTTATGACTGCCTTTCTGCGTCCCAGAGGTTTTGGGTTGTGGTGTTATCATTTTCATTGGCTTCCATGTGCTTTTTAATTTCCTCTTTACCTTCTTGGTTAGCCCATTCATTCTTTAGTAGGATGTTCTTCAGTCTCCAAGTATTTGTTATCTTTCCAAATTTTTTCTTGTGGTTGATTTCAAGTTTCATAGTATTGTGGTCTGAAAATATGCACAGTATGATCTCGATCTTTTTGTACTTGCTGAGGGCTGATTTGTGTCCCAGTATGTGGTCTATTCTGGAGAACATTCCACGTGCACTGGAGAAGAATATATATTCCGCTGCTTTAGGATGAAATGTTCTGAATATATCTGTTAAGTCCATGTGGTCAGTGTGTTATTCAAAGCCATTGTTTCCTTGTTGATTTTTTTTATTAGATGATCTGTCCAATGTGAGTGGGGTGTAGAAGTCTCCTACTATTATGGTATTACTATCAATGAGTTTCTTTATGTTTGTGATTAACTGATTTATGTATTTGGGTGCTTCCACATTTGGCACATAAATGTTTACAATTATTAGGTCTTCTTGGTGGATAGACCCCTTAATTATGATATAATACCCTTCTGTATCTCTTGATACAGTCTTTATTTTAAAGTCTAGATTGTCTGATATCAGTATGGCTACTCCAGCTTTCTTTTGTTGACCATTAGCAAGATAGATGGTTCTCCATCCCCTTATTTTCAGTCTGAAGGTGTCTTTAGGTCTAAAGTGGGTATCTTGTAAACAGCATATAGATGGATCTTGTTTTCTTATCTATTCTGTTACCTTATGTCTTTTGATTGGAGCATTGAGTCCATTGACGTTTAGAGTGAGTACTGACAGATATGAATTTATTGCCATTCTGCTGCTTGTAGAGTTGGAGTTTCTGGTAGTGTTCTCTGTCCTTTATAATTTTTGTTGCTTTTGGTATTTGTTTATTTATTTATTTATTTATATTTTCATCTTTTCTCCCCTCAGTTCCCCTTAAAATTTCTTGCAGGGCTGGTTTAGTGGTCACGAACTCCTTTAATTTGGGGAAAACTTTTTATCTCTCCTTCTATTTTGAATGACAGCCTTGCTGGATAAAGAATTCTTGGCTGTATATTTTTCTGATTCAGCACATTGAATATACCCTGCCACTCCTTTCTGGCCTGCCACGTTTCTGTGGATAGGTCTGCTGCAAACCTGATCTGTCTTCCCTTGTAGGTTAAGGACTTTTTTTTCCCTTGCTGCTTTCATGATTCTCTCCTTGCCTGAGTGTTTTGTGAATTTGATTATGATATGCCTTGTTGATGGTAGGTTTTTATTGAATCTAATGGGAGTCCTCTCTGCTTCCTGGATTTTGATGTCTGTGTCTTTCCCCAGGTTAAGAAAGTTTTCCGCTATGATTTGCTCACATAACCCTTCTACCCCTATTTCTCTCTCTTCCTCTTCTGGGACCCTTATGATTGTGACATTCCTTTTTAATGAGTCACTGATTTCTCTAATTCTTAAATCGTACTCTTTTGCCTTAATCTCCCTCTTTTTTTCTGCTTCATTATTCTCTGTTGGTCCTCTATATCGCTGATTATCTGTTCTGCCTCATCCATCCTTGCCACCGCAGCATCCATCCATGATTGCAGCTCAGTTATAGCATTTTTTATTTCACCCAGGCTAGCTTTTGCTTCCATAGAAAGGGATTCTAATCTATTTTCAACTCCAGCTAGTATTCTTATTATTGTGATTCTAAATTCTGGTTCAGGTATCTTGCTTGTATCTGTGTTGGTTAAGTCCCTGGCTGTCATTTCTTCCTGCTCTTTCTTTTGGGGTGAATTCCTTCATTTTATCATTTTGAAGGAGAGAGGAATTAATGAGGTAGAAAAATTAAAATACATAAAAATTAAAAATATTAAAATTAAAAAATTACACACACACACACACAAAATGAATGATGCTAGATCCTAGGTGTGTTTTGGTCTGGATGTTGAAAGTGGCTTGATAGATTAGAGAAAAAAGGGGAGAAAAAGAAAAAAAGGAAATCGTTTGAAAATTTGAAAAAATGAATACACTGAAGTAGACTAAAATGAAATGATGGAAGTAAAATAGAATTTTAAAAGATTTACACAAAAGTAAAAAGTATAGTAGAAAAAAATATTTTTAATAAAAATTGAAAATAAAAATGAATTTTTTCTCTTTCTGTAAGAAAAAGAGAGGAGAAAAAAAAGAAATTGAATAGTTGGGCCGGTTAACAGACTGAAATACGACTGAAATTACTTCGTTTTCCCCTTGAAGTCAAACTATGAAGTGCTTTATAGTCCATAAATTAAGGCGGTGAGACTTCTGTTCTTGAAGAGTGAGGTTGGCCCCGTTGGATGGGGTTTAGTGTAATCGTTCAGTTCTCCACTAGATGGCACTGCTAAGCCTACTGGGGGGGATTGTTGGTGCGTTCATAGGTGCATGAGCACATGCGCGGGAGCGGTGAAAATGGAGTCACCCAGCTACCCAGTCTCTAGTATCGGAACTCTGTTCTCCCTGATCATCAATCACGCACCCATTCTTCGTCTTCAGCTTCTGTCCACTGCCCGCTTCCACACTGTCCGTGACCAAGCCCCAGGCAGTACCTCTCTCCTGAGTTTTGTCTCAGATGTGACTGTTTTCCCCGCCCCCCCTCCTCCCCCCACTTCTGAGGGACTGTGGCTTTGACCCGTTCTGCCCCTCTGCTGAGGGTCTCATGGAGCAATGGCTGAAAGCCGGCTGCACCCAGGAACGTTTGTGGGACCGTGCTGCTGCCAATGCCTGGAGACTGCAGCCAGGTACCAGCCTGCCCCAGAAAAAGTTCACAAGCAGCGTTTCAGGGATTATGGAAAATCACAACACATCTGGCACTAAGCTTCACCCCCAACCATCTCGATCCAGCACCAGCGAATGTGGCCGTTCTCTGGGGTGTGCTGGGCACAGGTGGCCTCACAGCCTCTACCAAATGTCCTCCCAGCAATGGAACTGCTTCTCCCCGTGTGGCCCAAGAACCTTCCAGACCCCACTCTGCTCCTGGAGATTTGCCCATCTCACCAGGGCACCGCCAGGTATCAAGCTGCAGAGTTTCCGACTCTGCGCTCCCCATTTATGGTCGTAATGGAATTTAAACCCTCTCCTTTCTCCCTTTTTAGTTTAGTCCCTGCGGCTGTTTCCAATTTTCCACTGTCTCTCCAGCTGCTTTTGGGGAGGGGTGCTTTTCCTATAATCTCCCCCCCCATCTCCATCCTCTCTCCTGACGCAAAAGCGGCAGCCTGTCCTCCGCTGCTTCTCTCTCCCCAAGTTCACCTCTCCGCCGTGTACCTGCTGAATTCTGTGGTTCACGTTGTGCAGATTGTTGTGTTAATCCTCAGATCAGTTTTCTAGGTGTGCAGGATGGTTTAGTGTTGGGCTGGCTGTATTTCATGGGTGCAAGATGCACAAAAAACTTCCATGCTGTTCCGCCATCTTGGGTCCTCTCCAGATTTTTTTTTTTTTTTAAGGCTTTGGTTTCTTTTAATTCCAGTTTAGTGAACATACAGTGTTAAAGGCTTTGGTTTCCAAGTACTCAATACAAAGGTTATACTGATACACTCTTACTAAAGATAAAAACAAAAGATTTTCAAGTTTTCCCTGCTCACTGCTGAATTTATCTCTAAAAAGGGGTGGGCGGGGGGGGGGGTGGTGTTGGGGTCTGTATCAGTCAGAAAAATCTGTGGCTGACTTACTGGCCAGCTCACCTTCAGCCATTGCCAGCCTCTTCTCCTTTGACCACTTCTATTATAAAGGCTACTTGCTTTCTTTGCTTCTCACACACAATTCTGAAGACAGGATAGAAGCACAAATGTGGTGAAAGCTTCTGGAAAAGCTTTTACTCTCCTGACAAAAAGGACAGATAAACCAGGAACTGCCCCTTCCCCAGCTTTGGATGTAAACATACGTTCTGGACCTGTAGCAGCCATACTGTAGCGTAAGGAAAAGGCCAAAAAACCCACTTGTTCTGACCAATACCAGCAACAGATGAAGAGTAGGGTTGCTAAGCAGCTATCTGGAGGAAAGTCTTTGGTAGAGCTTGACATCAATTTAAATATATTTGGAAACTATACGTGAGAAAATGTATTTAAATATGTTTAAAAATCACTTTCAAAAAATTTCTGCATCTTGGGGTTATAATGCAAATGAAGTTTTCCTATATAACCAGTTGAACTAAATTAATAGAGCAATCTGTATGCCTGTCAAAATGGTGATACCATGTTCAAAACCAATTACTCCTCACCTGCCCCGCATTGTCCTAACCATAGCTATTACTATCAATAGGGGTACAAAGACACATAAACCAACTGATAAATTATATATTACATGTTTATTAAGGGCACAACTTTTATGTAAAATTTACATTTTATGAAAAAATCAAAAATATTTACAAAATTGTGTAAGATAGATTTGCATTGTTCTAATTACAACTCAAAGTAGTAAATAACATTTCTTAAAAACTCACATTTGTTAGAGTTCTTTGTTTACAAATTCTTGGTTAAAGAGGCAGCTACAAAGTTTATCACTATACACCAGCAAGAACCAGCTTGCTAAATACATTTCCCATTGAAAATCTACTGGTCTTTTTTACACCATTAGTGGATTTTTAAATGAAAAAAAAAATCAATATAAACTCATATGGCTTCAAAATTGTAGCCTGCGCCTAATACAAATGTAGGTATCGACACTTGGCATGAAGACTGTGGTAATCAGAAAGTGCAGAAGTTTAACCATTTTACTAATCTGTACACGTTTTAGGTAATACTTGATTCGAAACAAACCTGGTGAGTGTAACTGTGTCTGAAGTCCAGTAATAAAGTATTAACTGCCCACAGAAAGCAGTGTGATTGCAAAGCAGTTACATTTAAGATTCCAGTAAGGGATTGTAATTGGCATTTAAAAGAGCACAACATAAGAGTTAGAAATTCCCATTTTGCTATTTAGTGAAGATGAACATTTCAGCAAATTGTCTTAATATGCTGCTTTAGTCAAATCTAAATGTGAAATTGGGCTAATACTGAATATACTTAAAAAGCACATACTGTGTTCTATGTATTGCTAATAAGTAGATTTTCTGCTGTATTTAGTAGAACAAGGTGTTACATAAATGTCTAGTAGTAGGGGTTTTAATGTTCTGTAAAGCTTAACAGAATAATTAGTGGTTTTATATAAATTATCATATATAACAATTTATCACTTCTACGTAAAAGGCAGGACATTGGTATTTATAAATAAAATTCCCACTTGTAAATTATGAAACTGTCCAAAACATTTTAAGTCCTTCAATTAGGATTCGCTATAAAGTTAGGTTTTTTTTACTATTTAATATTAGTAGTTCAAGAAATGCTTAACCCAATCCATCACTTCAAATCCTCTCCCAATTTCTAGCAGTTGGCAATTAACCAATAACATACAAATTGGTAACTGTCCCAATTGTTGAAAAGAAAACAAACGGCAGTACTTCTCCAATGCCAAAACTAATCTTCTCTAAAATGAGTTCCTCACAAAATACAAAACTCATGCCCCCAACACATTCATTAAATGTATAAATTTCCAATGATAAACAGAATGAAAGGAAGTGTCAAATTGAGGATTAAAATAGCAGTTACCAAGTTACCTTTAGTTTTTCATATTGGTTTTATGATTTACCTACTTAGGTGGAATATCTGAAGGTAACTTTTCTTCCCCTGTAAACATAGGTGATTAGGTGTATTTCTCTTTCTATCGGCTACAGTGTATCACTAAAGAAGTGAGCCAGGATTTTTAGGTACAAATTAACCTTTAGTTACTCTGAATTCCCTTCCCAATTGAGGTCAAGATATTTACAAAATGGCAATTATCTTGTAAAAATGCTTGACCACTCTAACACTGAATAGAAGAGCCAGACTGTGAAGGGAAAAAAAGTGAGGCACATTAACGAACACAAACCTGGATAGGCACATTTCTGGCTTTTGTTATTGTTTTAAAAGGCACACATTATGCAATCCATATAAAAATAAATTAAATCTACAGCATTAATTCTTAAAAACAATCAGAAATTCTATAAAGTTAACTAACTGCAGAAGTAAATTTCTCTGCTGTCTTTTGCAAGCTTATTTTAAAACACATTGCACTTGAGAATTAAAAAAATCATATAAAACACCATTTACACTTTATTAATGTTTCTATGAGATTCAAATTATACATTTTTTGCGTACACCTTGGACTCTGGTCTGATTACTTTATGGCACATAACTCAATTTGATTGAGTGTTCAGAATTCACGTTATCCAAAACTTAGAATTCACGTTCTGTCTCCATTCAATATCAAGCTTAGGAAATTTCAAACCTATCTCTGACTCTAAAAATTTATGGAAAGCTGAATTATTTGGTGCTTGCTCTCCTGAAATTTTAGGTCTGACAGTACACTATATAACTCAACATAGACACTGAAGACAATATGAAATTTCAGCCTAGGAAAACTTCATTTTACTGAGAATCTCTACAAATGTGCTTCTGGAATATTGCAGTTGATCATTAACAGCGTTGAAAATCATTTCAGTGCTATTGCTTTTGATGACTCACTTCAAAAGTGCAATTTAATGTTTGTAATCAGTTCTCAAATGTGTGTACGTTCAAAGGACCTAATAGAAGCTAGAATCGTGTTGGAAAGAACAGACAATGCAGGATGTCAGACTTGTGCTTCTGTCTCGAGCCAACCCGTTTCCCAGGTCCATCAGCAATCTGCCAGGTATCGTCCTGAAAAACACCAAGCAGAACCATGCAATTACAATTACAAATGAACTCAAAGGACGACATTTTCACTGTGGTTACAGACACAGAACCCTAGTTCCCATCTGCTGTTTATGATACATGAGAATCCGATCACAGGTGTCCATGTATACTGACCACAGTTATTCCCTCCCAGGTGTGTCTCTACCTGGCACTTTGTACCAAAGGTCGAAGAAGAAATTTTCCATGACTAGATGATAAACTGCTTGACAGTTTATAAAATAGTTGCTTAGTAGCACACTGTTAGAATGTTCCCATGTACACTAAAAACAAAGTCTCTTAACTTACCAGTGGCAAACCGCTTCTTTACTAAGGAAAGCCTATAGCCAGTGCCTACAAGTTCGATATCTACTCCCGAGAGGGTACTTCCCTCGCTGAGGAACTGCACTGCAAGTGTTGTGGGTTTACTAGGTCCTTCTGAAAGATCAAATTTTGCTCTGAGGGACCCAGAACCTACAAGGAAAAGAATAAAGAACTTACCCAGGGCAACATAAAATTAACAGAAAAAACAAATAAGATAAACTATGTTCTATGCCAAATGCATAAAATGTATATAGTAAACACATCAATGTCCTGTGTCCAAATCAGACTTGATTCAAAGAATCTGAATTAAGTCGTCTTTTTTTAATTGATTTTTTTAATGTTTATTTGTTTATTTATTTATTTATTTATTTATTTTTTAATTTTTTTTTTAAAGTTTATTTATTTTTGAGACAGAGACAGAGCATGAACAGCGGAGGGGCAGAGAGAGAGGGAGACACAGAATCTGAAGCAGGCTCCAGGCTCTGAGCCATCAGCCCAGAGCCCGACGCGGGGCTCGAACTCACGGACTGTGAGATCGTGACCTGAGCTGAAGTCGGACACTTAACCGACTGAGCCACCCAGGCGCCCCAATGTTTATTTATTTTTGAGAGAGACAGAGGATGAGTGGGGAGGGGCAGGGAGACGGAATCCAAAGCAGGCTCCAGGTTCTGAGTTGTCAGCACAGAGCCCAATGTAGGACTCAATCTCAAAAACTGTAAGATCATGACCTGAGCCAAAGTGGGATGCTTAACTGAGCTACCTAGGCACCAGTGAATTAAAAATACTCTTAATCCTTGCTTTTCTTTGACTTAAGAGTAAACACCCCTGTAGATCTGTATTGAGATTCAACATGATACAGACACATGTTGAAGTAAAAAAAAAAAAAAAAAGTCAATGTGGGCAGTTCAGAGGAAAGCACTTAGAGGAGTAGTGCGAGTAGGAATAAAGTCCAAAAACAATGATGACAGTCAACTACCATATTACAGGGATGGGAGAAGTAAAGAAGGAAAGACAGCTAAGATTAGGAAAGCTGTATCAATATTATTATTTTCTATTCCCCTTCTTAAAATTTAACTTGCCTATCATGCCAAATACAGCTGACTTTTGAGCAACATGGGTTTGAACTCTGTGGGTTCACTTAAACAGAGATTTTTTTTCATTTGGTGCAGTGCTCTTAAGTGTATTTTTTGTCTTTTCTGATTTTATTTCCTTTTATCTAGCTTATTTTAACAGTACAGTATATAACACATAAAACCTACAAAATACCTGTTCACTGACTGTTTATGTTACCGGTAGAGCTTCTGGGTAACAGTAGGCTGTTAGTAATTAAGTTTGGGGGGGGGGGGGGGGAGGAAAGTTATACATGGATTTTTGACTATGCAGGTCCACCAGGGTGAGTGGTGTGCGGGGGCTTGGCACTTCTAACCCCTGCATTGTTCAAGGGTCAACTAGATATTTGAGATGTCTTTTCAGTCTAACCATTTATTCTACATACCTCAGTCTAACAGTATGCCAGAAACTGTAAAGCAAAAAGTTGTGATGAATATGATAAATGCTACAAAAGTGCTCTGAATTGCTATGGGCACAAAAGCACATAAAATGATGGTGGAGAGGACAGTGTGAATTGCAGGCAGGGGTAACTACAGGTAGAGAGGGGAGAGAATACAATGCCTTTAAGGGAACTGCATGCATATCAGAAGACCTAGAGGATAGGATACAAGAGGGGCAGAAGACTAGAATGGTAGGAAGGAACAAGCTCCAAATATCTTTACATGCCACGATAAAAAATAATCATAGGAAGTCACTAAAGATAAAGAAGACAAAAACAATTCAGATTAGGGTCTTAAAAGGGGACAGAGGTACAAGGTGCCAGGTAGGGAAACCAACTGAAAGTCAATAAAATAGTGTAGGATTCTAGGTGACAGTTCAAGTGGATCTCAATCAGGCTAAGGGAAAGGAAAGAAGAAAATGCATTTGAAAAATATTTCAGAGTTGGAATCGAGAGGGGGAAAGGAGGAGGAGTCTAAGAGTGTGCCCAGGTTTCCAGTCAAGGAAAACAGACAGAACCGCTAGGTAGCAGGAGCAATATTCTAGGATACACAGAAGTAGAACAGCACAGCATAACCCTGATCCATCCTGCACTACTGTGCCTCATGGCACAGATTGGCTGGGAGGATGAAATGCTGCCTAATTTTTAACCACCGTCCAAGCCCAAGTCCTCCTTAGACTTGCACAATTCTCTTGATAGGCAATTCAATTCTGTGAAAGTTTACAGTCCAAGAGCAGCCACCTTGGCAAATCTTAAACTTGAAAATTATTTCCTGTCCCTCTTCTGGGCATAAAGCCAGGGCAGAAACAATTTCTATTGTACAGTATCCTAATTTGCATATTTCTTTTTAAAGGTTAACCAAATCAGAACATTTATAGTATTTTTCCATTTCCTCACATAGATATCCTGATTCCTGAACAGCAGAGGAAAAGTATTCATCTATCTGATTAGAAAATTTGTACCCTGTTTTTGAGGAAACAATTTCCCTTGTTAGTACTTACAAAAGTATAGTTTCATTAAGTAGGGGGAAATATGTATTCTCATTTTCCTGCTAGCTGGTTACGTAAGCCCTCAATTCAAACAGGATTTCTGGTTTACTTCCAGATTTAACTAGGAATTTCAGTTTTGTGCCCCCAGAAGCGATACAGCTCCAGCAGAAGTCAGCACCTTTGGCACATGAAAATAGGCAACAAAGGAACTGAATATCAGCTTGGTTATTTCACCAAATAGGTGGTTCTCTAGTAAAAGTATGATTCAGCATGACATGTATAAATAGCCACTATAGATATATTCCTGCTTTTTGATACAGAAATACATAGGAGAAAAACCAGGGATATGATTTATGCTTTGATCACATTATGCTTAAAGTGTTCAAAGAGAAAAAGCTAAGCAAAATTTGAAAAGCTAAAAAAAAAAAAAAGTCCTACTTAGTAATAGGAAAAGTTATTGGAGGTTAAGTAGGCATCCAAAAAAGAGCAAGAGAATTCTTATTTTTTTTTTAATTTTTTTAATGTTTATTTATTTTTGACAGAGAGAGAGAGAAAAAGCATGAGCGGGGGAGGGGCAGAGAGTGAGGGAGACAGAGAATCCGAAGCAGGCTCCAGGCTCTGAGCTGTCAGCACAGAGTCCGATGTGGGGCTCGAACTCAGACTGCGAGATCATAACCTGAGCTGAAGTCAGACGCTCAACCCCAGGTGCCCCAGGAGAATTCTCTTAAGAGAAAATAGGAATAATTAATGTTAAAGACTTGATTGTCCTGGAAATTACATTCTAAACTGAGTTAGGGAAGACAAGACAGAGACCAGCCAGCAGAGATTTTTCCTTTGCCTTGTGAGCACAAACAGATACAGACTTGGTGGGAGTAAGCAATTAACTTGTTTCTCCTTAAAATAATTAGCAGAGAAGTAAAGGCTGTTGATGGTTAGTTTTACTAAGGAGAAATGACCAGGAAAAGTTCTCTTGGAAAGTGAAGTAGGCAAACAAAGGGGCTTGTGAAAGCCTGCAAGCTTCTACATGATTTCTGGGAGGACAGGAGGACCCCAGGAACAGAATGAGCTAAATGGTACATAAAATCAGTTTCAGTTATCAGGTTACCCAGATGGACAGACAGTTCTACTTGAAAATACCTAATAATAGTCTCATGTGAATGTATGCATTTACATAGTATTTATAAAGTTAGAGCAAAACAAATCATTTTTCTTACAGAGAAAGCATATTCAATCTAGAGGGGAAAAATGGGTTCTGAATGTCAACTGGTCCACTCTTATTTAAGGTATTAACTTCCATCTAGTGGTCAATTCTAGAACTGAAGGCATGAAAATCTAGGAGAAAACTGTCCATAAAAATGCCTCAAAAATAAATTTTCATGGACACTGAATTACAAACAAAAAGGCATACACACACACTTACCTCCATTTTCTGATTTTTCTGAAATACCAGACAGTTTCCAAAAGGCTTTCATTTGTTCTGCATTCCTATAAGAACAAATATCTTCTGATTAAGTGTCTAGTATAGGGGCTTAAAAATGGATGGGCTGTCAATAAATGAATACATTTTAAGTATTTCACCAAAACAACTATAGGGCTAAATTTACTTTCAGTAGTATCACCAGGTGATAATGTGTTTACGATGTAAGTAAATATAATGCTATATCTTAATGGAAGTTTACTAAATTACATAATTCTTCTAGTCAGAAAAAGGAACACTGAAAATATATGTGGTTCAGTACCTTCATTACTGAAGGACAACAAACTTTTATTAAACAGTGAAGAATCGAGAGTGTTAGTCTATACTAATTCAGGGAACAAGAGAGGTAGTTAAGAGATGAGAATTCCTAAACTATTAAGACAGGTGTTCTTACAGAGATAATAGATGCTATATTTACCCCTCTAAAATAATAAGTATTATTTTTTAGAAAAATAAAGTTGATGGAGGTTAAGTGATTTACCTAAAGGTAAAGTTGTACTGAGTCATTCAAGCCTGGGTGGTGAACGCAAACTTACTTTTGGATTGAGGCTATTGTGATTTGACTAGTAAGATGAACAGCATCTTTTACACCATAGTTTTTATGGTAAAATGCACGAATACTTTTCAAGCTTACAACTTTGAAAATGGGTTCTACGAGTTGAAGCTTGTAGCAAAATTTAGCAGGAATTCAGAAAAGTCAAATTTACCATATTGCAGGGGGAAGGGACTGCATATTTGTGACTCCTCCATCCACTGGTACCACCACCTGTATGTTTGAAAGCACGCTCGGTGCCACCATAGCTTCTGGGTTGTACTTATAATCCACTCTAAGATCTGTGGTGCCAGCACTACACTTCCAATATGTTGCAAGATTTAGAGGAGTGGACTGAATGCCATTTGATGATACCTTTAAAGAGAAAAAGAAAAAAGTTAGTTTTTGCCCAAAAAGTAAACAAGTCATGCTGAAGACATGTATGCTTGAACACAAGAGTTCTCAGAATCAAAAATAATGACGGAAATATCGTTAGGCAGAAGAAAGCAGGCTAATCTCCGAGGAGTAAGAGCCAGTCTCACAGTGTGGATCTAGGACTACCTACATCAAAATGTCCATGACAGTTGTGTAAAATACACATTCCTATAGGTCCAAATGCAGAAAATCTGACTCAACTGCTTAGGTGCTAGGTCCAGAAAGAAGTATGTCATCAGGTGATTCTTCTTTATGCATGTTAACTTAAGAATTCCTTTCAACATCCAACACAGAATTCAATTCTAAGATTCCTTACAAATTAAAAGAATTTAAATTTAAAAAAAAAAAAAAAAAGGATAAGTCACCAGGCAATACTGCAAGTCTGGAATTAGAATACTTCCGTACTTCAAGTGTTTAATTTTAATCACATGACCCCTAGTAAATGGTGTAATTCCTTTGCATTCTTTAGATCCTTGCTCAAGTTAACTCCTTTTTAATGAGACCTACCCTGATCACCCTGTTTGTACACTAACATTGCATTTCCAGTTTTCCTTATTGTTTAACCAACTGAGCCACCCAGGAACCCTCAGTTTTCCTTATTGTGAACACTATGCTTTTTTTCGAGATAACAAAAACATACATACATACTACCTCTCATGCTATTCCTGGCAATTAGCAAGCACTGAATAATAAATGTTTACTGAATTAAGAATAGTGAATACCCGGAATAAACTCTAAGCCTACTTAAGTCACACCACTTTCTATTCCTTATTTATTTCCCAAAAACGTAAGCCATATTAACACAATTACTCTATTAAAATTTCAGATAATACATTAAGTATATGAAGTAGGAAATTTATCCCTTAGCATTCTTACTCCCCACTGTTAACACTGTAGGCACGCATGCACAGATCTCATTATTTCTAATGGCTGTAGTAATTCATTTAATCATTGGCTTCTATAGATGTGTGCTCACATGGTTTCCATACAGTGCTGCAGTGAAAATCCTTTGCACCTTATCTTCTTTTTTTCCTCCCATGTGTGCTATTTTTGACAAACTGATTTCTTGAAGTGGAATTAAAGGTTTGACTATTCAGCAGTTTAATCCAACAGCTATTCAACAATCTAACAGAACTGCTTTCTAAGAAGTTCGATTAATTTGTATGCCTACTAACAAGTGGTCACAGCTCTCTTAGTACAGTCTTTCCCATTTTTGTTAATCTGATGGGCTAAAACTGCTATCTCATTGTCACCTTAGTATCCACTGCTCTGATTACTATAGACATGAAACATCTTTCATAAGTTACCTATCTCTTGAGTTAACCATCTTTTATTTAAAAGAGCTCTTCAGAGTAAGCCTTTTGGTCTATCTTATTATATTATGAAAACTTTTCCCTCAGATTAGATACTAATTCTGTTTAAGACTTTGTTTTAACAAAGAGTTTATACACATTTATTTATTGTCAAATATCCCTCTCATATCATGGCTTCTGGGTTCTGTATTACACTTAAAAAGGTCTTGACACTTCAAGATCAAAATATGTAAAAACATATACATATTAAAAATATACATATATACACACACACTTGCACACTTTATATTCATCCATGACTTTACCCCATTAAAACTAAAACATTACTCCACATTACCATTTAAAACATTTTTATTCCAAGCTTTATTCTTCCAGAAAACTTGAAAATGACTGTCAAGTTCCCAAACACCAATATATACACACTTCCACTGGATTTCTGATCAGGATCGCATTAAATTTCTAAGTTAATTTAGAAACACCTAAGCTTTTTACAACATGACTCTTCATCTGAATAAAGTATACCTTTAGAACTATATTCAACTCATTAGAAATAGTGTTAGGTTTCTTCCTAATTAGTTTTTATTATGTGTTCATTGTGATTACAGGAAAGGATAGTTTAACATGTTTTTTTAATTTTATTGCGGTATAACTGACATGAGTTTCAGGTGGACTACATAAAGGTTCAATATTTTATGTACTGCAAAATAATCACAACTACTTTTTCTCGTGATGAGGATTGAGATTTACTCTTTTAGCACCTCTGAAATATGCAATATGGTTTTACTAACCTTAGTCATGATGCTGTATCTTCCATCCTCATGACTTATTACTGGAAGTTTATACTTTTGAATCCTTTCACCCACTTTGTCTACCTCCCTCCAAACCCTATATCTGGAAACAGTATGTTCTCTGTTGCCTCTGAGCTTGGCATTTTGTTTTTTAGATTCCACATAGAAATGGAATTATATGGTATTTCTCTTTCATTGTCTTAGTTCACTTAGCATAATGGAATTGCTGCCTCCTCTTCTATTTTTTTTTTTGAAAAGTTTGAGAAGGATTGGTAATAATTCTTCGCTGAAAATTGGGTAGAATTCACCAGTGGGACAGTGTAGTCCTGGACTTCTGTTCCTGGAAGGTTTTTGATTACTGATACAGTCTCTTTACTAGTAACTGGTCTATTGAGATTTTCTACTTTATCAGGATTCAGTCTTAGAAGGCTGTCTGTTTCTAAAAATTTATTTCTTCTAGGCTGTTCAATCTGTTGGCATAAAATTGTTTGTGGTGGTTTCTCATGACCCTTTGTATTTGCATAGTATCAGTTGTAAGGTCTCCTCTCTTATTTCTGTATTTATTTGCACCCTATCTGCTGTTTTCTTGGTGAATCTGATTAAAAGTTTATCAATTTTATTTATCTTTTCAAAGAACCAGCTTAGTTTTTTCTATTGTATTTTTAATTTGTATTTGATTTCTGCTCTTGGTTACTTCGTCCATTCCACTAACTGTGGCTTTATTCTTCATTTTCTTAGTTCTCCGAGGTGTAAAGGAAGTTTGAGATTTTTGTTTGCTGGGTAGGCATTTATTGACAGAAACATCCTTCTTAGCACTGTTTTTGCTACATCCAGTAATTTTGGCATGTCCATTTTCATTGGTCTCGAGATAATTTTTCACTTCTCTTTTGATTTATTCATTGACCGAATGGTTGAGTAGCATATTGTTTAATTTACACAAATTTTTTAATTTTCCAGTCTTCTTCCCATAATTGATTTCTAGTTTCGTATCATTTTGGTCAGAAAAGATGCTTAACAGGATTTCTGTCTTTTCAAATTTATTAATACTTGTTTTGTGGCCTAACCTATGATCTTCTCTAGAGAATGTCCCATGTGCACTTGAAAAGAAGGTATATACTGCTTTGGGATGGAATGTTCTGTATATATCTTTTAAGTCCATCTGGTCTATCATGTCATTTAAGAAAAACGTTTTCTTATTGATGTCTGTCTAGATGACGTAAGTAGGGTATTGCCCTTTTGTATTGCTCTCAATTTCTCCCTTTAAGGTCTGTTAAAAGATAGATTTAGGTGCTCCACTGTTGGGTGCATAAATATTTACAAATATAACATCATCTTGGTGGAGTGACACCTTTATCACTATATAATGCCCTTTTCTCTTAATTCCTCTAATTTTAAAGTCTATTTTGTCTATTAACCTACCCCAGATTTTTTTTTTTAATGTTTATTTATTTTTGAGACAATGTGAGAGACAGAGTGCAATCAATGGAGGGGCAGACAGAGGCAGACACAGAATCTGAAGTGGGCTCCAGGCACTGAGCTGTCAGCCCAGACACCTAACCTACCCCAGCTTTTGATTTCTATTTGTAAGGAGTACCTTTTCCATCCTTCACTTTAACTCTGTCCTTTTTAAATTTTTTTTTTTAATGTTTTATTTATTTTTGAGAGAGAGACAGAGCATGAACAGGGGAGGGGCAGAAAGACGGGGAGACACAGAAACCGAAGCAGGCTCCAGGCTCTGAGCTGTCAGCACAGAGCCCGATACGGGGCTCGAACTCACGAAATGTGAGATCATGACCTGAGCCAAAGTCAGACGCTTAACCGACTGAGCCACCCAGGCACCCCATTAACTCTGTCCTTCTATATGAAGTGAGTCTCTTATGCATAGCATTATATATATGGGTGATACTTTTAACCCACTCATCCATTCTCTTTTGACTGGATAATTTAGTCCATTCATAGTTAATTACTGATAGGTATGTACTTACTGGCATCTTCTTAACTGTTTTCTGGCTGTTTTTGTAGTTCGTTTTTTTTTTTTTTTTTCCCCACCTGTGCTCTTCCTTTGTAGTTTGATGACATTATTACTGATTTGCTTAAATTCCTTTTCATTTTTTATGTATCTACTATACATTTTTATAGTTACCATGAAGCTTACATATAACAACCTATATTTATAAGTATTTTAAGTTGAGAACTGAAAATTGAACATATTCTAAAGCTCTACAGTTTTAGTCTCCCTCCACTGCACATTTTATGTTTTTAATGTTACATTAAAACAATTATTTTAATGTTTATTTTTGAGAGCATGAGCCAGGGGGAAGAGGGAGGGAGGGGGAGAGAGGGGGAGAGAGGGAGAGAGAGAGAGAGAGAGAGAGAGAGAGAATCCAAAGCAGGTTCCAGTCTCCAAGCTGTCAGCACAGAGCCTGACACAGGGCTCGAACCCACAAACCAGAGATCATGACCTGAAGCCAAAGTCAGATGCTCAACCGAGCCACCCAGGTGCCCCTGAGATCACATTTTATATCTTTTTATCTAGCGTATCCCTTAACTGATTATTGTAGTTAATTTTACTATTCTTGTCTTTTAACCTTCATCCTACCTTTTATAAGTAATTAATCCATTCCACCTTTACCATATGTTTACCTTTACCAGTGAGATTTATACTTTTTTAATTAGTGCCCTTTACAGCTTAAAAAAGTCCCTTTAACATTTCTTGTGAGGCTGGTTTAGTTGTAATAAACTTGTTTAGCTTTTGCTTCTCCAGAAAACTCTTTCTCTCTCCTTCAGTTCTAAATGAAAACTTTCCAGGGTAGAGTATTCTTGGTTGGAGATTGTTTTCTATGAGCACTTTGAATGTATCCTGATCTCCCCTTTCTGGCCTACAAGTTTGTGCCAAAAAAATCTGATAGCCTCAGCAGATATATAACAAGTGGTTTTTCTCTTGCTACTTTTAAGACCTCTTTACCTTTGACTTTTGATATTTTAATTATGTCTTGCAGAAGTCTCATTAAGATCATCTGATTTGGAACTGTCTGGGCTTCCTGGATCTGGATGTCTGTTTCCTTCCCCAGGTTAGGGAAGTTTTCAGCTATTAGGTCTTCAAGTTATCTGTGCTTTTCTCTATCCTCTCCTTCTGGAACACCTGATGCAAAAGTTAGTCTGCTTGAGGTTGCCCCTTTAAGTCCCTTGAGCTTTCCTCACTTATTTCATTCTTTTTGCAGCTCTGATTGGGTGAGTTACACTGTTCTGTCATCAAGTTCACCAATCTCTTCTGCTTCATCTAATCTGCTGTTGAACATCACTAGTTTTTCAATCAGATATTATATTCTTTGGCACTGTAACTTCTATTTGATACTTTCTTATATTTTCTGTTTCTTTGTTAAAGTTCTCACTGGGTTCATCCATTGTTATCCTGAGTTCAATGAGCATCTTTATGACCATTACTTTGAATGTTCTATCAGGTAAATTACTTACCTCCACTTCATTAAGGCTTTTTTGTGAGGTTTTATCTTGTTCTTTGATTAGGAACATATTCTTTTGTTCCTTTATTTTGTTTGACCCTGTTTGCTTCTATGTATTAGATGAAACAGCCACCTCTCCCACTCTTGAAAGAGTGGCCTCATGCACATGACCCTTTATCATTCAACCTTGCCTTAGCTGTTGCTTGTCTTTTGAAACTTTGTGATTACCAAAGAAGCCTATTCTTTAATAGCTCCCAACTGTTGAGGGTGTGCCAAGACCTGTCAGCACCTAGACTGAGACTGACTGGAAGCCAAACCATCAGGCAGCAGCTTTTAAAGAATGCAAATATAACTGGTCTTGCAAGACCACAAGCATGAGCCCTGCTGGCCACCAGACCAGGCAATCTAGAGGTGTCCCGCTGGGCAACAGTTGAAAAAATCAGGGCTTCAGACAAGCGTATAAGCTCCCTTCTGGGAGATACCACAAGCTGCAGCAAGGCAGGAGAGCACAAAAAATGACATCGCTCAGCCTATGTTCCCTGGATCATAAAAATGGTACCCTTTTATAGAAAAAAAAAATCTGGAGTTAATATATAATATATATTAATATATGTGTTATATATAATACATAATATATAATATATATTATATTATATAATTATAATTATATAATTATATAATATAAATTATTTTAATATACATATTAAAAATCTGGGGTATGTGTGCGTGTGTGTGTATGGCACCTGCCAGCTTTGGGCACTAAAGTGCTGCCTACTAGCTCCTCTATCCCTGGAGAGTATCTCAGTAGGCCTCTGCCTCACTGGCTCACACTTTATGATAAGCCAAATGACTCTCTTTTCTCATATAATGTGGTCACCTTTTGATTGGCTGCTTCTGCATTGGTCCCTAGGCTGAGTGAGTCTGTGTGAGAATCCTCTAGAAGGTGTTTTTCAGATCACCATAGCCCTTGGGTATCATGGGCATGGGCTCTGGTGCTTTTCAAAGCCAGAAGTTTTGGGGGCTCTTCTCTCAGGTACAGATCTTAAAAGCTGGGATGCCTGATAGGGGGTATGAACTTCTCACTTGGGAATTAGCTCCAGGTTTGTGAGTTCCCTTCTGATTGTGGGTCACAGTGCTGGCGGTGGAGTTTGTGGGGAGAATGGGTCTCACCCCTCCTGCATGCTTCCATGTGACCCTCTGCTTGTTTGCTAATGTGATGGAGCTGTCTTTTCAGGTCTTTTTCAGAGGAAACTGTTCCAGAGTAGCTGTAGCTTTGGTGTGTCCATAGGAGGAGGGGAGTTCCAGATCTTCCTATATTGCCATCTTCTAGCACCTCTCCAAGTCTGATAAGTTTAATTGTCAAAATTTTTCTGCATTAATATTCCTAACTGGATATTTAGAAAGCTACTAATCTTTGCATTAACTTTTAAACTCACCTCTTTATTAAAAACCCCTACAGCAAATAGTTTTTCAGTTCATTCTGAGGTTTCCAGGAATAGAACATCACCTGTAAGTAACAGTAATTTGGGTTCCTCCTTCCACTATTACTGCTTTATTCTCTTGTGTAACTGTACTAACACATCCAGAAAAATCTCTTACAGTTAATGAGAATAATAGATGTCTTTGCTACTCCAGACTTTAACTGCTTTGTGTGTTTCATTATTAAGACTGATGTTGCTGGTCTTTTCAGGTTAAGGACATATTCATGTATATTTACTCAGTATTTGAATCAGGAATAGATAGTGAATTTGATCATCAATTTCCTTTGGCTTCAATCAGTTTCCTTGAATTCCTGGAATAAAACTCATGAGGCCATAACACATTACTCATTTAATCTACGAGAGTCTATTTATTAATATTTTAATTTATGATTTTTACAAGGATAGAACACTTACCTGATACTTTAATACATCTACATTATAGTAAGAAGCAGCTGGATTTTGCTCTGATAGCTTCTTGAGGTAGACAGTAACAGCTTGCATGTTCATCCAAAAATCTTTTGTGTTAGAATCACACTGTGATGGATCACTGTATGCATAAGAAATATTTTTGTTATTTTATTTAACTTAGCTTCATCCTTTGCCTCTGTATTGTCATTTGGTGACCTGGGAAAGACTAGTAGAAATAAACCAAAAGGTGGGATGAGGGAAAACTAAGGGGGATAAAGAATAAAACATAGCAGAAACTTGTTTGAAAAATGAGGTAACAGAAGAGAAGGACTTAACAAATACCATCACCAGCAAAAGCACAGAGCGCAGAAGGCTGTTTAATCATAACTTTTGTATTGTCATCCAACTGAATTATTGCTTCAATGAAGCAGGAAAAATTTAACTTCACCTTCAAAACAAGAGTACACGAACCTGAACACAAGTTGAGCATTCGGAAGAATTTGCTCTAGTCTGCTGATGTGTTTCACCCTGAAACACAGCACAGCTGGAGATGGATTGCTAGTGAAGACTTTAATAATTCCACTCGGAAACGATACTGTCATGTCACCAGTGATCTTCACAATACACCTGAAATTAGGGATTTGGAAAATTTTAAGTGGTTTAAATAAGGCGCTTTAATAATTAAACTCCAAACACAAATGTAAGAGTAAAGATCACATCTCTTCACTTGTTTAGAAAAACCATCCCCTGGCTGTCCCTTAAGGAGACTGCTTCCTGGTAACACCATCCTCAGTTGGAGCTATTTTTCACTGAAACCCCACTAAATACAAGGCCTGAGCGGCAGTGGGAGATGTCCTCCTAGCTCCTCATTGCCTCTTTCAACTCTATATTCCTACATCCTTCCTAAAAACCTCCAGCCTCCTATCTAACTCAATATACTACTTGCTACTCCATCCCTTTCAACACTGTTTGATTTTTCTGAAAATGTTAGCTCTTTGCCTGCTGTCAGTCTGTCTCTGTATCATTACTCCTATCACAATCTGTAGTGATTTCAATATCCACACAGATAATGCTCTTGATATTTTGGGCACCTAGTTCTCAGCCCCTTGTCTCCAAACAATCCTGTCTTCCAGCCTACCTCGGTCACACAGCAGCCCCTCCATAATCTTGATTTCAGCCTCCCCATTCCTCTATTGGCCACTTCCTCTTTTCCCAACTTATTCTGTCTAGTACCACATCTCCAACAATTCTCATCAAAGCCTCCACAATCCATTGTTCCTACTACCTTTTCACTTCACTCATTCCTTCAAACCCTCCTTTCCTCCTAGGATTTCCTGGTCTATCATGCAATTCTACCTCTTCTCATACCTTCCTTCTTCTCCAATCTGAAATATTCCTTCCCTCTACTCACAGCCATCGACTTTAAATTTTACTGAGGAAATAAAATCAGTAAAGAACTTCCTTACAGTCTCACAGGTGAACTCCTACTTGACTCTGTATCCATACCTTTCCTCCTGTTTCAAGAGATCAGTCTATGCACGTAAGGCCGATCTCACTGCTTATGCACTGAAGCTCATCTGTTACATACCAGAGACTTCTCTAATGCAACTACCCTCTTTCCTGAAATTTCCTACCCAATTTTTTCCAAAAATATTGGATCTTCTCCATTAGCGTATAGACATGCTGAAATGTGTATCTTTAAAAAACTCACACTAAAATTAATAAAAACTTCCTCTGACTCTATCATTTCTCTATCACTACACCTCTCTGCTTTCACTTAGAGCAAAACATCCTAAAATTTTTCTATACTTGCTCCTTCCAAATACAGTTGTATCTGCATCATCTCCTACTCTTGTTTTAGTTTTTATGTTTTATATTTGAGGGAGAGAGACAGAGCACAAGCAGGGGAGGGGCAGAGAGAGAGGGACACACAGAATCTGAAGCAGGCTCCAGGCTCTGAGCTGTCAGCACAGAGTCTGATGAGGGGCTCAAACTCAAGAGCAGGGAGATCATGACCTGAGCAGAAGTCAGATGCTTAACTGACTGAGCCACCCACAGGCACCCTCTTCTCCCACTCTTGAAAGCATGCTTAGAGGGAGTTCATCTCTACCACTTGACAAACTGCTCTTGTGAAGGTCACCAATGACCTCCATAATGTCAAAATTCAATTTTTCTTGACGAATCAGAAGCATCCGATACAGCTTCACACCATCCTTCACAAAAGGGTTTTATTCACCTAGTTTTGGTACACTCCTCTTCTGATTCTCTCCTCACCTCTCTTGTTGCCTGCAGTTTCAAACTCCTTTACCCAATCATTTTGTCTTTCTGTTTTCTAACTACTGAAGGGAGCCACAATTCTCATCAGATCTCTTCCGAGGCCTTGTGGTTTTAAGTATTGTATACAAGTTAATGACTACTAAGTATTTCATCTCTAGCCTATGACCTAGGCCCTGAAATCCAGTATCATGTATTCAGTTGTCTTTTCTTTTCTTTAGAGCGAGAAGGCACAAGTGAGGGAGAGAGAAGTGGGGCTTGAGCTCACCTGAAGCAGGGCTCAAGTCCCCCCAGTATGGGAGTTAAACTCATGAACCAGGAGATCCGGACGTGAGCCGAAGTCAAATGCTTAATGAGTGGGCCACCCAGGCACCCTGTATTCATTTGTTACCAACCGACTCCCTTAGCAAATCTTGACAACTTTGTTTTCAAAATGAATTCAATATCTCATTATTACTCATGACTTCCTCAGTTAATAACCTTATATAGGCCACCATCATCTCTCACCTGGACTGCTGCAGTTAACCTTCTCTCTCTCTGCTTGTACTCTGGCTCATTCTAGTTTATTCTCCATATGGCAGCCAGAGTACTCCTTCAAAACACTTATAAGTAACTTTCTCTGCTCAAAGACCTTCACTGGTTCCCACCCTGCTCAGAATAAACTCCACACTCTTTACCATGGTCTCTAATTCCCAACCTGATCTGGCCCCTCAAAGGATTCCTCTTTGACCACTCCCCTCCTTGCTAACTCCAACTTAGTGACATAGTTCTCTTTCCTTTGAATATGTCAAGCACGCTTCTACCTCAGTCTTTTATACTCACTGGAATGCTCTTCCCTCAGACATCTGCATGGTTGGCTCCTCAATGTCTTTGAAATATCTGCTTAAACTTAACATCAGAAACGCTTTCTCAGGGCACCTGTGTGGCTCAGTGGGTTAAGAGCCTGACTTTAGCTCAGGTCACAATTTCTCAGTTCATGAATTCGAGCCCCACATCAGGCTCACTACTGTCAGTGCAGAGCCTGCTTCGGATCCTCTGTACCCTGTCTCTCTCTGTCCATCCCCTGCTCGTGCTCTCTCAAAAATATTTTTTTTCTAGGGGCACCTGGGTGGCTCAATAAGTTGAGCATCCGACTTCCACTCAGGTCATGATCTCACATTTCCTGAGTTTGAGCCCCGTGTCAGGCTCTGTGCTGACAGCTCAGGACCTGGTTCCGGCTTCAGATTCTGTGACTCCCTCTCTCTCTGCCCCTCCCCCCCCATACTCTGTCTCTCTCTCAAAAATAAAAAAACATTAACAAAAATTTAAAAATATATTTTTTCAAAAAGAAAGGCTTTCTCTGATCATAAAAAGAAAAAAAAATTGGTTTGGTGCCTGGGTGGCTCAGTCCATTAAGCTTGACTCTTGATTTTGGCTCAGGACATGATCTCACAGTTTGTAGGTTCAAGTCCTGTGTCGGGTTCTGCACTGACAATGTGGAGACTGCTTGGGATTCTCTCTCCCTCTCTCTCTCTGCTCCTCCCCTGCTCATGCACACTCTATCTAAATAAACTGGGGGGGGGGGGGAACCCCACCAAAACACTTTCTTAAAAGAAGGAGGTTAAACCAATTCTACAAGAGTCTCATAAATGAAACATACATTTTAGGTCTCTCCTGCAAACATTACACTTTCCCCAAAGATACACATTAAGCCAATATTCAAAGTTCTATCCCACTTCTAGGTCAGCTGCCCTCATCCTGATCTTACAGATATATCACACAGCAGATGGCACACAAAGCTTGGGCAAGAATGTAAATAAATTGGGGAGAAAAGCCATCACCACTGCTGATTATAGTGATTTGTTTTGTTTTGTTTTGTTTTGTTTGGAAAGACAATTGCTAAATGACTATATTTGATAGCAAAAAAAACAAAAAACCAGGTAAATAAATAATAGAAAACTCTAACCTATAGAGAATCAAAATGTAACTCTGCAAATATATTACCAAGCCCCCTCCCCACCAAACACACACACACACACACACACACACACACACACACACACACACACACACTTTTTTAAAACTAACTTGGTAGGGTCTGCTCCTTTAAAGTAGGCATTAACAGATTCTGTAAGGGCAACTGCCACAGGTAAGGTGTCCTGATTCCCAAGGCTGACCGGGCTGGGACCTCGTGACACACCTAGAATACATATGCAATTTATTTGTTAAATCCTATAGAAAGAGCTTTATAAAATGTCAAGACAGGTAAAGTCACAAGGTTAGCTTGTCACAAATGACTCTATTATTGGTTCCATTGATGGCCCAGGTATAAATCTGAAGGTTAAAAAATAGGGCAGGAAACAAACTGGAACATAATACAGAGGACAAAAAAAATCACGAAAACATGTTATACTGACTTTTCTTTTAAATGAAATGACACTAAACGCTTGGGTTAAGGAGTGTCAGAAGGAAAAAGCCCTTCACCTGAAGAACAAAACTACTAAAATATTTTTCACAACCATTCAGATGCTAAGTTGTTTCAAGTTCTACCACTCAAATACTTCAGGGCATTAAGCTGGATTTTTGTGTTTCAGCTATTTCCATCCATCAGCTGTTTCTAACTGAATAACATAATGTTTCGGACACTACTCACTAGAATTCTTTTACCTCTTTGTCTAATGCATACATTATATTCCCATATATTCCCATTATCTTGATAAACAGGACAAATAATGTTAATTTTAAACATTCCTGACACGAAGTTCACTTAGATAACACACCTTTAGAGTTAAATAATATAAAGATCAGTTATTTTAAAGCATAATAAAATGTAAACAAATTTAATCTATGCATGTGTTCAGGTTTTTTTAACCTAAGCAAACTTTCTAGTTTATTTCATTATAGAAAAATCCCTCAAAGCAGTTCATTGTCTTTCTTGACAAATGCACTCTTCCCACTCTTCTTATGTGGTAAGGTTACCACAATGGCTACTGACTGGAAAGTGAAGCATTTTATTTAATATACAATAAATGATGCAATTTTATATTTTAAAAAAGGCCAATAGCATAGATTATTCAGATTTTCTCATAAGAATAAATAATCTAGGTCAACATAGCTCTGAAATTTGAATGTATGCTTTTGTTCTATAAATATTACATAATGCTCATAGCCACCAGATAGTTCTATTTCAGCTAAGATTACCTATAGTGAAAGGGTGAGTTACTTTTGAAATACCTAAGATACTAAGCCTGACAAAAATCAGTACTAGTTCTCTCTGCCTCACAAGTAAGCCCGAGATTCTACACACAGTGAGAAAAAGCTTTTGTTAGCTGTAAAGGCCAGGAAGATTTTGTGGTATTTAATATTTTGAAGAATTCTGACTTGGAAGGTTCTTCACAGTTAGAAAAATAGCTCAGGGATTAAAAGTACATGGAAACAAGAACTGCTGCGAGGCCAAAGGGAAAAGTAAGTGCTCCCTCTGACTGCAAAGAAACTTAAAATTTCATACGAAAATTTAAAACTCAATAAATATAAAAATTTACTCAGAAAATCACAACAGCTACTATTTACTAATTCCAACAAATGTCTAGTACTGAGCTAAGGAGGCATGAAAAAAATGCTGCCTTTTGGAGCCACAAGTAGTTTTGCAAAGCGGGAACATACTTAGTGGGTAAGGGATGGCTGGAAAGATGAGAGGACATGAAAATCTGTCTAGAGAAATGTTTAAGGCCCAGATCATAGCACAGGGGACATTTAATTTTATCTCTGTGGCACTAAAAACTACTAAAAATGTTCAAGAGAAACATGGTTACATTTTTCATTTCGTGAGATCACTCTGAACACAGTGGATCCTAGAATGAAGAGAAAAATGTCTGTTGTCAGGGATTCAAATTTGGATCAGGGGACAGATGATGAAGTGAAAGATAAGGGGCTGACCAAGAGGCAGAAGACTCATGTATATGCATAAGAAAATGTTAAGTGAAAAAAGCAGACTAAGTAGAGATTAACTGAATATATCTATGCTGACACATGTTTGCACAATGGGAAAATTTCACTGTATGTGTGAATTAGTTCAGTGAATTTTTTGAAAAAATATATTGTTCTATATAGCGACTCACTAGAAAATCATAAAAGCATATGTTTTCTAGGGGAAGATGAAAGCTATAATACTCTTTATTAAAGAAAACTATATTCTCAATTATGAAATTAATCTTTCCCCTTAAACCACCTACGATAAATGGATATTTACACACAGTCGTGGGTAACACTAATATCTGCTTCTACTGTGACATTAAAAATCAAAAGAAGCCTACATGTTACTGTTTTCACTTATCCAACTGGGCATATAAAATGAGAATTCTTGAAATAATCCGTATGAATTGTTAAGCCCATTACTGAAATACTGGCAAGAAGGAAAAAAGTACTGAATAGGAGGGGGGGATAAAACTCAAAATCCACTTAATATTTTGGCATACGTCCTTGCGTATTTTCTATTCTTGTTTTCAAGATTATACTGCACATACATAGTTCAAAAAAAGTTTGCATATTTCCTGTCTCAATCGAGTCCTTTAAGTATAAAAGTCTAAATTTATAATGTATTATTCCAAATACATAATTTCTTAGAAATAAAAAATCACCTGTATTTATAAGGATATTATGTGTTCTAATTTTGGTTTAATTGTTCTACATTTAAACAACTGTATGTTCTGAAAATGCAGAGCTTATAAAGTTGAAGAAAGAGGTACCTTCCTGTAATAATCAATGGATATTTTTGTAGAATTATTTACAGCCAGGAGTAAAAAACACTCCCAACTATTTGATACCTTTTTGCCTCTAACTTCACCTCACTATATGGATGGCTTTCCTAGGAGAGCCTTTGCTCTGGTAAGTTAGGTATTTAAACTAACATAGTCTTTCTGCTGCTTTTCTAACCACTTTTTCTCTGATTCTGACAACTTTAGGGGTAAGATTTATGGACATTTCTTAATGTTGAGAAGAAAAAAAAAGCAAGGAGATGAAGAAAATGCAAAAATACTCTGTTTTTATAATTGGGGATTTGATATCAATAAATCCTATACAGCAACTGGATATAATTAGTACAAACTGAGAAAGTTAAACCTTAGAGTTATTCTTGACTTCTGAGACACCATACATTGCTGAAAAAGGAAAAAAATGAGGTAACAAAGTATTTTAGATACACTTTAGGATCATTAGTCAACACACATATATTGCTTTTGATACAATACCTTGTGAAGTCTCACAGTGCTTTTCAATTTCAGAGAGTGTCCCAATCAAATTATCATCTTCTATCATATTTAAATAAAACAAAATATTGTAGGAAAAGAAAATATTTGCAAGAAATAAGAAGGATCAAAAACTTAAAGAGAGCTGAATAAGCATCATAATTTTAAAAAAGGGAACTCTTATGGTAGATTTAAAGTATCTTTGTTGCACAAGATCCACATTATATCCAGCCTGCCTGTTTCCTCCCTCACCTGTGGTTCTACTACTGCCTGCCCTGGCCCAGACTAAAAACAAGTATGTACCTACTCAATCAAAAATATATTCTATTAAATTCAAATCCCTTTAAATAATCTAGAGAAAATGGAGACCTAAAGCTAATTCTGTTTACTCAGACCACATGTCTGACTTCTAAAAAGATTCATCTATGTTTTTTATGACTAAAATAGTTTGCAAAAACCAAAATTAACAAAATCACATATACAAACAAAACACAATAATAAAGTGCTCATTACAGCTTTTTTGTTATACTAACAGTGGGTGAGAAAAGTAATAAGAATTTGTAGAAATTAGATAAAAGTGAAGATAAAAAATGTCTTGAGCAAAATCTAGATGTAATAAAATATTGGACTTATTTGCTAGGGTTTAGGTTTATATACCTATGTCCTAATATCTACTACTTTTAAATCTTTAGGTTTAGGTTTATATACCTATGTCCTGATATCTACTACTTTTAAATCTTGAGGATTTAAATTCTTATAGAAATATATAATTGCAAGCACAAAACTCCTTCCTTAAATTGAATCGTTATTAAAAGCTCTTAGGAGTGTAAGCATCACTTCACATTAGAAAGGCCTGCATTATATACTGCCTTCAATTATTTATACTGGTCAGTAGTTTATAAATTTGATGCATTCTTAACAGTGTTAGAAAATTCTCCTATTCAGATAGGGAAAATGTGGCTAGTTTGACAATGCCAGGTGTGTCTACAGAAAACTGAAGTTTCTTAATGTTAAATTTTTCACGAGCTCATTAAAAAACAAAATTCAGCCTGATCATACTTTGGATGCTAACTTTCACATATAATCTATGATAATCACTTACCTACTGTTGGAGTATTGGCAGCACTTAATGAAGCCGAAGAGGAGATAGAGGAAGAACTTTCCGCCCGGGCTAAAGGAGCTGCAGGAGGTGGGCTGGTATTGGAAGTTACAGGTGGGCTGAATGGCCTGGGCTTAAAAACAAAAAGTTATTTACCAGAATGGTAAAACAATTCCTCTAAGAAAAGATATTTAGGTATGTTAAGATTAATTTTAATATAATCAACCAAATTTATTTTCTTTTAACTAAAAAGTTAAAAGAGTTAAAAGTGTTTCTTTTAACTAAAAATAGAGATGGCAGAAGTCAAATCATTTTCAAGAATATGTTAAAGGTGGAGAAGGCTATTTTAAAATAATGCTGTCAAGAGAACCTTTATACATTAAGCATTTTCTCTATTTCAATAAGTATACTTAAGACAGAGTTTCAGAGGTTAAATTATAAGCTTAAACACCATGAAGGCTTTTCTTTCATACATACTGCCAAACTGCTTCCCAAAAGGATTATTCACTTTACTCCCTATAAATAGAATATTTCTCTGCACCTTTTTCAGCAATGAATGGATGAGCCTTAGATGGAAAAATAATTTTAAAATAGATAAAAATAAGATGGGCATTTTACCTTTTATGAGTTGTCTTTGTTGGCTTTGTCTAATTTAGTTTCGGGGGAGCTTAATATTACCTGAGCTTTCACTAACCCTTTGCTTTATCTGCTGCAAACACTTTGTCCCTAAATCTTGCTTGCCCTTTATTTTTGGTGTTTACAAATCTGTCCACATTTCCCTTTATAATTCCTTGTAACGCTTTCTCATTGAGACAGTTCACTCAAAAAAGACATTTGAGGAAATCTTAATTCTACTGCCTTCCCACTTTTCTAAACATAAAAATACATATGAAAATTTGAACTTCCGTTCATTTCTTTTACTTGGATGAATCGATTTTTTCCTTCCACATTCCTACGTGTTCCAATAATACATGAGCAACACTTCCTAAAGGGTTTCATTTTTTAAAATAAGGCATATTTAACTTAGTTAAAAATAACATTTTCCTGCTTGTGAAAGTATTCTGTAAATGAATATAATACTTATTCAATGCCTACTGTGTGTCACTATGGGTCAAGCCATGGGTTAGATACACTAGATACAAAGCAGTGAACAAGAAAGATCCTGTTCCTGTCTTCAATTATTTGAGGAACATGAAAAACTAAAGACAAAAAAACAAAAACAAAACACCCTATAAGCACTCCTACACTAAAATTAGTCAACTCTCTATTGTATGAATATAAATTTACAGATAGACACATAAAAATTAGGTACCATCCAAAGTGTTTTATACTAAGTAACCTCCCACTCCCTCAATTAACTATTTTTGAACTATTAGTTCCAGAGAATAGCTTTTTGATGACCGATTATAATAACTACTAGATTTCAAAAATATAGCAAGGCATAAAAATGCAGCTCTGTATACAGATGGAAGTGGTGCAAGGCATGAAGTCAAACACATATTAAACTCAACAGCTATGTGAAATCTATAAGCTTAGAAAAAATCTTGACCATGTACTGTGGGAGAAATTTCTCCTGTAGCAACATGGCCTCATGGCCATACCATGTGGCTACATTTTTACAATTTACAGTTTAGAATGCACATTTTATAACTTTCTAGGAAAAGACAAAAACAGCTCTTAAGTGGTTTTCTGATTTTGGAATGGCACTGTCCAGTACAGTAGCCACTAGCACTTGAAATGTGGCTAGTTCAAATTTGAGATGAGTTCTAAGTATAAAACAGACAGATTTTGAAGACTTAGCACAAACAGAAAAGAAACTCTCCATATTTATAGTGATTACACTGTAAAATTTTTTTTTAACATACTGAGTAAAATAAGTTAATTTTACTGTTTTTAATGTGGCTACTAGAAAAACTTCAGTATCTGCTGCGTTATATTTCTGTTGAACAGCACTACTTAAAAACAGCAGTTCTTAAACATGCATCAGAATCACTTGGAGGGCCACTTCCCAGAATTTCTGATTTGTCTGGGATGGAGACAGAGAAGCTACATTTCTTCCAATCCTAGGTGATGGTAATGCTGCTAGTCTGGGAACAAACTTTGAAAAACACTGCTCTAAACAGTGAGGCAATCCCAACAGGAATGTGAAAAGGGTGTGTGATTATAGACCCTTTGAGCATCTAGTGAAAGGTAGGTGCCCTCTCCCCAAAAAAGTGCACATCCAAGCAGGCAAGGAAAAGGGCACTTCGATGTACAGCTGGAGAGAATTAAAATCAGCATAAACTTTCTGGTGGGCAATACAGTAATAATCATCAAGAGTCTTAAAAAAGGTGCATACCCTTTAGTTCATGAATTTCACTTTAAAATTTACTAAACAAAGTCTGTGAAGAACAAAAGGATATTAAGACATTGTTTATAATGAAATCATTAAGAATGCTGACTAATGAAAACTTGGAAATAAACTAAATGTCAAATCACGTCTCTAAAATCCTTTGGAAATGCTGACAGTGGTGTTACAAGATAGAGCATTTATGCTCTGCAGCTGTTTCAAATGGTGCTCCCTGAAGCCCTCAAAGGGTGGTTTCTAGAAGGCTCTCAAGGCTGCGGTGGGAGTAAAGGATGAAAGATTCAAGTATAAAAGTCCCAATTTTACTTATTTAATACACTTGCAACTTAAGATTATTTGACAAAAGATTCTACCACTTGAAATAAGTTTGAAATCTAAAGAGTAATTCATGAAATTGAAAGGTGTTCCCAAAATATTTTCAAGTGAAGAATAAAAAGTATGTATGACATTAAAAATGTACACGTATCATTCATAGTAACTTTTCTGAGCAATTACTTCCACTCCACAATGTTCTAAGTATCTAACACACAGTAACTCACTGAAGTCTCATACCACCTGTTATCTTTATACTTCACCTATAAGGAAATAAGATACTCCAAGTACACAACTTGACTAATGTCACTCAGGTAACTATTGACTAATAAGCTTGTGCTTTTAACAACTATATTTTACTGAGTCTGAATATTTAAGCACTCAAAACTTAATGAAAGGATATATATAAAAGTGTTAACTGCATATCTTTGAGTCATGAAATATGGAAGGGATTTTAATTTTGTTTTCTCTATTTCCCAAATTTCACATGATCATGTACTGCTTTTGTAATCAGGAAAAAAATCCCATGTTATTAAGAGGTAGTCATTTTTATATTCTATGAAAAATAATTATCTCCTTACCAGCTTGTATCTAGTCTTTGATCTCATTTCCTTAAGTCTGTTCGTTAGGGTAACAAAAGAAAGAGGTCACTATTTCAGCACTTGGTGCTCAAGCCTTTTAGATTTTTCATGAAACATCTCCTATGTGACAGGCATTATGCAAAGTACTAACATGGCAAAGGCATAGTCCAGTGAGGGGAACACACACAAAGAAAGTATATACAATGTAATTTGTGCACTAAGAGAAATATGAGCAAAGTACATGGGTGGGTATAAGGAAGAGAGTGATTAAATCCACTTGGGGAGAAGTAATGATCAAAGAGGGATTTAGCTAGATGGTATTTAGCTGGATCTTAAAAAAAAAAAAAAAAAAAAAAGAGGGCAGTTTCCTATATAAACATCTGAGGGGCATTTCCGTAAAGGCTGCAAAGTAAGACGTGGATACATAAAAGAGCATGATGTGTTTGGGGAACAGTGGAAAGTTTCAAATGGCTAGGACGTTAAGTTGCAAAGAGGAGAAAGTTGGACAGTTAGTCTGGTAATAATGCAGGTTGTTGAGGCACCTTTTTAAAGAGCCTTGTACATTCGGCTAAAACATTCAACCACATGGACTACAGGCAACCAATGGAGAGGTCTATCTAGAGAAAAAGAAGATTAAGCTTGACTTTCAGAAATTTAATACTGGCAATTAGTGTAAAACATGACACACAGTAGGTAAGAAGCAAGAAGACTGGTTTGGGAAAGTCTCTCTCTGAATATAACTCATACATTTTCTTTAATTATCTGACAACTTTTGTAGACCAGTGTTTTTTTCTTTAAGCAACATGTACTTTCACAAGCCAGTTAAGTAACATCACCTCCAGTCTCTTTATACATAAAATAAAAGCTGGACTAGATTCCCTCCAGGATTCTCCTGGCAGTACACTTCTAAACCCCAGGAAAAGGTCACCATCTCTTCCATAATATTTGACTTACAGCAGAATTATATGAAAATTGCTTCTTAATTGTGAAAGAATGGGTACTAAATGGTTATTCTTATAATGTGCTAACTTTCTCAGGAAATCTCCTTTCTTCCCGAACAATGTCTTGCTCCATGTAACATGAGGAAGTAAAGGAAGTGTTGGCTAGAAAAATTTTCCTATAATTTGAAGACTCAAATAGATAATTCCAAGCATTTAATGGTAAAGGGGTATATAGAAAAATATTTGCATCTTAAATCAAACAGTTATAATTAAAAAAAAAACAAAAAAAACCTGAGTACATACTATTTCATTAATCCCACTGAGTTTGCCTGAAGTAAGCTTTGGTCTGGAAGCGGGCCTTGGAGGTGGGACAATGGTGCCTACAGAAAGAGGAGTTGTGGGCCTGGCTGGTAGGGGGAAAAAGAGAATTTGAAGAAAACCATTAGTATGTAACAAACCTTACATAAATACATTCTATTATAGAGGAATTCTTAGGACTCAAAGCTAATTTTTCAGGAGTTTTGTAATATACATATTATATATCTATAATATAATTATAGATACTTGTTGAAATACTGGAAGTCTATCAAATATGCTTTTCTTGAAGCTAACAATATTCCTAAAAAACAAAAACATTGACTTTTCAGTAGAATTGACACACGATATAAAGTGTATTCCTGTTTCAATTCTTTACACCTATAAAAAGATAAAATGATAAATTAGCTAGTAAAAATACACCAATTTCAGGCCTAAGGTCTTTAGTTTATTGCCAATACATCTACTTACAGAAATGTAAGACCAAGCCTTTGAAGCAACACCTTCACATGAACTCTAAATAAAACACTTACCTTAATTAAACTTAAAGGTCAAATTACAAGTTGAACTACACTGTAAAGTTTCTGGTGATAATTAAAAGTATTAAAAATACCTTATTTATGAAAAAATTCCTGTTCCTAAATCCTACATAAATTTAATGTTCACTGTTTTTCAATGCCATTTACAAACTTTGCCATTTTATAAATCAGATACTAACCAGAGTATTTCTAATTAAAAATAACTCCATCATAGTAGAAATTAATGAAATTCAAGTGTACACCATCACAATTCACAAATGTATTAGCATAATCAAAACGAAAGTGAAGAATGGAAGCTGATATGTTTAAATCATAGTATTTTAAATTATTTTCAAATCCCTTTGCTTCAATCTAAAACATGGGACTGTAATTCAAACTGAAGAAGAGAATATGGATGGGAAGAATATAATTCATTAAGTTAAGTTTGCAGATGTGCAAAGTTAAAAATATATGAATGGGCCTAAGTATATCCATGGAGAAACAAAAGGCTGAGGATCCATGGCCACTGTCAGAGGAATGCAGGTGTGAAAGGAAGGAGAGTAGAGGTGACAGGAAAAGACCTAAAGAAAAAGGTAGTCACACAGGAGTGAAAGTAAAGGCATGAGGGGTATGGAATCATTCAGAAAGCACATACAATGAAGGGATAATAGATACAAGCACAGTTCAAGCTGCTTGAAGAAAACAATAAAAAGCTGCTAAGAACCCCTATGTAGATTCTAAGGCTGTTGCCTTCTTCCATTGAACACTACTTTTTTTTAATGTTTTTTTAAAATTTATTTTTTAATTTATTTTTGAGACAGAGAGAGACAGAGCATGAGCAGGGGAGGAGCAGAGAGAGAGGGAGACAATCTGAAACGGGCTGCAGGCTCTGAGCTGTCAGCGCAGAGCCTGACGTGGGGCTTGAACTCACGGACTGTGAGATCATGACCTTAGCTGAAGTCGGAGGCTCAACCGACTGAGCCACCCAGGTGCCCCATGACATACTTACTTTAAAGACAGGTTCGTTATCAATGAAACCAGCACTCATCACTATTCAAGGCATTTCAAGCTTATGAGAATTTAACATAGTAGAGATAGGTATGTATACCTGAGCTTCATCACTGACAAATGGATTGTCAATGTATTAAGACTGACTCAAACCAAGCCTGGTAGAACTGTTAACATTCAGCTCTTTTAAATAACCACAATTTGCTTTTTCAAAGTCCAAAAACATGCTGGTTTCAAGGAAAGATTCAATTACCATACACTCAAATCAGTGGGAGACAAAGAGTTTGTGTTGCATTCTAAGTTCAGTGGAAGAAGGAGAAAGCAGATGAAAACCAGAAGCAACAGGAAAATTCTAGAACAAAAATATGAATCTACATAGCCAAATAGTTTTCTCATTTCAGGTTAATGTTATTTTAGTCCCTCAAAACTAGAAAAATATAGTAATACAGGAACAAAAGCAGGAGCTCAAACTTTCTATTAACTGAGGAAATTAAGTATGAGCATAAGAAACTTAAAGAATGTAAGAGTAAAACTCAAGGTCAAAAATATATAAAGCCACAATTATTCCTGTTTGCCCAGAGAAGTAAAAGGTAACTCTTAACAGCTGGTAAAAGTATAAATATTTATATATAAACAAACCCCTCCTCTGATAAACCTTACTATAGACTATGTCTTCTCTGCCTGTAGATTAATTGAGCTCTGGTGCTCAGCAAAAATCCCTGAAAATAACGTTTTGAAAAATATTATGCTTTTTTTTTTTTTTAAGGCTGGTTTTTTGTATTAACTCCAAAACTGATTTAGTCTATCTTACCTCCTAACATGTTGGGAGTTTTACTACTAGCCAGTTAGGCACTTGTTGAGTAACACAGCACTATCACCTTTATACTTTTTTAGACTTGTATCATCATCTCTTTTCAACACGACTAACATTCCCTGAAAGGCAAAGTAATTTGACATCATTTTTCAGACTATATAGAAAGGTTTAAAAATGCATAGGAAAGTGAACTTAAAAAGTAGCAAACGGTTAATAAATGTTTTATTTCCTAGCTACTGCACATCAAATGGCCACTAAATGAAAATGAATCCTTTTTGTCTGAAATTAAAAGTGATAGGGGTGAAACATTCTTCAGACAGTTAGCAAGAGGAAGAGAGAACTTTTTTGAAAAGTAAGAAACTGTGTTAAAGAAAAAGAGAGGGGTGCCTGGGTGGCTCAGTCGCTTGAGCGTCCGACTTTGGCTCAGGTCATGATCTCGCCGTCTGTGAGTTCGAGCCTCGCATCGGGCTCTGTGCCGACAGTTCAGAGCCTGGAGCCTGCTTCGGATTCTGTGTCTCCTCTCTCTCTGCCCCTCCCCCACTCATGCTCTGTCACTCTGTCTCAGAAATAAACATTAAAAAAAAATTTTTTTTTAAAAAGAGAAACTGAGGGCACAGTTAGGAAGAAATTTCTGTATCACTAAAGCCTCTGATTTTCAATGTGAAAATTTTCATTAAGGATTCTGAAAAATAATTCATAAAAGTATATTAACAAAATTAAAATACACTACTTATGACCTTCTTCATTCTAAATACAAAACACCATTCTGACATTTTTACTAAACAAAAACAAGACCTAGGGGTGACTGGGTGGCTCAGTCGGTTAAGCGTCCGACTGGCTCCAGTCATGATCTCACGGTTCGTGAGTTCGAGCCCCGTGTCAGGCTCTGTGCTAACAGCTCAGAGCCTGGAGCCTGTTTCAGATTCTGTGTCTCCCTCTCTCTCTGACCCTCCCCCGTTCATGCTCTGTCTCAAAAATAAATAAACATTAATAAATAAATAAACAAACAAAAAAGAGACCTTCATGACAACTTCAGTTTTGCCTGTACAATTAACCTTCCTTATATAATCTATTAAGTTTAGTTTTATAAAACTACTAACAAGCCCACTGAGGAAGGCTGTAATGCCACTTCAGAATATGTTCGACTGTCTTTTGTTGTTTCTTGCTATTTTACAAAGTATTAGATACAGAGCACTTTCCCTTCAAAATTCCAAATTGGAGTTAAGGTTGCCTAAAATCTACAATTTATTTTAAAAATTGGTTTATAAATAATCTAATTTTAAATACTAGTGTTTATTTCATTAGTAGTAAAATGGTTCAGCATGGATTATTGTTTAGTTAATATGTCAGAGTGCAATGAACAAAGAGTTTCTAATTATAAGATCCAGATTTGATCAGATGCCAATTTATATGCTCTTACAGAAGTTCTTGATCGTCTTCGAGCTTTACGTTTTTTCATCTACAAAATAGGGACAATAAAATGGACTTCATGGAGCAGTTAATGAACTTAAATAGACGATATGCAGCTCCTAGCAGAGCAACATGATAGGAACTCAGTCAATTCAAGTTCTCTCCAACCATTCTACCACTCTCCTAACCTCAAATACTGAATGGCATTTCTGAAATCCCAGAGAAGGCAGAAGATCAACTTAAAGTGGATTTTGTTTTATTTTTTTGCTTTGAACAAGCAGTGGTTTTATTCAACAAGCATTTGGATGCTTGCTTTGATTGTTGGCTAATCGGATTTTATATTTTGAAGAAAAGAGAAACAACACATTCTTGTCAAAACACCAACTAAAAAGCATTCATCAAGTTCTTTTATATATTGCTTGGGAAGCACTAACACCTTTCTGGAAAGCAGTTTGGCAATAAATATCAATGGGTATATCTTGGGATTCAAACGTTGTACTGATAAATTATAAGGATATTATGAAACATGTACACAAAATGTGTTCTATTCATGGATTTTCACAACACTAGAAAATTGGATGCAATTCAAATGTCCAATAAAAAAGGACTGGTTACATTAATGCACATTCATGCAGTGGAATTATCTATAAACATGTTATGGGGTGCCTGAATGGCTCCGTGGTTGGAACATGCAAGTCTTAATCCTGGGGTTGTGGGTTTGAGCCCCATGCTGGAAGCAGAGATTACTTAAGAAAATAAAATATTGGGAAAAAAAATTACTTGGGCACAGATAAGGGAATGATGCATAGAAATAAATACATGAATGAAAAAAAAAAAAAAAACTGGTTTGATGTATTTTTGTTTAAGCCATAGGGTCTTTCAGCTAAGTTAAGAGAACCAGTACAAAATCACTTTTACCTGACAATATGTGAGGACAAGTTAAAAATATTTTTGATTGTTAAGAACAACACACAAGTAATGAACAAATCAATTAGGAAAAAAGAAACTAATGCATTCCTCACTTTAAATATATATATATATATACACACATATATATTTATATACATTTACCTGATGATGACGACGAAGTTAGTGAAGTAGAAGAAGATGAATCAAGAGATGGTCCAAACAGGGGATCCCAAGCAAGTAAATCGCTGGTCCCCTTCCTACCATAACATTTAAAAAACAGATTTAATTAAGGAGTATTTTATTAGTATAAAATCTAGTCACTTATTTTTATATCACAGAATTGGAATAGCTAAATATATATGATTTAAAAGTTGGGCATTCTACCAATGGAATATGTGAGGAAAGTTTAAATTAAAATTTTATATTAATAAATAATTCGTTAACTGCTATAAGCAGACCCTCCAATAACATTATGTGAAATCGCTAGGGTGGAATAGAGAAGATTAATTCCCATCAATCACACCTTGTTATACTCTAGCAATCTTTGGGGTTCTAAGAACAGAAATCATTTCAGCTTTACAAGAAAAGCAATAAAAGGGTCTAAAACAGCTGCCTAAGGACAGAAAGGTACTTAATTAATCCTACAATAGTGTCCTAGCCCCAAGTCATGGATAGAAAATTTCTTTAAGTGATAGGAAATCAGGCACAAATTTTATAAGGTCATATTTAAGTACTTTTTAAAAAATCTTTAGGGGCGCCTGGGTGGCTCAGTCGCTTAAGCATCCAACTCTTGATTTTGGTTCAGGTCATGACCTCATGGTTTGGTTCCTGAGTTCAAGTCCTGCATTGAGCTCTGAGATGACAGCGCAGATTTCTTTCTCTCCCTTCTGTCCCCAAAAATAATTTAAAAAAATATCTGTTTATCCTTTTCTTTCATCTTTGAAATTGTCAAGTACAGAAATAAGCCCAACAGCTTACTTGATATAACCCTGATATAACCTTCAAAGGCCTGATTATTATAGTAGATCATGCAAGGGCAGGACTTCTCCCTGGGCAATCCACAACCTGAGTCACTGAGGCAGTCTAGTGAAATGTTTGGGTCACTCAGGTCTTTTTATGAAAGGTAACCAAGACTATGGACAAAAGCATCAAGAACACCAAAATTCAAGTTTCAAAAAAGTCAATATGCTGCATAACCAAAGATTTCCCTCTACTGACCCCTTGGAATCCACTGGACTAGTTACTCTCAAGATTGAACTTGCAGCTCTTTATTTTTTTTTTAATTTTTTTAATTTTTTTTTTAATTTTTTTTTTTTAACGTTTATTTATTTTTGAGACAGAGAGAGACAGAGCATGAACGGGGGAGGGGCAGAGAGAGGGAGACACAGAATCGGAAGCAGGCTCCAGGCTCTGAGCCATCAGCCCAGAGCCCGACGCGGGGCTCGAACCCACGGACCGCGAGATCGTGACCTGAGCTGAAGTCGGACGCTTAACGGACTGAGCCACCCAGGCACCCCGCAGCTCTTTAATAAAAACTTTTAAATCAACGTTTCTTTTTTTTTCATTTTAGTCATACACCTTTTAAGATGTCTCATCTCTAAGATCCTATAGTACCTGAACTTTGCCACTACCTCTTTTTTAAAATTTTTCTTTCCAGCTTTACAGAGATATGACTGACAAGTAAAAATTATATATAAGATGTAAAAAAAAAAAATTAATCCCATTAAAACAGTATTTTAACGTATCAAACAGCCATTAATTTTTAACATTATGTTCTCACATCTTAGAAAACAGGCTCATTACAATAAAAATGGTACAGTTATCTATAAGCACATATCTAGTACCTCAACACGCACTTACATGGAAGCATACTACACATTGTATTTAAAACCTAGGATCACAACTGCATAAATTACTGAAAACAACATTTTAAAACACTTAACTTTACCTTTTAAAATGATAAATGAATACCAGCACTGTGCTCAATTAATGCCTAACTTTAAAAGTATTAAATAATTTTAAATTCTCCATTTAATGAAGACTACTTTCACTTACACAAAAGAAAAAAAACATTAAAAGAATATATTCTTACTGACAGATAAAGAAATGAAAAAAAAAAAACAAAAACACATGAAAGAAACACCGGCTTAAAGTATTTTTTCCTTTTTAAAAAGAGCTAGTGGGGCGCCTGGGTGGCTCAGTCGGTTAAGCGGCCGACTTCGGCTCAGGTCATGATCTCACGGTCCGTGAGTTCGAGCCCGGCGTCGGGCTCTGTGCTGACAGCTCAGAGCCTGGAGCCTGTTTCAGATTCTGTGTCTCCCTCTCTCTGACCCTCCCCGTTCATGCTCTGTCTCTGTCTCAAAAATAAATAAACGTTAAAAAAAAAAAAAAATTTAAAAAGAGCTAGCAACATGGTTTCTAGCCCTCTCCTTTTTTAACTTGAGACATCTTCTTGTTGAAGTTCATTAAAAGTGCAGTATATTTTACAGGGTTACAGCCAATAATTGAAGGAAAAAAACGAGAAAATTTCCATGAGAATAACTAGTTAAAATACAGACATATATGAACTTGGGACACTACCATTTATTTATTTATTTTTTTTAATGTTTATTTATTTTTGAGACAGAGACAGAGCATAAACGGGGGAAGGTCAGAGAGAGAGGGAGACACAGAATCTGTAGCAGGCTCCAGGCTCCGAGCTGTCAGCACAGAGCCCGATGCGGGGCTCGAACTCACGGACCGTGAGATCATGACCCAAGCCAAAGTCAGCCGCTTACCCAACTGGGCCACCCAGGCGCCCCACTACCATTTATTTAGAAGTAGTAAAGCCACCAAGGCCAAATACAGTTAAATGGATTTTTTAAAAAATTATAAAAATAGTGTCAAGTGAGAAATAATTTAAAACAACCAGTAACCCCAAAGAACAATTCACAGCTTAGAGGATGATAAACAACACCGTACTCTAATTGAAACTGCAAAGATAGTAAAATTTTCTAGGGAAAAAGTATAAAAGAATGATATCTAAACACATTAAAGAGGGAAGGATGAATAGGTGGAGGGCACAGTTAAACTATTCTGTATGACACTATAATGTATGGAGACACACGTCCTTGCCCATTTGTCAAAACTCATAGGACATACAAGACCAAGAGTGAATCCTAATGTAAACCACAGACTTTGGGTGACAATGATGTGTCAGGGTAGGCTCAAAAATTTTAACAAATGTTTCATTCTAATGGGGGATTATATTGGTGAAGGAGGCTGGGTATATGTGGGAGCAGAGAATATACATGCAAAAACTGTATCCTCGCCTGAATTTTGCTATGAACCTAGAATTGCTCTAATATAGTCTATTTAAAAATAAAAAAATGTGAAACTTACTCATTAGATCCAGCACATGGCTTCGATTTTGTTAGCTCTTCACCTAATTAAAATCAAAATATGAAACAATTCATAATCTGAGTAATAAAATACTTAAATGGAAAGAGACACTAATATATCTCATTACTATGAACAATTTAAAAATTATGGAATTGATAACATAAATCGAATTTTTTTAATTATGAAGAAAAGGAAAATAAGCCTTTAGCAAGTTTTCTAACAGACTTAAGAATATCAAAATAATAACTGAACTTCTGCTATATCTTCATTTCTTTTAACACCTCTGGTAAGAAATTACTTAAGTCAACTAAACTGTCATATTCATGAAAATAAAATTGGTGTTCAGATGAAAAAAATATGGGCTAGAACTTTAAAAATTAGAACATATGTTCAAATACTTAAGTATTACTCAAAAATGATAAGTGATGAATCATGAAAGCATTTTTTCAAGCTGTAAGAATATTATTAATGATTATATTGACCAAAAGTAGTTAATTCTTGAAGGATGTCGTATCTCGAAAAATTAAAATTTTTATAGCACTCTAAAGCAACAGTCTTTATAAAATAGTCTGTTTTGCTCCCTTTTGCATTAGTAATGTGAACCATTTCATTAGCAACTATTATACAAAGGGAAAAGCATCCGTAATATGCAAAAGTCATGTTAGTTCATAAGCCAATTTCCCTGTACTTTGATGTCTTGAATCACCAACATGTAGTTGATGAATGCAAAATATATCAACATAGGTAACTGCAGCAAACTACAAGGAATACCACACTGTATATGATGCCATCATATCACATATCATGTCACATTGTCCCATCTGGCTCAATGTGGCCCTTTTTTGGCCTCAAAGTACTTACTGTGCTGTTCTCCTCCATGTTTCTACAATTTGCCCTTATCTCCATAACTCCATAAAAGGAGCCCACTTTTATCCTCATTTTCCCCACATCCCCTATCATCAAGCTACTCACCATTTTTTTTTTAAAGCAAAATCCTACTTTTAGTTTGATATAATGCATTTAATAGATCTTTTTCATTGTGCTAGAATTTTTAATAGGATTGATGTTATGGTTTTTATTAACCATTGTGTTTACAAATTGCATAACTTTTGAGTAGGATGCCTTAACTCCATTTTTCTCACCTTTGTTATTTTAATGCATGACTCTGCAGAAGATGTTAACAACCCCCTAAATTTTTTAGTATAATTAAGTTACTATACTAAAAACCATGGAAGTAGGGTGGCTCCATAGCTCAGAGGTTAGAGCAATGGTCTTGTAAAAACCATGGAAGAGAAACTGCAATTGTGATAGGACAAATAAGTAAAGCTAAAGCTTACTCATTCTCATAGTCCCTTCTGGCTCATGAGGCTGAGTTATGTAGGTTACATTCTCAAACAGAAGCTACTATTTGGCTTTGTTGATTTCTGAAAAATGTTGTAGCCAAGTATTAAATTTAAAGGCATGTCTAAATGCTAAAATAAATAGTATACTTAAGTTGTCTCCTGTTTAAAGTAAGTATCCATCTAGTCTGTTGCTAACAGTCATGATGAGAACAAAGCATTTATTTCTATAACTATAACTATAGCTATAACTATATATATATATATATATATATATATATATATATATATATATGGCTACAATAAGCTCAGCAAATTGCCTGATAAGTTTTAATAGATATAAAATAATCAATTTAAACGTCAAACTTACTAGATGAATTCCTATTCATCTGCACCTAAAAGAGAAAAGCAAAAACTAAAAGTTGTTAAACAAATAATTTAATTTGGTAATGAAATACTTCATAAAAATTTTTCTTAATATATTTTTTATTTTTTAAGTAGGCTCCACACCCAACACAGGGCTTGAACTCACAATGCAGAGCAAGAGTTGCATGCTCTGGCTGAGCCAGCCAGGAGCCTACTTCATAAAATATTACTGGGAACCTAACTTTAAGTTGTTTTCGGTATATCTGCTCAACTGTAAACTACATAAAAATTGTTAAAAATGCAGTATTTTTTATAGTAAAAGATAATACATGTATCTTTAACACTCAAAAGTTTTAAAATATGAAAATGTTAGTGCCTACAGCAAGATACTTTGATCTGCAAATTTAAAAAACTTAACACAAGTATTCTGAAAATCAATGTTCGAACATTAAAATGATTTTTTAAGACCATAGGTAATAATATAAAATCTTGCACTTACTGGGCTGTGTCTCTAGTAGTACATGGAAAGAAAAAGAAAGACATAGTGTACATTTTAGAATTTAAAACAGCTTATTTTCTTGGTTTCATAATTTGTCTATTACCTTCTAAACCATACCTAAAAATCTATACACCTTAAAACACATGCAGAGCATTGTTTGGGGTAGGGGACATGAGCTAGATGAGCACACTGCTCAATAAAATATACTCAAAATATCCTCTTTTCAAACCCAACATTAACTATTAAACTGTTCTCATTATTATTTATTTTCTCAGTATGAAACTAGAATGTTCAGTTTTTTAAAAAATAGAAGAGAGAGAAAAGTACAAAGGAGAAAATTTAAAACCACTAATGCTTTCACTAACAAGAGCAAGGTGCTTAACATTCTGGTATATATATTCCTCTAGGCTTTTGTTTTATTTATACATATTTTTAAAATTAGTTGTATTCTTATATAATAAAAATTTTTAGTCATTTCATAGCTTCCTACTTCATATATATATGTGTGTAGATATATATGTATGTGTATACATATATGTATATATGTGTAGATATATGTATACATATATATGTATATATGTGTACATATATATATCATAATTTAATTTGGGTGTTAATCTTAAGGTTAAATAGCAATGGGAGAATAAAACCTCACTTCAGAAATCAGCCTTTTTTATACAAAAAAATAAATTCTAAAAGTGCATGACTGAGAGAAAAAAACTTTTTCCCAAATACAGACTTCTTAAAATATATAACAATATATAATAAAAAAATATGAAATGGGTAATACTTATTCTGTATTATCAAGGACAACAGGTTTAATATCAGTTATGATGAGCATGTACAGATAGACTAAACTGTCATCCTAAGACACGCTTTTTTCTCATTGTTTAACATTCCTGAATTTAGACTATGACATCAATGGAAAGATTAGTTATGGTGATTTTTTTCTCCTCCAAAAGCTGTTAAATATGGATCTTAGAATTGAGGAACTAACCATTATCACTAAGAATTCTTCTATTTGCCTTTTTTTATAAAAAAGTATGAAAAAACAAATATTGCAGTTGCAAAAGCATGCAGACACATAACTTAATGTTTAAATCCATTTTTACTGAATTCCTGTTCATATAAAGTTCATAAAATATGGATGAAAAACTTTAAAATTAGATGAGGAAAAGATTAATACTGCCAGTTCAAATTTCTGAAACATACAGACTGGAAAATAAAATAAATGGCAGAAATAGATTTTCTACATTTTTGTTTCCCAGTAAAACTTTCAAAAGGAAACAAAACTAAGCCAAACTCAAATTCATTTGCCTATATAAAAATCAGACACTGGAGACCTCAATAAAACTGATGACAAATTATAAAATATCTCCTTATCCAATATGCTTAATTAACTATTCCTAATGATATTTTATTATTCCTAAAATTAAGCAGATGCAAGTAGATAAGGTTAAAAAAAAATAAGGCTTCTACATGAAGAGTATGAACTTGCTCTTATTCTTACTTACAGATATTGCTGGGGACAGTGTGATATTTCCTATAGATACTTTTAATTCATCCAAGGAAGCCATTGTGTGATGTGAGTTATTTGGATGCACAGGTTTGATTTCTATCCGATACTTCTTTGGTTCTTCATCTTCAGAATCAGAATCACTAGATGAGTAGAAATGGTTCTCTTTGGTATGTGAGTATCAGTTAAAGAATTCGGTTCTTAAGTGATCTTAATGCATAACCAGTTTTCATACATTTACAAAAAGGAATATAAAACCTTTAAGAGATAAGGTAGACTTTCACAGAAACAGAACTACTAACTCATTAGTAAAAACATGTCAAACTATTATGGAGTCACATTTTATTATAATTAAAAATTTGAAGTTTTTATTAAACAACAGATCATTTTGTTATAACTGTCTACTTATATGCCAACACAATCCATAGGAATATCCAAATGATGAAAGGATATCATTCTGATTTGCTTCTGGTTTTATACTATAGCCTTCTTCATCTACATCAGGAATGTTCTATGGGAAGAAAAATAAAAACTGTAATCATGGATCCTACTACAGAAATACAAAAGATTAGCAAAATAGCTTCAACTATTATAGGGGCTATGTCATTTATCAAATACCAACAGGCTCATACAATAATTAAATGGAAAAGTTACATCTTTTTGGTTAAGTTAGCTTCAGATCACACTTTATGCTTCAGATATCTGAAAGAGAAAAGCACTATAAAATTAAGTAGGAGAAGCACTAAAAGGAAGAGAATAGGTGTTTGAGCAGCAACACCAACAGTTCTGTAGATAACCAAATTTTCATCCCAGTCTTCAAAGTGGAAATGAGAGATGATGAAATCAGAAGGCTGACAGTCTCAATAAATGGAAATATTTATCAAAAATACAGAAAAAACAGAAATTAAAGATGACCAAGAAAATTAAAACTATACTAAAATAATCATCTTACCCATGAGCCAGGCAAAATTTCAAAAGCTTGAAAATACATTCTGTTGCCATAACTGTGGGAAAATGTACTCTTAGGCTTTGCTGGTATAAATAAAAAATAGTACAATCTCTGAGAAAGAAATTTAGCATTATCTAACAAAAGTAGACACATATTTACTCTCCCACCCAGGAATTCAATTTCTAAGAATTTACCCTGAAGATACACCTCCAACAATTTAAAAATATGTATATAACAGATCAAAGATGATCTGTAACTCAGAACTGCTGGAGAGCATCTAATGTCCAAGCATAGTTGAATAAACTACAGTACACACAGAAAACAGAGTACTATATATCTATTAAAAAAATCAGAAGTTTCGGGGTGCCTGAATGGCTCAGTCGGTTAAGCATCCGACTTCGGCTCAGGTCATGATCTCACAGTTCGTGAGTTCAAGCCCCGCGTCGGGCTCTGTGCTCACAGCTCGGAGCCTGGAGCCTGCTTCACATTCTGTGTCTCCCTCTCTCTCTGCCCCTTCCCTGCTCATGCTGTGTCTCTCTCTGTCTCAAAAATAAATTAACATTAAAAAAAAAATTTTTTTTTAAATAAAAATCAGAAGTTTCTATGAACTCATAGCGAATGACTTCCAGGAAAAACTGCTAACTGAAAAAAGCATATAAAGGAACATATATATCTTTTAAGTAAGAAAGAAGGGAAATTTTAAGAACACAGATCTCTTCTTTATGGGGGAATAAAAGCCACTGGAAGGATCAATCAGAATATAATAAAGTTGGTTACCTACAAGGGAGGGTGATGAAGTAGAAGAGATAAAGGATGGAGGAACACTTCTCTAAGTATGCTATGTTAAGAGAATCCCATTTTTAAGAAATACACATTTAGGAAGTTAGGGATGAAGGACCATAATGTATAGAATTTATACTAAAATGATCAGAAAAAGAATTATATACACATACATAAACACATGTGTGTAGGGAGAATGCAAATAACTTCTAACTTACAAAAAATATACAAGAATAAAATAGTTCCAAAATAATTTTTATATGAAAAAAAAAAAAGATCGCCAAGAAATGCCAGTTGGAACTGGACAGCCAATATTCTTGTACTGGAAAGTTTACTATTCTTCGTCCATTCACTTAAGGCTCAGCAAGAACAGTATGAAAGATGATCTCAGTCACAGCATAAGGTCAAGGAGAACAAAGAGCAGAATTAACATGGCTATAGCTTCCAAACTGAATAAAAAGCCTACTGTAGCCAGCAGTGAGTTAACAGACTGGATAAAATCTAGAAATGAAAAATCTAATACAGAGTGAAGAGCAGATTCTATATATTAAAAGATGAAAAGGGGTATGTGGGTGGCTCAGTATGTTAAGCATTGGACTCTCAATTTTTTTTTTTTAATTTTTTTTTTCAACGTTTTTTATTTATTTTTGGGACAGAGAGAGACAGAGCATGAACGGGGGAGGGGCAGAGAGAGAGGGAGACACAGAATCGGAAACAGGCTCCAGGCTCCGAGCCATCAGCCCAGAGCCTGACGCGGGGCTCGAACTCACGGACCGCGAGATCGTGACCTGGCTGAAGTCGGACGCTTAACCGACTGCGCCACCCAGGCGCCCCCAGGACTCTCAATTTTGACTCGGGTCAAGTTCTCACGGTTTGAGAGGGGGAGGCTCCAAGCTATCAACATGGAGATTATCTCACTCCCTCTCTACCCCAACCCTGCTTGTGTGCTAGGGCCCTCTCTCTCTCCAATAAACATTAAAAGAAAATGATGACAAGTGATACACTTATAACCCCTAGAAATAGAGCACTTTCAGTTCTGCATATTGTTTCCTAATATGTAAATAATACTTTAAAATACTTTAAGCTTTACCAAATTGGATCCATTAGAAATCAGAAAGTTTTTATAAAATACTTTATTCTTATTCCCAGTACCCTAAAAACATACAGATATGTAATCTCCTAGAAGTTGTAAGAATTTGTTGATACCACTTTTAAATTTGTTTACAATACACTATACAGTATGATGTAATAATTTAAAATAATACTGAGCTGTTTTCTACAGGACTGAGTAAGTTTCTGGACTGGCCTCTTAAAGATTACAACTATAAATTCTGGCTAGAGAAACTACCGGGGGGGCACCTGGGTGGCTCAGTTGAACATCCAACTCTTAGTTTTGGCTCAGATCGTGATCCCAGGGTTGTGGGATAGAGCCCCGCATCGGGTTTTGTGCTAAGCATGAAGCCTGCTTAAGATTCTCTCTCTCTCCTTCTGCCCCTCTCCCCAGTTTGTGCTCTCTAAAAAATTAATTAAAATTTAATTTACAATTAATTTAAAAATTAAAAAAAAAAACTATCTGAAGGTAGTGAAGAGTGAAAACAGAGCCATATGTTCAAAAACTTTATAAATAAATCATAATGCAGTTCTAAAAAAGGTTCAAATAACCCTCAGGGAAGGCAGGAAAAAGAAAACAAAATGAAAACCAAAGATAAAATGACACACATAAGACCTGTTATGTCAATAATTATGGTAAGCAGTCTCTATCAAAATAATACCAGCATTCTTCACAGATCTAGAACAATACCAATATTTGTATGGAACCAGAAAAGACCCCATACAGCCAAAGCAATTCTGAAAAAGAATACCGAAGCTGGAGGCATCATAATCCCAGACATCAAGATGTATTACAAAGCTGTAATCATGAAGACGGTATGGTACTGGCACAAAAACACTCAGATCAGTGTAACAGAATAGACAACACAGAAATGGACCCACAAACGTATGGCCAACTAATCTCTGACAAAGCAGAAAAGAATAGCCAGTGGAATAAAGACAGTCTCTTCAGCAAATGGTGCTGGAAAAACTGGACAGCAACATGCAGAAGAATGAACCTGGACCACTTTCTTACACCAAACACAAAAATAAACTCAAAATGGATTAAAGACCTAAATGTTAGATGGGAAGCCATCAAAATCCTAGAGGAGAAAGCAGGCAAAAACCTATTTGACCTTGGCCACAGCAACTTGTTACTCAACACCTCTCCGGAGGCAAGGGAAACAAAAGCAAAAATAAACTACTGGGACCTCGTCAAAATAAAAAGCTTCTGCACAGCGAAGGAAACAATCAGCAAAACTAAAAGGCAACCTGCGGAATGGGAGAAGATATTTGCAAACGACATATCAGATAAAGGGTTAGTATCCAAAGAACTTATCAAACTCAACACCCAAAAAAACAAACAGTCCAGTGAAGAAATCGGCAAAAGACATTAACAGGCACTTCTCCAAAGAAGACATCCAGATGGCGAACAGACACATGAAAAAATGCTCAAATCACTCATCATCAGAGAAATACAAATGAAAACCACAATGAAATACCACCTTACTCCAGTCAGAACAGCTAAAATTACCGACTCAGGCAATGACAGATGTTGGTGAGGATGTAGAGAAAGAGGATCTCTTTTGCACTGCTGGTAGGAATGCAAACTGGTGCAGCCACTCTGGAAAACGGTATGGAGGTTCCTCAAAAAACTGACAATAACCCTAGGACCCAGCAAATGCACTACTAGGTATTTACCCAAGGGATACAAGTGTGCTGTTTTGAAGGGGCACATGCACCCCAATGTTTACAGCAGCACTATCAACAATAGCCAAAGTATGGAAAGAGCCCAAATGTCCATTGACGGATGAATGGATAAAGAAGATGTGGTGTGTATGTATGTATGTATCTGTGTACACACACACACACACACACACACACACACACACACACACACAATGGAGTATTACTCAGCAATCAAAAAGAATGAAATCTTGCTACTGGCAACTATGTGGATGGAACTAAAGGTATTATGCTAAGCAAAATTAGAGAAAGACAAATATCATATGACTGCACTCATATGAGGAATTTAAGATACAAACAGATAAACATAAGAGAAGGTAAGCAGAAATAATATAAAAACAGGGAGGGGAACAAAACATAAGAGAGTCTTAAATATAGAGAAGAGAGGGCTGCTGGAGGGGTTGTAGGAGGGGGGATGGGCTAAATAGGTAAGAGGCATTAAGGAATCTACTCCTGAAATCATTGTTGCAGTATATGCTAACTAACTTGGATGTGAATTTAAAAAATAAGTAAATAAATAAATAAATATAAACTGTCCAAAGATAACAAAAGACAGATTGGTAGAATGGATTAAAAAACATGACCTAACTAACTATATGCTGTCTATAAGAAATTCACTTCATATATATAACACCATAGATGGGGGAAAGTAAAAAAAATAGAAAAAATATACCATATAAAAGTTAATTAAAAAAAAAAAAGATGGGCAACTGAGTGGCTCAGTGGATTAAGCATCCAACTCTTGGTTTCGGCTCAGGTCATGATCTCACAGTTCATGAGTTCAAGCCCACGTTGGGCTCTAAACTGAAAGTGTGGAGTCAGCTTGGAATTCTCTCTCACCTCTCTGCCCATTCCCCAGCTCATGCACACTCTCTCTTAAAATAAATAAACTTTAAAATAAAAAAATTAGGGCAGAATGACTGTCTTCTTGTTAGATAAAACCAGACTTCAGAAAGAAAATTACCAAGGTCAGAGGGGACATTGTGTCCATAGAAAAACCTGTACATGATTGTTCAAAGCACTTTTCTCTAATAGCCAAAAACTGGAAACAACTAAAGGTCCTATGATAGGTGAATGGTTAAAACAAATTTTAGTGCATCTATACCATGGAATACTACTATTTAACAACAAAAAGGAATAAACTATTCATACATGCAAGAACCTGGGTGGAACTCAAGAGAATTGTGCTGAATTAAAAAAAAAAAAATCTGAAAAGGTTATGGTAGGATTCCAACTTAAATAACATTCTTGAATTGACAGAATTATAGAAATGGAGAAAAGATTATTGGTTGCCAGAGGCTAAGGAGGGTGGTGATAGAAGAAAAGTGGCTGTAAAAGGGCAATCTGCACAAAAGACCAAAAGATCCTTGTGGTCATGGAAATGCTCAGACTGCATTAATGTCATCATCCCAGTCATGATACTGTATTTCTGCAAGAAGTTACGAGGAGAAAACAGGTGAAAGGCACATGGGACTGCTCTGTACTATCTTTGCAACTTGCTGTAAATTAATTCTTTCAAAATAAATTAGGATTCTCAGTATATTAGATATTCAATGTTGAAACTATTCATAGAAACTTGGGATTGAGAAAAATTTAGACATTACCTGTTTACAATCTTTGTTCATTCAATCCATGATTTCTATATAATGGCCCCACACTGTTGGAGCAAAGCATTAGGCCAAAGCAATATGAAAAAAAGAGCAGATAACTTAACCCACTAATCTTAAAAGACAGGTTTGGATAGTGGTGGTAGTGATTTTAAAAAAATATATTGGAATAATTAATTAATTAATTGGAGGGGCACCTGGGTGGCTCAGTCAGATAAGCATCCAACTCTTGATTTCTGCTCAGGTCATGATCTCATAGGTTGGAGCCACACATTCCAGCTCCCAGCTGGCAGTGTGGAGCCTGCTTGGGATTCTTTCTCTCCTATCTCTCTGCCCCTGCCCCCACACGCTCACTCTCTCTCTCTCAAAATAAAGAAACGTTAAAAAAGGTTAAAAAAAAGAAAAACTAAAGATGTAGTCCCTCAAAATAATTTAATTACACAGACCATTTAGAAACGGAACAGAAATTAAATGGTAATTTCCCTACCAAGACGTCTAGACCATGGATGTTTTTTAAAGAAATCATTAAGAGTACCATAGGGCACCTGGCTGGCTCAGTCAGTAGGGCATGCAACTTTCGATCTCAGGGTCATGAGTTCAAGGCCCATGATGGGCATAGAGCCTACTTAAAAAACAAAACACAACAACAAAAAAAGACTAGCCATAAAAAAGTCATAAATAGGCCATAAATAAATAATAATAGGCTATAAATAAAACAACAAAAGAAAGCCTCTTCTCCCTGCTGACCACCACTGTAACGCTGCTCTCCAAAAGTAACCACAATTAAGTGTCCAGTAATACATTCTTTAAAAAACAAAACAAAAAACACCCAAAAATATCTGCTCATTTATATTTTTAAAACAGCAGTTACTTAAAAATCATACTTGCTGCTTCTCTTTCCATATCAGCAGGCACAACAACCTAATTCTGTAACGTGTGACTATTAGAGTGAATGTTAAATAATTTATTTAACCAATCTCCATTTTGATGGATGTTTCCAGTTTTTTGTTAATATAAACAATATTGGAATAAACATGTCTCTACTTCTCTCTCCCTCCCCCTCTACATACAGCAGTCCCCCTTATCCATGGAGGATACATTCCTACACCCCAGTGGATGCCTGAAACCAAGGACAGTAATGAACCCTATGTATACTAGGTTTTTCCCTATACATACATACCTATGATAAAGTTTAATTTATAAATTAGATACAATAAGAGATTTTTTTAGACACCATAACATTAACAACAATAACAAGAATTACAACATACTATAATAAAAGTTACGTGGATGTGCTCTCTCTTTCTCTCTCTCTCTCTAAACATCTTACTTTACTGTACTCAACCGTCTTCTTGTGATGATGTGACATAATAAAATACCTATATGATAAGATGACATGAGGTGAATGATGTAAGCACTGTGACGTAGTGTCAGGCTACTAATGACCTTCTAATGATATATCAGAAAGAGGATCATCTGCTTCTGAACCACAATCAACCGTAAGTAACTTAAATCATGGAAAGCGAAACAGCAGATGGTGGGGAGGGCTACTATATGCATATATCTTGACCAAGTACATATAAAACCCTAACAGTAAATGGCAAGCAGTAGGAATGGGGAGTCAAAAAGAACATGCATTTCTTATTTGAGAAGATAGTGCCAAACTATCCGCAAGAAAGACTGTACCAATTTACATTCCTGTTAATACAAGTAAACCAAAACTTTTGCCAATATGATAGATAAATAATTTTATTTTAATTTGCATCAGAATGAGACTACCATTCTGAGCAACATTTCTTATGGTTATTTACCACTTTTACTTCTTTTTATGGAAACAGCCTGTTTTTATCATAATGCCCCTTTCCTACTGAGATGCTTGCTCACCTTTAAAAATGATCTGTATAAGAATTGATGGTACAGGATTACATGATTCTTACTATGATGAAGTTAAAGCTCTGTTGCTGAATTCTGAATTCTAATAGGGAATTCAAACTCCAGGTGTCCTCAGCTGGAATTCTAATGTTACTATATACATGCTTATGTCTCCCTCTTCCTCAGCACATGAGGCTTTTCTAATCACATAGTGAATGTCATGAATGGTTTTAATTTGTGAGTTAGATATTTTCTAATTACCACAGTAAATGTTAAACTGGTTCCTTATTGATGAAATTAAAAATATTCAAGATACATGGATTGGTGTGCTTCTTATACTTGTTCATCCTTTTGAGAACGGTATGTAAGAATTCAGCAAGGTGTAGACTCTTTATTCTTAGAGATGATGACCGAGCTCAGTAGTATATAATCACCTTAGTCTCAGAATCCATGAACATTTATTGAAAATTCCCTGAGTATATATTATGAAATTGAAAGTAAAGTTAAAATATTTATTAATTTAAAAATAGTGATAAAAGTATTGTGTTAAACATAAATATTTGTGAAAAATAAATTTATTTTTAAAATAAAAAAATGGGAAGAGTAGCATTGTTTAACATTTTTGAAAATCTTTTTAGTGTCGAGTTTAGAAGAGGACATGAGTCTCACATTATTTCTGCTATCAATCTGTGAGATATTTTGTTTTGGTGGAAACATATAAAGAAAACATGACTTCATAACTCATCTCACTTATTATAAAACTGAAAAAAAAAGTAGTTTAAAATTTCTGCAGATACAGTAAAACCTTGGTTTGTGAGCGTAATTCATTCCAGAAACACATTTGTAATCCAAAGCACTTGTATATCGAAGCAAATTTCCCCATAAGAAATAATGGAAACTCAGATGATTCATTCCACAACCCAAAAATATTCATATAAAAATGATTGTAATATAATATAATAAATAAAATGCAAAATATAAAGAAAAAGAAACTAATCTGTATTTACCTTTAAAAACCTTCATGGCTGGTTTGAGGGAGACAAGAGAGAGGAGGGTGATTGTGTAGGACGACTTTCAATATCACTAACGGAATCACTGTTATCTATTAGTTCAATGGAATCTTTTTCTGCATGGGGGCCATTATATATGCTCACAGGGATGTTGACTACAGTGCATATTAATAAACTCTTGTCATATACTGTACTTAATGTAACTGACAATAAGACAGCGGAGGGGAGGATCTGTATCTGCAGGCAGCCTAATCTAGAGTGAAGCAAAGCATCCCTAAGCTTACTCTTGTATGGAAAAGCAAAGGACCGTCCGTTGGTGCCTTGAAGTGACAAAAAATACACTAGGGCCAGTTGTGAGCACCTTCCAATGTTCTGAAAAATCACTGATTTGTGCCAAACACCACAGCCTGAGACCAAGCATCTGAGAATGGGAGATGATCACCCACAATCCCGTAGTGAGAGAGACAGAGACAGAGACAGAGACAGAGAGAGAGAGAAAAAGAGAAAAACGATTGGCTCAGCTGTGATCATGTGACATTCAGCATCATGTACTACTCCTATTACAAGACATTGCTTGTTTATCAAGTTAAAATTTATTAGAAATCTTTGCTTGTCTTGCAGAACACTTGCAGAACAAGTTACTCACAGTCCAAGGCTTTACTGTAATTTGGATATATATTTTTGGTACTAAATCACAGCATAAGAAGTGACGGTTTATTGAAATTCATTGCAGTGTGGAATCTGAAATAAAATCCGTTAACATTAAAAAAAAATGATCTGTATAGACATTTTACAAAGGAAATTGATTAGCCCCTTGTATATGTCTTACAAACATACTCTGCCAATTTATCTTTACTGGTTCATATTCTTCTAAAATTTTTTTGGTAATTAAAATTACAAAACATACTGTTTTGTTTTCTTTCAACACAAATTTATGAATCATTTCTTATATGACATTAGACTTATGCATCCTTTTTATAAGTGCTTTTCTAATTCCAGACAAGTACTGACAACAGTTCAAAATTGGTTAACACTGATCATTACAGAACAGTATCAATTAGCTGAGATTTTAACCCTGGATGACACTAGAAATCTATTTCTTTCTTTTCACTCTACATTTATCAACAAATCATAATCTTCTTATTTTAAAGTTGAAATAGACAGCAAAAATACTAATTTTATTTAAGTTACATAAAACACGTTTCACAAAATATCTTTATCTTGGTATATACACCATTATGCTGTAAAAGATCAAAAGGTTTTTGGGCCAAAAAAAAGAGTAATTATGCAAGCAAGAACAATAAGCAAAGGAGACAGGAAGCTTGATCCTACTGCACTTAGTAACATGACCACTGTCTAATGAACAACCTGAAAAGTGTGTCTGTCTATACAATACTTATACCATTTGGTAAATCTACTCTCCTACTGTAAACACAAGGAGCTCCATTTAATGTCTTCTTTAATTACATATAAAGAAATATATTTAAATACGAAATATAAACAAACTTTCTTCAGAACAAAAAGCACAGAGAAGTACTAACCATGATTATTACTGCTATGTTTTCTAAAATGATAACCTCTAAACAAAACTCTAATACTTGAATAAAATTTTAATAATCAGGAACACACTTCTATTTTTAATGCTTATTTATTTTTGAGAGAGCATAAGCAAGAGGAGAATGGACAGAGAGAGGGTGAGGGAGAGAGAGCAACTAAAGCAGGCTCTGCACTGACAGCAGAGAGCCCCATGTGGGGCTCGAACTCAAGAACCATGAGATCATGACCTGAGCCAAAGTCAGACACTTAACCAACTGAGCTAGCCAGGTGCCCCAGGAATACACAATTAAGAGCATCATGTTTTAAAGTATGCAGATTTGAGATCTGGCATATTTCTCAAGAAAAAGCAATATGGTATGGTACCATTCAAATTTTTAAACTAAAATGTCCACTTTTCAAAGGTAGGTAGAACTACCTTTTATTTAATATAAAAGCATCTAGTAATGTAAGGCCAAAATTTTATCTGTAATTTTAATAGTGAATTTACAATAAACTGGTTAGTATTTTTCTTAGAAAAATTTGTGAACAACTCAACCCAAATATGCTGGGTATTTCCTAATCAAAATAGCTAATTTACATGGTTTATATCAAAGTAAAATCTACTTACAAGTGAATCTGCATCAGGGCATTCCCTATTAAAATAAACAAAATATTATAAATAATTATTACAACTATCCAATAATAACTGTATACTGAAAGTGATCATCTTGGTATTTAAATGTAACTTTTATTTAAACTTAACAAAAATATTTAGAAAAAAATCAAATCATGAAGATTAAAATATACTAAATGATTTTAAAATTCAAAAGAAAGCATTCCTATATCCATAATACATGACAAAATGAAACTCACACAGCTTACAATTATTTTAAAAACTTGTACTTCACAAGTACTTCTTTTCCATTAACACACACACAAATCTTATAAAGGAAGCTATCAGTCCTACAAGGATTTCTTAGTGGCTTTTAATTCTTTAGGCAGAGAAAGCTAAAAAAATTTCTAAGAGGAAAGCTCGACTTTTTTTTTTTAAGTCTGTACTTGTATTAATTGGTAAATACTAGTAAATAACATTTTACAATATATTTTTGTTAAAACTTCAGTTTCATTTGAAGTACCTTCCATAGCTAGCATATAAACAAAAGCCAAAAAAGCTATTTTTCTCCATATATGTTAAATGAGTAGCCAGACTTCCACTTGAAAAAGCTTTCTAGTCTACTAAGTTGTTGAAAATTGTTAATTTTATCATTTATTTAACTGATAAATATTAATTTGGACGTAAACTAGCAAAAATATATTTTATTTATTTTTTTAAGTGAGCAGGAAGCAAGAACTTTATCAGAGTATAAAATTAGAAAGTAAGAATAGTAAGAAAGCTCTCTTTACAGAGAGGGGCATTCGAAAGTGAATGCCCCCCACCAAAAAAGTATTTTATATGCAAAACCAAAACATAAAGAAGATCAACCTTCTCAAATAATCAAATAAAGACTTAAACATATAAAATTAAAGACATTGAGGCCATGAAGAATATGGTTAGAAGAATTTCTGTGTACATATTCTAGATCAAATTCACAAAAATCAGAGTGCATACTGAAAACATATCTAGATTAGTTGCATAATTTTTTGACTTTAGACAGTTAATGCACGCAGTATCAGAATCTGCCACTTTAATAACAGACTAAAAACATAAACATTAGGTATACCTTGAGAGCCCAATGGACAATAAAAAGTACTAAATTAATATACAGGATAAGCAGGTCATCTCTATCTACCCAAAGACTAAGCACAAATCGGAAAAATCTACAGAGTGAAGAATTCTGTTAGGGGAAGACAAAATGGAACAGACTGAAATAACGGAAAAAGAGGGAGATGACTACACTGCTCTTAATCCAAACTCCAGCACCAAAGCAGGTAAATGCAAACCTCTTGTGTCTTTATAGCCATTTAAATGTCACTTAAGATTGCCAATTTTGAAAAAAGAGCTCCCTTATTACTGATATATGAGGGGTATTTATCAAAAATCCTACTGCATACTCTGAGGAAATGTTCCAGAAAAGACAATATAATAATAAATTCAATTCCTCTACAGAATCATTTAAAATGTTAGAGCACTTCTACTTTCTTCTTTTTTAAAAGATAAAGTTTAAATATCAAAGTGTCAAAGTTCCAAACAGTTTATTCTCTGGCCAGAACTGTTCAGTCTTTGTGGGAAAGCACTCATCTGTTTGCTTTCACAGTGGGCTGTAATGAGACCTGCAGATGAAGCCCCAGGAAGAGCAAGCTCTGAGCAGGACCCCTCTTCCACAATCACTGGCATTTCAAAAGCCTTCGGGCTGTTTAAGAAGCAGCATGCCAAGAGCCTTGGGCATTTCAAACAAAGAGGTTTCTAATATTTTTCCTGCCTGGAAGTGTTGAAAGAAGACAATCATGATGCAGTTCTTTAAAGCACTGATTTTCTGCCCTAGTATTCTCAGTGGTGAAAAATATTCCAATATCCAAGTAGCCTAACGATGGTACTGGGAAATTACTGATCATGCAAAACAATTCTAAAAACACAGAATACACAAAAATATTATAAGCTCCCTGAATTAACAGCTGTGAAAACCACATATAAAAATAATTGAATTTAAGGCTTTTACTGTCTATAATATACTAACAAAGTGGCTACATTTCTAATTTCATGTACGAATCAACTGTTTAGACTTCCTTAAGTATTTCCAATGTTACAAAAATAGTTTTGATTCCATCTCCTTAGCAATATACTCCCTTCATAAAGCTGAAAAGACATCTGCAGATGAGATGGTAACCACAGATATAAATCACTTCCCAATCAGTCTTAATTTGTTAACCAAGTGAAACTAAACTTGGGAGGGGGTAAGAAACAGACATTTAGAATGGTAGAAACTCAGATAAAATGAATTTAACTAGATAGGCGGTAAGAACACCCAAAGCACAAATTGTTCTCTTACATTGAAAACATGAGTGGCCATGAAAACTCTGCTAATTACGCTGGAGAAGCAGGGATTTTAAACAAATTTCAAGCCAGTGTTACTGGCTTCACAAATCATTTAAGACTTGATTAGCGTCTTGTCAATCTATATAGGTTGAATAATTACAGAAACAAAGATTCCTTTAATTCCAGTTTGTGTCTGGTAAATCATAGCTCTTAAGAGCTTCTCAACCCCAGGTGTATATTAGGAATGACAGAGGCTGCTTAAAAGCAAACCAAACTAAACAAAACAAAAATTATGCTGTGTCTCACACCCTGCAAATCTGTAATAATTGGTCTGAGGTGGGGCCTGGCATAGATATATTTATGTTAATTTTCCACGTAGTTCTAATGTGTATAGCCAAGACAGAAAATTTCACTTACCCAATATCTGTTGAATTTACTATATGCTAATTATATATTCTTTGTATCCTAACTTAATTTTTTTTAAAGGTAAATCAGATTTATATTCCATCCTCTATATCAAAAGCTGATGACCTAGCATAAATGTTTAAAACATGTTAGGGCTTTTGTTCTTCCCCATTTTCTGTTTACGTGTGCATATATCGCTATGAGCCTATATGTTTAGAGTTGTCTAGAAAGATTTTCATCACATTGTTGACCATGGGTTTTTTCTTAGGCATTAAGATTTAGAAGAATTTTTAGTTTCCTTTGCACTTTTTTTTTTAAATATGCATGTATCATTTTGTAAAAAGAATGTCTTTAAAGTTTAAATTTCAAAACATAGAAGCCTTTATCTTAATATTTTAAAATAGTAGGAAATCTAATACTTTTAACTTAACCCAGAGGAGCTGGCAAATGTATTCAGAAAAGTGTATTTTTTACACCTCAGACATACATACATTGAGTTATTTCTGAAGAAATTTTTCTTCTCACATTCAAAACAACAGTCTTATTCTTAGTTACTTAATAACAAAGAATTGTGACAATATTTAATATACTTACACAGACTCCGCATCCTTTTCCTTTTTAATTATTCCTGGCAAACCAAAAGTCTTTCTTTTCCGTGGTTTTATACCTTAAAATAAATGTATATTGTCACAGAAACATAACTGCTGCTGATAAATATATTACACTTGTATCCTGATACATAATTTGCTTATGTCAATACTAAATCTGGATGAAAGAAATAAAAGTATCAATTGGTAAACTCTAATGTTTAAATCATAGTCATAGTCTGTTTAGATTTTTCTTATGTTAATTTAATAAAGATTTATCACTTGATTAACAAAATTCTCTTTTCCTCTAAGTCTCCCCTAAATTACCTCAGACAACATAAACATTTGGAGAATCTTAAAACTTCAAAGAAGGGACATTATTCACTATATTAGATTTTGTTATAAATCCAAGTCAAATCATGTTTCCTGTCTGGAAGATCAAAAAATACGAATGTGGTGTTTTAAATAAAAAGATGACACAAAAGATCCATTAACAGTAAACACAGAAAACTTATGGCATTCTTTTGCACACATATTATCTTTAATATAATGAATGTTGTAAGTTGATTCTACCATAAATGAGTATCATCTATATTCTGCCTAATATGGCAGTTCTTCCTCCTCTTCCTTCATGACAAATTATTTCTTAGAAATCAGCCATACTATTAACTGTTGCTGGAATTCAGCACAAAGCTTAGCTGCTTACTCGGACAACTACAGAGCATACCTAAGATAACCTTTCACCATATAGATGAGGAAACTCAAGGGTATTTTTTGTTGTTTTTTTTTTATCTCAGTATTATCCAGCTACTAAATACTATAGCCAGGATTAGAAACCAGCTGTTTTAAAACAAGGTACTTGCTTCCATGCAAAACTAAACCATACATTTGTACAGCATGTTATATCAAATACATTTTTTTCTCACAGAGTATTATTACTTACTATCCACATTTTACAATAAAGAAAGCTAAAGAACAGAGAACTTGCATAGTTACTGCTCTCAAACAGCTAGTAACTGTAAGAAATCTAGGCACGAGAACCTGACTCCTCCAATGATAGCTTTACATACAACAGTAAACCTTTTCTCTGAATTCTCACATAAATGTTGAGAGAAAAATAAATAGAAAAGATTGCTTCCCAAATTATTTCTAGTAGCTCACAAAGTACTTAAACAGGAAGGTAGGTGCCTGGCTGGTTCAGTCTGTGGAACATGTGACTCTAATCTTGGGGTTGTGAATTTGAGTCCCACATTGGGTGCAGAGATTACTTAAAAATAGAATATTTAAATAAACAAACACGAAGGGTTGTAGACCCTTTCTCCAAGTCACATCATCACTCCTCCTGAATAAGGGGAATATTAACATCAATATATAACCTTCATTAATTACTGAAATGTTTCTCACTTTAAAATAAATCTTATACATTAATGTGTAGCAATGATTTTCATATTTATGAGAATGTTTAAAGATGGATGTCAATAAAGAAAACAATCTCGATGTGTATTTGAAAATAAATACATGTTATATTTAATCTTTTAAGATATATATTCTAACACACTAATATTCCTTTGGGCAAACCTACTGTTTACTTATTAAGTGAAGATTAAAAATCTATAGGCCTTCAAACTACATTCAGATTTTTTATATCACTCCACAAACATGCTGACATCAATGGATAATAGCCACTCTTTATTTGTTCAATAAACAGAAGATATTAGCTAGTTACCACACATTACAACTAGTCAACTTACCTTCAACTGCACTAGCAGGGTCACATTCTTCAAATTCAATAAGGCCTAAAACAAAACAAAACAGATGAACAGCTCTTAGTAAAAAAAAAAAAAAAAAAGAAAAAAATTTAAAGCTGATGGAAAACAATCAGATCAAATCACATTACATCTTTTTAATCGACCTGACATGTGTTCTAGTGTTATCTGATAGTGTTATTTAAAATATCAATAATTTTAAAAACCAAATAACCCTAACACTGACAAAAACTGACACTAGTCTATTATTATGATCATAGTTAACTGAAAACCCTTTATATATGATACTGTAGAACTGGAGACACCTACTGTGTACTTTCTGTTTTCAAGGAGCTTGCAGGATACTAAAGAAAAAAGTAAGCACAATAAAAGGCAGGTGCTGAATCCCTGGTTGTGTTCATGGGAAGGATGGGGGACCAACATAGTAAATACTAATAGAATATCAGCTTGGGAACTTGTCCCTCTCGTAGACCACTGTGAACTGGCAAATAATAGGTCTTTAACAAATATTTGCTGAACAAATAAATGCATTAATTACATCATAGCTAAGTGGTGATCCTCTAACTATAAAGCAGGTCAAGGAATCTGAACTTTTAGTTTGCAGGTAATGGGAAGAGTTTTCATGAGAGGTAATACATACATGCCCCTATAAAGTGGTCTTAAAAGAAAATTAGCACTGGTATGAGGGATAGACTACAGAAAGAGAAGAAGAAGATAAAATAGAAATCAGTTGAAAAACATTTTTTAAGTAGCTCTAAAATGACAGATCTGCTAAGACTAGCCTTAAATGTCATATAATAGATTTCATGTACATGGGATACTAAACTATTTAGGTAGTAAAGAAAGTAACAAAAGCATGAATCACTGTTCTGCTAAAATGTCCCCAAAAGTAAATATCAGACTAAAAAATATCTTCTATTTAAACAGTCATTTTACCCCTGTTTTATAATACTTAAATTTATGCAAGTTCAGCATTTTTGTGAAATAAATTTTTATTAATAGTAAGAGTTTCAACATGCTATTTCAAAAAATTTAAAAATCAGCCTTGGGGGCACCTGGGTGACTCAGGTAAGTGTCCAACTCTTGATTTCAGCTCAGGTCATGATCTCACGGTTTGTGAGATGGACCCCCACGTCGGGCTCTGTGCTGACAGCTTGGGGCCTGCTTGGGGTTCTCTCTCCTTCTCTCTCTGCCTCTCCCCTACTTGTTCTCACTCTCTCTCTTTTAAAACAAATAAACATAAAAAAATAAAAAAAATAAAAACAAAGCTTGAAGAGTGGAAAACAGAAGATTTCATTACTGGTTCTTCTGAGACATTAAGCTAAACTAAAACTATGAATAAGTTCATCATCAGAGTTCTCACTGATCATCTAATTATAAAAGAAAGCCACTAATTAGTAAGAAATATTTCTCTACAAGAAAGAACATCTAAAAATATTGGTGGATCAGTCAGTTGAACGTCTGACCCTTAATTTCAGTTCAGGTCATGATTCTAGGGTTGTGGGATCAAGCCCCACGTCAGGCTCCATGCTGAGCAGAGAGCCTACTTAGGGCTTGCTTGCTCTCTCTCTCTCTCTCTCTCTCTCTGCCCCTCTCCGACACTCATGTGCTCTCTCTCTAAAAAAAAAAACAAAAACAAAAAAAACAAACAATTGGCTAAAATGTCCTTCTTAACCCCAAATCTAAGATCTACTTCTTCAGTTCTGGTTTCTATTCATTAGAGTACATTAACATTTAGTGATAAGCAAAATAACAACAACTAAAAAAAAAACTCATAAAAGTGAGTTGATAAACAAGGTCCTAATTAATTACTGATACCTTTCTAAGTATTCTTATAATACACATGTGACTAAAAAAAATAAAATACATTTACTACTTCCACCCCAAAAAGCCTTGAAATCAGAAAATGACCCAATTAAAAATTTAAAAGACTTCAAGTTCAGTTTGCAAATCTGGAAGCTAAAAATTCATTAAATGAAAGGGTAATGAACTCATTGTTAGAATTCTTTAGAGGCATGCATTAACAGTTTACAAAGAGATTAGAAATGAAAGATCAAGAAAGGTAAAGAATTTTAGTATGTGCATCTAATAATTAACAACTACTTGGTGTAAAAGAATGAAAAATTTCCACGGAAATTACCAATAGTTTATTATGTATCATTAGCTTTATAACTTACTAATAAACCTTAAGAGACTATGACCACCTGTCAAATAAATCTGAGAGTTCCTACAGCTATACATCGCATAATCTGTGCTCAGTAACTTTTCACATAATCTCAAATAATCAAGCTACGGGCTTAGAGAGGAAAAACAAAACATCAATGCCAAACAAACTGAAAGATTTTAAAATACATAAAAATAGAGTACCTAAGAAGACTTCTGTAACATCACCTTAGCAAATATATTATTCTTTTAAGATCTTTGGATGCCTTCATATATGTGAAAATACCAAAGGCATCCCTTAACTCTACAAAAATTCCCTCAAAGTTCTACATTTTTTTCTCTCAAAATCTTTTTCCTATACCAGACACACCTCGATTGCTTTTCCCTTTCCCTTTTCTAAACATCCTCTTACAATCTATTTAAAACAGGAAAATGTCCAATAAAAACAAACTATTCAAAATCATACTTTTGAAACCGAAGATGCCAGATCCTTTCAAACTGTAAAATATATATAAAAATTTTAAACTGAATACCTTCAGCACATAAGCTTTTCTATTAAAGACAGAAATATTAACAGTTTCTGGTATAATAAAACTAAATATGCCCTTTAAAAAGAAACATTAACTCATGCATGAAAAAGATTTCCAAATGGCATATGCTCCACACGCCACTTCCCATGGCAAAGCTTTGCGTGCCTGGCTCTGTGCCAGTTGACAGCTCAGCTGGATATCAGTGCACACTGTGACCCCCTTGCATCACGTCACTTCTGAAATGTTTCACAAGTAGAAAGTTTATTCAGCATCTTCCTCAAATGCAGTCCACTGCCCATCATTCTGCTATTTAATCCTAAGACAAGTTACTTTTTTTGACAGACCCAAAGCCAGGGTAAGAGTCAGAAAGAATAGTTTGCTACAACTGGAATTTCAACTGTTTTAGGCTCAATTAATTCTGTTGTCAAAATAAATAACTGCTCTTAGCGCTTAGATTTTATACTGCTGGGCCACAAGGGCAATTTAATTTGTATAAAAGCAAGAAAGACCATTTTGGCTCTGTCTCCTGATGCTCTTTTACACATTATATAAAAATGCCATCATGAGTTCAAAAAGCAGAAGAAATTAAAGGCAGACCTCCAAGAGGTCAACAATAAAGTAAAACAATTCTTACAGAGGATGCTTTCTTTAATCATCAGGTAGGAATAAATTATTGCTGAAAGAAAAGAAAAGAAAGAAAGAGAAAGAAAAAGAAAGAAAAAGAGAAAGAGAAAGAGTCAACAACGTAAAGAATTCTAATTTGAATCAAAACTTTTAGGAAATGCTACAGGAAGAAAGACAATTTAATAGCAATATTTAATCAACACATTCTGTGGTTGAAGTACAGTATTAAAAAATATAAAACATTTAATAGTTGCCATCATTGTGAATCAATTCTAAATCTCAGGCCACCAACAGGGCAAATCTGCAACTTAGTCTAGTTAAGAAGTGGCCTCAAAACTGATATAGTAAGTCTGGGCCACGCAAATCAAGCCTATCTCTGTATTTACCCAACTCAAAGAACAGAACACTTGGTTCTAATTAAAAGCCAAAATAAAACATATGAACATGCCCAGATCCCAAAGTCTAACAAAAAGAATGGTGATAACTGGGGAGAGTGGAGGGGTGGGGGTAATGACACAGGAAAGAGGGAGGGAAGGAGCGGAGGAGAAGGGGGTAATGACTCATAACAATGGAAGTCAATGACTACATTTTCAAGCTTGCTCCTGGGCAACACAGCCACATTCCTGGGTGTCTGGGATGGTGAACCAGGCAAGCTAACATGAAAAAGAACATCAACCTCCAGCCTGTAGTAATGAGCAAAGGGCATGCAGGCTCAAGTTCTGGTTTTGCCACTTGCTTCCTGGCTAATTACTTTAATCTAGTTACCTTCTCTACTTGAACCTAAGTCATATCATTTTTATAAATATGCTATGGCAGAAGAAAACCTTTTGCCATACCTGCTTTCTCTTTCTCTACAAATACCCATACACACATACAATTCTTTCTTTTTTAGTTTACTAAATCATTTGAAAGTAAGTTGCAACGTCAATGCTACTTCACTTCAGGGGTACTTATTTTAATAAAGGGCTTTAAGATAGAATTCTCTCAATCCAATGGTTCCAAATCCCAGTGCCTAGCTGAATCTCCTAGTGCAATGCTTCCTGCTTAAGAATCATCTGGAGAGGGGCACCTGTGTGGCTCAGTGCGTTAAGCATCAGACTTGAGCTCAGGTCATGATCTCACAGTTCATGAGTTCAAGCCCTGCATTGGGCTCTGTGCTGACAGCTCAGAGCCTAGAGCCTGTTTTGGATTCTGTCTCTCTCTCTCTCTCTCTCTCTCTCTCTCTCTCTCTCTCTCTCTCTCTGCCCTCCCCTACTCATACTCTGTCTGTCTCTCAAGAATGAATAAACGTTAAAAAAATTTTTTTTGAAGAATCATCTGGAGAGCTCATTAAACCACAAATCACTGGGCCCCAGCCCCAGAATGTCCTATACAGAAGGTCTAGGTTGGTGCTCAGGAATGTGCATTTTTCACAAACTCTCAGGTGACTGCAGATGGTCCTGGGATCACACTTGGAGAACTACACTCAGGGAACTCCTGGGTCCACTGCCAGATACTCACTAATTCTAGATGGTACTTCTCCAATTTTACTCTACATACAAACTGCCTAGGTGTGAGAAGTGAGATGATTCATTTTCAGGAGAACCAAACAAAAGCTGTGCTAATTAACAATGGGTTTACAACCTATTGGAAATATGTACGAAGCCCCCTTACCATGATGGAATACCAAACCCTAAGACACATCACTTCCTGGTTCTTCCTCCCCTCTCCATTTCGCAGGCTTATTTTTTGCAGGCTTTGCAATAAGCATGCGCCAAAGAACTGAAGTCTCTGTGTCACCTCAAAGAATGTACATTTGTTCCAGTCAGACTACTTTTTCCCTTACATGAGCAAAGGCAACCTCCTGGTAAGGCTGTAACCTCTTAGTACTCAGTCAATGAGCAATCAGGGGAAGGACTTGCATACTATGAGATAAACTGCCTGCTGTAACTGCCCATCAGACACCCGCTCTTGCAAGAACGTTGAGTAAAGCCTAGTTTCACTGTGCTCCAAGTCTCCATCACTCCTTTGACCCGGTCAGTGGGTTTATTTCTCACACTAGAATCTTATTAAAATGCAGATTCTTAAAGGGGTGCCTGGCTGGCTCTGTAAGAAGAGCATGCTACTCTTGATCTCAGTTCAAGCCTCACATTGGGTGGTAGAGATTACTTAAATAATTTTTTAAATACAGATTCTTAAAGCTAAATAAATACAAAAAATGCAGATTCTATTTCGGTAGCCCTAGGGTAGAGTTTGAGATCCTGCATTTATAACAAGCATCCAGTGATAAAATGCTCTAGTTACTGAACAATGGCTGTACCTAAGACTCAGATGAGGAGTTTTAAAATATAGTGGTACTGAGGAACCACCCTAGACCACTGCAGTGAGAATTTCTGGGACAGGGAACTGTCTGTACATTTTTAAAAAAAGAGATAGAGAGGCAGGGAGGGGGAAGAAGGGAAGAGAGAGTAAAAGAGAGGGAGAAAGAAAAAGAAAGGGAGGGAGAGAGAGAGGAAGGAAGGAATGGAGGAAGAAGAGAAGGGAAGAGAAATGAAGAGAAATGAAAGGGAAAGAGAATAAAATTGCTACTGCTGATTCTTATATATATCCAAGGCTTGAGAATTAGTGATGAGGCAAACTTAGGAACGATGCTCTTAAATGAAAAAAGCAGGTTTTTCACTATGAAATTTCAGTCACTGTAAAACTTCAAAGTCCAAAATTTCATCTAGTTCTCCAAACAAAGAATCTTAAACATTGAAGTATAATCACCTACATCCAAAATCTGACACTACCTCTATACTTCCAGATTGAGTCATTTTTTCACCCTCTGTGATACTGATAAAACCTTACGTGATTATACCCAATTCACTAAATCTCTTTTCCCTGGGAACTTCCCTCTTCACCACCAGTGGTGAAGAAGCCTGTTTATACTACGTGATCTAGTCAGAAATGACTAGATTAGAAAGATTACCTGGACCAGATTCTTTCTCTGAGAAATTTGTAAAGGGAACAAAACCTGGGTTAATTCTGAGCTGTGGCTTCAATTAAAGAACCAGTAAAAATACCTAGAAACTGCAGAGATGTCACCTTATGTCCTATGCCTGGAAAAGCAAAGAAACCATTGTGCAATAATAATAATAATAATAATAATAATAATAATAAAGCAGTAAAAATAGATCAAATGAAGGAAAAATTATTCCTAGTATTACTACAGGTTTGAGTTTCCTTCTGCAGCCTGGCTACACTCCTGATTTTGGATCCTTGGGATATCTGTTTCTTTCTAATAAATCTCCTTTTAGTTCAAACCGGTTTAAGTTAGCTTCTTTAACATACTGCAGAAAAAGCTAAAACTCTGTTCTTGTTATTATGCACATGTAAAAATTATAATCAGCTTACTTTACTTTTTTACCTCTATTTTGTTGCCTGTGTTATTATACATTTAACATTTTTAACGGCTACTTCAAATTAATGAAATAAGTTGTCCTTAGACAAAGCCTGCTCAAAACAGCTTAATTTTTACTTTGTAATTTAGGATTATTATTATGAGAATCGGTTACTATGCTGTGATATGACTGCAGATGTAGTTAGGGCAGGGTGTCAGAATAAATTTTTTCTGAACCGAAGAAGAGCAGAATCAGCTTTTGAAGAAAGATTATATACTATCGTGGGACACACAATTCTCATGAACTATATGACATACCCGCTACTATACTACACAGGAAGTATATTTTCTAACAATTCTGTAAAGAGTAAAACAGTAAATATATTAGATTTTGTGGGCCCTAAGTCCTGTCACAACTACTGACCTCTGCTCCTGTGGTACAAAAAGTACTATACACAATACTTAAGTAAACATGACTGTTCAAAACAACTTGCATCAACAATGACATCTGAATTTTCTAATTTTTGTGTATCATAAAATACTACTTTTCTTTTGATTTTTTTTCCCCAATAGTTAAAAAATGTAAACCCAGGGGCGCCTGGGTGGCTTAGTCAGTTAAGCATCAACTTCAGTTCAGGTCATAATTTCACAGTTCATGGATTCGAGCCCACGTCGGGTTCTGCGGTGACAGTTCAGCCTGCTTCAGATTCTCCCCTCTCTCTGCCCCTCCCCCACTCATGCTCTGTCTCTCTCTCAAAAATAAATAAACATTAATTAATTAAAATTGTAAACCCAGTCTTTGCTTGTAGGCCTCTACAAGCTGCTATAACCCAACTTAAAAATAAGCAGAGCTAAACTTGACTCAATAGCCATAGTTTGCTGATTCTTGCTCTAAAAAATATAGAAGAGGATCAGTATCAGGTTCCATGTACATCCCATAGGGCTGAGTTTTATGTCACTGCACTGAGTGACTAGGATACAACAGGTAAAGCTGTACTTCTTCACATATAACCTTTTCTATGTTACTTTTTTGGAGAGCTCTCCTCTTTTACTTTCTATTTGTGCTAATCTACATTATCCTCTTCCCTAATCATCATCCTGAAAGGTCAGCTGCTTTTGCTATCAAATAGAAAAACCAAGAAATCACAGCTGGTGTAGTTTATGAGTCTATGTCTCTTCTCGGCTTTTTAAATTTTGCTTTTGACACTAGGGTTTCTTCTCTGATTCAAAAAAAAAAAAAAAAGCAAACTTTGGTAGGGAGGAGTGGTAGGAAGCTCTATTTGTGCATTTGACATTATTCCAAATCCTTGAAAGCTCTAGAAACATGATTTTAGATTTTTTAAAAATTATTTGTTTTACCCTACACTTCAAAATAATACACATAGGGGCGCCTGGGTGGCTCAGTCAGTTAAGCGTCTGACTTCAGCTCAGGTCATGATCTCACAGCTCGTGAGTTTGAGCCCCGCATCGGGGTCTGTGCTGACAGCTTAGAGCCTGGAGCCTGCTTCAAATTCTATGTCTCCCTCTCTCTCTCTGCTCCTCCCCTGCTCATGCTCTGTCTCTCCTTCAAAAATAAATAAAAACATTAAAAAATTTAAAAAATAAAAATAAAAATAAAAATAAAATAATACACATAATGTAGAAGCTAAAAATTTCCAAATATCCAATCAATTTCATTTAGGCAGTATGACCATAGGAATCTTAGTTTTCCTTTTTCCTTTGTGGCTGATTGTTTTTCATGTGTACCTTTCTCAAGATTTTCATATTTTTATCTTTAAACACAGTATAATCCCTGGAAGTCCTCAAATGAAAGCTATAAACCTATCTTATCATATAATGAAAATACAGATAAGTTTTATTTAAACATATTATATACTGGTCTATCAACTTTTTAGGTTATTTATCCTTTTGTTTCTTATAAAAAGAAACTTGTTTAACTTTTATGAATTATAAAAAGTATATAGCAAAATCAGCAGAATGACTGTAAAACAGGGAACTCCAAATATGGTTATAATCTCCTTTGGCAATTAAAATACATGAGAAATGACAGGAATACTAGGATGTTATTTGAACACAGAAAGATATTCACAATTAGAAAACACCTGTTTATTCATAACCCTTTCAGATCATAGGTGCTTTGATATTCAAAGCATCTGCTTACAGTGGTGACTCCAATTCCAGAAAAGTCAAGCAGTATTACACTCAAAAAGTAATGATAGTAAGAGTATAGAGGTTCCTCAAAAATTTTAAAATACAACTACCATATGACCCAGCAATTCCACTTCTGGATATTTATCTGAAGAAAACAAAATTACTATCTCAAAAAGATATCTACATGCCCAAGTTCACTGCAGCCTTATTTACAATAACCAAGATGGGGTAACAACCTAAGTGTCCAGTGATGAATGAATGGATAAAGAAAATGTGTTGTATATATACAATGGAATATTATTCAGCCATTAAAAGAAAGAAAGAAACCCTGCCATCTGCAACAACATGAATGGACCTTGAGGATATTATGCTGAATGAAATAAGTCAGAAAAAGACAAATACTACATGACCTCACTTATATGTGGAATCTAAAGAAAACCAAACTCATAAATACAAATAAAAGATTGGTGGTTGCCAAAGGCAGGGGTTGGGAGTGAAGGCTAGGTAAAATGGTTAAAGATGGCAAAAGGTACAAACTTCTACTTATAAGATAAGTAAGTCCTGGAGATGTAATACACAGCATGATGACTATAGTTAACAACACTATACCGTATATTTGAAAGCCGCTAAGAAAGAGTTCTTAAAAGTTCTCATCGCAAGGGGTGGATGCTAACTAAACTTATTTGGTAATCGTTTCTTATATACATATATCAAATCATTATGTTGCACATCTAAAATTAATACTATATGTCGATCATATCTTAATTTTTAAAAAGGTAATGACAAAAAAAGCCACTTCATATAATAAGTAGTATAAAATAGTCTCAATGAATAGTGAAAAAGTTGTAATGCTCTCAGTGCTGATTTACACAGGATAACTGGACACAAAGTTAGAGGTTGTATCTTTGAACAGGTAACTGCTAAAGGAAAAAAAGGTCATTTTTCAGCACAAGAATAACAAGTTAATTTTTAGATATACAAAATTTTTACAAAACTGGGCCTCTTGTTTTCTTTTTAAAATAATATATCCCATAGGACAAAAACTAGTTTAAGAAGGAATTCATCCACCAGAGGGGGCCCTTACAAAACAGGAAAAATAAAATGTTAACAACAATCAGCAGTATATACAATTCAAGGTTAGAATACATCTCACAGAAGTCTATGAATTCCATACAATCACATGCAAATTTTTTGAGTACACTATTTTTCTGAGAAACAAAATTTTTATCACTGCAATGGGCCCCCAGGCTCATTTGTTCAGGTGCCCGTAAGCTGAACAAATACACAGAAAGAGCTGTGACCAGTCACCCATAGCAAGCCAACTAGAGAAGTAATATTTATCTCGTCCACTCCACTCCGACACCATTCTTTTTTTTTTTTTTTTTTTTTTTTTTTATAGTTAGCTCTAGGACCACTTTTTTGAAAGTTAGTCATTTATAGTCACTGTCAACCCTAGAACTGTCACCTAACTCTGGACTTAGTGATTATTCTTAGGAAAGCCCATGTCATCACCATGATTTGGCTGCTGTTTTACCTCCTACACTTCAACTACATAGGAATTTTCTACATGTCATAGTCTATCTTAAGACCAGAAAATTTAAATTTAAAAGGAAACAATATCCATTAGTAGCCACACACTAATCAGAAATGTATTAATTTTTTAACATAACATTTATTAAGTACTCAACAAATGTTACATTATCTTATGTAACCCTCACTCACAACAACCTCATGAACCAAATACTATTATAATCCCTGCTTTACAGATGACGGCAATAAGGCTTAAAAATCTCGCTGCTAGTAAAAGAACCAACACAAACTACAGGGCTAAGTACTGTGCTATATCACAGATAAGAAAATAACTGAAATTTTTACTGAGATAATTGCAGATTCACATACAGTTGTTAAAAAACAAAACAAAACAAAAACAGTTAAAGGGAGACTCCTGGTATACTTTGCCCAATTTCCTGCCATGATAACATTTTGCAAAACTACAATGTAACATCACAAACAGGATACTGATAATAGTACAATTTACCAATCTTGTTTAGTGTTCTAAGGCACTTTTAACCAGCCAATACATCTTTGCTTTTATCTATCAATACTTCTAAATGCTCTATAAAAAAACTATATTTGTTCTCCAATTGTTTTTAACCTCTCTTAACTGATCTTCCCTCTAATTTAATCTCTTTATAAAGAATTTTATAGTTTCATACTTTTCTGTAGTTATATGTCTCAACATCCTCATTCTCTTTATATTTGTAAACCTGCTCAGTTCTAGTCTAATTTCTCCAAAGCATGGGCCCTGGGGTCAAGAATCCTGGTATTTTAGTATCAGCTCTACCATGTACTAGCTTAGACAAATCATTTAACCTCTCAACATTTCCCTCATCTTTAAAATGAGAATAATAGTACCCACTTTAACAGTTGCTAAAGATCAAAGTTTTCCTGCAAAGTGTTTGGCTCGGTACATGGCAGAGAGTAAGGCACTACATTTTAACCATAATTATTTACTATTCCTCACCAAGACTTTTCTAACAGCAAATTCATCCACTGCAACCTCCTTAACATCCTTTAGTAGTATATGTCCATTTGTTCATTCACTCAACAAAAATGTACTATTACACATAAACAAGATAAACAGATGAATCAAATATAGAGCTTTTCTTCACATTTGCACAATTACTAAAATTTAAGGTAGACGGCAACAATGCCAAAAAAAGGAGGAAAAAAGTACAGTTAAAGTTCTATGGCACTTTCGATGGAGGAAGTAGCAAATATCCTGGGTCTTTAAGAGTTCATTCACTCGACAAATAAATGGAAAGATATGGGGAAAGATAGGAAAGAAGCAGGATATAGCATTTCCTAGAATAAGAACATAAGGACAACTAAAGCACCAAGGGGAAAAGGGACATGTATAGGAAACAGAAAGCAGTTCCAGCTGACAGCAGTGGAGGGTAAACTAGTCAGGGCCAGATCCTGAAAAGCTCTGAATCTAAATCCGGAGTCTAAATTTCATTCTGTCTATAATGAAAAGTCAAAGATTTATGAGTAATGCATGTAAAAAGGATTTGAGCAGAAATGTCTACTGTGCCAGTATTTAGAAATCTGCTGCAATTGATCAGGTAGGTAGAGAAGCATGAAAAGGTATGAAGGGAAAAATACTAACATATGTGGACCAATGATTTCAAAGTTAGTAAAATGTAAAAGAAAAAGTGAAGAAGATTTAGGTTACAAGCCTTAGTTCTGGTAAATGCACTAAAGAATACCAGCTCCCAGACTTCCCTACAAATCACTTATCCATTCTCCTGAATTCCAAGCCACATTTTCTTTAGTAGATTGAATTATTTTTACCTATAGAGTAAAACAAATATCTTACAAGAACATGGTATAGTAACTAATAAACAAAATCAAGAAATCTGGAAGACTCTATGCTGAGCAGGGCAAGAGAATGGGCTACTGACTACATTTGACATATCATAACATGCTTATTAAAAGTAAGATTCAGGATACTATAATTATTCATTCATAAGACAGAAACCAGAATTCCTGTATTCATTTGTTCAGGGATATAACCTCAATGTCTAAAACACTGTCTGAAATACTTTTAGCAGCAACAAATATATTTGTTGAACATGTATGTCAGTAAGAAAATTTTTAAAGCTATTACATTTTACAAAAGGTTTTCTGTTGGTCTCAAAGCTCTAAGGGCTCAATATTCTCTCCTATTCGTCCTCTTACTAAGATGGCCTTCTGTTCATAGAGAAAATAGACAATGATATTGTAATAGCATTGTATGGCAATAGATGGTAGTTATGCTTGTGGTGAGCACAGCAAAAACCATAAAGAAGGTGAATCACCATGCTGCATGCCTGAAACTAACATTATGTGTCAATGACCATGATACTCAAAAAACTTTTTTAATTAAAAATAAAAAATAAAAATAAGCTGTTACTCTTTGAAAAATGTAAATAAACTGCAGCATATTAATTTACTAAAGGTTATAATAACCATTTTAACATTAAATTATTAACCACTAAAGGCCAGAATAAAAATATTAACTTAATATATTATCAGACACAAAATAAATGATATCTAATATTCTACACATATTTTTAGATACCTTGCAAGCTACATTTTGCAGGCTGGGAATTCAAAAGCAAATATATTTGTTCCTAGATGGGAAATTTGAATACATTTCCTTACAGAGTTTTATCATCTTACCAGGTCTTTCCTTCCCAGTGCCTTTTGACTCAGCAAATTTTTGTATCAAGCTTTCAACTGTAGTGTTAGCCATGTTATTTATAAATTCTTCATGGACCTATTAAAATGAAATAAAGAAATTTTTTTTCCACTAAAAATTCTTACTATACTTCAGACAAAACTTCCACAAAGAAATTAATATTCATTACACCAAAATACGTGGTTTTTTTGATCCAAAGCCATTGAGAACTTTCATTTACCTAGCATGCTCTTTTACCTCACAGTGTTAGTAAACCCGTGGGTACCAACCACTGTTTACATGAATCCCTCAAGATATAGCCTCCCAACCTTAGAAGTCCAGGGAGTTTCCTGTTCTCATCTTTGAATGTTTTAGACACATAATTCCTAAGACTAAAACTTATACAGATCTCTAATAATTTTCAGATCTTTAATAAAAAATAACAGACTTCATCCTTCTCTATTTCAATGCACTCCAAACTGTCATCATTAAACTGCTTTCATATTTTTGGAAAAAAAAAATTTTTCTTAAAGATTTTAAGTAATCTCTACACCCAATTTGGGCCTTAAAATCACAACTCTGAGATTAAGAACCAAATGCTCCCCCAACTGAGCCAGACAGGCATCCCTATTTTTAGAAAATTTCTAAGCACAAGTTCTATAATTTATTGCTGCTCTAAATTATAAAACAGCAAAACTTAAAAAAAAATTTTTTTTAAACTGGTAACTTCAGAGTTTTAATGTAAAAGACTGAGCCACAGTTAATCTTTTTTAATGTTTATATATTTTTGAAAGAGAGAGCGCGAGCAGGGAAGGGGCAAACAGAGAGGGACAGGATCTTAAGCAGGCTTTGTGAGAGCCCGATGCAGGGCTCAAATTCATGAATCATGAGATCATGACCTAAGCCAAAGTAGGACACTCAACCAACTGAGCTGCCCAGGTGCCCCAGAGCTATAATTAATTTTAACAATTAATTTGAATTATCATCCTTGATAGCCAATCAAAAATCCATTTTATTTTATATTTAACACATGTAAGTACATATTCTTTATATGCAATAAGTCAGTATCATATTGAGTTTTGCATTTTTTAAAGAGTCATATATGAACATAAAATTTTCATGAATCTGTTCAACAAAAGGAAAAACTTACCTGGCCTATTTGCAAATGAATTTCCTTTATAGCATTTGACAAGGATTCTATAATTTCCTTTATGTGAATGACATGAGCTTCTTCAATATCTTGAAATTTCTGGGTAACAAATATGAAAAGTTATATATATATATATACACACACACACACACACACACATATATATATACACACACATAAAAGAAATATACACTCACTCTCTCTGAAATCAAAGAACTTTTTTTATATAATTTATTTTTTTAAGTACTCTCTATACCCAATGTGGGGCTTGATTGAACTCATGACCCCACAACCCCAAGATCAAGAGTCACATGCTCTACCAACTGACCCTGAAATCAAAACACCTTTTAAGTCATCTTAATAGAGCTAACCAAATTTAGTGAGTTACCATTATTACGTAATGTTTAACAATACTTCTAGACAAATGGGTCTAGTAAACACAATGAAATGTTTAACTTTTTATTATGTTAATTTTTTGTTATGCCATTTCTGAGGCACATATGAACTTGATTTTGAAGATACCACAAATTAAAATCTAAAATCATGGTCAGAAAATTAGAAGGAGACCTAAATGAGAAGTGTCACAACAGCCAAGCCAAGGTAGAAGTGTTTCAAACCAAAGAGCAATTAGGTGACAGAGCAAAAACTACCGTTTACTTCTGAAGACTTTACAATCTAACCCAAAGACTCTAACAGTATGTTTTTAATCCTTGAAATGTTAACACGTAGCCTTCAAAAGAAGTAATTTATGGTCAAAGAAATGTGGAAAAGCCTGTATACTCGATCTCAGCAGTTCTAAACTGAAGGTGGGGATATATCCAATCACCTGGAAAATGTTTTTAAACTACAGAACACATAGATTTTCTACAACTACCCAGGGAATGGAAGTGGAAAAAGATGAAAATGTTGTTTGGAAAAATTCCCCGGGTCATTCTGATTATTTATTCCCCAGGAAGAAAACTTGGCTAGACTTGGCTTCCAACACATAGATTAAAAACCCCGAGAAATACTGAAATAAAACATGTTTTCATTTTGCTTAACCCAGTGTTTTCTAAATTTCTTTGACCACACAACCCTTTTTGTTTTTCTTCTTCTCTTAATATCTATTAATATCTCAAAGAACAATAATAATCCTCAAAACAGGATTTGGGAAATGCTGAACTAGCTTTCTTCAAACAAAATATATTTGTCATTTCTACTGCACAAACCTGATTACCCTTGTTTTTTTGTGGGTTTGTGTGTGTGTGTGTGTGTGTGTGTGTGTTGTTTTTTTTTTTTTTTTTTTTTTGCCAAATGAAATCAGTTCTAAGAAATAGGCCTAAATGCCATGTCACTTTTCTCTGGTTAGTTTAGCAAATTAAATTCCCTTACCCTATATATAATATAAAATTTTCTTCAGCAGTGAGTCATAGGACCAGAAAATCACTAAGCCAAATGATCATACATATAAAGGGTCTGAACTTCTCTAAAAAGAATCAATAATGGCGAAATTACAATTTTGGCAATAAGGCAACCCAAATTCACATACTTAAATCAAGTTTATTCATAAAAATGGCAGAGTTAAAATGTCTTATCTTGACTAATTCTGACCAAATCAATGAGAATATATTTCAAAACTGTGAATTACTCTCTTAGGAAGTAAGGAATATTCAGCAGAAGCATGATTCTTGTTTATGTTCATATTCTAAGAATTTGTCCTCAGCTTAATATTCTGCAATTAATCAGAAATTTTCTCCTTAAGACAGACCCAAATCCAGAAAACCTACGTCAAACATCCACAAGTTTCATATGGATAATCTCTAATTGCAAGAAAAGTATGCCACCTTCTCATTCTCTTTTAAAACAGCTACGCTGAATAAGACATATCCTTAATGACTTAAAAATATCTTGAAGTCACACAAAAACTCAAAAGTATGATTCACATTTAGATATTGTGCTGGGTTGTTTTTTTTTGTTTTTTTTTTTTTTTTAGGGGGTGGGGAATGTGCTAAATATCGCAACTGCTCAGAATTAGTGACTACTAAACTCAGAGTAATGCAGCAATGGGACTCCTTTTTAGAAGGAAACGTAAACCCTACTAGAGCCTGCTCCTTGCCTATCTCTTTAACCTCACTTCTTACCACTATCTCTCTTCACTTAGTTTTATTAAGCCCTACAATGTGACAGCTCTTTCACACTTCTGGGTCTTATACCCATGGGTCCCCAATGCCTGGAACACTCATGCCCTGGAATGCATCCCTTTACTCATTCAAGTCTCAGTTTTAAATCCCACTTCTCCAAAAAGGCCTTTCCTAACTCCCAAATCCAAATTAGGTTGCTCCTATTATTCTATCTCATAGAATCCTTCTTTTCCTTGTAATAGGTATAATAGCTCGTAACTTTATATTTAACCATGTATTTAATGTTTGCCTCCCTCCTCTATATTGTACACTCCACCTAGAGCAGGGAGTTACTCATTTCGTTTATATATATACCGTATATACCAGCAATTAGCACAGTGCCTACAATATCGCAAGACAGATGCACATATGCCTGCACACAAGCATGAAAGTCTTTTGATTTCTGAGATGTCTATCAATCATCTCTCCAAGCAGGAAGACTCCCTAGAATCCAAAAAGGCAAATTAATATAAAGTCCTTCTTCACACTTACTGAAGGCCTACCAAGCGATGGGAAGTATTCTAAATGCTAAGGAAATAATAAATCAATCCCTTTTACCATAGAACTTATCCTTTAGTGGAGGAAGATGAACAATAAAAAAAAAATATAGGTAGAAGAACTAGTGTGCTTCACTACATTCAAATATGATGACTAAGAATAATGTTCTAAGAAGAGGTTCCTTGGGGCGCCCGGGTGGTTCAGTCAATTAAGCATCTGACTTTGGATTTCGGCTCAGGTCATGATTTCATGGTTCATGGGTTCAAGCCCCACATCTGGCTCTATGCTGACAGCATGAAGTCTGCTTCAGATTCCATCTCCCTCTCTCTCTGCCCCTCCCCCACTTGTTTGCTCACTCTCAAAATAATAAACAAAAATAAAAAATAAAAACTACATTTAAAAAAAAAAGCTCACCAGCTTCAATACCAGAGTGAAGAAGACACAGAATAGCTACCACCAGCCCATGATGAGTAAGAACATAACAAATAAACCCTTGCCACTGTAAGCACTGAGATGTGGGTTTTTGTCATCTCAGCATACCCAGCCTATCCTGACAAAGTGCTTAGGAGCAAAACAAAACAAGAAAAGAGTACGAGAGAGTGGGAATAGAAGTTTTAGGTATGATTCATAAAAGGCGCCCATCTTAAACCTAGGCTTTTAATTAAGGTTCTAAGAACATCGAATAGGGTATAAATTATCACAAGTTTATGGGAGACTTTTTTTTAATGGTCTGTTTTCCTCAACTAAAATGGAAGTTCTTTGAGAGCAGGGATTCTTGATTCTTTTGTTAACGGCTATATTCTCAGCGGTGAATCATTTCCAGTTCTCTTAAGCAGAAGTCAACTTTAAAATTCATACATGAGGCTAACAATCAGCACTGTCTTCATCATCTACCAATTTCCTCACTTTCCCCAGTTCTCTGTAAACAGCCTTTTCTGCTGTATCTGAATAACCCCTTATCATGTCATAATTATTGCATAATTGCCATAATCATTGGTCCTCGATCTCCAAAATAAGATGTGTATCTTTAAAACAGCATTAAAAAACATACAGATTGTGTATTTTAACATTTCTAATACTAAAAAATTATATGGCACAAAAATCATTTATTTATATCAGTAAATGAAATATCCTGTTTTAGATTTAAAGCTTAAAAATACCAACCTGAGCTGTTTCTGTCATTTTCTGTTCAAAATCAGCTTTTGCTAATGCATATTTTTCCACATAAAGTTTATAGGTATCTGTAGCTTTCTTAGATTTAACAGCTGCCTGTAATAAAACAAAAACATTTTTAACTATACAACGACCTGTTTTCTTTCCTGATGTAAGTTCATATGAAATAACTATTTAAATGCATTTTAAGGGGTGAGGCCTATGGTGAGTTCAATAGGACATAAACTAACTTTAATACCTTTTTTCAAGTCCTCATTGGCAATATTTTTTGTTTAGTCACAGAATAACACAGAAATTAAACACTGATTCTCCTTTCTGTCTGACAGAATGGGCTTTGAAAAGTTAAAATACTCTTATTACATAACTTAGGGTAAGATCATATAACCACATTCTAATGTGTTAATAAGAATTCAATGAACAAAATGTGACAATACCATCAGAATATGCTTGACTCTTCCACACCTGTGAGTCTTCCTTCCTCCCACAATACACACATATCCCATTTAATGTCTAATTAACAACTAAAAACATAGCTCAAAAGTTGAGAAAATCAATTTTGTTTCTCAGTTTCCATTATGCTCTAACAAATCTACAAATTTGTTTTTAATCATTGCCCATTTTTTCAAGATTTCTATTTTTTTGAGGGGGGGTGGGGGGGCAGAGGGAGAGAGAGAATCTTAAGCAGGCTCCAGGCCCAGCATGGAGCCTGACGTGAGGCTCAATCTCACAAACTGTGAGATCATGACCTGAGCCAAAATCAAGAGATGGATGCTTAACGGACTGAGCCACCCAGACACCCCTTAAGATTTCTATTTCTAAAAAGTTGTTATTACATTATTATAGCTCTAGTTTTATCAAAGTTACTTACTCAATAAAAACTTGATATATTAAATATTAGGCAGTGAAGAATACGAAAATAAATTACACAGGGATCTTTTCCTCAAGGACTTCATAAAAGTAGTAGAACCTATTTTTACCTAGAAATCAGTAGAAAGCAACAAAGCCACAGAAGTAAAGATAAATGCTATAGAAGACAGACATTCAGGAAAAAGAAAGATTATGTATAACTTGTAGGGTGGAGAAGACATATGGCTATCAAGAAACAACCATTCTCAAAGGACTGATCAATTTGGACATGGGAAGTTTGGGAGAAGATCAAAAAAGGAGAAGATAAGGATTTCAAGATACAAATATCTTGATGAATTTTCTTGATGAATTAAGAGATTGTCTGCTAAGAGGAGGAACCGAAGCACCTGGTTGGCTCATTCTGTTGAGCGTCTGACTCTTGATTTCAGCTCAGGTCATGATCCCAGGGTTATGGGATCAAGCCCTGCATTGGGCTCTGCACTGAGTATGGAGCCTGCTTAAGACTCTCTCTCTCCCACTGTTCCTCTCCCCCATTGGCACGCTCTCTCTAAATAAAATTTTTAAAAATTTTTTCAAAAAAAAAAAAAAAAGAGTGGGGAAAAGTAGAGTAGGATACGGCTGAGAGCTTCAAGAAAACAAACAAACAAAAAAATTCAAACCAGGGTTGTGGAAGATACAACAGGTAATAACTAGATGAGTACAAGTATTACTAAGAGCCACTGAGGGCTAAGCAAAGCTGGAAAACATGGAATTTGTGTGAAGCTAATCTAAATCAACATGAAATTATCTCCTACTATGTTCAAGAATAAGGATTAGAAACAGAAAGGTGGGTTTACTTGGAGGTTTGGGACTGCCAAGAGATGTAGACAGTCCTACTCTCTAAAAAGGGCCCAATGTATGCTCCTTAAATTATGACATCATACATTATATTAAAGACAGATGCTCCATGCTTTCCTGCATTCTTAAATAAATAATATAGGATGCCACTTTATCTTGTAGCATACAGAAAACTGGTTTTGGAGCCAGAAGACTCTGTCTTGGAGCTTTATATAGTTCTCTCATTCCTAAAATGGGAAGAATACCACCTAGTTTTTAAAGCTTTGGCAGTGATGAAATGTAACTTATGTAAAATGAGTGGGACAGGGTCTGGCATATAGTTAAATCTACAAAATAAATAGTATTTGCTATTATTATGATTTCTAAAAGTAATACCAGTAGGAAGATATATCATTGTAAACTTTATGGTTATTGTATCTAATAGTTGTACTTAGTTCTCCACCCCTAGAGTAAGTAGTTAAAGCCTATAATGATTTTCTAGTTTGCTTTATGAGTGTTGTTGTGTGTTTTTTTTTTGTTTTTTTTTGTTTGTTTGTTTTGTTTTGTTTTGCCCTTTTCCCATTGTCTCAGGCCATTTGACATTAATTATACTATGGTCAGTATAGTTGCTGTAACATCCTGGCCTTGCTCAAACACGTAACAATTAAATGACATAGATATTTAAAATTTACTATGTATGTTTACAGGAAGCCCAGATTTAAGAAAACATTTTAATGGTGTGATTATCCGAGTTTCCTTTGGATCTTTTTAATACCAACAGACTTCTGTCTCTTCTTCCAGCTACGTAAAGTTTCAGTCTGTGCAAGAATGATGAGCAACTTACAGTCCGTGGAGTGATTTTCAATGACAGAGTTTAGCAAAATAATGTAGTCTCATTGGCAGCCCCTTCTTCTTTGCTTGTTCCTTATCCTAACACCTATTCCTATTTTCTGTTGCCTATTCAGTTACTGCCTAACAATTTATGTGCTAGCTACACAGAAAGACCTGAGTTGTGATCACTCCTAGAGATATTTGCAATTTGAAAAAAAAAAATCATAAAAATGGAAAATTTCCCCAAATATGACTACAATGATTGTGTCTATACTTTTAAAAAGTAATTTATTTCATGAGATCTTCCTGTTTTCTTTTTTACAGGTTCTGTACAAAATAGGTCACTCTGCCCTTTCTAAACTTACCATTAAAACCTCTAACCTCTTGCTCTGCACTATTCAATATGTTTTGGCTCCCCCAAAAGAAGGAAGTTTCTTGGAGGGAATATGTATTTTAGCCTTTAATAAACTTCATAACATCTAGCATAATGACAGGCACATGGTAGGAACTAAAACATTTACCTAAAACATCACCTACCTACTGCACGCAAATTATCACTTTATAATGCAACAATCAGAAAAATTTGAGGGGCGCCTGTGTGGCTCAATGGGTTAAGTGTCTGACTTTGGCTCAGGTCATAAACTCAAAGTTCCTGAGTTCAAGGCCAGCATCGGGCTCCCTGCTGCCAGTGCAGAGCTCACTTTGGATCCTCCGTCTCCCTCTCTCTCTGCCCCTCCCCAGCATGCACGCTGTCTCTCTCCCAAAAATAAATAACATTAAAAATATATACATGTATTTGAATAAGCCACTTAAAGAGCCAAGAACCTAATCTTTAGCCTGTATTTAAAATAAAATAAACTTTATTGTATTAAGAACAGGAAAAATTCAAATAATATTTTGCTATAATGATTATTTTTCCAAGTAAACATATATGCTGTGTTGCAAAAATATAATGATAGTGTCTCACACACAAGAAATTTATAATCTAACAGAAATAAAAGATCACTGCATGGGGGTCAATTCCTGCTTATAGAAGATCTATCATATTTCTACAATGTAAACAAAGCAATTATTTTACATTATTCATTACACTTATAGGACTTTAAGAGATGGAAAGAAGTTCCTGAAGCATCATTTCCTCTTCCTAAACTCAGTCTCTAGAATTCAAACTAGTTTTGGTACTCAAATTTTTACTGAGTCGACAGAGTTAGAAATAATTAATTTTAAAAGTTTAAACCATCATACTTAACTTTCTTTTTTCCTCCCAGAATATTCTCACTGTAAATCTTGGTCTAGCTATTCAACTCAGCATACTAACTTCTTTGTCCATTATTTCCAACCATAATATTATTATCTTCATCTCAAAAGTTCAGAGCAGGATCTAATTCAGGATGTAAACAGATAAGTCTTTTGGAGCCTACTTTCTGATACCAGGAAGCTGTGTAAAATTTCACTTCTCTTATTTGGAGGCATGAAGGAAGAGAGAAGATAGCCTTTGAAGTTCTAACTTTTTTTTACATCAGCCCTCACTCTTCAAAGGTAAAAATAATATACCACAATCTTAAGGAAATTATATACCAACTTAAAGAAGTATCCCGGAAAACTAACAAAAGCAGTACTTAATCATAAAGGAATAAAATGAAAAAAGAAACTGTTGACTCATAAAGTATTTTAAGTAATGACAAAAACAAATTTAAAGAAAAATAAGGGTATTATATAAAAATATGTAGAAGCAATTTTAGAATGTAATTGTACTAGGAACACCTTATTGTTTTTAATTTTTTTTAAATGTTTATTCATTTTTGAGAGACAGACAGAGAGACAGAGCATGAATGGAGCAAGGGCAGAGACAGAGACACACACACACAGAATCTGAAGCAGGCTCCAGGCTGTGAGCTGTCAGCAAAGAGCCCAAAGCGGGGCTTGAACCCAGAAGCTGTGAGATCATGACCTGAACCGGAAGTCAACACCTAACAACTGAGCCACCCAGGATCCCCTTTACTTTTTTTTTTTTAAAGCAAGAAAGAGTACTCATAGGAAACAACTATGTAGCAGTATGTAGTTAAGTCAAAACAACTTTCTAAATAGTATATATATATATATATACTTAGAAATGCTGTAAATTCTAGGGTAGAATTATAAAAACTGAGTATCCTAGTAGTAATGAACTTGACAAGTTTCATAAAGTCATTATTAAAAAGGGAAGTTGGAACATTTATTCTTAAATGAGGAAATTATGCTTTAAAAAAAACAGCTACATTTCTTCTCACAAATAAAAGATTGGCTTTAACACATTACCTATTGATAACAAAACAAATCCTACATTGTATTGATTTCCTTAGCATTAGAAATAAATTTACTGATATACTACAAGAAATATTTAAGTGCCTATAATTTTTATAGTAATATCCTAAGATGCAAATATACACATATGAATTAAGTCATATTTAGTCATAGTCCACAAATGAGTGCCTTCTAAATAGTGTTTTATAAAAAATTAAGAGCTTTTAAGTGAAAATCAGAAGCATACTATGTCATAATAGCCATAAGTATTTGTTTTCAAATTTATTAAAGGAAAATGGTTCAAAGATTTAGGTTTTTAAAAATCTATATTCATGTTAATAAAAAGCTTCTTATTACAGGTCAAAATTAATGATTTACTTAAACTTGGATTTGAACATATATAAATCAGACACCCACTAACACATTTAGTACCACAAGCAAAGATACCACCTCTGAGCAAAACAATGAGAAAAAGGCACCCCTTCTCTGTGGGTCCATGCCACAAGACAAGTGAAGCACAGACCACCAACTCACAACCCTTGGACACAACTGTATGCTACCATATGTTAATCAAAAAGAAATCTTTTAATTTAATCTAAATCATTACCTTATATGAAGCCTTTTTTGGTTTATATCAAAAGATTCAGACAATCATTTCTTTAAGCATAATCTCTAGTTACCATATATTTTTCAAGTGGTCAGTATACACTAGGTACTATGTTAAACCCACTGGGTTTCATAAAAAAAAAAAAAAAAAAAAAAAAAAAAAAAAAAAAAGGAAAGAGCAGTATTTAGCCTAGGAGTACCTTAACCCTCTGGAAAATTTCAACTAACTGAGATAGTACACTTTTGCATTAATGATATGGAATCCATACCAATTTATTGACCTGTATGTTATAGTACGTACTGTAAGGAACTATTCCTATAGCTCACATTTTAAAAAAATAATTATCTTAGGGGCACCTGGGTGGCTCAGTTGGTTGAGCGTCCAACTTTGGCTCAGGTCATGATCTCATGGGCTGTGAGTTCGAGCCCTGCGTTGGCTCTGTGCTGACAGCTCAGAGCCTGAAGCCTGCTTCTGATTCTGTCTCCCCACTCTCTACCCCTCCACCACTCATGCTCTGTCTCTCTCAAAATCTAAATAAACATAAAAAAAATAAAAATAAATAAAAAATAATTCTTTTAGTTTGAACTACAGTTGGCTTGGGGTACCTGGGTAGCTTAGTGGTTAAGCATCTGCCTCTGGATTTTGGCTCAGGTCATGATCTTATAGTCCTGAGATCAAGCCCCATGTCCAGCTCTATGCTAACAGTGCAGAACCTGCTTAGGATTCTCCCTCCCTCCCTCCCTCTCTCTCTCTCTGCTCCACCCCTCCTCACTCCCTCACTCAAAATAAACAAACTTAAAAAAAACAAAATGAAATGAAATATAATTGGCTTTAGGGCGCCTGGGTGGCGCAGTCGGTTAAGCGTCCGACTTCAGCCAGGTCACGATCTTGCGGTCCGTGAGTTCGAGCCCCGCGTCAGGCTCTGGGCTGATGGCTCGGAGCCTGGAGCCTGTTTCCGATTCTGTGTCTCCCTCTCTCTCTGCTCCTCCCCCGTTCATGCTGTCTCTCTCTGTCCCAAAAATAAAAAATAAAAAACGTTGAAAAAAAAAATTAAAAAAAAAAAAAAAAAAGAAATATAATTGGCTTTATACTGTCTTTGTTCCTATCTTTTTTATTTTTTGGAAAAAAAATTAATTATTACATAGACAAAGGGAGCCCCCTGCCCTTACCAAGCCCATTCCCCACTTGCTCTGCAAAGGTAACTCTCAATATGTGGCACAGTGTTTACCGTCCCTATGTATGTCCCTAATATAGTTAATTATACTTCAAGGCTTGCTTCTTTTTTGTTTCAGGTTTGTGTTTTTTTGTTTTTTGTTTTGGTTTTTGGGGTTTTTTTTTTTTTTTTGCAGAAAATTAAAGACTATGTAAAAGGCATCAAAATATACATATTCTTCTGGAACTTTGCTTTTCTTGCTCAATATTATACTTTTTAGATTCACCCAAGTCAATGTTAATTCATGTCATTCTAGCTCACTTTTTTTTTCTTTTTGGCTTTTATGATAAACATTTTAGAGCACACAAAAGAAGTGTAATGTACTCCATTTACCTATCACATAACTTCAAGATTCCATCCATTCTTCCCCCTCCAACATTTTTTTTTTGCTAGAATATTTTAAATCCCAGATCTACTATTTTACCCTATATAATTTACTTGAACTGAATAGTCCCATTATATAAAAAAGTCTTCTGTTGCTAAACACTAACAGTGTTTTACATAATAATAATTTTTTTCAATTTGAAAATCAAACTATTATTAGAAGTCTAATTCATTTATACATATTATGGTTTAGATATATTTGACCTTCTTCCAACTTACGTTGATCTTTCTGCCTACCATTCTTTTTTTCCCCATATCCTCCTTCCTTTCCTTATCAATAAATTTTAATATCTTTTCTTTTTGTCATTTTTAAAAGATTTAAAATATACTTCAGTCCTTTTAGAAGTTATGTTTAATGTACACAGTCAATTACTACTAACTCTAATAGCCATTAACTTATAAAATACATCATCCTCTTGTGTACCATTAAAATAGAAAAATGCTATCAACTAAAGCATAAAATAATGCTTTCTTATCACTTAAAATTCTAATTTTATGTTTCCAGACAGAGTGCACCCGAGCAAGTAGGGGAGAAACAGAGGGAGAGAGAGAAAGAATCCCAAGCAGGCTCCACATGCAGCACAGAGCCTGATGGGGTGCTCAATCCCACAAATGTGATACCATGACCTGAGCCAAAATCAAGAGCTGGATGCTCAACTGACTGAGCCAACCAGGCACCCCTAATTTTATGCTTTTAAAAGAGCTCTTTTAGACTTACTTAGGGGTACATTTTTATTCTATTACCACTCCTATGTGATACAGAATAAAAAGGAAGGCAAAATGAATTAATTCTCTTGACATACTCCTAAATCTTCCTCATATTCAGATTTTGACCCTTCTCACTTGCTTTCCACTTGGGAGATTGCTGAGGTCTGTTTTTTCCCCATACAACATTATCCTCAATATCATCAAGACATTATTGATATAGCACTTCTTAAAAATGCTCCATTGTTATCTCCCAGTTTCTTCTAAACACTGGTGCTCACATTTTCTTAATCTTACCAGGTCTCAACAAATGATTTTCAGTCAATACCAGAACAATTCCTTCCTCAAATGGTCTTAAGATATTCATCATCTTAAATTGTACTTAAGTTGTACATCAAAATATTGCAGTTGTCCAATCATGCCACCAGGTACTATAACCAAGTTGACATAGGCAATAAAACTACACACAAAAGCCACCTCACCAACAGCAATTATATGATATCATCAATTGAAGATGTATTCTGACTTCAAAGATGTGAGAAAACAAGAAATACCTGGTAGCTTTTTTTCTAGTGCCTAGGTCTGCACAGACCTTTATGTAACTTGCTTAATACCAAGAATGTACTTTCAATCTGGGGACTCTTTTTTTTTTCTTTATATTTATACAGGCACATTTATTTTTTGTAAGTTTTTAATTCCAATTAACATGCAGTATTATATTAATCTGGGACTGCTGAATTTCTTCAGGTCTGAAAAACTCTGAGCTATTAACTCTTCAAATATTACTAGACCACCATTCTTTCCATTTTTCTTCTGGAATTCACATTAGATGAATGTTGGTAACCTTTACTTCTATTATGGTCCGTTCCCTCAGTACCATCTTCCAAATTCAGTCTCTGACTATATCAAGTTTAAAATCTGTCTTCTCTAGTACTTTTTTTCAATAACCATATTCATTTTCAAGTTTTGTAATTAGCTGTTTTCCTATCTAGTAAATCTTATTCCATTATGACTCTATATTTCTTAATCTTATTTAATATTTTATATTCACTTTTCTCACTGAACAGCCTCAACCACATAACATTTTTGTTCTTTTGTTTTATAAATTTAAATTATATCTGCAGAGAATTCTTTTTTCTAATTGTTAAATTTATTGCTGTCTTAGGGTCACATTTCTTAGACGGGCTTTAGAATTTTGGTTATTCGTTCATTTCCTCTTCTCTTTTTCTCCCTCCCTCCACAAGTGCTGTGTGACAGTTCCAGAGAATACAATGCATATGTTACCACCTAGAATTGTGTTATGTTCTATCCTTTGTGCCCACCCATCCCCACCAGCAGTTTTCAGATTACCTCATGCCAGCCCTCCAAGGGCCCAATTTAGTCTTATCAAGTCTTACTTCCTTGGAAGAACATTGGGGATATGGCTAAATAGTCATTAAATGGTTCCTTAGCTTGATTCGCACTCAAAATTGTGTCCATAAGTTCCCATCTTCCAATAAAGCTTTAGCCCTAGCCAGCAGCCCAAGAGTCTTCTTTTTTCCTACCTATATAGCTTCACCCAGTGAGTGGGCTCCTTGTGCTTTACTGCAAATGGGGAACACACAGTCCCCTTTAGCACACAAGAGCTTGAAGTGCAACAAACCTGCAAAATCAATCTCTACAGGCCATTTTGGGTATCTGACCCATTTCTGGTTCATAGAAATATTATTCTTCTTTTCTGGACCCTGTTATTTTGTTTTCCCTTCTTGTATTTTATTCGTAATTGCTGTTGTCTGGAATGGTCTTTTAAACTAGTAACTTACTCTTATTCTTATCGCCCTCCCAATGTTTATTTATTATACATACATTAAAGGAAATCAGTTATGCCAAATTCCATCAACTGTTTTGATTTTTCCATATTCTCTTCTAGTTTCTGCCCATGTATGTACACTTTTATAATTATTATAATTGCTATAATATAGTTACAATTTGGTTTTCTTTTTTTACTGGATATTTCAAATACTTTAAAAAGCTTTCAAAATTATCACTCCCTATGGCTCATTCCTAAATGAGATACAACACATCAAACAAGTGAATGGTTAAACTGTTTTGAAAGGGGGAAAAATCTACTTTCAATTAAAATGCGAGTGGGGGAAAGGGTTGTGGTTTACCGCACTACCTCATAAATGTCTTCAAAGTCAGCAATAAATCACCCACAACACATATTTTAAAGCTTATCTTCAAGTATCTATGCCTTTCTAAATATACCACTCTTGCCTCAAAAAAAATTTTACCTCACTGTTAAACCTGACACCAAGCAGTATCTTATCAATTATCTTATAAAAATATCTTACAAATGTCAATGACATAGATATCATTCCTTTTTAAGTATTTGCTAATCTATTTACTATACACAACATATTCTGCAAACCCAGTTCTATTTCACTTAGGTAAATCACTAACACTCAGTGTCACAGTGTCTTCATCTTTAATATGAGGTCATTCTTAAGTGTCTGAAGATCAAATGCAGTCTTATGTTTGAAAGTGCTTTGAAACCACAGAGATATTATTTTTTTATTACAATTACCTTTTCTATTTCTCTTTGTGTAGCTCCTTCCTTTTTCAAACGTTCTTGTTCTACACACTTGGCATTGTAATTTTCCTTGGATTTCTGAAGGGCCTGAGTTATGCTCTGAATGGCTTGAACAGCTTCCAGAGTTCCTGCAACCTCTTCTTTAGTCTGTATGGTATGAAATGATTCATCAAAATGATCAAACTGTAAAGCACTCAATATCTGATCCATCAATCCTTTAGCAGGAAAAAAGTGTTACCTTTTTATGAGATTTTACTTGTTCTTCTCCATACTTCTGAACTTCCTTTATTAATTCTTGTAATTTTCTAACAAGATCCAAGTGACAGTTTGCTAATTTCTCTGTAGATGTTTTGAACACATCCCACACTGGTGCAAATGTTCTAAGGGAAAGAAAGTACAGGAATTATTTAATAAAAGAAAAAAAAAGTTTAAGGCTCCAAAACAGAACCAACAGAAACAATAATATTATGTTCAGCAATTTTAATTACGCAAAATAGGAAATTAAAATAAATCATAAATGAAATGATTGGCAGACTGATGCTGATTTTTTAATCCGTGGTTAATTAAAATATTTTTGGACCTCAGTCGGGTACACAGAAATCAGTTAAATATTTATCAGAAGTCTGGCCATGGCTCTCTATTAACCATATCATACTATTTCTGAGTTGATTTGGTTAGACTTGTCTATTATAAAATTAACTTGTTTCCAAATTTTAATTTTTGACTACTTACTGTTCATCTAAAATGTCTCATCAAAAATAAAAGTTCCTCTGGGACACCTAGGTGGCTCAGTTGGTTAAGCGTCCGACTTCAGCTCAGATCATGATCTCACCTATTATGGATTCGGGCCCCATGTCAGGCTCTGTGCTGACAGCTCAGAGCCTGAAGCCTGCTTCGGATTCTGTGTCTCCCTCTCTCTCTGCCCCTTCCCCATTCGTGCTGTTTCTCTCTCACACACACAAATAAACATTAATAAAAAAATTTTAATAAACAAAAGTTCCTTTGATTTCAAACACGCAAAAGTCAAATTCACAGGATTTTTTAAGATTAGTCACCCTTAATAATCATTTGAAAATATTTTAGAACTGTTAATCTGAAATCTTATTTCAGATAATTTTATCTGCATACTTTAAAAAACACTAACACAGTCCCTTTCTAGTACAGGATACGTGATGCAAGACATACTTTCCTACCACTTTTTCTCAATACTGAGAATTTAGTATTTTCAGTACATTCAAGTATGTCCAAAAGTTACTACATTATTGCATCTTGGATAGTACAGTATTTAGGATGTCAATGGTTAGCTTAAACCAATTTAGTCAATAAGGAATGATCTACAGATAATTTTACCCTATGTTTTCTTCAAGTACTTCCTAAGATATTTTCAACAGCACCTGTTTTACTCTATGACAAAACTTCTAGAAAACAAATAGCAGCACACAGCAAGAGGGTAAAGAAATAAATTACTTATCCTATTATGTATATTTCCTACCAATTATTACATTTCAAATTATTACATTTCCTACCCAGTAGGAATGCTAACACATAATGATCATTTTAAGCAATAATAAAGAAGTTCAAACAGGAAAATTAACATGCTTAGAATAAGGCTGCTCTGATTAGATTTCAACTTAAACTTTAAAATCTAATCAGCTGGCAAGGAGTTAAAAGGAGGAGTTTGAGAATAAAAATAGACAACTGAAAATTATCCACTCACTACAGCACCAAAATACATATATATCACTTCATGTAAACCTGATACATGGTAGTCCGGACTGGACAAAGCAGAAAGATGGGAGTGTACCTTTACCAAAGGATTCTTTACACTGTAAAGGGGTTCAACATAAGATTTCTTTAAATACAGGTTTCCTTAAGGAATGTCAAATTTCTTTACATTTTAAAAGTTTGATATACAAACCTTTTTTTCTGGTCAAGTAATATATATTAATATATAGTAAGCAGTAAGAAAGAAAACTGACAAGTCCAAAGTATTTTTAAATGCAAAAAAAATAAAGAGAAAATTCAATTGCTTAAATATCCATCAGTAAAATATTAATATTTAAAATATTTATGATCTTAAGTAATGACACTAACACATAAAATATCATCTATTATTTATGAGAAGTACACATTCCAAAGACAGAAATGTTGTCAATATCTTATCCAGAAACACAGTTGAAGTTAATTCATGTTTTTTGTATCTCTCACCTGACAACTAAAAATAGGGTAGAATTTCCTATAATAAAACCACAACCAACTGTTTAAAGCCAGCTTCTGCTATTCCAGTTACTTTCTAGCCCTTCTACGATGGTAAATAAATAAATAATGTTTTAGAAGAAACATGTCAACATAAAGGCTTTAGAAAAAGGAGGCTGCCAGAAAAGTGATGTACCAAGGGAGTGGGGGGGTGGGAGAAAGAATTGGAAGACAACTGGAGGAAAAACAACACTAGATGGTCATCAACTAACAGTCCCCACTCTCCTCTGGGTGAAAAAGGTAGCAGCTCCCCAGCCTTCCTAGCCATAGTGCAGGGCTACAGAAGGTCCTCTTAGCTGCAACTATCAACACTTAATATAATGGACAGTGTCACCATGATGAGGATGAACTGAGAGTACAACTCTCTACCTAGGCCACAATTTAGCAAGATTTTCATTTAAACTCATTCAACCACACAAAAGAATATTTTCATTCTTAACCAGTTTTTTGGTTCAGGGAACCGTTTGTGAATCTAATAGATGGTATAAACCCTCTTCATCAAGCACTGGGTGTTGTATGGAAACCAATTTGACAATAAATTTCATATATTGAAAAAAAAACCCCTCTTCATCAAAAATATGAACTAATACCTATTAAAATTTCAGGGGATTCACAGGTGAATTACTTGTTAAATTATCTTAAAGTATACCTTTCCCAAATTCTTAGATAATTAAAAAAGATTAAATATTCCTCCCAGGGTTTTTGTGGTATAAATTATACAATATCTCCTCCCAGAACTACTAAAGCCATGTAGCGTATCTTATTTAAAATGAATTCTTTTATTTATTTTTTTTTTTATTTATTTTTGAGAGAGAGAGAGAGCACAAGCAGGGGAAGGGCAGAAAGAGAGAGAGACACAGAATTTGAAGCAGGACCCAGGCTGCGAGCTGTCAGCAAAGAGCCTGACACAGGGCTTGAACTCACGAAATGTGAGATCATGACCTGAGCCATAGTCGGGACTTAACTGATTGAGCCACCTATGCACCCCTAAAATGTATTCTTAATATTCATTTTTCAAAGAACATATTTTCTCACCACAAATTTTTAAGAGAAATATTTAATAGTCTATAAAATCATGAGACCTTTTTAATAAATTTTAATCATTTCAGTCAAGTTTAAGTGACTTTGTAAAGATCGCTATTCAACATAATTTAAGTGAACTTACAGAAAACTAGAATAACCATGTACAATAGATAACATTTATGATCTCAAAATTATACTACCAAATGACTAGGTAGTTAAATAAAGGGGAAAATGGGTTTCATTTACTTAGACTGCATTAACTGATTAGTTCAATTCTATTTTCTATTAAGTCAAGAATATATTCATATATAAAAACATTTTTCAGTACATTATATATTATTATATTTACCAACAATTAATCTTCAATAAGAACCTAACATTCTCAAGAACTGTGCCTAAATCAACATTGAAAAAGTTTTTCAAAGACATTAACTCACCCAAGCTGTGAATAGTTGCTTGCGGATTTTGCTAGTTTTGTCATTGACCTGGAGTATGCTTCTTCTATTGTAGCTCTGTTAAATCAAATTTCCGTATGATAAGAGCTCTCAAACACAGAAAAATTATCAAAATACAATTAAAACTGTATAAACAAAAAACTCAAATATATATTAAAAATAAGTAGGTACTGGAGCACCTGGGTGGCTCAGTCGGTAGAATATTCTATTCCTGATCTTGGGGTTGTGAGTTCAAGCCCCATGTTGGGCACAGAGCTTACTTAAAAATAAACAAATACGTGGTCATAAATTTCAGGCCTATCCTTAAATGCCCTTTGAGCACATATATTTAAAGAACTGGTCTGGTATAGAACTAAAAAAATTTGTATCCCAAAAATTAAATGAAATCATTACTCTTTTTATTTTAACGTATCAGTGGTTATTTGAACGACAAGTACAACAGCACTGCTTCTTGACTGTCTCTCTTTATTTCTCTGTAAACTAATTCAGTGTGAAAGTCATTTGTACTTAATACTTCTCTAGTATAGTTAATATAGATTTATTATTCTTTAATACTGTGATTTCACTATTATGCACATTTAATAGAACAAAAGATTGATGATTGTCATTTGGACAAGCCAAACATAAGTTATCAAGGCTTAATCTATTTTGTGATTAGATCTAAAACACTAATAAATAAGTATTTCACGCTAAAAAACTGTGTTTTATGGGGCACCTGGGTGGCTCAGACAGTTAAGCGTCTGACTTCGGCTCAGGTCATGATCTCCAGTTCATGAGTTCAAGCCCCACGTCAGGCTGACAGCTGGATCCTGGGGCCTGCTTCAGATTTTGTGTCTCCCCCTCTCTCTGCCCCTCTCACGCTCTGTCTCTGCCTCTTAATAATAAATAAACATTAAAAAAAATTGTTTTGAAAACTGTGTTTTATATAACCACTAATTTAGCATATAGGATTTTAGGCTTTAAAAAAAATCAACCAAACCATTAAATATGGAAGAAAACAATTTTTCCCTTAAACACATAATCTCAAATACAAAATATGAGACTGTACTGGCCTTCTTAACCCTAGAAAAGTTAAGTTTTGTCTTATCTCTCCCACAATTACCCTGTCCCTTCTCTATCTGTGCAACCTGTAACAGTGAAATATAATCTACAAAACACCAAAGACCTTCCATCTACTTTGACAGGTTCAACTAACTTTTTTTTTTTAAATGTTTATTTACTTTGAGAGAGAGAGTGAAAGCAGGGAAGGGACAGAGAGAGGAGAGAGAATCTCAAGCAAGTTCTGCCCCATCAGTGCAGAGCTTGACATGCAGCTTGAACTCACAAACTGTGAGATCTTGACCTGAGCTGAAACTAAAAGTCAGTCACTTAACCGAATGAGCTGCCCAGGTGCCCTGAAACTTTCTGCTTTTAATGTCCAAATCCAGATCTCCACACTGTTCTTACATCAAACCATCAATTTAATATCTAAATGTCTCAAGCATAACCCTACTTAGGTACCTTAATCCCCTCAAACTCAGAATATTCAAACTAAGCTTATCTTCAAACTCTTCCCCAGCGCCCTGCTCACAAAAACCAGTGAACAAAAAGGAACTATTATTAGTAATTGCCTCTCACTGATGGGACTGTGACTTTTTTTTTTCTCCTTTAAACTTCTGTGTGTCTTTTTAATATACTATATCACAGGGGCGGTACTCTGATCATCTAAAAAGAGTTAATACAGAAAAAAAATATTACTATCTCAATGGATAAGTTCAACAGCACAAAAAAAATGATTCAATCTCCAGCAATAGTAAACTGGTACAAAAAAACATCCTGATGAGGAAAGCCAGAAAAATATGGAGAAAGGGGGCTAAAAGGCAACAGAAGCTAAGGAGGCAGTTAAGACTGAGTAAGCCAATAGGGCCCCTGGGTGGCTCAGTCAGTTAAGTGTCCAACTTTGGCTCGGGTCATGATCTCATGGTTTGTCGAGTTTGAGCCCCCTGCATCAGGCTCTGTGCTGACAGCTCAGAGCCTGAAGCCTGCTTCAGATTCTGTGTCCCCCTCTCTCTCTGCCCCTCCCTGCACACACTTTCTCTCTCTCTCCCTAAAATAAATAATTAAAAAAAAAAAAAAAAAAAAAAAGAGCAATGAGTAAGCCAAGATTTAAGAGAAGGCTATCCAGAAAAGTAAGTCAGATATGTCGGTCAGCTTTTCCCTGGGGGGCATCTAGAAGCAGCAGCTGAGACTGAGAAGTGGAGCAGAGTTGAAAAACTCTCACAGAGCAAGGGAGACAAAACTAGATTGAGACTCGCCAAAGATGTTAAGCATGGGAAATCCCAAACCCTTTGAGACTCAAAGAGTAAGGATGAATGTTTAGTAGGCAAGTTCTCAAAGGGACTGCAAACCATACCTTTTCAAACCTTGATATTGGATCCTGTATGGATGTCTTAACATACATTCATAAAACCATCAGGCAAATATGACAAATGAACGAAAACCAGGAGGAACAAATGAGCAATGTTTCAAATGCTGAGATTACAAAGCTTGGACTTTATGAGTTTATGTATTATGTTCAAGGAGACAGTACATTAAATCAAAAATTTCAATAGGGAAATGGAAATCATTTTTAAAAAGTAAAGGAAATCATAGCAAATTTGAAAAAAGATACAAATTCTGTATCTGAAAAATGTAGTATCAAAAATTAGTATCTCAATGGATGGGGTTAAATAGCAGATTCAATACACTATAATGAGTATAAATAAACCAGAAGAGGGATGAGAAGACTCTATCTTGGTATAAAGCTCAGAGAGACAAAAGAATGGAAAACAAGAGAAATGGAAGAATGGAAAACAGAAGGACAAAGGACAAAGTAAAAAAACTCTAACATATGTGTAAAGGGGGAAAAATGGGTCAGAAGAAATTATTTTCAGAGATAATAATGGACAATTTTCCAAAACTGACAAAAGGTTTCAAACCACAGATCCAAGTAGCCCAACAAACCCTAAGAGGATAAATAAAAAGATATGTACATCTCATCACATAGTAAAACTACATCTACACCTAGTCATAGTAAAACTGCTGAAAATCAAAGACTAAAAGATTTTAAAAGCAGCTAAACACTTCCAACCACTGAATGTTACCTCTAAAGAAGCAATAATTACTGATAGCTGACATCTCAACAGTAGATACTAGAATGATCTTCAATTTTTTTTAAAATCCAGTGAAACACAAAACTGAAACTCCTAGGAAAAGCATAAGAAAACCTAAGAAGACCTTGGGTATGATGTCTTAGGTGCTGTCTTTTTAGATAAACAAAGATAAAATCTATGACAGAAATCAATGATAAGGTGGACTTCATTAAAATTAAAAACTTTTGCTCTGTGAAAGACAATGTCAAGAGAAAGAAGTCATAGGCTGGGAGAAACTATTGGCAAAAGACACCATGTGAAAAAGGACTGTTATCTCAAATACACAAAGAACTCTTAGAATAACATGATTAAAAAATGGGCCACAGACCTTAACAGACATCTCCCTAAAAAAAGATATACAGTTGGCAAATAAGCATATGAAAATATGCTAGAGATCATGTCATCAGGAAAATATAAATTAAAACAAGATATGACTACATACCTATTAGAAGGACTGAAGTCTGAACCACTGAGAAAACCAAATACTGGCAAGGATGTGGAGCAAAGGAATTCTCATTCATTGCTGACAGAAATGCAAAATGATACAGCCACTTTGGAAGACAGTTTGAGGGTTACTTATGAAACTTAACATACTCTTACTATATAATCCAGCAATGGAGTTCCTTAGTATCCACCGAAAGGAGTTGGAAACTTAAGTTTACACAAAAAACCCACACACAGATGCTTACAGCAGCTTTATTCATTACTGCCAAAACTTGGAAGCAAACAAGATATCCTTTAGTGGGTAAATGGATAAACTATGATACATCCAAACAATGGAATATTATGCAGTACTAAAGAGAAATGAGCTACTAAGCCATGAAAAGACAGAGGCACTTTAAATGCATATTCCTAAGTGAAAGAAGCCAATCTGAAAAGTCTATTACACACTGTCTGATTTCAACTATATAACATCTGGAAAAGGCCAAACTATGAAAACAATACAAAAGAATGCAAAGAATCCTTAGGACAGTCATAAATTCACAAATTCTACATAATACTGTAATGATGGATCTATGCCATTATCATGTGTCCAACCCATATAATGTACAATACCAAGAGTGAACCCCAAGGTAAAACAATGGACTTTGGGTGATTATGATGTGTCAATGCAGGTTCATCCTTGGTAAAAAATGTACCATTCTAGGGGATGGTGGGGAAATGGAGAAAACAGGTGAAGGGGAGTAAGAGGTACAAACTTCCAGTTATAAAATAAAAAGGTTATGGGTATGAGAAGTACAGCATAGGGAACAAGAGTCAACAATACTGGAAAAACTCTGTATGGTGATAGACTGTAACCACGCTTACAGTGGTGAGCTTTTTGTAGTGTATGTAATTGTCAATTCACTATATTGTATGCCTGAAAGTAATATAAATCGTATGTCAACTATATTTCAATTAAAAATTTTAGAAGTCTTTTAAGGGGCATCTGTGTGGCTCAGTCAGTTAAGCGCTCAACTCATCATTTCAGCTCAGGTCATGATCTCACGGTTCATGGGTTCAAGCCCTGCAATGAGCTCTGTGATGACAATGCAGAGCCTGTTTGGGATTCTCTCTCTCTGTTCCTCCCCTGCTCACTCTCTCTCTCAAAAATAAATATTTTTTTTTTTTAAATCTTTTAAATAGACCATTCTGGTAAATGATGTTGATGACAGGGGAGGCTATTTATGCATAAGTTAGGGCAGGGAACAAATGGGAAATCTCTGTATTTTCCTCTCAATTTTGTTGTAATCCTAAAGCTGCTCTAAGAAAAAAAAAAAACCTTACCAAAAAAAACCCTGCCAACTAGAATCCAATATCTAGCAAAAACATGACTGGAAATAAAAAACATTAATGAAATCATGGATCTAGGTGACAATCAATACTTACTAACATAATAAAACAGATATAACCAGATAATTATATGACTCCAGTGAAGTACACAACTCCACCTATGAAGTATTCTTGTCAAAATACTGAACTCAGTCTGATCAAGCTGCTAGGTTTAAATGACAATTTATAGGAAATGAGCAAAGAAAAATACTGAATAAAACTATGGATATGCAATTAGCATATTCCAGGATAGTGGACACTCTAGAGAACAAAAAAATAAATCTGGTTTCTAAAATGAAATTAAAAATTATGAAGGTGGTGGAGAGATAGACCTACAGATTAGCATTTGAAAAATCTCAAAAATCCTATCAACCAAACAAAATGTGTAAATCTTCATGGGATCCTAACTGGAGGAAATCAACCACATGTACTGTGTATATAAGACAACTGAGGAAAACAAAGCACTGACTGGATATTTGCTGATATTAAGAAGTTAATATATAATTTTAGATAACATATTGTGGTTATATTTTTTAAAAAGCTCTTTTTATTTTTTCTAAATACTAATGGATGAAATGTAACGTTTCTGAATCTGAGATTTACTTCATATTTCTACAGATTTTTTCTAAAGATACATATGAAATACTAATGGATGTAATGTAAGGTTTCTGAATCTGAGATTTGCTTCACAACAACTCAGTGGTATAAAACAGATGAAACAAGACTGGTTGTGTTTTGCTAAGTATTCATGCTCAGTGATTACAACATGGAAGTTCATTACATTAAGTTCATGACTTCTGAGTAAAGTTTTATATGTGTTTGAAGTTGTCGATAATAAAAAGTTTTTAAAATGAAGATAAAGATATGATCAGACTAATAAAAACTGAGAATTCATTAACAGAAAATACTCATTAAAAGAAATATTTAAGGGGCGCCTGGGTGGCTCAGTCGGTTGAGCATCCGACTTCGGCTCAGGTCATGACCTCACAGTTTGTGGGTTCGAACCCTGCATCAGTCTCTGTGCTGACCGCTTGCTCAGAGCCTGCAGTCTGCTTCAGATTCTGTGTCTCCTTCTCTCTTTGCCCCTGCCCCACTCACGCTTTGTCTCACTTTGTTTCTCAAAAATAAATAAATGTAAAAAAAATTTTTTTAAAGAAATATTTAAAATGTTTAAAAAAAAATTTTTTTTTTTTTTACTATTTTTTATTTGTGAGACAGAGACAGAGCATGAACAGGGGAGGGGCAGAGAGAGAGAAGAGACACAGAATCTGAAACAGGCTTCAGGTTCCGAGCTGTCAGAACAGAGCCCGACACGGGGCTCGAACCCATGAACTGTGAGATCATGACCTGAGCTGAAGTCGGACGCCCAACCGACGGAGCCACCCAGGCGCCCCTAAGATGTTTTTAAAACAGAAGTGAAGGGGCGACTGGGTGGCTCCGTCGGATGGGCGGCCGACTTCGGCTCAGGTCATGATCTCGCGGTCCGTGAGTTCGAGCCCCGTGTTGGGCTCTGTGCTGACAGCTCAGAGCCTGGAGCCTGTTTCAGATTCTGTGTCTCCCTCTCTCTGACCCTCCCCCATTCATGCTCTGTCTCTCCCTGTCTCAAAAATAAATAAAACGTTAAAAAAAAAAATTTAAACAGAAGTGAAAAAAGAGAAAAAGACAAATTATCAGAGAAAAAGTAAATAATTGTAATAAATCTAAATAATGACCATCCAAAATACTAAGAATATAGAAGAATAAAATATGTAACAATCTGATTTGAATAAATCAGCTGGATTAGATATTAGAAAATATTTTCTAAGTTACAGCTAATTTTATTAGATGACTAATAATATCATTCTTCTTTAAGTCCTTAGGTATTAGAGATACATATAAAAAAAGTATCCATGAACATAACAATTTGATGCTAGGGAAATGCTTTAAGCAAGACTAGCAAAATAGCAAAAATTGCTGACACTATATTAGAGTTCATTATTTAGTGGTTTATATATTTAATGCATTTTGTACTAAGTTTGAATTTTTCCATAATAAAAAGTTAAAGAAATGTATTTCCACAATAAAAAAAAAGTTTTTAATGGAAAATTTTCAATGTTCATAGGACAAAGTTAAACACATACACACAAATGTCCTATGAGGCATTAAGTCAGGACGTGATAGTATTCTAAGGTTCCGACATTTTCAGAAAGAGGGTAAAAGGATCAATTATTGTAAGTTAACAGCTCAATTAAGTATATTATAATCTCTAGGATAACTAATAAAAGAACAGTAGAAGAGGGTTTTTACTTCTAAGCTAATAAAAAAAAAACAAGAATTAAAAAAAAAAAAAAAAACAGGCCAAAAGGCAAGAAAGAGGAGGAAAAAATACCAAACAAGTAAGACAAATAGCAAATACTAAAATAACACAGAGTTTGGCAATCTACAAGACCATCAACCAAATATGGCCCATTTTTGTCCCCATAAAGTTTATTAGCACAGCCAAGAACATTTATTTACATGTTGGCTATGACTACTTTTGTACTAAAATGGCAGAGCCGAATACCTGCAACAGAGATCAGATGACACACAAAGCCTGAAATAGTGACTTTCTGGACCTCTACATAAAAAGTATGACAACTTCTGGGACAACAGATTTGAACCCAACTATATCTGCAATTCTACTGTACGTTAGAGACTAAATGCTCCAATTAAAATAAAGACTGTCAAAGTGCCTTTAAAAATAAGAAACACAACTACACCACAAGAAAACAGCAAAGAAAAGACATATATCATGCAAACACTCACCAAAAGCAAACCGATGACCCTACAAAAACAAAGTAAACTTCAAGGCAATAAACAATGTCACAGATATAAAGGACACTTCATAATGATAAAAAGTGCAGTTCATCCTGAAGATGTAATAGTTTTAAATTTGTACCAACCCAGAAGATCTAAAGACATTTTTTCAAAGAAGACATACAGATGACCCACAGACACATGAAAAGATGCTCAATACTACAAATCATGAGAGAAATGCAAATCAAAATCACAGTAAGACACTACCTCAAATCAGTCAGAATAGGTAATATCAAAAACAAAAAATAAGACAAACAAGAATAAGACAAACAAAAAACAAGAAACACGTGTTAGCGAAGATGTGGAGAAAAAGAAACCCTAATGCACTGTTGGTAGGAATGTAAATTCATGCAGTCCCTGTGGAAAATATTATAGAGGTTCCTCAAAAAATAAAATACCATACAACCCAGTAATTCTACTACTGGGTATCTACCCAAAGAAAATGAAAACACTAACTTGAAACACTAACTTGAAAAGATATATGTACCCTTATGTTTACTGCAGCATTATTTACAATAGCCAATATATGGAAGCAACCTAAATGTCCACTGATAGATAAAATGGATAAAGAAAATGTGGGAAGGAAGGAAGGAAGGAAGGAAGGAAGGAAGGAAGGAAGGAAAAGATAATTACTCAGAATGAGTAATCTTGCCATCTGCAACAACATGCATGGACCTAGAGGGTATTACATTAAGTGAAGTAGGTCAGACAAATACCATATGGTTTCACTTATATGTAGAATCTAAAGAACAAAACAAAGGAACAAGCAAACAAAAACAAAAACGGACCTATAAATACAAAGAACAAACTGATAGCTGCTGGAGGGAAGGGATGGGGAGGAATATGGGTGAAGGGGAGCGGGAGGTACAGGCTTCCAGTTATGGAATGAATAAGTCATGGGGATGAAAGGTACAGTATAGGAAATATAATCAATAGTACAGTAATAGCACTGTATAATGATAGATGGTAGCTAAACTTGTAGGCATAGCATAAAGTATACAGTTGTGAAATACCTATGCTATACACCTGAGGCTAATGTTAACATTGTGTGTCAACTATACTTCAATAAAAAAAAAAGAATTTGGAGGCGCCTGGGTGGCTCTGTCAGTTAAGCATCTGACTTTGGTTCTGGTCATGATTTCAAGGTTCCGTGAGTTCAAGCTCCACATCGGCTCTCTGCTGTCAGTGCAGAGCCCACTTTGGATCCTATCTTCCTCTCTCTGCTCCTCCCCAGCTCACATGAACATGCTATCTCCCAAAAATAAACATTAAAAAAAAAAAATTAAAAAAAAAAAAAGAATGGGGCGCCTGGGTGGCTCAGTAGGTTAAGCGTCCAACTTCAGCTCAGGTCATGATCTCAGTCCATTGAGTTCAAGCCCCACGTCAGGCTCTGTGCTGACAGCTCAGAGCCTGGAGCCTGCTTCAGATTCTGTGACTCCTTCTCTCTCTCTGCCTCTCCACCTCTCACACTCTGTCTCGCTCTCTCAAAAATAAACATTTAAAAAAATAAAAGATAAAAAAAAAGATTTTGTAGCCCCCTACTAACATGCCTCAAATACATTAAGCAAAAATTGACACAACTATATGGATTCACAGAAATATCACAATCAGAATGAGATTTTCAATATAACTCTCTCAGAAATTGATAAAACAAGCAGGATAAAAAAATAAAAACCAGTAGGGATGTATTACAGTTGAACAACAGAATGCACAAACTTACCCTAAAAATACATATAGACAACAAATGCAAAATACAGTCTTTTCAGGTATATGCAGATATTTACCAATACCGACTCTATCCTGGTCCATAACCCAAGTGTGAACAAATTTCCAAACGCTGAAATCATACAAAGTATGTTCTCTAACCACATGCAATTAAGCATGAGCTAGACTATACCTTTAAAATCATCACATATTTGGAAATTTAAAAACATACTTCTAGTGGTGCCTGGGTGGCTCAGTTAGTTAAGAATCTGACTCTTGATTTCAGCAGAGGTCATGATTTCATGATCATGAGATTGAGACCCATGTTGGGCTCCATGCTGGGTGTGGAGCCTGCTTAAGAATTTCTTTCCCTTTCCCTCTCCAGTGCTCAAGCTGTCTCTCAAAAACAAAAATAGTAACAAAAACAAACAATATAAATATATGTATCACATACATATTTATTTATGTATTTACTTCTAAATAACCCAGGGAGGCAACGAAGAAAGCACATTATCTTTAAATTCTTTAATCCTTAAAATATCTTTAAATTAAATATAATGAAAATCCTATTACTCAAAACTCGTGAAGCATAACAAAGCAATGCTTCAGGGAAATTTACAGATTTAAATGACTATATCAGAAATGAAAAAAGGTTGGGGCACCTGGCTGGCTCAGTCAGTGGAGCATGGGAGTCTTGATCTCGGGGTTTGGAGTCTAAGCCCCACATTAAGTGAAGAGATTATCTAAAAAAATTAAATCTTGGGGCACCCGGGTGGCTCACTCAGTTAAGCGTCCAAATTCGGCTCAGGTCATGAACTCGCGGTTCGTGAGTTTGAGCCCCACGACGGGCTCTGTGCTGACAGCTGAGAGCCTGGAGCCTGCTTCAGATTCTGTATCTCCCTCTCTCTCTCTGCCCCTCCCTGGCTCATGCTCTGTCTCTGTCTGTCTGTCTGTCTGTCTGTCTCTCTCTCTCTCTCTCTCAGGAATAGACATTTAAAAAATAATCTTAAAAAAAGTAAAAATGGTTGAAAATCATTAAGTCACACATCTATGTCAAAGTCAGAAAAAGAACAGCAAACTGAATACAAAGTCAAAAGAGATAAGGAACACAAAGTTAATGAAATAAAAAACAAATATTCAAAAAGGATCAACAAAACTAATAGTTGCTTCTTTATAAAAACTTTTAAAACCAACAAGTGACAAAGGAGACTGATAAAATCCAGAGAAGGTACAAATAACTGATGTCAGGAATGAAAAGGGAACATCTAGTACAGATCCATCAGATATTTAAAAGGTTTACAAAACAGGGGGCCTGGCTGGCTCAGTTAGTTAAGTGGCCAACTCTTGATTTCTGCTCAAGTCATGATCTCGCAGTTCATGAGATCAAGCCCCACAGCAGGCTCTGTGATGAAAGCATGGAACCTGTTTGGGATTCTCCCTCTCCCTCTCTCTCTGTCCGTCCCTTGCTCATGCTCTTTCTCAAAATAAATAAGCATTTTTTAAAAAAACAAAAATAAAACTGTTCATAAAAGGATATTAAGAATAAGGTTTTGGGGCACCTGGGTGGCTCAGTCAGTTAAGTGTCCAACATCAACTCAGGTCATGATCTTGCAGTTTATGAGTTCCAGCCCCACATCAGGCTCTGTGCTGACAGCTCAGAGCCTAGAGCCTGCTTTGGATTCTGTGTCTCCCTCTCTCTCTGCCCCTCCCCTGCTCATACCTCTGTCTCTCTCTCTTTCTCTCAAAAGTAAATAAACATTAAAAAAAAAAAAAAAAAGAATAAGTTTTTGCCTATAAATTTGAAAGCATAAATGAAAAAAATTCCTTAAAAATATAACTTATCAAACTCACAGAAGAACTAGAATATCCAAAGAGTCCTGTAACTATTCAAGAAATTACATATGTAATTGAAACCTTCCTATAAAGGTGATTTCAAGTCCCAGTAGGTCTACCAGCAAAGTTAATGAAACACATAAAGAAGAAACCATAATCTGCCACATATTTTTTTCAGAAAAAAAAAAAAAGATGTATACTCCCCAACTCATTTTATAAGGCCAACAAATCTTGATACCAAAACCTAAGAAAGATAGTTAGATAAAGGGAATTTTTCAGGCCAAATTCAATCACAAATACAGATGATAAAATCCTAAATAAAATAGCAAACTGAACCACCAATATATAAAAATGATAATACAACTCCACCTAGTTGAGTTTATATGAGGAATGAAAAGTTAGTCTAACATTCAAAATTCAATGTGCGGCGCCTGGGTGGCTCGGTCAGGAGAGCATGCAACTCTTGATGTTGGGGTTGTGAGTTCGAGTGCCATGCTGGGTGTAGAGATTACTTTAAAAAAATAAAATAGGGATGTCTGGGTAGTTCAATTGGTTGAACGTCTGACTCTTGGTTTTGGCTCAGGTCACAATCTCACAATTTTGTGAATTCAAGACCTGTGCAAAGCTCTACACTGGCAGCACAGAGCCTGCTTAGGATTCTCTGTCTCCCTCTCTCTCTGCACCTCCCCTACTCGCCCTATCTCTGTCTCTCTAGAATATAAATAAATAAAAATTTACAAATAAAATAAAATCTTAAAAAAAAATTCAATGTAATTCAGATTTTAACAAGAGAGGGAAAGAAAGAAAGAAAGAAAGAAAGAAAGAAAGAAAGAAAGAAAGAAGAAAAACATACCGCATCAATGGATACAGGAAAAGTATCTGACCAAATTCAACATCCATGCAGAATTAAAAAAAAAAAAAAAGAAAGAAAAACCTTACAAAACAATATAAACAAGGAAATTCCTATAATCTGATTAACAGTAGAGAAAAAAACAGAATAAATATATCATATTTAAGAGTGAAATGTGAGACTGGGAATAATAAGACAAGGACACCTGACATTTCCATTTCTATTCAGCATTATACCTAAAGTATTAGCCAGTATGAGAAGTCAAGAAAAATAAAAAAAAGTATAAGGATTGGAAAGAGAGATGTAAAACTGTCATTTGTACAAGATGACTGTACACATAGAAAATCCAAAACAATCTACAGATAAATTATCAGAATAAGCAAGAACAACCAGGTTACTAGACACAAAATCAATATATAAAAAATCAAGGGCATTTATAAATAAATTTGTAACACCTTACCAACAAACTGCATCCCCCCAAAATATATAAAAATTCCTTCAATTTATTTTTTAAAAGGGGGAAAAAACTAAAAAAATATACAAGTCATGAACAGGGACTTCATAAAAGAAAATGCAAATGACCAATGAACATATGAGAGGATGTCAAGCTTATTATTCATCAGGGAAATGCATTTTAAAACCACAGTAAGATACAGGTATCCCTCACTATCCAAAAGTAAAGCCTTCTGAGGAAACGTTTCATAAGCCAAATGGCATAAAGCAAAGAAACAATTACCATTAATTTATATGGAAATTATTTTGAGCTTTCCCAGACCCCCCAAATAACCTCTCTTAGGCTTTTCTGATACTGTAGGACACATCTTGCTAACAGATGCACAAAATAAATTGAAATAAAGTACAGATGCTCAAAGACACAGTTCAACACTATGGCAGCTTGATGCTGAGATGCTGAGTAAAGGTCCTGGGAAAGGAGCTTGGCAGTGCCACCCTCACTGTGCACACTGCTTCCTTATGGAAGGAAGGACTCACTGCAAAACAAACACCGGACGCTATGTTCGCATTTTGCCATTTTTTGTAACAGCAAAAATCCTCTTCGAATTTCTCTTGGGTTAGCAAAAACAGGTACTAACGTACGTCTTCCATAAAAGCCAATTGGCATAACACAAGCTTCTGAAAAGTGGGAGATACCTGTACCACTACTTATCCAATGATTCAAATTAAAAGACTGGCAATACCAAGTGGTGATGAGGACATGGAAGGACTAGAACTCTGAAACAAGGCTGCTGCTGTTGTAAACTAGTACAACCACCTGGGAAAATTCTTTGGCATTACCTATTACAGTTAAACATACACATTACTCTATCACCTGGCAATTCTATTCCAGAGTATATACTTAATATAAATACATGTATATGTATACCAAGACACATGTGCCAGAATATTCAAAGCAATATCACTTGTAATAGCAAAAAGAACTGGAAACATCCCAAATTTCTGTCAATGGTAGTAGATACATTTTGGCATATTTAATACTACATGGCATTGCAAATGAATTAAACTAAATACAAATTAATCTCATAAACATGCTGACTGACAGAAGACAAAATAACTACTATATGATTAAACTGATATAATTAATACAAAGTTCAAAAGATAGGTACAACTTCCTTTGACAGATGAATGGATAAATTGTGATATCTATAAATGGAGTACTACTCAACAGTAGCAAGGTATGAATGCAACTACATGGATCAATCTCAACATAATTATACTGAGTGAAAGTACTGGATAACAGACTATACCCTGTATGATTACATTCATATAAAATTCTAGAAATGGCAAACTAACCTAAATGTCAGAAGCAAATGAGTGGGTGTTTAGCAATGAGGGGGAGAGACAGGGGCAAGGAATTACAAAGGAGATGATGAATATGTTCACTACCTTGGTTGTGGTGATGGGTTTCATGAGTATGTGTATATGTCAAAATTTATCAAACTATACACTTCAAATATGCAGCATACTGTATGTCAATTATACTCCAATAAAGCTGTTGGAAAGAAGAGAGGAAGGACGAGGGTAGTAAGGGAGGAAGACAGGAAAGGAAGAAAGGAGCAAAGAGGAATACAAGAGGGAAGAAGGGAGCAAACCAGTAGGGAGGAGGGACTGAGGGGAGGAGAGAAACTGAATGACTGACTTAGGAAATCAAACTTTCTGGGCCCCGATTTTCTTATCTCTAAAATGGAAGTGAAACTTTTGATAGTGAAAGGAGGTAACTAATGTATGCAAAATCCATAGTGCACAGTTTATGTTTATGTGTCTATCTTTTCTTCCTTCCTTTCTCGTTCACTCCTTCAAGAAATATGAGTATCTAATTATGCCAGGCTCTGTACAAGGCACCAGGGTAAAGAAGAATACTACATACTTTTCCCTTTATAGGGAAACAGAGACAAATTAAAAAATGAATCATTATAAAATGTTATAGATACTGCAAAGAGATATATGATGTTGAGAAATACTATAATAGGTATTTCTGACCTAGTCAGGGAAATGAGGAAAAGCATCTCTGGAGAAGTGACCACACTGCTCAGCTCTAAAGAACAGGTGTTAATTAGGCAAAAACAGGAATAAGCATGTACAAAGCCTGGACAGGAAGACGTCTTTCAATAAATGGCCAATGTCTCTGGAAAGGAAAGAATAAGGATTCTGGCATGAACTAAAGCTTGAAAGGTAGCTTGGGATCAGACCAAGAGGTTGGCAGACTTACCTTAAGAGTAATGGGAAGATTTCTAAATGACTCAAACCAGAAAGGTAACAAACCTCACTGCAGTTTAGAAAAAGCACTCCAATTACAGTACAAAGAATAAGTTGCAGGGGAATAAGAACGAATGTAGACAGATCAAAGAGGAGCTGTTGTTGGGGCGCCTGGGTGGCTCAGTCAGTTAAGCGCCCAAGTCTTGATTTCGGCTCAGGTCATGGTCTCAACAGTTTGTGAGATTGAGCCCTGCGTTGGGCTCTGTACTGACGGCATAAGCCTGCTTGGGATTCTCTGTCTCTGCTCTTCCCCTGCTCATGCTCCCTCTCAAAATAAATAAATAAACTTAAAGAAGAGGAAAAAAAAAAAAAAAAAGAGGAGCTACTGTTGCAGTTCAGGCAACAATGACAGCTTGGATCAGGGCAGTAAAGTCAGAGATTTATTCTGTCAAAAAATCCTTACTTAGGGCCTACTAAGACCCAAGCACTCTCCCAAGCTCAAGAGATGGAGTAATAAGCAAAAACAAAAAACAAAACAAAACCAAACCCCTGCCCTTGTGCCTTGTGGGATTTATATTCCAGAGGGGAGAGACAAATAAATAAGTAAAATATCACACACCTCATGGTTTTAAGTGCTATGAAGAAAACATTAAAGTAGGGAACTAGTGGAAAGAAGGGTTGGTTGTCTCACTGCCCAAAGAATCATAAAGGGATTAGATTCTGGACAAGAAATGGTAGATTCTGGACATCTTATGGTAACTGACATAAATAGGCTAAAAGGCCTGATGACAACTGCCCTGAATGTCTCAAAGTAGTTATAGTAGTGATGCAAATGTTGGGGGAAAAGGAAGGCCAGAGGACATGCCAGGAGATGCAGTATTCTGAGGCCTCTTCTTTACTCCTGCCAGTGATGTTGCAGAAGCTAGTGAAGGACAGTCTTATCCATAGCACTTAGAGCTTCTAGATTCTCTCTTACCTCCAAAAGAGAAGTGAAAGCCAGAAGAGGACTGGTCTTACATAAAATAGTTTGTTCCCCAATTCCTATCAGTTGGTAAACTCTATGACAGCAAAAGCTATGTCTTTACCCCTATATTCTCAGAATCCAGACAAGTGCCTGGCACACAGCAAACATGGAATATATATTACTGAAAGAAGAAATGAATGGAGTATTGTTTGTTTATTTTTTTAAGTAACCTCTATACCCAGTGTGGGGGTTGAATGCACAAGCCCGAGACTGAGAGTCACATGCTCCATCCACTGAGCCAGCCAGAAACCCCAATGAACGGAGTATTATATCAAAAGGCAAAATATTGGGGCACCTGGCTGGCTCAGTGGGTGGAGCATGTGACTCTTGATCTCAGGGTTGTGTGGTCAAGCTCCATGTTGGGTGTAGAGATTACTTAAAAAATAAAAGCTTTAAAAACAAACAAACAAATGAATAAATAATGGCAAAATAGCCCCATAGTACGAAGATAAAGATTTTAAATGTGCTCATATAGGGGCGCTGGAGTCGCTCTGTCACTTGAGCGTCGGACTACTGATTTCGGCGCAGGTCACGATCCCAGGCCCATGGGATTGAGACCCATGTCAGACTCTATACTAAGCACGGAGCCTGCTTAAGATTCTCTCTCTCCCTCTGACCCTCTCCCTGCTTGCACTCTCTCTCTCTCAAATAAAAAAATAAAAAACAAAAACACGTGCTCGTATAAAAATCACAAACTGGGCCTAGCCACAAAATAGCTTTATTCAAACCAAAATACATTGATTGTAACAGTTTTTAAACTATTATATTCTAAGAGTCTTAAAGAAAATCACATTTTACAAATTTACAGAATAGAAAAATATATACTTATATTTTTTTTAAATAAAATTACAGGAGCACCTGGCTGGGTCAGTAAGTAGAGCATGGGACTGTTGATCTCTCAGTGTTATGAGTTCAAGCCCCATGTCGGTCATGGAGCCTACTTAAAATCTAAATAAACAAACGAATGTTTTAAAAGTTATAATAATACATAATTAAACTACAAATTCAGAAAATTTTTCAATTTATTTTAGTATGTTTAATGACATGCTTGTTTAAAGAAATGATAATATTTTATCCCACAAAATTTCTCAATTTTTTTATTGTACCACCTTGCTAGCTCTTTCAACGAAAAACAGGTATATATATTCAAGCAGTGATTTGCAAACCAGGAGTGTAGCAATATTATTTGGAGACCTATTTAGCCCTCAGCATGTAGATGCCAGGTAACTACTACTTTAAAATATAACTATAAAAGTGTACTTGATTATTTTAATGCAAATCTAACTAAAATTTTCCCATCTCTATTCTAAAATTTAATTTGATGATGAATTGTTAAATGACTTACTAAAAAAATACATACCTTTCTCTCACAAAATCTGCTAGTTCTTTCGTTGATATCTGTCCATGTTTCATATTATGGTAAAGGACATCAAAGCCACTATTTTTTTCCCCCTGAAATCAAAAAAGATTTTTAGTTTAACAAACAAAAAAGATCAAAATGACCAAAACGACTTACGAATAACCCTCCATTAACTAATATGCAATGCTAATGCTCAGGTGAACTATTTCTCCTTAAATGAACCATTGCCGCTCCTTGTATGACTTCAAATTATATCAAAGGAAAACTCTACACTTTAATAAAGTTTACAATTTATTATACATATACACACATTAAACACACATGCACACATTGTATAATCACTCAAAAAAGTATATTAAGCCTTTCGGCCGGAACCGCCATCTTCCAGTAATTCGCCAAAATGACCAACACAAAGGGAAAGAGGAGAGGTACTCGCTATATGTTCTCTAGGCCTTTTAGAAAACATGGAGTTGTTCCTTTGGCAACATACATGCGAATCTACAAAAAAGGTGATATTGTGGACATCAAGGGAATGGGCACTGTTCAAAAAGGAATGCCCCACAAATGTTACCACGGCAAAACTGGAAGAGTCTACAATGTTACCCAGCATGCTGTTGGCATTGTTGTCAACAAACAAGTTAAGGGCAAGATTCTTGCTAAGAGAATTAATGTACGTATCGAGCACATTAAGCACTCAAAGAGCCGAGACAGCTTCCTGAAGCGCGTGAAGGAAAATGATCAGAAAAAGAAGGAAGCCAAGGAGAAAGGTACTTGGGTTCAACTGAAGCGCCAGCCTGCCCCACCCAGAGAAGCACACTTTGTGAGAACCAATGGAAAGGAGCCTGAGCTGTTGGAACCCATTCCCTATGAATTCATGGCGTGATAAATGTAAAAAAAATAAAAGACATCAAGACTGAAAAAAAAAAAAAAAAGTATATTAAATGAAATTAAGTCTGAAATTTTAAGAAATAACATGCAGCCTAATTTAGAAAAGATAACCATGTATCTTTTTAAATACATCACCAAATCCTATTTCAATTCCCTTAATACGCACTAAGGGATTCCTGATTATGTAACAAAGAGTCCCTGTTTTAAAACAACTAAATCCTGGGACACCTTGGTGGCCCAGTTGGTTGAGTGCCTGACTCGATGTCAGCTCAGGTGGGATGGAGCCCCGGGTTAGGCTCCGTGCTGAGTGCAGAGATTCTCTCTCGCTCTCTCTATCCCTCTGCCCCTGTCCCCTGCACAATCTCTCTCTCTCCCTAAAATGAATAAATTTTACAAATTAAAAATTAAAAAATAAATAACTAAACTTGACTTCTGGGTCAAGATAGCCTATTACTAACCACATAACCATTCAATACCACAAAATACTTTATAATCACTAACATAAATCTTTCAGTAAACTTAAACAACTTGAGAGGTGAGAAATTTTAAAATTTTAATAAAAGAGTAGTAACACTCATTGGCTAGTCCTCTACTAATGGGAAATTAGCAGAACCAGACCACTACACAATCCTAGAAAACCTTTACTGCCATTTAATCCAATAAATGCTAAATTAGCAAGTCACAGCAAAGAAAACATTAGAAATACCAATTTTATAGATGAAACAAAAGACTCAATAAACTTAGCTCAATAACTCTCTTTACAATTAGTTTTTATTTTGCTCCAGTGAAAATAAAATAATAAAGAACTGACTATATTTGTTGGAAATAGAAAGCAATACAGTAAGCAAGAATTACACAATATGAAACCTAATTTTTTTACAGCTCACTTGAAAACAGGAAACTGGAATTCCTGTTATACTGAAATGATCCCTACCAAAGTTGTAAACTAATACAGAAAGTAATTATTTTGCCACATATACAATAAAATGTCCTATTTATAATGAGATAATATAAACAATACACTCGGGACGCCTGGGTGGCTCAGTTGGTTAGGCGTCCAACTTTGGCTCAAGTCATGATATGGTTTGTGAGTTCGAGCCCCAGGTCGGGCTCTGTGCTGACAGCTTGAAGCCTGGAACCCGCTTCAGATACTGTCTCCCTCTCTTTCTGCCCTTCTCCCACTTGCACTCTGTCTCTCTCTCTCAAAAACAAACATTAAAAAAATTAATTATAAAAAAATAAAAAACAATATACTCAACATTTTGAACATCAATTTCTTTACACAAGTAAGAATATAACATAAAACCATCGTCTTTAATGAATCCAAAGATACCCATTTGGTTTCTATAATTTTTTATGTTTAACATAAAGAAAAAAGTTATTATCTAACTTTGGCTTTTTACTTTCCATGGGTTTTTCATGCAAATTTATTCTAACCAAAAGAAGAATATTCTCTGACATAACCATTATCCCTAGTTTATGGCAAGCAAAAATAACATCATCATGCAGATTAGTAAGTACAATTACAGACAAAATAATGAAGGACCTGAATCCTCAAAGGGATTCATTTGATTACTTGAATGCATAAATTACACATAATTACCTATCCACCAACTTCCAAAATATAGTCATGAACTCTAAAAACAAAATGAAACTTAAATTCTAAAACCATAAAATCAAAAGTCTGAAGCTCTCATGCCCCAAAGTTCTCAATAGACATCTACTACTTCTCATTTGCATATAAATCTAACAAGTCAGGTTACCTGGGTTCCCAATATGTGTTATGCATATTCATTATCATATTCAAATTGGAAGTGAATTAGGAGTAAAAGGCTATTCAAACAGACACACAGACTATTAGAAATACTCTACCAGTTGGGAGAGAGCCAAAGCATAAGAGACTCTTAAAAACTGAGAACAAACTGAGGGTTGGGAGGTGGGAGGGAGGAGAGGGTAGCTGATGGGTATTGAAGAGGGCATCTTTTGGGATGAGCACTGCGTGTTGTATGGAAACCAATTTGACAATAAACTTCATATATTAAAAATAAATAAATAAATAAACAAAGAAATACTCTACCAGGATTACAAGTTAAAAAAAAAAAAAACAAAAACTTTTTTTTAAAAGAGATAAGAAACTGAACACCATCTAGTAACTGGGGCAACAAGGTCCTGAGCGTTTTGCCTCACTGTGACAGTATTTTTTTATGTTTATTTATTTATTTTTGAGAGAGAGAAAGGTAAGAGAGTGGCAGAGAGAAAGCGAGACAGAATCCCAGCGCACAGCCTGACACAGGGCTCAAACCCACGAACTGTGAGACCACGACCTGAGCCAAAACCAAGAGTCACTTAACTAGAAGTCACTTCACCAAGGATGTTTAACTGACTACGCCACCCAGGCACCCCTCACTGTTATAGTATTATAAACATTTAGGAATCAAGTAAAGGTTAAATTACATTTGGAAATTTGGGTTTTAATCAAAAAGTCCTTTAAAGAGTAAGCTCTTTTTTGGGAACTTCAGATATCCAAATAGCCTACTAGTTAAAAATCCTAATAGAGGAAATTATGAATATTAATCTATTTAATATACAATACAATATTAATACAGTATCAATAATATACCTTAAGAAACAGTACTAACTACTCCATCCCTCAGGTCTTCACTTGGAAAGACAAGGAAAATTCATTCTAATAAGGATGTGATACAGAAGAACCCTGCCTCAAAATGCACTAACAACTAAATATAAACATATATTCACATATAATGAATATGCATAAACACATGATTACAAATCCATTTGTCATTTCTTCTTATTTTTAGATTTTTCATTTATTGAGGTCAGAAAACATGAGTCTAACTCCAGGCACTATTCATTAACAATTTCACAAACCTATTAACACAAATATTTATTACTCATGAACTTTAGCACAAACTAAGCAAAAATTTTACTACTTCAAATGGCGCTAGTGTGTAGGGTGATCTCTCTCACTCCACACACACACTTAAATACAAATACACCTTTTTTCTAAAAAAAAAAAAAAAAAAAAAAAAAAAATTTCAAAGTGTCTGACAAAGAACCCAAATTGTATTGTCCCTTGCCAAAAACTTACTTTACAGCTTTGATAACAGATGACTAAATAAATACTAAATACATAGACATTTATATGTCAAAAAATACAGCAGAAGACAAGAACCCTGGAGCTGAGGTCTAGGCCCATTTGGCTTCAGTGTCTTCACCTGCACAAAACACTGAAAATTCTGGTGAAACGGGGAGAGACCAGTCTTGAAAAAGATAATTGTAACTCATTGTAATTCTGCCACCATTTAAGATCACCCCAATTTTTTTTAACCAGAAGTACCTCCACACAGGTTCTGTAATTTTATATTAGTCACCAACGTTTTTAGTAGATGGCTCTAATTCAAAGAAAAGTAAAATAAGAAGTATTTCTGAACTGCATATCCATTTTATCACCTTAGACCTTGAAGTGGATATGTTCTTCTCATTTTCAACACAAAATTTTTTTTCTTAACAAAATCTGTTAACTCAAGCAAGCAGAACTGGCTTTTCCTTGACTACAAATACATGAATGTACAAATAATTTGACAAAAGACTTTTATTATCAAATAGAATTATGTCTAAAGATGTCTTATCTTCAATATTTTACTAAAACCGTATATATTCATGCCCTTTGATTCAGCAATCCCACTTTTAGAAATCTATACTACAGAAACACACACACACAAACATACATGTGGAAGAATATTTACTGAAGTACTATTTATAATAGTGAAAAATGGAAAAAACTCAAAGACATCCATTAATATTACTGGTTACGTAGGGGCACCTGGGTGGCCCAGTCAGCTAAGAGTCCGACTCTCGACTTTGGCTCAGGTCATGATCTCACAGTTCACAAGATCAAGCCCCGCATCAGGCTCTGTGCTGACAGCATAGAGCCTGCTTGGGATTGTCTCTCTCCCTCTCTCTCTGCCTCTCCTCACTCGTGCATGCTCACTCTCTCTCTCTCTCTCTCTCTGGCAAAATGAATAAAACTTAAAAGATATAAAACTGGTTAAGTAGATGACAGTATATCCTACAATAAAATACAGTATTTTTTAAAAGACTACAGTAAAAAAAAAATTGCAGATTTTTAAAATTCTTAAAACGGACAGATACACTGTCAATGGAAAAAAGCAAGACACAATTACCATGACAGCCCAAAATAACCTAATGTAAGGAACAACTTAAATGCCCAGCAACCAGTGAATAAAAAGACAAAATAAGGTATATCCATACAACGGAATATAATTCAGCAATAAAAGAAACAAACAATGATGCATGTGACTTTATGAATACTATAATCATCTTAAAGAAATCAGACACGAGACCATAAATTGTATGACTCCATTTATATGAAATGTCTAGAATAAGCAAATCTGCTGAGATAGAAAGTAGATTTAGTGAGTTGTTGGGAAGGGGAGGTTGTGAAGTAGGAGGTGAAAAGAGGTACAGGTTTTCTTTGTGATGTAATGAAAACGGTTTAAAATTGACTGTGATGAGGACTACATGTCAAAAAGCACTGAACTGTACACTTTAAATAAGTGAACTATACAGTAAATAAAATATATCACAATAAAGCTATCAAAAAGCTTAGGCAAATATTTTTATCCATTTCAATCAAATTCTTGCAGAGAAATTTTCAGTATTAAGTGACAAAAGCAACTATTAACACTATTACTGGTACAAGGAAGACAATTCTTTTGAATATTTACGCTAAGATAGGATCTTTTTTAATCTGCTGGTCTCAATGCACTTTACAAAGAGGTGGCACATTCATAAAAGTCTAATGACTGTGCCCTGGGGCAAACAAAATCTTGTTATAATCTGGTATAAACAAGTGTTAAAAACCTTTGAATTAATTCTTAACATGAAGAAGAAGGAAAAAAGTTTTATCACCCTTTGAAGATGTTTAGTCCAGAGTCATACAAGTCCTTTAAGAAACCACAAACTTCTGGGGAACCTAGGTGGCTCAATCGGTTTAGCTTCAGACTCTTGACTTCGGCTCACGGCATGATCTCACAGTTCCTGGGTTTGAGCCCCACGTCAGGCTCTGTACTGACAGCTGGGGCCTGGAGCCTGCCTGAGATTGTGTCTCCCTCTTTGTCTGCCCCTCCCCTGCTCATGCTCTGTCTTCCTCTCTCTCTCTCTCTCTCTCTCTCTCTCAAAAATAAATAAATAAACATTAAAAAAAAAAAAAAGAAAGAAAGAAAAGAGAAAGAAAACACAAACTTCTGGGGTGCCTGGGTGGCTCAGTGGGTTGAGTGACCAACTCTTGATTTTGGCTCAGGTCATGATCTCACAGTGGGTTTGAGCCCCATACTGGGATCTGCACTTACAGTGTGGAGCCTGTTTGGATTCTCTCTCTTCCTCTCTCTCTCTGCCCCTCCCCAACTCATGCTCTCTTTCTTTCTTTCTCTCTCAAAATAAGTTAACTTAAAAAAACAAAAAAGAAAACAAAAACCACAAATTTCTCAGAACCTATTGTCTCTTCTTACCACTCTGACTACAGTTAACAGTTTATCAGTCCAGATTCCTTTTCCCATACATATAGTAACATGTTACTTTTTTTTTAAGTTTATTTATTTTGAGAGAAAGAGAGAAAGAGTATTGGGCGGGGGGGGGGGGGGGGGGGGGGGGGGAGAGAGAGAAAGACAGACAGAATCCCTAGCAGACCCTGACACGGGGCTTGATCTCATGAACCATGAAATCACAACCTGAGCAGAAATCAAGAATCAGATGCTTAACTGACTGAGCCACCCAGGGGCCCCATGTTACTTTTTAACATGAAAATGAGATCACATTATGCATAGTTTTGCACTTAAGGTCACCAAGTCACTGGGAATATTTAGGTTTTTTTCTAGTCTAATTTAGAATCTACAAGTGAGACATACTTGAAATTTCAAGTTAGAAAGTCTGAATACGTCATCAAACCTACTTTGGAAACTCAAAGACATCTTTTTCTGGTTGACTTTATAACATCACTTTATACTTTAAAATTTTTTTAAGGAGATATGAAATACAATCTAACATCTTTCCACTTGAAGAAAAAATAGAACTGTTAATGTACCTGGGTTTTTAAGATCCATGAACAGCAATAGTGGAAAAGTACAAAGCTATATAAGTCCTATAGATTTTAGCTAATGGTTTGAAACTTCTCCTTCAAAGAACTTTTAAGAGCAACAGTAAATTAAAAACTAAAAACAAAAAAACTGGATTATCTCTCACTTTTGATGACTCCAAGATCTAGAAAACAGGCAGAAGATGGGGTGCCTGAGTGGCTCAGTCAGTTGAGCATCCGACTTCAGCTCAGGTCATGGTCTCGCAGTTCTTGAGTTTGAGCCTCGCATCGGGCTCTGTGCTAACAAACAGCTCAGAGCCTGGAGCCTGCTTCGGATTCTGTATCTCTCTCTCTCTCCCTCTCCCCTGCTCATGCTCTGCCTCTCTCTATCTCTCAAAAATAAATAAATGTTAAAAAAAATTTTTTTGAAAAAAAAAAACAGGTAGAAGATAGTGTATAGTGTATAATCAGGCTATTGATTAAAAAGCCGATTTTACCTAGTTCCTTTTTATTAAAAAAAAAAAAAAATTGGAAGGGGATGAAAGGGTCAGGAGGTGCTATCATGTGAATAGCAAATAACAGGCCTAACCTTCCTCTCAACCTCAAACCGCTTCAAAAGTAATAAATAAATATCATCACTTCCTACCACTCTACATTTTCCTTTTGCACTAGCTCTTATGTAAGCAGTTTTTCTATAAGTAAATAGCACATTTAACCACAAGTTACAAACTCTTTTAGTCAACCTTCTATTTATACATTGAAATTTTCACACATGATCATCAGAACTATTCTACAGAACTACTGGCAAGATGTTTTTAAAGCAGAAAACAGTGATTAAAGATGTAAAATGAGCACTGCTCAGCAGTCAGAGCAGGCAGGTACAAAAGTCACTCAAACACATCTGTTGGTTGGCTGAAGGAAATAAATCTTATTATATTAAAAAAATTATTTTCTAACTCCTCAGATACTCCCTAAACTTTTCAATTATAATTCACCTTTTCCAGTTAGTTAAATCCTTAAAGCCATCTAATAGATATTATAGGGATTCAACAAAAATAACAAAAGCAAACAGTTGTGAGATAATTTTTTTAGAATTTTCAAATTCTCTGTAATATTCTTTAAAGAATGTAATTTTAATTACCCTCAACATGAAAAAATAAAACAATTTCAGGTTTCTCAAAAACTCTTCAATCTGTGCATTTGAAGGCATTCTTAAAATGACATCTCTCGTTCATGTTGTTAAATCTTCAGTCCTCATAATTCATAAATGAAAAAAAACTGAAAAATAAATATTCAAAGTGGGAGTAGTTTTAAAAATTACCTATGCATTCCATGAAAACCTATGAAAGTCACCGCAAAGTATTTTCAAAGAATACTTAATCGTATGAGAAAAATACTTGATACTTGTTTTCATTTGAAAACACCAAGCTACAGAACAATACAGCAGAACCTATTGTGAATGTATATATGTATATGTGTATACATATATATATGCGTGTATATATATATATACACATATATATATGTATATACATATACACATATATATATATACACACATATATATGTGTATATATATATTTTTTTTAGATTTATTTTTGAGACAGTGCAAGCAAGGTAGGGGTGGGCGGCGGGGGGTGGGGAACAGAAGATCTGAAGTGGGCTCTGTGCTAACAGCAGTGAGCCCGATGTGAGGCTCAAACTCATGAGCTGGGAGATCATGACCTGAGCCAAATGAAGTCTGAAACTCAACCGACTGAGCCACCCAGGCACCCAATGAATGTTGTATTTGGAAAGAAAATCTTAGAGGATACAGGGAACAGCGATACATAATTTTAATTTTCTTCTGTATTCTGTGTCCTACCTATCCCATAATAATGGTCATATAATTAAAAAGGAAAACTATCTTCACTGGTTCTTGTTTCAACCAAATAAAAATTAACACTTAGTAGTTTTAAGATCCAGCATCACCAATTTGCTTTACATATACTGTACCTTCCTATCTTTTCCCTGAAGTCAAGCAAATATGCTTGTCATATCTTTCATAACTTTTACTTCTGCAGTTCCATCAAGGAGCATGTGCCTGACAGAACTGATGGACTTGTATGCCTCAACTTCAACACACAGTTCACTAATCATTTCTCAATTTAATCCTCTCAATCTGGCTATCCCAGCAATATTCTTTAGCGACTTTACCAATAGATACCATTTTAGGCCTCAGTTGCTGTTGTACTGTTTTTGTATGCCCCCCCCCCCATCTGACCAATTTATGCTTATCTGGTGACCAAACTGCTACTAACATTCTTCCAGCTCTAGTATTCTTTCATTTTTCCACACTAAAGTGAAAACCAAACTTTTATTCCCTTTAAGTCTCCATGGCACCATATTCCTATACGGATTTTTTAGGGTGCTTCTGTTAAATGTTTTAGAATTGTGAAACCAGGATGGATAATCTCAAGAAAAAGAACTCAAAAACTACTTCCACGGGGTTTATGCTAACCAAATATGCATGATGATAAAAAAAACATACCTGTTCTCCCATGCTTTCGCCTAAACAAGTAGTTCTGAAAGGATTAGAGCATTTAGGATTTAGTGTGCAGTGTTAGAAAAGAATCCAGACAGCAAAATTTTATCCTTTCCATGTCAATGTTCTAAAATCTTTCCCCTGAACGGAACTTATACAGACTAAATCAGTAAATTTCTCACTTTCAAATTTCTCCAACAATTAAGGCAAAAATACAGACCACCACTGCACCCCCTAAAATTCTAAGTGCCTCACAATAAAATTTAATGTCATCTATAATACTATGATTTTATAATGTCTACCTGTCAGGTCTACTTAAACCAAGTTAGATGAATCTGTATTTTACATTTTCATAGCTTGTTGCAGCTGAAAACAATTTGGGCATGGCTAACTGGCTAACAATTATACAATAACACATTTTAACTTAGTGTATGTAATTTGCTTGTGTATATACAGAGATCATCTCTGGAAAGCAACGGAAGAAATTGGTTAACAGTGACTGCCTTTGTGGAGATCTTGCTGGCTGGGAAAAAAGAAATTTTATACTGTATTCCTTTTGGTATCTTTTGAAAATTTACTGAACCATGTAAATTTTGCAAATCTGTTAACTAATCTATACATAAATATGCATACACATACACTTCTTAAATTTCCGTATATCACCAAATGGAATCATATCCCAAGGAGATATCACAAATTACAGTATTTGGAAATTTCAAGTAATAAAAACAAAGTCTTTATTCTGGGTTTCTACAATCACCTCAACTAATTTTCAAAAACATATATGCTTAAATTTGCATATGGATATAACCCACCAAAATACGTGTGTGGGCACATGTATAGTTGGTAGTCTCTCATCTAGGATACTAAATTTAAATAATCAAGCAAAAATATAACGTTTTGCATTCCAAAGTCCTATGAATAGCAATTCCAGGTTTTTAAAAAACATTTTAATCCTTCTAGTTTATCCATGTAATGACAGATCAAATTTTGGATGTATAATTAAGCACTCCAATTTTATTTAAAAGTAAAGCATGACAATACCAGGGAAATCAAGAGATAAATGGAATGAGACTTCTGTACTGGTTAAATAATGAAAGAAATAAGGACAAGAAATACTTCAAAATAAAAACACCCAAGATAATTATTTCATTCTTGATGTGCTGACTGGAAATAATCTTTGCAAAGGGTCACCTAACTAAAAACGTTAGTTCATTACAATGTGATATATGCTACAGGATACTTGACGTCTTTGGGAGAATGCTTCATATTTTACAGAAATTAGGAATGTTACGCAAAATGAGGTTTATAAAGATTTAAATCAGGTTTTGTTTAATTTTTCCCCTTAAATAATTATCACTAATGAAATCCATCCTTAAAAAAAAATTTCAGGGGGTTAGTACCCAAAATATACAAAAAACTTTTACAACTCCCTACCAAAAAACAATCAATTAAAAAATGAGAAGACATGAACAGACATTTCTCCAGTAGACATACAGATGGCCACAGACACGTAAAAAAAAAATGCTCAACATCACTCATCATTAGAGAAATGCAAATCAGAACCACAATGAGATATCTTATACCAGTCAGAATGCTAAAATCAAAAACATAAGAAACAAGAAGTGTTGACAAAGATGTGGAGAATGAGGAACACTCGGGCACTATTGATGGGAATGCAACCTGGTGGAGCCACTATGGAAAACACTATGGAGATTCCTCAAAAAGTTAAAATTAGGATTACCATATAATCCAGTAATTCCACTACTGGGCATTAACTCAAAGAATATAAAAAACCTAACTCAAAAAGACGCATGCACCCCTATGCTTATTACAGCATTATATTTTTAAGTTTACTTATTTTGAGAGAGAGAGCACATGTGCACGCATGCAGGAGCAGGACAGAGGCAGAGAGAGAGGGACAGAGACAATCCCAAGCAGGCTCCAAGCTGTCAACACAGAGCCTGAGGTGAGGCTCAAGCTCATGAACCATGAAACCATGACCTGAGCCTAAATCAAGAGTTGGACACTTAACCACCTGAGCCCCGCAGCAATATTTACAATAGCCAAAATATGGAAAGAACCCAAAGGTCCATCTATATAGATGAGTAGACAAAGAAGAGTAGCATACACACATACACACACACACACACACACACACACACACACACACACACAGGAATATTACTCAGCCATAAAAAAGAATGAAATCTTGCCACTTGCAACAACATGGATAGAGCTAGGGAGCATAATGCTAAATGAAATAACTCAGAGAAAGACAAGTACCATATGATTTCACTCATACGTGGAATTCAAGAAACAAAACAAAAAAAGAGACAAGCCAAAAACAGACCAGTAATTATAGAAAATGAACTGATGGTTACCACAGGAGAGGCAGGTGGAAGGATGGGTGAAACAGGTGAAGGGGATTAAAGAGTACGGTTACCATGATGAGTACTGAGTAATGTATAGGACTCGTTTTTTAAAATTATTTTTTAATGTTTATTTATTTTTGAGAGAGAGAGAGACAAAGACAGAGCATGAGAGGGGTATGGACAGAGAGACGGAGACAGAGAATCTAAAGCAGGTTCTAGGCTCTAAGCTGTCAACCCAGAACCCAATTCAGGGCTCAAACTCACAACCTGTGAGATCATGACCTGAGCTGAAGTTGGATGTTTAATGGACTGAGCCACCAGGAACCCCTGTAGAGAACTGTTGAATCACTACACTGTACACCTGAAACTAAAATACACCGTATGCTAATTATACTGGAATTAAAAAAAAAAATTAAAAATTTAAATCCTGAATTAAATAATCTGGGTTTATATAAAAATATAAAGCCATTTTAATTACTATAGAGCAATCAATGGTGACATAGACTATCTCAAAAGTATTATAAATTTTACTCTTACTCTGAAAAAGCAGTGTACATAAACACTTCCTCACTATAATATTTGCAATAACTCTTTAAACTGACATTATCTTTTGAAGGGTTAACAACTGTTTTTATATATTAAGGCAATGGTGTGGATTTCTGCTATCAAAACTAATTTTGTTATCCAATTTTAATGGAAAAGAAAAACATTTTCAACTTGATTATCAAAGGCACTATACTTCGTGGCAAAAAATGACTAATCAGCAACAAAACACCTGTTCTGTAGGAACTTTTAAATACATTTTCTCTTCAAAGTAAAAAATTAAGTAATCCGTAATGTAGGATACAGTTTTAGTTAAGAAAAACTACACTTTAAAGAAAAAGGCAGGATGTGCTGCTTTCGAAAGGGCTTGAAAATAGTTTGAATGATTCAACCTTTCCTCTAACAAATGCCACAACAAAAAGGTTTGTCTTTTTCTTTGCAGGGAAAACAATAATTTATAGGTTGTTTGATTAGAAACTTAAAAATTCAGAGTTTCCCATTACCTCACTTTGACAAGTTTCATTTATTCTGACAGTGCCACTTTAAATACTAGGGGAGAAAAGTGAAATTAATATTACAATTTCTCTATTTTAAGAAATTATAAATGGTCCTAAAATATGTACATTTTTGAGTTGTCTTAGACAACTATCAAATTCTCAGAAGTGATTTAGTTCCTGTTCCTAGTCTTGCCCAGTTCATTTAGTCCTCCTATGGAGCTTTTTAAAGTTCCAGTTTAGAGCTTTCAGCCCCAATTCCAGGCTTGAAAGTAAAATAAAATGCAATCTTTTTTTACTATTTGTATTCAACAGTGGAAGTGAAGGCAAAGACAAAACCATAAATTAAACTAGGAATTCTGTCTAAATTTCATATATCCAAATTTATTCCTGTCCCTTCCTTACGAGGGACAAACAGGGGCACCCAAAAACCAATACAAAGAATGTTCACAGAAAGCATTATTCTTAATAGCCAAAAACATCAGACAAGGCTATGTTCAAAGCTCAATTAACAGAAACAAAAAATAACTTTAAAATGTTAATGTACAATTTGCAGCAAACTATAATTTTTTTTTTAAATCTTAATGAACAATTTGGAATTAAGTCAGCAAGCTTCAAGAACACATTCACCTATCAAAAACCATGCAAAACATTCAAGAATGTCCAATTTTAAATGATCCTCACAATAGTTTTATAAATTGCCACTGTAAAACCTAAAGTCTAAAATTGACAGGTTATACATATCAACTAAAATTAAATAACTAATTAATTAAATTGATAGGCTAAACCTAAAATTCATGAAAAAACGCAAAGGACCCAGAATAGGCAGAAAAATCTTGATAAAGACCAAAGCTGGAAGACTCTCACTTCTTGATTCTAAACTTGCTGCAAAGCTATAATAATCAAAACAAAACAGTGTAGAACTAGTATAAGGATGGACAATGGAATACAAGTGAAAGTCAAGAAATAAACCCATACTCCTATGGTCAACCGATTTTTGACAAGGGAGCCACGACTATTTAACTAAAAGAGAAGAGCCTTTCAACAAATGGCACTGGGACTAGATATCCACAGGCAAAAGAATGAAGCTGAACCTCCTTCTGACACCACACACAAAAACTGACCTCAAATGGATCACAGGCCTAAATGTAAGAGCTAAAACTATAAAACTCATAGAAGAAAACATTCGTGTATATACTCTTTGTGACTGTGGGTTAGGAAAAACTTCTTAAATAAAACAATAAAAGCATAAATGATTACGAATAAATTAAGCTGGACTTCATCAAAATTAAAAACTTCAATGCTTCAAAGGGTAGTATCAAGCTACCTCACACCAGATGGAACGGCGATTATCAAAAACACAAGACACAAAAAGTGTTGGCAAAGACATGGAGAAAAAGGAACAGTCGCATACTGTTGGTGGGAATGTGTATTTGTGTGCAGCCACTGTGGAAACACTATTCGTCAAAAAATGAAAAAAAACAAATACCATACAATCCAGTAATTCCACCTCTGGGTGCATACCTGAGAAAATGAAAACATGAATTCAAAAAGATATATGAACTCCTATGTTTACTCCAGCATGATTTATAATAGCCAAGATATGGAAGGAACCCAAGTGTCCATCCATAGATGAATAAAGAAAATGTGGTATGTACACACAATGGACTATTACTCAGCCATTAAAAAAGAATGAAATCTTGCCATTTGTGATATGGATGGATCTAAGGTACATTATGCTAAGTGAAACAAGTCAGACAAACACAAATACCATATGATTTCACTTATATGTGGAATCTAAAAACAACTGAACAAAAAGAAACAGAAAACACTGGTAAATCCAGAGAAAAAACTGGTGGTAGCCAGAAAAGAGGGGGGTGGGAGATAGGTGAAATAGATGATTAAGAGGTACAAACTTACAGTTAAAGAGTAAGTCACCAGGATGAAAAATACACCTTAGGAAATCTATCAACAATACTGCAACACTGTAAGACAGTAAGAACACTTACACTGGTGAGCATTTCATAATACATGTAATTATCAAATACTGTACACCTGAAACTAATATGTCAACTGTACTTCAATTAAAAATAATTTTTAAAAACAAATAAATACATGTTTAAAACAGGCACCTTCAAGAAAATGAAGACAGCCCACAACATAGAAAAGATTAACAAAATCATCTCTCTGATAAAAGACTAACCACAATATAAAAAGAACTCTTACAACTCAATGATAAAAACACAAATAACCGAATCTAAAAACGGGCGGTGAGTCAACGAATACTCCTCCAAATAAAATATATAAATAAGTACATGAATAGATGTTCAACATTATTAGCCACCAGAGAATTGGAAATCAAAACCACAATGAGATACTACTTCACACCCATCCACTATAATAAAAAAAAGACAGCATTCCCCAGCATGTAGAAAAACTGGAACATCAGACACTGGGACTGTAAAACGTGCACCCACTTTGGAGAACAGGTTGGCAATTCCTCAAAATGTTAAAGAGTAACAATATGACCCAGCAATTCTATTCCCAAAAGAAATAAAGACCTATTTCCACACAAAAACTTGTACCAAAAAATAGCAGTATTATTCAAAATAGCAAAAAAAAAAGTGGAAACAACCAAACGTCCATCACTGATGAACAGATAAAATGTGGTATATACATACAATGGAACGTGTGGCCATAAAGTCGAATTAAGTGCTGATACATGCTATACCATGGATGAACTTTGGAAACATGCTTAGGAAAGAAGCCAGTCACACAGAACAACACATATGATCCCATTTATATAACATGTCCAAAAGAGACACATCTACAGAGGTAGAAATTTATAGATTAATAAGTTGCCTAGGGCTAAGTTAGGGGGGAAAGAGGTAATGACTGCTAATGGATACAGGGATTCTTTCTCAGGTGATGAAATTGTTCTAAACTGATGGTGATGTAACTGGACATATGAAAACCCCTGAATTGTACACTTAAATGAGTGCACTGTATATATAGTATGTGCATTGTAACTTAATGCTTTTTTTTAAAGAAAACCCTGTCTAGTGTTTACATCACTTGCAGAAAACAAGAAATATTCAAAACAAATAACTCTGAACTGATTTGATTACTAAGTCTATGTGAGACACTTAAAAATAAGAATTTAAGACACACCTCCTAGTCACTGAAAGATTATTCCTTTAGATACTCACAAATTTTAACTAAAATGGAACTGTAGTATTTGCAAATGTTAGGACATAAAATGAAATTCACCCAAGATACCTGAGTAAACATGTTACTTTCCTGTACACGGCCGAACTGCACTTCCCATTACAACAAACAATAACTGCAGAAAAACACTCCACACGGAGCCTGGGAAGTCATTCTCAAAGAACCACCTAATAATACTGAGTTAAGAGGAGGGGTGTGGAAAGAATGAGGAAGGGGAAAGAGCACAGGGCACAAGGGGAAGTCTTTCGTGCACTTAAGCCCAAGGAATTCAGTTACATTAAATTCAACTTTTATACGCTTTGTGAACAGGCCCAGAGGCAAAGTCCTGGGCGCAGACCAAAGAGCCGAGCTGCGAGGCCGAGAGGAAGTGCTGATCCAGGCCAAGCCCGCAAAGGATTTCGCATGGAAATGGTGGGGGGCAAAAGGGCTAAGATGGGGGCTGCGGTGCGGGAAGGAAGCGAGCACCCCCCACCGCCCGGCTCGGGCTGGCGCTCGCCGGCAGCGCGCAGCGGGAGGCGGCCGCGCCACGGGCCCGGCGTCCGCGTCCGAGCGGCGGGGCGCGCCCGGCGCCCAGAGCCTCCGGCGGGGCTGGGTCCCGTCTCCCGCCCCATCCGGCGCTTTGTCCCAGAGCGGGCGGCGAGCGGCCCCTTGGCGCCCCCACCGTGGGTTGAGGGGCCGCGCTGACAGTCCTCGCCCCCGCAAGCGCTGGGAGCCTGTGAGACCCGGCGTCCGGCGGCCCGTCGCCCGCCTGGCTTCATCCAGGCGGGACCCAGCCGGCGGCGGTACGAGGACGCTAGCCCTTCCCGCGAAGCCTTAGCCGCCACCGCCGCCACCACCACCGCCGCCGCAGCCGCCGCCCGGAGCGCACACAGGCCGACGTCAGGCGCAGAAAGCCTCACACCCCAAAACGCACACTATTTCCAACCTCCCTCTCTTACCCAAAAATTCTCGACGAAATGCGCCATGACCATCCTGCCGCCACCGCGCCGGGTTCCGCGTCCGCGTCCGCCCGCCGCTGTGTAAACACGGGCCCGGCCCCCACGGCGCCCCCGCCTTTCCCCGCCGCCGCCGCCGCCGCCGCCGCCTTCTTCCCGGAGACCGGCCCGCACCCTCCAGGGCGCATGCGCCACCTAGCGGCTGCCGTCGCGGGCGAGCTCTTGAATGCCACCGCCTTGGTTGCGCATGCGCCCCGCGTCCCATTCCTGGGATTTGGTCACCTTCCTTTTTATCCCGCGCGAGCGCGGGCTGGGCCAAATTGAGTATTCTCTTGGGAATGGTGGAGAACCGGGTTCTTGAGGAGTCACCTGGGAGACTGCCCGCACCCTTTGCGGTACAATAGGTACTGGCCCAGGAACGGAGCGAAGAAGTGAGCTGGCCAATGGCATTGGGTACGACAGCCTGGCTGCCTGCTCTTTTCCTCTTCTCAAGACTTGCTTCCCCGGCCTTCGAGGATCTTGAAGGGACCCAAGTCTGGTCGAGCTGGGATAGGAGAAACTTGGCGTCTAGCCACCGGGAGGAGACAGGGAAACCTTTGGTCAACAGGGTGCCTTTCCTTAACAAGGAACTAAGAACCAAAACAAAACCTTCCGAGGCCGGAAAAGGAGGAGACGCCCAGTGTCGCCTGAGAGTCGCTGGAGCTGCGGGACACCCGAGCACCAGGTCCCCTGCCCAAACCGCTGACCTCTAGCACGCCAGGAGCAAACCAGCCAGTCCGGGTAACAGCAGGAACGTGGCCCCGAAGGAAGGAATTTCCCTGATCCAGGCAGTTAAAGAAAAAAGTCTCTTCCAGGACTTGTTCATTTAAGCCCCTAGTTCTCTTAGCAACTTGTACATTTTGGAAAAAGAAACAAGTTTAAACACGTCCTGGCATAACATAAACTAAATCCCTTTCCCACACCTTGCTTTCCAGAGGTTAGGGGAAAAAATGAAATCCTCGTGGAGAGGCCTCAAGTTCAATGTCACCAGGTCAGCTAGATGCAAAGTCTACAGTTCTTGAAGCCAAACCCCACTAATAGATTTAGTGTAGTTTTAACTATATACATATATTACACCTCCTCAGATCTTGCGATTGAAACATAATGAACACTACAACAGTGTTTTTTCAACCTCAAAAGCAAAAACCACGGTGCCAGGATGGCTCAGTTGCTTGAGTGTCAGACTGTTGAGTTCGGCTCAGGTCATGATCCCAGGCTGGTGGGACAGAGACCCACTTCAGGCTTAGTGCTGAGCGTGGACCCCGCTTGGAATTTTCCCTCTCCCTCCCCTCCTCCCCCGCCCCGCCTCCTGCTCTCTCTCTCTCTCTCTCTCTCTCTCTCTCTCTCTCTCCCTCCCTCTGCCCTATTCCCCAACTTGCGCTCTCTCTCTCAAATAAAAAAAAAAAAAATAAAAAAAATAAAAAAGCAAAAATCACATAGCACCTTGCACCTGGGTGAACCTGTAAAGTATTTGTTGAATTGGAAATAATTGGATAATGGTATTTTGATGGTATCTTTTTTAAGAATATCTTTTAGAAATATATAGGATGTAATGATAACACATCTAGGATTTGCTTTAAAATAACCATGAGGGGGATCCCTGTGGCTCAGTCGGTTGACCGTCTGATTTTGGCTCAGGTCATGATCTCACGGTTGTGAGTTTGAGCCCTGTGAGGGGCTCTGTGCTGACAGCCCGGAGCCTGGAGTCTGCTTCAAATTCTGGGTCTCCCTCTCTCTCTGTCCCTCCCCCCTTCATGCTGTCTCTCTCTCTCTCTCTCTCTCTCTCTCTCTCTCTCTCTCTCTCAAAAATAAATAAACATTAAAAAAATTTTTTTTAAATAACCATGAAGAAGAAACAACGAATAGAAGTATCGATGAAACAGGATTGACCACGAGTTGATAATTGTTGAGAGCTAGGTAATGGAAATACGGTGGTTCACTATACAGTACTATACTCTTTTTGTATATGTTTGCTATTTCCTTTTCTTTAAAAAGTCTTCATGAAACTATCATTTGCATCTAACTTAAGTCTAACATAAGTCTAACTTAGAAATTTGCTACAATTCTCTAAACCATTAGTCTAGCACTGTCTTTCTTCATCCTGAAGAAATTCTAAAAATATATACAACCATCTAGATCACCCTACAAGTAAGCATGGCATTAAAATCCTAGGCACTACCCAGCTTAGACCTGGGGAAGAGAAGTCTTATCTTGGACCCATACTTTAAAAGACCTTACATATTACTAACATATTATTTATTAAAAAACTAATAGGTGCCTCTGACACTCTTGAGCTGAGGCTGAACTCTGGCCCATAACTACATATACCCTCTGCCATGACCAACACTATTCAGGCCCGTGAGAAACACTTCTCCGTAGCCCTTGCGCTGTGTCTTCAAAACAAAAGGTAGAACTCCAAGATACTGTGAAAATCTGTGGGTGGGATAGCTGCGCGTATCACAGAGAGACTGCTTTGGAGTTCAGACAGAATCTGAGCAACAGAAGTGCTTAAAAGACAAATTAGTTAACTTGTTGAATTATTCCTCCCAACATGAATGCAATAGATTCTTGCATAACAAAGTACCGTTTTACATAACAAAGTGGTATCAAGCACAGATTTTCCTTTTTTTAGTGTTGCAACACTGACAGTTTAGCACAGTACTCACATAACTGCGCATGGTACGCTAGTCTCCGTTTGTACTCCTACCTCTGGTCCCATAAATATTAGAGGCAGGCTTACCACAAAGATAAATATTCTGTGTATTTTAGGTATTTACAAGGTTCATTGGGGCTAAAACACCATACCTAAAACACCAAACTGCCGTAATTGCCTGATATTTAAATTGTGGAAATTTATTGTAAACAGTGATTAAGGTGACTAAATTTCAGACAAGACGGTGAAGTAGAAGAAAAATGTGGGTGGTATTAGCTACATTCTGTTCTCTCGAGTGAAGCTTCCTGGGATGCACATACAACCTGGCAGAGCATAGATAAAGCCCTGAGAGGGTAGCTCACTTATATGTGCCATTAAGTATTTGTGACCCAAACGCTTAGTCCTTACTCATCCAAACACATTCCAAAACTATTAAAAACTGACACAGGAGCGCCTGGGTGGCTTAGTCAGTTGAGCATCTGACTCTTGATTTCAGCTCAGGTCATGATCTCACAGTTTCATGAGTTTGAGCCCACATCAAGCTCTGCACTGACAACATGGAGTCTGCTTGAGATCCTCTCTCTCTCTCTCTCTCTCTCTCTCTCTCCTCTTCCTCCTCCTCCTCCTCCCCCACTTGCACCCTCTCTGTCTCTCTCAAAATAAATAAACTTTAAAAAAAAAAAACTGACACAAATAACAGTGTTCCACTCCTTGCCTGGCACTTAAGAGTCACTCAATAAATGGCAAAACAATGGATGAATGATTGAACCTATCACAGAAATGTCAAGGTGGATAAGACTTTGAATATGCAGTAACCCCATTCATCTGTTACTCATACTCTTAATTGCATATGGTGCTAGATCTTAGAGCTTATAAAAATAGCATTATTGACGTTCTACTTGAGTTAATTTTCTCACATTATTTTAAATATTTTCGAAAGAATTCTTTGGGGCTTGAGTATACTTGAGTATACTTCTTAAAGGATAAGCTGCCTTTTGTAACAAAAATAAAATTAAATTGAGATAATAAAGTCAAGATTGGCTCCCAGAGGAGATCTCCTCTTGCGAAGGGCCTCTAAACAAGTTGGCCTTCAACTTTTGGGTGTCCCCACCACCAGATTCATCTTCCTCGTAGGATCTCTCTCTCATTATACCTCCTATCAACATGCTTCCAGGGGACGCTGTTGGTCGGCATTAAACTCTGCCCCAAACATGTATGCTATAATCCAAAGCTATAACATAACAGCTATAATGTAATTTGACAAGTGGTAGCAAATAAGACAGGAGAAATTAACACAAAATAAATCTACATTCTCTGGTTTACAAAAATATGACTTTGTCTCCAACATTTGAGGACAAGATACTCAGAGAACATCCCCTTTTCATTCCTTAGTTTGATCTCTTATTTCCCATCTTGGTTTCACAGCTCATACCCCCTTAATCAACAGTTAGTTATAAAGGCCGCTTTCTTATTACTTCATTTAAACTAGTTCTGTTCTAGGGGTGCCTGGGTGCCTCTGTCAGTTAAGTGTCTGCCTTTGGCTCAGGTCATGACCTCATGGTTCACGAGTTAAGACCCACATCAGCCTCTGTGCTGACAGCTCAGAGCCTGGAGCCTGCTTCATATTCTGTGTATCTCTCTCTCCCGCTGGTGCTCTAGCTCGCTCTCTCTCAAAAATAAACATTAAAAAAATTTTTTTAATAAATAAGTAAAACTAGTTCTGTTTCAGAAGAGTTGCCTATAAAGTAAAACACATTTTTCCCATTTTGCAAATGAGAAGCTTTTATAAACCTCTCCTATTTCCTAACTTCTTGAAAGGGGAGCATCCTGTGTCAGATGCGGTAGTCCTCTGTACTTATCTTGTACTTGATGATAACAAGCCGCAAAAGGACTGAGGGTCATTAAAAGGCAGAAGAGAAAGAAGTAGATCCCTGAAGTCTGGTGTTCTCTTGGTTTTCCTTACTCAATAGCAGCATACTGAAAGCAAAAACTTTACGCAAAACAGAAAGAAACGCAAAAGCTTGGCAGATGGTATCCAGGCAGGCTGCTATACAAGGGCCAGGAGACAGAAACATGCTAATCAAAGTCCAGAATGGAGCTAAATATCACCCTGCACACACTCTTCTCATTTCAGAGCGGCTTGCTAGGCACACCCTTCTCCTCTCCTGAGTGTACCTGGAATTGACTGCCTGCTCTTTGATGTGGCATCATCTCTTCCTCCAGAATGAGATGTACTTTCCAGTGGACTCTTCTTATCATGCTGTCTGTGAAAGAAACATAAAACACCTGACAGGTTGTTCAGAGGTTTACAGTGCTAGTGATCACAGGGAACCCAAACAGTTTTCAAAAGAAGAGACAGGGGACGCATTTCTTGATCTCGAGGTCATGAGTTTGAGCCCCTCATTGGGTGTAGAGATTACTTAAAAAAATTTTTTTAATGTTTATTTATTTCTGAGACAGAGAGAGAGACAGAGCATGAGTGGGGGAGGGGCAGAGAGAGAGAAGGAGACACAGAATCAGAAGCAGGCTCCAGGCTCTGAGCTGTCAGCACAGAGCCGGATGCGGGGCTCGAACTCACAAACCGTGAGATCATGACCTGAGCCGAAGTCAGTCGCTCAACCGACTGACCCAACCAGGCGCCCCTTTAAATTTTTATAAAGTAAGAAAAGAGAAATTGGTAAATTACAGAAAGTCATAAATGTACAGAGTATGATAATGTAAAAACATATAAATATGTTTGTCCTTAATAAGTGGAAAGGCAGAAGATGACATGGGAAATACATTAAAGTTATGTGTATAAAAAACTATGAGTGCAAATGGACAAAAATCAAAAGCAAGCATGAAAAATGTGTGTGTTAGGGTGGTGAGATTATGACAATTACTAAACATCTAAATTTATTTTAACGTAATAACATAGTACAATTTAAAGAGCAATCACTGTTCTTTGTTTTCATTTGAATATAGATGTAATTGGGCCAAATCTGCCCTAAGTCTTTCACTAACTCTCTCCTCTCATTTATTCAGGCAATAGACAATTATCGGGCACTTAATACAATGAAAAGACTACCTCTGCTTTTAAGAAATTCACAATCTAATATAGACTCATAAGAAAGAAAACAATAGAGACAATGACAATTGCAAAATAATGCACCTAGAAGAGTGCCTGGCATATAGCTGAAAACCAATAAACATTTATTAAATGAATACGTGAACTGTTTGTTCTGAACCTCTCAAAGAAATTCAATTTTTTCCTTTTTCTTTTTCTTTTTCTCTCTCCCCCTACCCCCTCTTTGTCTCTGTCTCTTTCGGTCTTTTCAAGAAAAGTGACAAGACGGGTGCCTGGGTGGCTCAGGTCCATGGCTTAAGCGTCCAACTCTTGATTTCTGCTCAGGTCATGATCTCGTGGTTCGTGAGTTCAAAGTCCCACATCAGGATCTGTGCTGACGGCAGGGAGCCTGCCTGGGTTTCTGTCTCCCTCTCTCATGGCCCCTGCCCGCTTGTTCTCTCTCTCTCTCAAAATATATTAAAAAAAAAAAGACACCCCTGTCTTTTCTTACTTTTGAAAACTGTGTTGGGTTCCCTGTGATCACTAGCACTGTAAACCCTTCAAAAACCTGTCAGGTGTTTTATGTTTCTTTCACAGACAGCATGATAAGAGAGTCCACTGGAAAGTACATCTCATTCTGGAGGAAGAGATGATGCCACGTCAAAGAACAGGCAGGAAACTGACCTCAATTCACAGGATGTTTCTTCCATTAGCACAGAGGTCTTTGGGTCCCTGGGGGAGTAGATTCCAGAGCCACTTATAAAACTCAGGGCTTCTGGGAGCAGCTAGCCCCCTAGGAGCTGGCTATGTATGGGAACTGGGAGAACAGAGCACTAGGGATTATAACCATAGGAGCCCAAGAGAAGAGGCACCTTTGGGTGAGCTAAGAATATAGGGGGGTGGGCTTGGTCTCCCTTGAAGATTTGCTGAGGCCTGAGCAGAGACCTCAGTGCACCTTGTGCAACTGTGTAGCACTAGATATCAGCAGTAACACAGTGTACTGGTAAGAAGGATAGTCCCTGAGTTTCTTGGACAAATGAGGGGAAGGAAGAGTAACAAACATTTACCGTACACATATAGGCCCTCTTCTAAATACTGGGCAGTCCCATAGTAAAAGAGACAAACAACTTCGTTATTCTCATGGCACTAAGTGTGGGGAGACAGGCCCTAAGGATAGTGATACATACTATGACATATAATTGGGATAGATTGAGGCAGGGAGCGGGGACTTCTTCTCCACCTGGAGTGGCATCCCTAAGGAAGCGACATTTAAGCAGCAAACTGAATGAACCAAAGGAAACAGCCATGCAAATGTCGGCAGAGAGGTCCATGTGGAAGGATCAAATAATGCAAAGGCCCAGAGTTAGCAATGAGCTTGATGTGTTCAAGTAAGTGGAAAGGAGGCCAGCATAGTTGGAGTGGTGGTCAAATGGGAAATGATAAGAGATGAAAGCAGAGTCAAGGACGGAGAGACTGGTTCATAGTCTAAGTGGCATAGGAAGCCAATGGAGGGTTTTAAAGCTGCAGAGATACATGGTTTATGTTTTAAAAGATCACATTGACTGCTCTGGGTGAAAGGATGAGAGGGTGGTAACTGGGAGGCCACTCAAAACATAGATGCAATAGTCCTGACAAGAGAGGACACGCAGGAACTAGCTGACAGCAGTGGAAGTGAAAAGAAGAAGCAGTCAAGCTTAAGATCTATTTTGATTGTGAAGCTAACAGAATTTGCTAATGGATTGGGCATGGGGTATGAAGGGAAGAAAGAAATCAAGGATGATCTAGCAGTTATGCCTGAGAAGTAGGTGTAAAATGGTGCCACAGAGGTGGAAAAGATAGGAAGAGCTGCTGTTCTGGAGAAAGGAAGGAGGGGACCCAAGTGTTCTGATTGGCCAGGTTAGGCTGAGGTGCCTATTGGAAATCCAAGTGGAAATGTCCATCAGGCACCTGGATGTATGATTTGGGAGCTCAGGACAGAGGTTGCATTGAAGACAACATTGAGGATCATCAACAAATATAGAGGAGATCACAGAGAGAGAAGAGAGGAGGGGGGACCGAACAAAAAGCTCTGGGGCACTTCTACACTTTCAGGTCAGGGGAAGTAGCTGAGCCTGCAATAGAGATTAAGGAAGAGAAGCAAAGTAGAAGAAAGGTCAGGAAAAAAAAGGATGACGGGGTGCCTGGGTGGGTCAGTCGGTTAAGCGTCCAACTTTAGCTCAAGTCATGATCTCACGGTTCGTGAGTTCGCACCCCGTGTCCATTTCTCTGCCGTCAGCACAGAGCCCACTTTGGGTCCTCTCTCTCCCTCTCTCTGTGCCCCTCCCCTGATAGCATTCTTTCTATCTCTAAAAAATAAATAAACATAAAAAATTTATAACAATATAAGAAAAAGAAAAAAGAAAAGAGAAAAAAGGGATGACGTTGAAGCCAGGATAATGTTTTAAGAGCTGGTCAGAGGAGGACAAACACTGAGAAATGACCAATGGAGAGAGCCTTGGCAAGTGGTGGAGATATACATATGGTGAGAATGGGTTGAAGGGAGAAGGGGAAGTAAAGAGCACAAGTAGAGACAGTTCGTTCAAGAAGTTTTGCTGTGAAAGGGAACGGTGACGAAAGCGGGGCGTGTTAAGATGAGCAGTGCGAAGTCATGCTGGGATGCCACAAGGTTGAGCCAAAGTGATAGAAAGGGAAGATAATGGTAGAAATGTGGTCCTTAACTAGAGGAAAGGACATGAGATGGAGAGTACAACTGGAGCTACAGAAGAGTGCTTCTGGATTAGACCTGTCTAGGTCTAATAGGATCTTAATCACTTAGTTGGAAAAAACAACCCTAACTGCATGTGCAGTCATAGCTTTGCACCAGAAAGGCCCCTTTCATGAATCTCCCTCACTGAATCCTCACATTAAGCCTATGATGCCATTACTATTATTGTCCCAATTTTACAGATGAGAAAATATGCTCCAGAAAATTAAATCAATTGCCAAGGTCAAAAAATCTAGCAAGTGGTAAACTACTGTTAACTTGTGGAAAACTTATTCACAGTGGTAAACTACTGTTCATAGAAGCATGAAGAAAGTGTTAGGAAGGAAGGTAGGTGAGGCCACAAGAAACAGAAGAGGTCAAAAAAGGTGATTGGTCAAGGGTGGAAGTTAAATTCATCGAATCCGGGCTTTTATTTTAATTTATTTGTTTTTAATATTTATTTACTTTGGGGAGAGTGTGAGAGGGGGAGGCGCAGAGAGGTGGGGCACAGAGGATCCAAAGTAGGGTCTGTGCCGACAGGCCAACAGCAGCGGGGCCGACGTGGGTAGGGCTAGAACTCATGAATCTCAAGATCATGACCTGAGCTAAAGTCAACCACTCAACCAAATGAACCACCCAGGTAGCCCTATGGTTGTTTGTTTGTTTTTTTATCTCATGATCTGGTGTTCATCAGACAGTTCCTTGGCTACTGTCTTTCTAACGCAGGTGCTCTGAATGAATATGAATGCTAACTAATAAGGATCCCATAAAAATTTCAAACAAATATATTTCCATCTTATTCTTTTTAAAAAACCTTTTCTGTCCTCACTGTCAGTTCTGAAACATGCAAAAAATGTAATTGTCCAAAAACTCAGATTCTAATCAAAACCTAAAGCTGTCCCACCCCAAACAGGATGTCTGACAAATGTATCAAAAACCAGCCACTTTTCAAAAGACATGAATAGACACTTCTCTAAAGAAGACATCCAGATGGCCAACCGACACATGAAAACATGCTCAACATCACTCATCATCAGGGAAATACAAATCAAAACCACAATGAGATACCACCTCACACCTGTCAGAATGGCCAACATTAACAACTCAGGTGACAACAGATGTTGGCGAGGATGCGGAGAAAGAGGATCTCTTGCAGTGCTGGTGGGAATGCAAGCTGGTGCAGCCACTCTGGGAAACAGTATGGAGGTTCCTCAAAAAACTAAAAATAGAACTACCCTACAACCCAGCAATTGCACTACTAGGTGTTTACCCACGGGATACAGGTGTGCTGTTTCGAAGGGACACATGCACCCCCATGTTTATAGCAGCACTATCAACAATAGCCAAAGTATGGAAAGAGCCCAAATGTCCATTGGTGGATGAATGGATAAAGAAGAGGTGGTATATATATACAATGGAGTATTACTCAGCCATCAAAAAGAATGAAATCTTGCCATTTGCAACTACGTGGATGGAACTGGAGGGTATTATGCTAAGTGGAATTAGTCAGAGAAAGACAAAAATCATATGACTTCACCCATATGAGGACTTTGAGACAAAACAGATGAACATAAGGGAAGGGAAACAAAAAGAATATAAAAACAGGGAGGGGGACAAAACAGAAGAGACTCATAAATATGGAGAACAAACTGAGGGTTACTGGAGGGGCTGTGGGAGGGCGAATAGGTTAAATGGGTAAGAGACACTAAGGAATCTACTCCTGAAATCATTGTTTCCCCATATGCTAACTAATTTGGATGTAAATTTAAAAAAATAAAAATAAAATAAAACAAGTTAAAAAAAATAGCGACTTTTGCGCACCTTGGTGGCTCAGTGGTTTAAGTGTCCAACTTTGGCTCAGGTCATGATCTCTCCGTTCATGAGTTCGAGGACAGCATCGGGCTCTGTGCTGACAGCTTGGAGCCTGGAGCCTGCTTCAGATTCTGTGTCTCCCTCTCTCTTGGCCTCTCCCCCACTTGTGCTCTCTTTATCAAAAATAAATAAATATATTTTTAAAAAGTCACTTTTGATGGGCAGAGGGAACAGCAACCAAAGGAGTCTGTAGATATGACTGCAATGTTCTCTAGCAAATCCTTAAGAAAAACCATTAAATCCTGATGAACTATTTGCAGGGAGGCAACTGGACTGGCCAAACTGGCCAGATCCAAAGGTGACAAAACAAAATTTCATTTCTAGCCTTACAACCCACCGGATGACATCTGCCTTAATAAGCTTTTTTAAAAATACTGTTTCAAGAACAAACTGTCACCAAGTAGGTTTTTTTTTTTTCCATTTAAATCCAGAAAATGTATGTTTTTTTTTTCTTCCCACTTCCCATATGCTGGCTAAAATCACCCCTTTCTTCAAGCTGTCTTCAAGCACAACTCCTCCAAAAAAAGAAAACTGCTAAACCATTACCTTCTGGGTAATCTCACTTATATTGCATCTTTCCTCCATGTATTCACAGATCTATTCTTTAGATTAAGTAGTTTATATCTTGGGGGTGCCAGGGTGGCTCAGTTGGTTAAGCATCCAACTCTTGATTTCAGCTCAGGTCATGATCTCATGGTTCATGAGTTCAAGCCCTGAGTCGGGCTGTGCTGGCAGTGTGGATGGAGCCTGCTTGGGATTCTCTCTCTCTGTCTCACACTGTTCCTCCCTCTTTCTCTCTCTCAAACATAATAAACGTAAAGAGAGAGAGAGAGAGAGAGAGAGAGAGAGAGAGACCTGGCTTTTACAACTTTTGAGTTTTGTTGCATGTGAATGTACTACTTATTTTAAAAAAGATGAGAACTCACAGGATGCCTGGCTAGCTTAGTTGGTAGTGCATGTGACTCTTAATCTCGGGGTTCTGATTTGGAGCCCCATGTGGGACATAGAAGAAATAAATAAAATAAAAATAGATTAAAAACTTAAACATTAAAAAGAAAGAAAGAAATCGAAATAATTTCCCCCCGATGTTAAAAAATGGTAGTGAAACTAGGTTTGGGGGTTAGGGCACAAGTCAAAGTTACAGAAACCAATTCGATGTTTGGGAGCAAAAAACACAGACATTTTACCACCGAAGGTACGAGTATGTAAAACAGAACAAAAGTAAAATGTTCTATTAATTTTTCACTTCAGTGACTATTTGACTGCTTCAGTTGCGTAAAATTATTGTGTCCGACTTGATTTTCTCAATTTTATGGGACTGTTCTACTGTCTCCTACAAGTAAATATCCCATAGAGAAGTCTGAAGTAAGCCTGAATTAGTTTTCCTTTTTTACATCATTTTTTCAATCTGTCTGTTCAAAAGGTTATCTGTTTTTGTTTGAAGTTAAAGAAATTTATTACAATATATCTTATTGGAGATGTTCCACATTCATTTTGTCTGTGACTCTGTTAGGATAGGCTAAATTACTATAATAGATCCCAAATAAAATGAAATGGCCATAACGAAATAAAGTTTATTTGTCCCTAGGGTAACTGTCTACACTAGGTGTTCCAGATCATAGAACAACTCTTCTCCACACAGTGATGCAGGGACTCCAGCCATGCCCCGCTCTTTGGAAGAAGGGAAAAACAAATTTTGGTATCTGGCAAGCAGATTTGGCCAATGATATGTGGTGTCTCTTTGATCAGTTGGTATAAGTCTTTTGTTACTGGAATATCCTTTTTTTTTTAAACTTGTTTTTAATGTTTATTTATTTTTGAGAGAGAGAGAAAGAAAGAAAGAAAGAGAGACAGAGCATGAGAGGGGAGGGGCAAAGAGAGAGGGAGACACAGAATCTGAAGCAGGCTCCAGGCTGTGAGCTGTCAGAGCCCATCGCGAGGTTTGAACTCACGACTCTGAGATCATGACCTGAGCCAAAGTTGGACGCTCAACTGCTCAACGGACTGAGCCACCCAGATGCCTCTGGAATGTCCTTTTGAATTATATCCTAAATGCTTCTTAAATGTTCATTTAAATGTTATCTTAACTATCTTATTGCAGTGTTTAAGCCTGACAGACACCAATCATGCATACATAGATTTGTTATCCCTTGTTTTCCAAAATTCTTATTTTTCTCTCTGGTCCTTTTAAATTTTAAAAAATTTTCATTTTGTTTTGTTCTTTTTTTTAAAACCTGTCCTCTGTGTACCTACCTCACTGTGTTTTCAGCAATACCTATTTTCCTTTGTGCTGCTTCCTTTTCTTTTAATTTTTTAAAAGTTTATTTATTTATTATTTTGAAAGACAGAGAGCACAAGTGGTCGAGGGGCAGAGAGAGAGAGAGAGGGAGAGACAGAGAATCCCAAGCATGCTCCACACTATCAGCTGCTTTTTTTCCCCCAATTTTTAAAAAAAAGTAATCACTACACCCAGCCTGGGGCTCCAACTCAGGACTCTGAGATCAGGAATCACATGCTCTACTGACTGAGCCAGCCAGGCCCCTCTTTGCAATTTTTCTTTTCTTTTCATTTCTCCATGAGCCCAACTGTCTCGTGTCATCAACATAAAGAAAGCTTATCTCCGTGTTTTCATGTTATGTTCCCTTAAATCTTATATATCTGCTTTATGCTCGTTTTATACAGATTAATAAAGATAAAATTTTAGGGGCTCCTAGGTGGCTCAGTTGGTTAAGCATCTGACTTCAGCTCAGGTCATGATCTCGTGGTTCACGAGTTCGAGGCCCATGTCAGGTTCTGTGTGGACAGCTCAGAGCCTGGAACCTGCATCAGATTCCGTGTTTCCCTCTCTCTCTGCCCCTCCGCAGCTCACACTCTGTCTCTCTCTCAACAATAAATAAGCATTAAAAAAAAATGAGATAAAATTTTAAAACTTAATTTGTTTGGCCTCAGTTTTTATCTGCTCCGTGGTGAAAATTCTTCATCTGTCATTTGTTTTGCCTGTCCACCCCCCTCCCCTTCTTTCTTGTCTCTTTCTATAGCTCTATGCTAGCTCTTTTTTTTTTTTCTTAACTTATGCAGCTTTAAATGAACTATTAAGACAGCAATTTACTGGAATTTTGTGTGAGAGATGCCAGCACACATTCATAGTCAGAAGAAACTCTCCCCATAACACATGGTTGGTTTTGTGTGTGTATCAGTTCCTTTGGATTTTGCTTCTCTGTAGCCTATTTAAGGTCTGCACCAAAGGGATGACACAATGCAGTCTCCCCCTTTCCCTCCTCCCTCAACAACTTCCTGAAAAATATGATTAGTCTGTGATATTTCTTGCTTAAATCAACTTCCTTAGCTTTTTCTCAGTAACAAACTGATTCCAGAGAAGTTCTCACCACCTCCATTGTTACAAAAGAGGGACTATTAATTTTCACCCTAAGCAATGCACTTTACTTTAGAGTCATGGTTCAACTGGCTTTTTCTCAGATATGCAGCTCTGGGTTCCATGCTTCCCTGACCTCTGTTTGACCTTTGCCAGGTTGGCAGTATTTCTTCCTATTTTAGCTTTAGATGCCTTCTAGTTTCATCAGATATGGAGTTGGCAAAATTCTTCTGATTACTTATGGGTGGTTTCTAAAAACAGAGGAAGGAAGAGCGCCTGGGTGGCTCAGTTGGTTGGTTGTCTGACTTGGGCTCGGGTCATGATCTCACAGTTTGTGAGTTTGAGCCCCTCATTGATTGGGCTCTGAGCTGACAGCTCAGAACCTGGAGCTGGCTTCAGATTCTGTATCTCCCTCTCTCTCTTTGCCCCTCCCCTGCTTGTGCTCTCTCCCTCTCTCTCTCTCTCTCTCAAAAATAAACATTAAAAATTTTTAAAAAAATAATAGAGGGGCACCTGGGTGGCTCGGTCCATTAAGCATCCCACTTCGGCTCAGGTCATGATCTCACAGTCCGTGAGTTCGAGCCCCGCATCGGGCTCTGTGCTGATCACTCGAAGCCTGGAGCCTGTTTCAGATTCTGTGTCTCCCTCTCTCTCTGCCCCTCCCCTGTTCATGCTCTGTCTCTCTCTGTCTCAAAAATAAATAAACGTTAAAAAAATTTTTTTTTTAAATAATAGAAACAGAGGAAGGAAAGACTTTTCATTGTCATGTTAGTTAATACTTGGGTATCTTTAGAAGATAATTTTGCATTAATTCTGCTTGGCATATAATAAGCCTCTTCTGTCCAAGTCCCTCTTTAGTTTTGGGAAATGCTTTTTTCTTATTTCTTTAATAATTTCTTCCTTTGCATTCTCACAGTACTATACCTACAATTTTTGTTGTACCTCTCTTCCAAGTCTCTTAACATTACTTTTTTTCTTTTTTTCTTCTGTTCTGTTTCTTTCTTTCTTTCTTTTTTCTCTTACTCTCTCTATCCCATCTTTCCTTCATTTTCTCTCTCCCTTTCTTTCTTTTTTCTTTTCATTTTTTGGCATACCATTTTGGAATAATTTTTGCAACTCAGTTTTCCAACTCATTTGTTGCATATTCACCCCAACTATTATGTTTAACAATCATATTTTTAATTTTTCATCAATTCTGGTTGTGTTTCATAGCAGCTCTTTCAGCTTACTCTGAGGATATTAACAATGTTTAATCTGTTTCCATTAACTCTGTATTTTTATTCCTAGACTAGTTCTGTTTGTTGAATTTGCTACTCTCTTTCATGATCTTGGTTTTCCCAAAATGTTTGTTGAATCCAAAATTCCTATTTGTTGGTGCAGGTCTAAACTGAACTTCTTTCATAATTGGAATGCTCACTTCAAATAAGAACTCCTGTTTACCTGGCAGTGAATGCATGTTTTGATTACAGGAATCTGCCTCATAGGATTGCGGAGGGATAGGCAGGCTATGTGGGTAACTTCTCTTCTTAGCATAGTTTCTCTGACCCTCCGGGCATTGTCCTTTTTCTCTAATCTTAGCTTACACTGGAGCAGTGGTATGCTGGTAAATGTTTAACAACCATCTCTAGAGTGAAGGGAGCACGCCTTGATTTGTAGCATTTGCTGATTTCCAGGTTATAAATCTTCCTTCCCCAGCCAATTTCAAGCTAGTGATATAATATCTGGGAGTTGGAAAAAGATGTGCACGTAGACTTCCAAGAGCCTTGGTCTGCTGTGATAAATAATTACTTTAGAAAACTATACCTATGGCCTTCAGGTGACCCATGCAAAGGACTTAGCTGCTGCAGGAGCAGCTCCAGGAGTTGGTGACTTGACAGGGTTTTAGAAGCATGGCTCAACTCTTTATTTCATTAACTGCTCCAGTGCCCTGTTCTCTGTTTTAGGTTCTTCTGCTCTGCTAGATTTGTCTGTCAATCAATTCCCATTTCCTTTATTCTTTTTTTTTTTAATGTTTATTATTTTTTTTAATTTTATTTTTTATTTAAAATTTACATCCAAATTAGTTAGCATATAGTGAAACAATGATTTCAGGAGTAGGTTCCTTAGTGCCCCTTACCCATTTAGCCCATCCCCCCTCCCACAACCCCTCCTGTAACCCTCTGTTTGTTCTCCATATTTATGAGTCTCTTGTGTTCTGTCCCCCTCCCTGTTTTTATATTATTTTTGCTTCCCTTCCCTTATGTTCATCTGTTCTGTGTCTTAAAGTCCTCACATGAGTGAAGTCATATGATATTTGTGCTTCTCTGACTGGCTAATTTCACTTAGCATAATACCCTCTAGTTCCATGCACGAAATGTTTATTTTTGAGGCGGGGGGGAGAGGCACAGAGAGGGAAAGAGAGGATTGGAAGTGGGCTCCACACTGACAGCAGTGAGCCCAAGGTGAGGCTCAAACTCACAAGCCACAAGATCATGACCTGAGCTGAAGTTGGGCGCTCAGCCAACTGAGCCACCCTGGTGCCCCTCCTTTATTCTTTTCAAAAGTTCCTTACTATATTGGTCTGCTAGAAGCACCCTGATTTTTCTGTGTTGCTTTGAATTTCTTTTTTTCTTTTTTCTTGAATTTATTTTTCTATTTCTTTGCTACTTAATTAGGATTTGAAAAAGAGGTGACAAAGCAGAAGTCCCTCTCCTATTTCATCATGTCTTGTCTTGTTTTCATTAGAAGTCACGTCCTCTTATTTCAGGTTGATTCTGATCTGCTATGATCACTGGTTTTCCTGTAAGCTCATTGCCCTGAATGATGGTTTGACTAACCAGGGCCACTGGCTGCTGGAAAGTTTTAAGGAACAGGGGTAATTGATTGAGGCTATCTGCCTCTCCGCGTGGGCTCCCAATGAGGAGCACAATGCTGTGCTCATAGAGGCCGTTCTCAATGGCTAGAGAGGAGAAGTTTAGCAGGTCTTACCTCCAGGGTGGAGGACAGCTAATGGCTTGGAGTGGCAGGTGGCTTCCAAAGGTGGCCAGAGCAGAAGGATCCAGGTGAACATTTTCCATGCTTACAGGCCAAATGAGATGGCTGCCCAGATTTACTCAGAAGGTAGTCAGTCCCAGATCTCCTCCATGTGACTCTTTGGTCGATGCACCTGGGACCCCAACACTTGGAAGGCCCGCTCTGGCCAGGAACAACTTTTACTTCACCTGGAAACATGGGCAGGTGGGCATAGAACAGAGTGAGTCTGTCCCTGGGGTACAATCTCCTTCAGGTTAACTATATGGCAGTCACTGTTCTAAGCCTTTATATGAGTTAACTCATTTAATTGTCATGACAAACTTCTAAAGTAGGTATTATTATTATTCTGAGTTTACAGATGGAGCAACTGAGACACAGAAAGGTCACACAGTCAGTAAGTGGTTGAGGCATGATTCAACCCGGGAAGTCTTATGACAGCTGTGGTGAGTCAGTGGTGGTAGATTCCAGGTAGGTGTGGGTATGGGTAGGTATGTTGTGGTTTCCCCTCTGATGGACAACTCCCAAAGCACTGAACCAAAGAGGTGGCAGCAGGTCCCAGCTCCTTCTCAGGTGCGTAGACTCACCCAGGAGCTCAGCAGGCTAAATCCCAGGTCACATTAAAGAGGCAGGCTGGGGCACCTAGGCGGCTCAGTCAGTTGAGTGTCCAACTCTTGACTTGAACTCAGGTTGTGATCTCATGCCTCGTGAGATCCAGTTCTGTCCAGTTCTGTGCCGACAGTGGAGCTGGCTTGGGATTTTCTCCCCCTCCTTTTCTCTCTGGCCCTCCCTCTCTCACGCACTCTCTCTCTCAAAATAAATAAATAAAATTTTTAAAAAAATCTTAAAAAAAGAGGCAGGTTTACAACCAGTCTATCTCCTTGTGATTTATGATTTTAGACAAAAGATTTGAGATACAAAAAGAAATAAAAAAAAAAAAAAAAAAAAAAAGGGGAGCCTGGGTGGCTCAGTCAGTTAAGCGTCCAACTTCAGCTCAGGTCATGATCTCACAGTCCGTGAGTTCGAGCCCCGCGTCAGGCTCTGTGCTGACAGCTCAGAACCTGGAGCCTGCTTTGGATTCTGTGTCTCTTTCTCTCTTTGCCCCGCCCCTGCTCATGCTCTGTCTCAAAAATAAATAGAAACATTAAAAAAAAAAAATGAACATAAGGGAAGGGAAACAAAAATAATACAAAAACAGGGAGGGGGACAAAACAGAAGAGACTCATAAATATGGAGAACAAAGAGAGGGTTGCTGGAGGGGTTGTGGGAGGGGGATGGGCTGAATGGGTAAGGGGTACTAAGGAACCTACTCCTGAAATCACTGTTGCACTATATGCTAACTGATTTGTATGTAAATTTTTAAAAATAAAAAATAAAATTAAATAAATAAATAAAAACCAAGAAGAAAAAAACAAAGAGCAAGAACTAAAGTAATATTCAATAATGGCACCTAAATGGGAGAGAGTGATGACCAAAGTTACAATATCCTAATGTCCTGGTGCTGTACCCCCCCCACCAAAAAAAAAAAAAAAAAAGATACTGGGTAACTGTAGACAGCACTGAGTGACATATCAGGAATGCATGTTAAAATAGCTGAGATCACCATAAAAGAATATAACTTTCAAACTAATAGGGAAAAAAATGAGATTAAAGACAGAAGAAACAAGTTTAATCAATCCCTCCAAAAAAGATAAAAGTTGGGATATAGAGATAAATCCATACACAGTAGTAATCATCATATATGTAAAAGAACTAAACTTTTTTACTTATAAGACAAAAACTGTCAGACAATTTAAAAAGCAAATCCAATTATGCTTTCTAATTACCATTTTTAAGTAATGCCCATAAAGAAATGTAGGGAAAAAAAAGATGGAAAATATACATTAAGCAATACCAGCCAAAAGAAAGCTGGTGTCATTAACACATTTATTTATTTATTCATTTAACAATGTAATTTGTCTAAATTTATTAAAATGATAAAAATTTAATTCTCTGGGAAGTTATAATGACTTATAATTTATATGCAGGTAACAACCTTTCTTCGATGTGTGTCAAGCAAATATCGACAGAACTACAAAGGGCAATAGGCAAGTCTGCAATCACGGTGAGGGATTTTAGTAGTTCTCCCTCGGTACTTGATGGGTCAAACAGTAGGCCCAACAGATCCATATACCTACCAGAGTTACCTTTCCAGATTTTGAGTTCAAATCAACATACTTGAGCGCAGCGAAAGAAGCAACTGAACTGTCCGAATGATCCTCTGAATGATCTTCTGAATGGATCATCTGAACGATCCTCTGAATGGATCCTCTGAATCGCCAAATTACCCCTTCCGGCTCCAGCTGTTTAGCAGCAGTCCTACCTCCTGATGATTATCAGGGCCAATCACGCCTACCAGTGAGATAAGTCCCGCTTTTTGCCTGCCGGTCTGCTGGTATGAAAAGCTCTAAGTGACAAGCAGCTTCTAAGTGTGGCAAGACTCTTACTGTGATCCCTGCAGAAGCATCTTTCCTCCGGGAAACAGTGTCTCTAGACCCACAGAGCCTAAAATTGTGGAAACAGGAAGCACAAACTCCCCAGGTGGGTCACTGGGAGTGATGTGTGTGTGGCTGCTCCAATGGATTCTAGGCAGTGCCCAGCAGCCAAGGGCAATGTTCAGGAGGAGCATGCAGCTGTGGGCTGCTGTCAGCCTACCTTTCGCCAGCTAGGGGATGGTTGGCTCATGGACTTTGGAAAGAGAATCTGGATGGGCACGAACAGTGTCTACTATACTGAGCACTGAGTATAGCATCAGAAAAGGTTCTGTTCACCTCATCAGCTAAAGAGCACAAACACACTCAGGTACTGGCTGAGAGTAAGAAAACATGGAATGAGTAGAGGGGGGAAGGATGTTATACGTCTCAACTAGTGCTCTGACTAGTTGAAGAAGAAAAAAAAGATTGTAGCAGCTATCATGGCATCTTCCTTGCCTTGTTATTAATATATCATAAACAGTGACCGATTTTCTCCACCCTCCCCTTTTCACTGCTATTCAATACAAGATAAATCAGTAGTAGATACTTTCAACATTTTGTCCTTGGGATAACAACATATGAAGTTACGGTTGATAGCGTGGGTTAAAAAAAAAAAATCTGTTCAGAAATCCAATTGGATTTTTTTGTTCACTCTAGTTCTTTCAGCCCATCTCTGAAGTGAAAAAATTCCACACACACACGAATGCCCACTGAGGCTCTGAACTTTATGTGTGGGGAGAGGGGAAAGGAGAGAGAGAAGAGAGGAGAAAGGAAAAGCCTATGCTTAGTATTACCAAATTTTATACTGACACAAATATAAAGTCAAAGCTCTTTATTTTTTTTGCTTATTTATTTATTTATTTGAGAGAGAGACAGAAAGCACGAGTGGGGGAGGGGCAGAGGGAGAGGAGAGAGAGAGTCCCAAGCAGGCTCTGCACTGTCAGCACAGAGACTGATGCAGGGTTAGAACTCACAAACTATGAGATCATGACCTGAGCTAAAGTCAGCGGCTCAACCGAGCCACCCAGGTGCCCTTAAAGTCAAAGTTCTTTAAAATCCATTTAGTCATACTGATATAAATGAATAGTGACAAAGGAAAGCTGTCTCTTATAATTGAATGCCACCTAAAAAATGTGGCAAAACACAATAGTAACAATTGACTCAAACAAGAATAATCAATAAATGCTGAGATGAATGAGTGAAAGTTTAAAGAGAAACAATATTTGTCTAATTTTACAGTATTAGCCTGCAAAATACTTACCAATTACAAAGAAGAAATTAGTGATTTTACATTTGAGAAATGTGGTAGACAGGGCCTTAATTAAGAGATCAAAGTTGCCATCACTAATAACAGCATAAATTGACATATGCCTCTTGCTCTAACAGTGTTTCTGTCAAAAAATGCATATTTCTGAATCCAGTAGTTAGAAAACAGTACAGAAACCCAAATTGAAGGACATTTTACAAAATAATTGGCTTATCCTCTTCAAAAATGTCAGTATCATGAAAGACAGTGACTGAGGAATCTTCCCAGAATAAAGGATAAAAAGAGACACACACCTGCCTGAATAAAATGAGGATATGGACATTTCATTTTGTTATAAATGACATTATTGGGGCAATGAGTAAAATTTGAATAAGCATACAAATTAGATTCTAATTGTGATCTCTCTGTGTGGTCACACAAGAGAGTATTTTATGAAATACCTACTAAAGTATTTATGGACAAAGCCACATCTGCAACTAACTTACTCTCAAATGGTTCAGAGAAACAAGTTTTAGTTATCTATTTCTCTGGGACAAGTTACCCCCAAACTTAAAGATTTAAGACAACAATGCTTACCCATTAATATTTACCCAAGGAACACCCCAAAGCTTGAATGTGCAGGTTTATAGCAGCATCATTCCTAATTTCCAAAGAAGGAAACAACCAAGATGTTCTTCAACAAATGAAAAAAGAAATAAACTAGGGTATTCATACAACGGAATACTACTTAGCAATGAAAAGAAACGAGTCACTGATTCATGCAGTATGGATGAATCTTAAAAGCATTTTGCTAAGTAAAAGAAGCCAGACTCAAGAGGCTATATACTGTATGATTCCGTTTATATGATATTACTGCAAAGGCAAAAACAAAGAATGGAAAACAGATCAGTGGCTGCTACGGGTTGGACAAAGGGAGAGTAGTTGACTAGAAGGGAATTGCATGAGGAAATTATTTTAGGTATTGAGCTGTTCTGTGTTGGTTCTCAAGTGGTGGAGAAATGATTGGTTACATTTGTCAAAACCCAGAGAACTTTTACTGGAAGCTGATTTTAAGAAATCAACCAAAAAGATGGGGGAGGTAGAGATTCAAAGTATGAAATGCAGACTGATACAAGTGACTCTAACTGTATATCTAAGTGTAGGGTTAAAAAAGCTGAGCTAAGCAAGGTGAAAGGGAGAACTGTACCTGAGCAGCGTGCCCTACGTGGCAAATTTGTTTCTTACCGTGGTTCTGGTCAATAATTCTGAAACTGCTTTACTTTTATTGGAGTCGAACAAACAAGTAAATAAATAACCATCGAAGATAAGTGGTGTCAGCTTATTATTTTCTGAGGAAGAAGTTCTAAATCAACAAGGAAGGGGCAGAAGGGAAGACTAGAATGGATTAGAGTTGGAAATACCAGTATAAATTGGTGTTCATTTTTACATACTGGCACAGAAATAAGTGCAGATGTGTGGGTGTACATGGGTTAGTCTATATATACATTTATTTCCTTGCTCTGTCTAGTAAGAGGATGTAGGACAGTTATACTCCAGCAGCAGTTAGTACCTCCAGCACCCAGATCTTGGTTTTTCAGTTCTGTTCTCCAATAAAAGGAAGCAGGGCTCAGAAAATAGCTGAGTCTAGGCCTGGAGCAGGGAATACACAAGATGAGCCTGGAGCATTACTTAGTGCCAGAAAGTAAGCAAGTGCTAAAAATAAAAATAAAGAAGGATGGGGACATGTCAAGAGTACACAGAAACCAACCTGAAAGTGTCGCCAGTAATCAAAGCTGGAACAATCTGAGCAAGAAATAGTGACATTATTAGGCTATAACTCAAAGAATAAAACAAATATCGTTGAGTTCATACTCATATAAACAAACAAATAAATAAGGGAGAAGGGACACATCTTTAGAGAGGAATTCCAGATAATCTATGTACGTACTCCCCCTTCTAGGGGGTGAGGTTTAATTCCCTTCTGAGTATGGGCTGGTTTTAAAGATTTGCTTCCAAAAAGAAGGGCGTATGGAAATGGAAAACCAGTAACATGACTCCGGAGGGACCTGACCGATCATACCTTAACAAAGTGAGCCATGTGAATGTCACCAGTGAAAGCTCGTATTGATGTTACGATGCAGTGAGAAGGGTGCTTCACTTCTGCCGTACTCTTCAAAAAAAAAACCAACCGCCACCAAAAAACCAAAAAAAACCCATAACCCCAGTTTAAAATGAAAATAGCAGACAATCCAGAATTTGAGAAATATAAAATAAGATTCTCTAAGACACCAAATACTCCTCAAAATTGTCGAGGTCAGGAAGAAGAAGGAAAGACTGAGAAACTCCAAGCTTGGAGGAGATTCAAAGAGACATGAACTAAACCAGTGATGAAGAAAAATAAAACCGAGATATGACAGATAATGACTTGGGACTTGCAGGTTAGACTGCGTGATGAGGAAAGGTCCCCTGTGGGGAGGTGATATTCAATCTAAAATATGAATGACCAAAAGGAGCCAGCCATGTGAATCAAAAGGGAGGAGATGTAGGAAATAGAGGGTGTGAAGGCTGTAAGGTTTCCCTCACTTCACATGTCTGAGAACAATGAGGTAGGTGTGGCAGGAGCTTCAAGACAGACATGAATGGGAGCTGGGAAATGTAGCAAGAGCCAGAGGACACAGAAAATTGTGAAAATTTGATTTGTCCCCTAAGAACCACAGGAAGAAAAAAATTTTAATAGAGTAAGTACTTCTTCAAAGTACTGAGTTAGGATAGTTATTCATTGTCGGAGAGAAGACTGGAGCAGTGATGGGACCTTTGGACCACAGGGAACAAAAACATCCAAAATAGGGAAAAGGTTTTATAGAAATTTGAATTTATACAGGCTCTGCCATTTATGTGTCCTAAGATAAGCGCTTTCTGATATGTTTCTGATATGTGGGTCTTTATAAACTGCTTAATAAATATGGTTTTACTGGGATATTAATTCAAGGTAAAATGCAAAGCTGCAGAAACTTTAAGTTTCAACCGGAAAGCACATAAAATAGAATTTGTTGTAGGAAATTTGTTCAAGTAATAGTGAATGAACTTAATTAGTACAACCCAGCCCACAACTACTTAAATAATGAGTGACTTCTGGTCGATCTGTCTCCTTTTTGCCAGGTTTGCAAACGAGATCAAAGATTAGAAGACTAGAAAATAAGAAAAAATAACAATATAAAGTAAAAGTTTCTTCTGATGACATGATGATATAATTGGATTAACGATTCCCAAAAGAAGCCAGAGATGACCCAACACAGAATCCTGGCTCAGCAAGACACCTGCAAGATAGATGTTAAATGACTCCCATGTGCCTGGATACCAATCGGCACTTAGGGAGTCCCTACTGGTCATCTGCAATTTGCGATCATTATTCATTCTTTTGGTCAATGAAACTAAAACTACAAGACTTAACCAAATTAGCTAATGGGTAAGGACTGGTGGCATTCTGTTCCTTTGCGAACCCAGAGCGGGTCTTAGTTGAATGTCTATTTCTTTCCCACCCCAATCTGTAAGCCAACTCAGAAAGTGGGGAAATGGTGTGCACACTGATAACATACAGTCTTGACTCCCATTGTTGGGATTCTATGTAGTAGCACGGCTCCCCAATCTGGCAGGAACAAGTGACCATAAAGTGATACATTACAAAGCCTTTGGACAGTAAGTGCCTATATCACTTTGGGACTTTGTCTCTTTTTTGGTGATGGGTTACCTAAAAATGAGTGGCAACATGGTATTTTTGTCAAAAACACGGGCTCCAGAGCCAGACTGACAAGTTCAACCATGTATTGGAGTTCAAATCCTGGTTCCACTACATATGGCTTTAATTTCCTTGTCTGTGAACTGGAATAATAATGGTAATAATAAAAACTGACTTCATAGACTGTCAAGATTAAATGAGTCATCGCACAAAAAAACACTTAAGACCTTGCCTTCATTCATTCAAGAAACATTTATTGGACAGCTAATTTTGTTTCAGGAATTACTCAAGTAATTGTGAACAAAATACTTAAAGTCCCTACCCTTTTGTAAAGTTTACATACATGTTAACTGTTTATTCTCTTATGTCATAAGGGAACTTCAGGTTCCCAAGAACTCTCTAGGTTCTTGGTACTCCAAAGTAAGGTCCATAAACAAGCACCATGGCAACATTTGGGGATCTATTAGAAATGTATATACAATCTTGGGGGCACCTCGGTGGCTCAGTCGGTTAAGTGTCTGACTGACTTTGGCTCAGGTCATGATCTCATGGTTCATGGGTTCAAGCTCATGGTTCATCGGGCTGTGCTGACAGCTCAGAGCCTGGAGCTTGTTTTGGATTCTGTGTCTCTCTCTGTCCCCCTCCACTCACGCTCTCAAAAAATAAAAAAATAAAAAAAAAAAAGAAAAAGAAATGTAGAATCTTGGCCCCCACCCAGACTTACCAAATCAGGTTTTGCACCTCAACAAGACTGTCAAGTAACATGCATGCATGCTAAACTTTGAGATGTCCTGCCTAGACCATAAACTCTGTAGTTGAACTTAAGGAAACATCTTGAAGTTTCCCTGTGTTCTACGAGAGAGTAACATTGAAATTTAAAAATCGCAATCAGGAAAAATTAATGTAAAAATGACATTTTGGGGGTGAGCCTAAGGGGTGGAAATCTCTATGTATGTGCCTTATGCTCCTACAAAATATTGTACTTACAGTCCAGAGTTAATCTAGGTAAATGGCTCCATCTAGTGGAAATGTTTTGACTTAGACATATAGTACTTGGGTATAGTTTAAGCTAGTCTTAGATCTCAAGAAAATTAAAGTTCGTGTTAAGAACCTTAAAGAAAATGTGCATGCCCACAAATGACAAAAAGGATGAGGCTTACCACAAATTCTTGTAAAATTCCAAAGTTCGTGGAAGAAAGGCTTAGTAACCGTTAATTTCTTCCTTCCCTCATATAAAGAGTAGGCTTTTGAACAGGAGTTAAATTTTTGAAAGTCTAAGTTGTGATAAGGAAATTAGTGTTAAGAAGACATTTTTTTTTTTTTTTTTCTGCTTTTTTTAAGTAGGCTTCATGCCCAGCTCAGAGGCTAATGCAGGGCCTGAACTCACAACCTGGGTATCAAGAGTTGGACTTTTAACTGATGGAACCACCCAATTGCCTCAAGAAGACATTTTAAATGAACTTTCTTATTTGGGAAAATGTGTCTTCAAAGTGAAAATGTAAAAATAAAATACTTAGAAAAAAATTATCAGTAAAGATGCCAGAAAAATGACTAGAGAAGTGTATTACCTGGCCTTGTTAGAAAGTACTGAGGACCTCAGAAGTTTAACAAAATTCTCATCTTTAGTTCCTAAGTATACTAGATTGAAATGACTTTGAGCTAACCCACGAAGCGTTACCAGAAGAAACTTGCCTTCAGGTCTGATTATAAAAGATGACCTTGTTATTAAGTTTTGTGTGAAACATACATGAGTACATATTTATGTACCATTTAAAGCTTTAGCATAAAATGTAGCCACAACTCACTCATTGCACCTTCAGCTCTCCAAGATGTAAACATCTTAATTTTGTATTATACATGTATTTTGCACTATACACGTATGCATTCCTACTCATGTATTTTTCAGTTTCATGTTTTTGAATTTTATATAAATGGTTTTTCTATAGGTATTCTACCAAAACCCTAGCTTATTTTGCTCAGGACTCTTTAATTTTTTTTTAATGTTTGTTTATTTTTGAGACAGAGAGAGACAGAGCATGAACAGGGATGGGTCAGAGAGGGAGACCCAGAATCCAAAGCAGGCTCCAGGCTCTGAGCTGTCAGCACAGAGCCCGACATGGGGCTCAAACTCAAAGTACAAGATCATGACCTGAGCTGAAGTCAGACGCTTAACCAACTGAGCCACCCGGGCACCCCTCAGCACTCTTTTTTAAATGTTTACTTGAGAGATAGCGAGTGAAGAGGGGCAGAGAGAGGAGAGAGAGAGAATCCTAAGTAGGCTCTGAGCTGTCAGCGCAGAGCTGGATGTGAGGCTTGAACCTACGAATCATGGGATCATGACTTGGGCAGACTGAGCCACCCAGTTGCCCCAGTACCACTTTAAAAAAAAAAAGAGAGATTTTAAGTAATCTCTACATCCTATGTGGGGCTCGAACTTAAAATCCCGAGATCAAGAGCCACATGCTCTACAGACTGAACCACCCAGGCACCCCTGCTCAGTACTACTTTTAAAATTCGTCCATTGTGTGGAACATTTCGACTGTTCCTTTTTTAATTTTTACAATTACAAAGCTGATATGAACATCTTTGTAGGTTTCCTAGCACATACATGGAGTTATTCTAAGGGATAGTCGTAGAATTGTTGAGTCTTAGCATCTACAAATGTTCAACTTTACTAGGTAATGGCAAATTGTTTTGCAAATTAGTTGTATTAAATCAGTATTGTGAGAGTTCCTGTTCCTCTGTTGTGGTATTTTCAATTTTTGCTCATTCAGGAATGTGAAAAGACGTGTGGCATCTTGCCATTATGGGCTATCATATAAGTTAAATACTTAGGGGAGGATTTATAAGCCAAAGGATATACATATTTTAAATTTTGATATTTCTAAATTTCCCTTCATATCATATGAATTTCACTCCTGCTAGCAGTGCACAAATTCCTGTTTCCGTACTCCACAGGGAAGAGTGCACCGTCACCACGGCTTTCTAACTTTTCGTCAATGTGAAAGCAACTCAAGTATGAATTTCAGTTGACGGAGTTGAATATATGTATAAAACTGTATTTAGCCTTCTGTGAACTATTAATATCCTACTGAGCTGCCTTACTGACTTGTCTTTGTAAGTTAAGGAAATTCACCATTTTCTGTGAAAGGAGCTGCAAAGTTTCCTCCAGGTTTTTACTCTGCCATGCAGAATTTTTAGGCTTGTTAAAGAATCTCCTCTTTCAAGACTTTTGAGGTATCATACCTAGAAATGCCTTCCCTGTGCTAAGGAAAAAAAAAAAAAAAAAAAAAATATATATATATATATATAATAAAATTTAAGGTTTCAACTTAGACCTAGCATTTTCTTAGTATGAGATAGGAGTATTTTTTTTTTTGCACCGATGTCTACCCAGATTTGCCAACACTTGTCAAATTCATCTTTTTTCACTTAAGTATCATATACTAGTTTCATGTATATTTAGATGTTTCTGGATTTAGTTCTTTTGAGCTACCTGTTCATGAAGCAGTTCTTAATTTCTGAAGCCATAATTTGAAAAGAAAATATCTGAATGAGATTGCCCCATACTTAACTACCTTTCTCTCATAATTTCTCTGGCATCCATCTCTTGCTTTTGCACATGAACTCTGGGCTAATCATATCTTAAATAAAAAACTGGCTGCTAATCTTGTGGGGAAGTTTTTAACTTTAGACACTACAAGCTGCTAATCATTTAGGGAAGTTCTCTATCTCTGGCCACTTTGGGCTGCTCACTCTTCACAAGCTTCCACATTTCTTGAACAATTTAGTTTCTAGAACATAAAACTACCTTGCCTTGAGGGAAAGGAAAACCTACAGGCTTTCAACCCTTGGAGGAAGAGAGCTCCTATTCTGAGTCTTCCAGAGCCCTAAGTTTGTCAAAATGACCTCCGTTGTGCTAAATGCAAAGTAAATTCTTGTTCTGTTCATCAGAATACCATGCTCCCCTATAGTTTTATCAATTCTTAAGACTTGTGTTGGAGTGTCTCTTTCCTTTTTTTCTCCTAGTCCTCTAATGATGTTCATTCAGTTTCATGGTTTGAAGCACCATTTATACACTCTCAGTTTTTTTGCATTCGTTAGCCAGGTTATCTCCGCGGACCTCCAACTGCCTACTCTACTTCTCCCCCCGCCCCACCACCATGGATGTCTCAACCCAAATACTGTATTATTTCTATTCTAATTACGGACACTTCCATTCTTCCAGCTGCTCAAGTCAGACAGCTGACTCTCTTGATTTCTTCCCTCACACAACCCATCCTCATGTTGGCAAATCTGGATTCCTCCTTTAAAATACAGCCAGGTAGGGGCGCCTGGGTGGCGCAGTCGGTTAAGCGTCCGACTTCAGCCAGGTCACGATCTCGCGGTCCGTGAGTTTGAGCCCCGCGTCAGGCTCTGGGCTGATGGCTCGGAGCCTGGAGCCTGTTTCCGATTCTGTGTCTCCCTCTCTCTCTGCCCCTCCCCCGTTCATGCTCTGTCTCTCTCTGTCCCAAAAATAAATTAAAAAAACGTTGAAAAAATAAAATAAAATACAGCCAGGTAATCCAACCATGGTTCCTTACTTCACAAGTGCAAAACTGACCTATACCATTGGGCCTTCAGTTACCTCTTGGATCATATCTAACTACTCTTCTCCCTTGCACCCAGTGCTGGAGCTACACCCTTCTCATTTGCATGCAAAACATACCAAACCTATTACTGTCTCAAGGTATTGGTCTTTCTTGCCCCCTTTACTTTTAAATACTCATTCCCAGACATCTATGGGCTGGCTCCTTCAAGTTTTTGCTCAAGTGACACCCTTTAGACTTTCCTCTATCTCCCCTCATCTCATTAAAAATAGCAAGCCTCATTCCGACCATCAATACCTTTCATCTGCTTTTTCTCCCTGGCACTTGCCACCATGTAACTCACTTATTTGCCTTCCTACAAGAGAATCTAAGTTCCATGAAACCAGGGAATGTGCCCGTGACAGAAGATTTAGACAAATGTTAAATATGTAACATGAAGATGAATTTTGTATATAAAATTTCCTAAAGTTAGAAAACCTTGCTATTAAATTGTAATTCACAGCATACAACATCATTCACTGAAATTGCTGCTGGGTATGAAAATTAGAACTTTATCTGAAAGGAAACTGGGCTGCAGTTGTCTCCTTTAGATACGGCAATTCCACTAAAAACAAAAAAATCACTGCAGGCATACGAACATTTCAGCACAGGGACATTCATCGCAACTTTTTTTTTTTTTTTTTAAAGTAGGCTCCACACCCAACATGGAGCCCAATGCAGGGCTTGAATTCACCATCCTGAGATCAAGACCTGAGCTGAGATCAAGAGTCAGACACTTTAACCAACAGCCATCTACCCAGGTGCCCCACAACTTTATTTCTAAGAGTGAAAAATGAGAACTTCTGAATGTCCAAAAGTAGTAAGATGGTTGTAAAACTGTTCATGGAAAGAGTGTAGCTATCATGTCAATGTGTATTAACAGGTAAATTTGGATACTAAAAGCAATGCACCAATTCACTATCTTCCTAGGTGCACAGAAATGGTCAATTATTAAATTGTTTAATGAAGTTCTTCAAAAGGCTTGAAAAAGAATACTTGGAACTGAAAACAGTGTCAGAGAAAGATCATTATAAGAGGCATAGAATGAATCACATTAACGGCTAGCAGAAAAACCTTAAGGTTCTTAGTATACCAATTTCCCCAGGAGCGCTACTGCCAATGGTTTAGAAATGGTGTTGAATTTCTGAACTGTAATTTGCAATTGTGTTGAACTGGAAATCAATGTGGATGTTTCAAGAGGTTGTCTTACATCCAGTTAACATGACTCTGAGATTAAGGATTACAAAATGACAGTCACAGCTTCAGTTTCTAGATTCAACTGTATGGTAAAGAACAAGTCCAAACTCAAGAGCTGTCTAGTTCAAAAGCTTCTTTTCCAATCACTCCTAAAGAATCATAGGTAACCTACTTAAAACAACATGTATTATGAAGTAATCACAAGATAAAAATGCCCATCAGTTAAAAAAGAAGGATCAAGTGAAAACATCCTAACATTTATATTTTAGTTTCACAAAAATATTAAAAGACTTACCAAAAAACCCAAAAGTTTTTACTTTCAGGCACAGTTTCTTTGAGATTATAGCAGCAAATCAGGATCTTGAATGACCAATAATTAGGCTGCCTTTGAGTATTTTCTCCCACAATCTAAGTCCTAAACCCTGGAATCTCGCCTTAATAGGACACACATCCATACACATTCATGCAATCTATCCTCACGATGTTTTATTCAGGACTTCATCTTTTCAATTCCTTTTGCAGAGCACTATTTTTCCCTCCTCGTCCACAAAAAGCTGAACCTAGAATCTGTTTAGAAAATACACCAACAATAGCAGTTAAATTAAAATGTGGGACAAATATTTTTACTGAACTATAAAAATAAAAAATACTTCAATTTAAAAATGGTTGCCAAACAAGAGTGCACTATATGTAAGCTAAGAAAAAAACCTGAAACAAACAAAAATCCCCAAACAACAAAAAACAACACAAGACTGATCTGGACCCAAAATGGGGGGTAGGGAGAGAAAGAAAGCTCATTTCCTTTCATTAAAAATCAGAGTGAAACATCTATAGTTAAACAACTTTATTAACATAGTCAAGCAGTGATTAACATTCACATCTATTATGTCACATCATACAAATGTAAATACAAAATTACTACAGTACAATATATATTCTCTGCATGATCCAAAATATTTGGTGGCCCCAAAAAACTCTCTTTAAAATTCAGCAGCTTATCAAAAATTAAAACCATATTCTATTTAAAATGAAGATCTGTTAGCACAGAGTTAGACTTCAAGAAATATCAATTTAGTACAGTTTGAGAAGTTGCAGGAGGATCTATTTGAAGGACACATTCTAACATAGTGTGGCAGGTACAGGAAACATCAGATTTAAAGCTTTTAAGCATAACTCATACAACCTAAGTTGTCAGCAGAAAGATCCAGTTATTTATAACTAACGCTAAAACTACTAAATTATTGCACCCAATGTTAACATGAATATTAATTGTAAAACTGCTTTATAATATGAAGTGAAGTCATTAACCACGTTTAAACATCTCCTCACAGATGATCATCTACTAAGTAAAATTAATTATACAGTATTGTCTAATTATTATCTCCATAGAAATCATCCAATCTTAATTTGGTTATATATCCACACAGGAAAACATCAGTAAGGTAATATGGGGAAAGTACAGCGAAACCCCTTTATGAGGCTGGTATTAGGAGGGGACAAACACTGCCTTACAGGCTAACCATGTTATAGTAGGCTTTGAGGAAGATAATTAGACTTGCAAAATAGCTAATTCTGCATAATACCAAGCCATAGTAAAAGAGGATTCTATGGTACATGAACAAAAATTTCAACAAAAGGGAAAATACTATTTTCCTAATTAGGGATACAGTGCTTGGCAAAAAGATTTGGTTTGGTTTTAAAATGTACAAGAGGTGAGAAAAAAAAAAAATCACCATTTTAACTTCCCTTAAAATCATGCATACAGTTTTTTTAAAAACACAATACATTCTGGGATACAAATCACAATAAACAGTTGCTATTAATTTAAATGTATACCTTAAAATTAACATGTATAAGAATTAGGAATAAAGGTAAAGAATCCTCTACATATAAGTAATACCAATGGGGGAAAGGTCTAAATTAAGACTGAAAAAATTCGTCACAAGTCACCTGGAAAGTGTACAAGTGAATGAAAACTTTTATGCAAAATTTAATTTTAAGAGGCATTAGAAATATCTCCGTATTTAATACAGTATGAAGTCTACTAAGTAAGTATACAATGCTCTTGCATGGTATTATTACTAGATGATATTGTTACACAGCTCTTTATCAATCTGATTTTTCACCTAGATTATCCCTTAATCTGAAGACCCTAGTTTTTAAGATTTCAATGCCTACACTTCAGTAACAGTACTAGTAGCAACAGTTAGTGTTTTCCCCCTTGTAATATTTGCAAAAATAACTCAATAAGCAAAGCTGTATTTTAAAGTACTACTAAAGAAGGATTTAAATTGCAGTTACGCATGGTACACTCTTCTCTTGGGAAGAATGTCTTTTGCACCGTTATCTGTTAATACATTCAATATGAATAATATAGATTAATTATATGAAGCAAAAAAACCACTTTTTTCTTTATGGCAAAGGATTTAAAGTTAAATTTAGACTAAAGAGCTTAAGATATAATTAGTTTAATTCTGGCATCTCAGCTATGCAGGGTAATTCAGTACAGGACAGAAAAACCCCTTTTCCTATCTTGAGGGTTTGGAGAAAAGGAGGACCAAATTGAATTCACTTTCAAGGTAAACCTGCATGCAAAAGGCTTGCCAGGAGGGATCTATACCACCCTAGTCTGCTAGAGTAAGGATTGGAAAATCTGACTAAATGCGAAGATTCTTCATGAAATACACTAAAAAACAAACTAAGTACGATGAACCTTTATAGCATATGTCACCAAAGCAAAAAGGATACAAGAGTATTCACCTGAGATAAAACTTGTATCTGAATATTTCATAACTGAGTAGACAAAGCATTTCAAGAGAGGAAAAGTCAGTTCAAATTATTTTAAAATATACATCTGATCCTATTTTACAATATATGCAATTTAAGCAATTCAGATCAATGAAAAAGTCTTAACAAAAAAAATCACAGTGTTTATCAATATGTTAATTACAAAATGTATGCTACTTCTTTCGTTTTTAAGATGTAATGGCTTGGTTAAGTGTCTTAAAATCTATTCTTCTGAAACCTAACTTGCGTCACAAATCAAGTAGCAATAATGTAAAGCATCAGAACTGGCTCTTAAAGATTATTTACATGTTGATTATTTGGGAAATAACCAACTAAAAAATATAAAAAAGTGATTTTTTTTTTACACGGTATGAAGTTATTAAAGAGATTAGACAATACAAAAAGCAAAATTCTTTCCTGAATAAATGAATTCTGTGGCACTAAGTTCACTTGCTAATGAACCGACTACAACACTGAACTGCCAAACATGCATTTAAATTATATTAAATACACTTTCTGTTTCCAACTTAGGTTGATCAGCAGCTTTTGTTCTGTTAGAATCCTTCAAAGAGAGAAGCTCGAACAGGAAAAAGAAGGCATATATAAAACAGTAAACACTGACCTCCTGAGGTTCCTACAACATAAAAATATTCAAGTAGAAAATCTACATCACTTAGCAGCGGCTATTTCTGTAGTTGAGCACACTAACAGCACTTTAGTGTGGAAGGAGCAGATGAAGTAAGCCGTGCTTTAAGCATGCCAAGAGGCAGAAACACTGGAATGTAACAAAGACAAACACGATTTCATAGACATTCAGTCAACATTCAAAACTATTAAGACTACACCACAAGAATTAAGTTGCTTTATATATATCCCATGATGTATTAAGTTTTATCAGAATAATAAATGCTAAATCAGAGCTTACCTCAAAAGAGAACTTAAATGGCTTCTGCAAATTCCTAGGCTATACTACGTATCTGAAATATAAATTAGGGAGAAACAATAACCTCAAGGGCAGAAAAGCACAAAAAACCCAACCCAATCTCAGGTTGCCAATCGTATTTCCTTAATTTGACTATTTTTAAATTAAATTTCCTTTAAATTTAAAACAGGTTAAGTGACTACAAAAATGGGCACACTCCATCTTACATATCTGCTTAATTAAAAACCAATTTTTAATCAAAGAGGTAACAAATCGCTTTTCAGTCAGTGTGGAATTGTCAATCACAGGTCCAGATAATTTTACTGAGGGTTGTTTTTATAGGTTTGTTTTAAAGTGTTTAGGGAAGAATTTTGCCATTTCTTTCAATCTATATTTTACTTCTTCCAGAATACTAAAATATCTCCAACACTAAATTCTAAGAAGTATTTGACAAACTACACAGTGTCACTAGGATTTAAGGATAAAATGGCTATACTACTCAGGTTTTGAAGACTGAAGCAAAATTGGAGCTCCCAATGAAGCAAGGTACTAGAAAGCAAAATGCTACATACCCTTTGGATCCAACTTTATAATTAAAAAAAACCAAAAAAACAAACTGGACATTTGTAAAATAGGACTTAATTTTGGGCTCTACAGACTGAAATTTGCAAAGCCAAAGTAGAGGGAAAAAGGTGAAAGAACATGTTTAAAAAAATACACACATATACACACACACACACGCACACACACACGCACACACACACACACACAGTAACAAAAACCTTTCTGCATGCTACCATGCATTTGAAGTTGTTTGAAACGGTATTTTTAAATTCACACGCATACAGCTCAAACTTCAGTGCAATGGCTGTATCATTCAACACCTTTAGAAGAACAGAACCATGCAAAGAGGAGCAACTGCTTATAAAAATGGTTATTCAGGATTTATTCTGCAATGCAAAGGTGACAAACTAAAATATAAAAAGGTTGTTATGGCTTAACATTTTTGTTGCAGATTAAATATGCAGCATTGAAAAATGGAAAGGTGTGGCTTCATCTCTGACCAGCAGAGTTAAAAAGAAAAATCTCTCCATTTTCCTTCATCATCATGGGATACACTGTTCAGGCAATCCAAATTAATAAAGACTTGCACTTTCATATGGACACAAGATCAAGTGTACCAGTTAGGTTTTCACATTCACAGTATATAAGAAAATACACATGGAAGGAAAAGTAAAGGGTTAACTTAACAAGGATTTATTCACAGGAATACATGTAAGTAGAGAAAAATAACAGAAAAGCTAAACAAATGAAATGAAGAGGATCCAAACCAACTTTCACTCTGTAGCTTTTTACTTGCACCCTGTGTGCATCTGTCTAGGGCACAGAGGGCCACCAACATGCGCCAATACAGTGTAGGAACCCTGCATTACATCCATTAACTTAAACATCTTTAAGATCATGCTTTGAACAAAAAAAGAAAGCTTAGAAGGCAATATGTTGAGTGGGAATAAACATTGAGATATAGCAATCATGTCTTCAACTTCTACAATTGTCTTTATGTGCCAACTAACATTTATGCAGCCTCTTACAGATCTTTTACCATGTATTTTATGTTTTAGAAGTTTTGATAAAATCACTAGTAGTATATAACCATGCAGAAAGCACATCACACTGACAGCACGGAGGCAAAGATTTTGCACAGGTATATCAGCTTTCCACATTGTGCAGGTTACACACAATACAATATCAATCTTACTCCTAACGAGATCCTAAAAAGATATTTCAAGGCCTAGCTGTAAACTACAGTACTTTATATCTATATTCTTAATAAAAATAAAAAATCCACAAATCTTAAAAAGGAATTTTAAATGCAGGGCTATATTGAATTGGTAAACTGCAACACACACTGGCGCACCAGAGGTAAATGAATACCAATCTCACTCTATGTGATGCAAGCATGCTACTTCCCCACTAATTTAAAGTACTTTCAATCACTATGAGCCAGAATGCATGCCTGAACCTTAAACTGCACTTTAAAAAGAACGTCTTGGCCTAGAAATTAAATCTAATGAAGTACAACCATCAAATTATATCCACTACATTAATGTTTTAATGCAAAATCAAGATGTCAATCTTTAGTTTGATATGCCCAACCCCATTTATTCCTCCCTCCCTGCCCATCCCACAAAGGTAAAAGGAGTGACTCATTTGGCATTTCACAGGGTGCTTCATTGTTTAAATTTGCTTGGTTTTATTTCCAACTTTTCTGGGGTACCTTAAATTGTAACTTCCAAGAACCTGCTTCTACTATGGGTAGGCAAGCTGATTTTAATTCTATTAGCTTCATTTGTGTAGTTCTTCATCAGCATGCAAAAACAAGGCCCCATCATGTGGGAAAATTTATAAAAATCTTTAAATTAAGAAAAAAAAAAGCTTCTTTACTGTTTGTAACCCCATTCTTAGGTTTCCTTTATTGTGCGCTATAGAATTTTTCCTCTTTCTTATCCCTATGCATCATTTATGTGGTTCTTGTTTTGGTACAATTCCCCATAATATTCCAGGATGTACTGTTTTGTGAGTAGACTGAATAGGTTTTGTTTTGTTTTTTTGTTTTGTTTTGTTTTTTGTTTTTGCTTCTTCACATCCAGTGCGGAGTTGTAATTGGAGACAGATTTCCACCCACAAAGGCTCCAGATGTTAAAACGTTTCCCAACATCGACTTAATACAGTGACGGCAACACCTCCCTCCCGCCCCTCCCAGTAGGGTTGGGATTGTACTGTATTCCCTACTGGTTTACCCTTCCCCCCTGTAAAGGGTAACATTTTCCCTGGGTGCAGAGGCTCCCTCATAGTCTCCAAGACTGAAGGACCTATAAGAAAAGAAAACAATTTTATATTTTAGCAACTGTTTCTCTTAAAGCCAGTGAAACACATAACTAATCAAGTGAGAGCGCTACTTCTAACTACAGAAAATGACAAACAGGATAAATTGTCTAAGATCATGCCAGTAGTCCATGATAACCCATGTCGCTGCCTTCTCCTATGGCTTTCAACTGTCATCTGCATCAGGTATGAGGAGTGACACCAAGCTGAAGACATGCAGAGAGGTGTGGAACGCCTCATACAGATGAAATTTAGATGGCCATCTTGTAGGATGCTATCAATCTAATTCTTTAACACCCTTTGCACAATGGGCCCCAATGGGAATCGGTTATTCCACATGTAACAAGTTGCCTTACCTTCTTCAAAGTCAAATAACACTTGCTTTAAAATAATTCTTTCCTCAGTGAGAATGAATACATGATCTTTTTTGGGGGCCACTATGCCCAATGTTATGCACATGAAAATCCAATCCAGGAAAAAATAAAGAAGAATTACTTATTTTTGGTTGTCTGATGTTTTGGCTTAGGAGGCCCTAATGGTGTTTGAACTGTACTAAGGTTACTACATTCAGCAAATACCAAAAAGTAAGTTTTAACACCTGCCTCCTTGATGTTCCTTATTAATAATTCTTCAGGCCCTATCCTGCTCAGTCATTTCCTATGTTCTCAGACCTCTTGATTTTCCTATTAAAGACACTAGCAGTTTTAACAATAAGCACATTGAGAAATAAAACAGATTCCTAGGAGATTGTAACCAGTGCCTGACAGTGGTCTTCACAACAAAAATCTACTAACCACTCGTACCAAACACTGGACATTTATTATGAAGACTGATGTAAATTCAGGGTGTGATTAGCCCATCTGTGGAGAAGTACATGCAACACCTTTTCTCTGCCTCTGAAAAAAGGTAACATTATAAAAAAGGCAGGAATAAAGATACTGATCCACTTTTATCTCTAATTAGAAAACGAATACTTTCGTCATATATTGTCTTAGAGTAAATCAACTCAGTTAATTCCTAATTGGTGACAGGACAGAGATCACAGAAGATATTAAATCTGAAATGTCTTTGCTAAAGATTCAGCTCACTGTTCTATTTTTCAACCCTTGATGTTAAGAATCATTCTCATCTATTACATTTTCACGATTTAACATAAAGTGAATTACGCACTTTTCCAAAATGCTAAAGCCACAAAATAGCCCCAAGGACTCAAAACTACAGGGGGATAAGATGCATACAGGGCTCTGAGATATTCCAGAGACTACAAGTCCATTTCTACTGCCCTGCAGCTTTGACAACTTGGAAGCTGAAATCTTTCCAGGTTTAAAATCTAGTTCAAAGTAAACAAGCAAGTCGACAAAAACTCCCAACAGAAAAGGTGACTGAAGTTGGTGGACATCTTCTGGACACCAGTGAGTATACTCCTTGGCCCTCCAGTCAAATATGTCTCAGTTCATGTTCAACACCTAAAGAAGGGTATTCTCGTTCCCTGTACTGGTCCATATTCCTAACATTTACTGAGCCAACTTAGTGTGTTAAGCAATATACACTAAGTTCTGGCATCACATATAGTTTACTATTTAATCTTCAAAATAACTCAATGATGAAACTGAAGTTAAGAGATCAGGATTATTAGTTCTACATAAGTAAAGAAAAACTTGAGGAACAAGAGTCCAAATGGACTTACCCCTCTACCACCCCAAAGCGAAATACACTCTTCCATTGTCCATTTTAAAACAGTGCTGGTCACATGGCAGGTGCTCCGTAAAATACAACCTTGAAAAATGAATATTAAATATTCCTATCTACTGAGCCCTATACTAGTTCCAATTCTAGTGGGCTTTTCCCTGAAGCTCACAACCACAGAAGTCCTTCATATATCACAGACGATAAATTCATACTTCAAAATCATTTCTACCCTGTGCCAAAGTGAATGTGGGGAGAATTCTTACAGGGCAAAAAATTTAAGGATTACTATGTCGAGTAGTCTAACTAGCATACCAACTTAGATTTCCTTCTACTCAGGACTGAAAGTAAAATGATGCATTTTGTTAACCCTTGCTTGTCAGTTAAAAAAAAAATTCTCTAGCCTTAAGGATTTTAAATTTCAAGTCTAATATAGCTTAAGAATGTTTTACTCAACCTCTGTAGAAAAACATATAGCTTTAATTTCACTCAGTAGGTTTAGATTGCAGACCTAAGTTTCTTCACCCTGAAAAACTCAAAACTTCTTACAACTTACCCCTAATTATGGGACTGCAGCTTAAGTGTATGAGATTAAACACCATAAAAAGCTGCAAGACGCTCTTTTAAGGGAAGCGGAAACTGGTCAGAGAAACGCCTCCAATTTTCATCCCCAACTTGATTTTTAAATCCATGAAGGATCTGCAAAAAGTGAAAAAAAATCATTAATTTATCACTAACAAGAGAAAAACTCCAATCTTTTTTAAAAATTTTATCCATTTTAAAGCAGTGATTCTCAAACTTTGTTGGTGTATCCTGTCTAAAAGCACCTCATAAAAGGGGCACCTGGGTGGCTCAGTAGGTTAAGCACCCAACTTCAGCTCAGGTCATGATCTGACAGTTTCTGAGTTTGAGCCCCGTGTTGGGCTCTGTGCTGACAGCTCACAGCCTGGAGCCTGCTTCAGATTGTCTCTCTCTCTCTCTCTCTCTCTGTCTCTCAAATAAACATTAAAAAAATAATAAAAAATAAAAGCACCACATGATATGTGCTAAACTTGGCTTTGGAAAGTTTAGATAGAATTCAGCAAGTGACCTAGTAAGAGATATATACTAAATAAACTCTGACCTAATACAAGAAAGTACAGAACTCAATCAAGGGATAAAATTCCTATGGCACATTAAGTTTTTTCAAATTGAAAATATATAAATTTTTGGGTTCACATCTGCAACCACAGTTCACTAATTTCAGTAATAGGTGATTCAAATGTGTAACACTGTATTTCTTATTTTGTTAATGGTTGAGTACTCTGACTGGAGTTAATCCAGAGGGACACTACCAGAACAACTATACAGATTTAATCCCTGTGTAAAACACTTAAAATTACTTTGTTCAACAGTTTATGCTTCAAATCTCAGCCAGTCATCTTTGAACATATATGCTGTTTTGTACAGGTGGGATAGTGGGACCACATGAAATCAGTGGTATTGCTTCAGAAAATATTTTTGAAGTGTGTACTCTATTGAGTCACTGCTATACCTTAAGAAAAGATCAAGCCAACTTTTTTGCCAAGACCAAAGGTTATATGGTCTACCAATCAATATGGATTCAAAGAGTCCAAGTTTCATATGAAATATAAAAGTAATTTAAACTTTCCAACCAGGATTGTAACAGTCCCAAGATATCTACCATAAAAACTTTTTAGTTACCTTACCTTACAGAACATGTCTCTCAGATCATCTTTTGGGTTAATCCACGATGCAACAGCATCACAAAAAAATATAAAATCCTGTAACAAGCAGGAAACACATCTTAGATTGCTATTTGTCAAACACAGCAAAACGTACCTATCACAACCAAATCCTACCTCAAGTTTTTTTATGATAAGGAATTATAAAGGATTACTTAATGGGTATCCCTATTATTCCACCATCGAGAAACCTCTACTCATTCAGTTTATATTGGAATGTAATGCCCCTTTGTATTAGATTTCCTATTCCAAAACCCCAGTCTAATGAGCATCAACAATGGACTGAAAATATTAAATGAACACCAGTTTTAAAAACTTTCATTCAATGAATTAAATATATAAATTGGGGTGCCTGGGTGGCTCAGTCAGTTAAGCATCCGACTCGATTTAGGTTCAGGTCATAACCTCACAGTTCATGTGATTGAGTCCTACACTAGGCTCTGCATGGACAGTGTGCAGCCTGCTTAGGATTCTCTCTCTCTCTCCCTCTCTCTCTCTCTCTCTCTCTCTCTCAAAATAAATAAATAAACTGGAGGAAAAAAAAAGGGAAATACATAAATTCGATAATCTTACAGTTCTGACTGGCCTAGAAATAATTTAAAGCTAGCTAAGTAGAAGCCAAATAAGCTTGGGAGTATAGGAATTAACAGATCTAAACTTCAGGTCGAAACTTAAAACAAAATGACCAAAAGTTAGAAGAAAAACTAATTATATATCAAGTTATAATACCCAATCCAACCTAACCCAACCCAAGCAAAAAAGAATATCCAAAGCTCTATTATTTGAAAGATAATTGGGTTATTCTCACTATGAAAACAAGGTGACAATAGGCTTTAAATGTTTCATTTAAGTATTTGTCAATCTTGACTAGCAGACTTCAACAGCAGTTCAATATATAGCATTTAAGATATTGCTTATGTTCTGATGTCAACTATTTAAAATTCTGCTATTTAATTCAGGGCACTTTCTTAAATTTCAAAATTTAACGACTGAAATATGTACATAAAACACATATTTAAGCAAATAAAATTCCATGTGCCCGAGGATCTGGTTTATTAGAATTATGATTCCCTGTCTTCCAAATATCACTCTGTTGTTAAAAATTTAAACATAAAAAACAGACCTTAAGATATTTTCTTTTAACCACATATAAGTGAAGAATGTAAAAAGCAGAGATTTCTACCAGCTCTTAAACTGGCAGTGATTTCGTGACCACATACATATGTGTTAGTTTTAAGGTCTTAAAATGTGAATTCAAAACCAAACAAAAACAACAAAATTCTGATGGGAAAATGTTTCTTTGTAATGTAGTATACATCATATAACTCTAAACACATTAAAGATGACATAAAGTTCTTTGGTATTGAGAGGAAAAACCCCAAAAAACAAAAAAACAACCAGAAACTTAATGCCAGGAGGTTATTTTGTAAGTAGGGACCATTTCCAAAAATAGTACAGGCTTATTTTAATACTAGGTTATTGTTTTATGAATGAGAAATTAGTCAAAAGATTTTTTCCATTTCTAACTTTTCAATGCTGATCACCTATATCAATTTGAATATTATAAACTTGTAATTCACATAATGTTTCTAAACTTGAACAAACAACAGTCATTAACACAAGACAGGAAATATCAAAAAGTGTTAATTAAAAGATGTTCAAAGCATGTTATCTCTTGGAAATGAAAGGGTATTTTCTTGAAAACCCCTCCCATACTTTTCCTTACAATTCATCTGTTGAGGAACCTGGGATACTTAACCTAGAATTCTACAGCCTGCATTTTGTTAATTTCATACACGTGGTGTCAATCAACACATTCCTGTTTTGTGTCTTGCAAATTGACACTTGGGTCCAGAGGTTATCAGACTCATATCTTATACTTTTGCCAAATAATTTTTTTAAATGCTAAAAATATCTAGATATTATATAAAACTAAGATAAGAAACAAAATAACGATGAATAAATCATAAGCTCTCCAAGTTAAAGCAGTTTTAATGGCTAATTCACTATTCTCTTTTGTTCACTACTGAATTTCTAAGTTTAATTCTAAATAACAGAAAGAGTAACCTACTCTTAACAAAGAGTAACCTAAGCTATTTGGGTCACTGTTAAGGGTAGGTATCTGCAAACTCAACAAACTGATATTCAATGATAGGAGGCACGTACAAAGTGGACGTAGATGAAAGATGCTTTGGCTTAATTTGAGACAAGAATCTGACTTTATTACCTCAATCTATTTATTTCATAAAAAAAGATTTAGGAAATCACAAACAAGCATTACCATTTCAAGATATTAAGAAATAACACATCTTTTTAAAAACATAGTTTTTAGTACCTTTGAAAATATATGCAATATATGGTATGTTTTCATGATTTAAAGCTTTAAAACAGGTGACCCTTTAAAAAGTTTCATTACTCAGAATATTAAAAGTTAAAAAATCTTTATGAACATCTTACTTGGATTACTCCACTGGGATTCACACTGATCATGGTACAAATCCCACGAAATGCTGAATCCTTTTCCTCATTGTCCCTTATGTTTCTCAGAGAAGTGCACCTATTAAATTATAGAATTGAGTTTAGCATTTAAGTAAAAAGCAGGTTCAATCACAATACTAATGGACAGTATTTAATGGAATAAGCAGCACAGTATAATGTTTATATTCAAAGAATTTTCATAAAGTTTAAGTTTCTCATACTTCCTGCATGTTGGGCCCATCTAATCTCAGTATAGTGGAAACCTCGAAATTCACATTTTCTTATTAATAGATTGCATCTATAAAATGGACAGTTGGTTTTTAATCTCCCGTTTAACTATTAAGGAGGGTGAGCCAAGAGTAAATTATTAATTTTTAAAACTGTATTATGACTTGTATTCCATTAAACACTACTAAAAATGACTTGAATTGAAAGATTATCAATCGAAAGAAGCAGAACATAGGATATACTGCCACAATATAAACTATTATTATACAACTTATGGTGTAGATGTTTATCTTTAACATTAACAAGCAAATAAGGTTTTTATACATAACGTAATTTAAACATGTATTTCTTAATGCAATCCAAGTTTTCAAATTAATTCTAAAAAAGAAACAATGCAAAAACCTAAATTTATAGAATTTGCATGCATCTTTATTTTACTGGTGGATATTTAAATGCTTTTCATGTATAATCAAGCTTTTTAACACAGCAAGCATGTGACAATCTTATCCCATGCATCAATTAGTCGTTAGCCACAACATAAAAATAAATATACATGACGATGCTACTGAAAAACCTCACAAACCTGATAGGACAAGATTAGTCACATGGTTGGCAATGATTAAGGATTGTGATTTTTGTAACCAACTGAAAATATATCTAAAAGTGAGATAGAAAGAGAAAGAAAGAGTGAAGAAAAATGAATTAAAAAAAAAAGATTGAATAATACACACCAGGGTCTTATAAACTGCTGTAGCATGGGGGCCACCTCTTGAGGACAAACGTAACCAAGACGACCAATTGTTATTGCTAAGGTAACGCAATCACGGTTATACACCACCAAACGCCAACCAAGACATGAGCAAATGAGGGGGAAGGAGAAAAAATAAAGAAAAAACAACAAATAACTCAGAAACAGAAACCAACAGAATTTGTGTATGATAATAAACATAAGATTTCACCAGTGCTGTTTATTACCACCCCCTAAAATAAGGGGCAGCAACATATATGGCATACTCTTGGAAAAAGGAAAACGAAAGGAATTAAAAAAAACTTTAAAGATTGAGAGAACACCAAAAACCAGGATGAATTGCTTTTCTCGCTCAATCAAGTGTGAAGACATTCTGTTAATAAAAAGATGAGCGATTAAATAGATGGATTTAGAGATTCTCCATTCAAGGCCAGTTGAAATTTCAGAATTTAATAATGAAATCTATGTTCTTCCCCCAAGAAATATTAGTAAATGTGAAAGATTACATTTCTGAATTGTTCACTCAAACACAGTTCTCAGAAGTTAAAACAGTTAAAATTTCTTTACTTCTCTATGTCTTTTTAAATAAGTGATTTCCAATCTTTGAAAATCGAGGAACTTAATTCCAATTTAGGTAGATTTTTTTGTCTGTTAAGATTTCTAAAACCAGTGGACTGATAGCAAATTGCCATATTGCCTAATTTCAAATCAATGGTCAAATTTTAGGTTTTGCAGTAATGCACTAAATGAAGGAATTGGAAAACTGCTGTGTTGTGTCAAATCCCATTCCAATAAACCTCTGATGGTGATAATGGTAACAGCTCAGATAATAGCCCACTATTTTCAAACCATATTTGACAGGAAGGAAATTTATAGTCCACTGTAATGAGGTGATATGTGGACAAAAGGAATAAACAAATAATCTGTCTTTGCTATAAAAGGCAATAGCACAAAATAGATAAGACATCATACTGATTACATGCTAATATTTTACTTAAAAAAAAAATTTCAAAGTGGGAATTACTCAAACATATTCACCATCAAAATTCAGGAAGTCCTTAAACTTACAAAGAGCTAAAAGAAGTGCAACTCAGAACTGCATTCTGCAATTCAAAGGTACATACATATAAATACATTTATACACAACGGGAAAAAAAATACAAACAGAAAACAAACCATAAGGTGCTTTAATGGTGTTCTCTCAAAAACTTACAGGTTAACCTTTCATAAAAAAAGGGTGGGGGGGGGTAAAGAAAAATGTTTAAGGATTACTTGAAGCAAACTACACAGATAATACTAAAATCCAGCAGATTCATAATGAAGCAAGAGAAAGAAAACCTATGTTCAAAAGACACAAACTATGCAACATTCTCATTAAACAGGCAAGTATGAACGATCCAATGAAACATGCGATAAAGCAGATGATGGTCCATTGAGAAAGTTCAGTGTAGGATATACTAATTGGAAAAAGAGCAAATAACGGCATACACTAAGGAATTGGCTTTATGAAATATTAAGAAAATGGTAATTAAGTTGCTAAAATCTATTGACCTCAGTCATTGACAGTGGTTTTAATAATTAGCCCCTGCCCTTTGGATAAGGAATAATGGAAACATTTTCTGCAGCCATTTGTGATAAAATGAATCCACTGAATCTCTTATCAATTTAAGCTATCAACTTGATGAGCATAATCAACTACTTTTTGGTTTACTTAGAGTAGAATCATACTTAGAACATAAACTTATAATAAAGCCAATTTGTAAATGGAGCTGTAACAAATTCACAAGCTGATATCCCACAAGAAACTTTAATATACATTACATTCAACATTTATTTGCTGTTATGCATTCACATTTAAAAATAAATAGGAAGTTTCTTCAGGTTCAACAGTAATTTTATAATGGTAAGTGTTCCAAATCTGAATGTCATGTATAGGTACTGCATTCTAAAGATAAAAACCCGACAAGATTTCATAACCATCCTAATACATACATTTTTGTACTTTACAGCAAGAAAAATCTAATTCGCTTTATAAAATAAACAGTACCCATACAGCCAAACAGCTATATAACTGTTTCATAATTGAAAGATTTCCTTCCATACCAATAAACATATCAATTTTCATCACATTAAAATATAAGCTTTCTATAATTAAAACATATAAAGTTAAAATGCCTTTGAAAACAAATTTCCTTATTTAGAAAACCTTATTTTAATCTTTGTCCAGTATTTCGGTAAAACCCTCACTGGCTATATTTATTCAAATTATCTTAGGTATATAAAAGAAAAGGATGTGCCTGATTGAAAATAAAATTTACACCTTTTATCACTATTAGCAAAAATTAGGGAGGGTGGGAAAAAAAAATCACCCAGAAATGTGTTCTATAGTATGGAAGGTACTCTTTAGTATCAACATGCTCTCTATCAATGCAAAAGAGAAACAAGCCTCCTGAATAAAAATCCTACAAGGTACTGCCTAAGTTCTCAATTTGAAGGAAAGTATACAATAAAATACAAAATACACATGCCATTGTTAACCAGTTAGCCACTACTACAGTGAAGGATATTTTTGGCCACACTTTTATAGATTAAAAAGAAAAATTACTTCCCAGCTGCCAGTTACTCTCTGAATTAATGTAAAATTAAAATTCATACTGTTCAGTAGTTATTTTAGCTGGGGTCCATTTTAGGGAGTATTAAACACACAGAATAGGAAAGAAGTGTTTTTCAAAGTCTCTGAAAACTGGTTATGGAATACAGTTAAAACAGTACGTATCATTACGGAGAATCTAAAATAGTTCTTACTAATAAGCTGGGTTTCTAAAGCTAGCTTTGCTTTGGTTTCTCTACGCATCTTAACCTTAAAGGCAAATAATTTTCTCTTCACCATAACAGTTCAGTCATATGGTACCTGTATTCTCTAACAACGTCTTTGGTGTGTTGGGTCTGTTAATGATTTCTACAAGCTGGTGCAACACCATAGGAATATAAGGCTGCATCTCTATACCTAAATCATCCCCAAAAGAGAAAACAAAAAAGAAAAATTTGAATGTTAAAATATCAATGGAAAATACTTTGCTCCCTCTATTCACTGTGACACAAGTTAATAATAAATATATGTATATAAAATTCATTTAAATTATAAAGAAAAAGCAATTCTAAATATACTAAGGCATCTAACAATTTATACAGTGCTTTTAAAGGGGAAAAAGATCTTACCCATTTGAATGGAGATTTCTCCAATTGCCCATGTGGCATTATTGCAGACTGAAATGAACTCTGGATTTAGGTTGGTTCCCAATATAGGCATGAAATCAGCTAGAAAAAAAATTTTTTAACAACTATGTAGTAAACTTCTCAACAGTAGTGTACTGTGCTTTAAAGGAAATCTACTAGGTGGAAACTGAAATCTAGGCAAGAAATAATTTCTAAAAGGTACGGAGAGTATTTATTTTAAGAAAGTGAAAGGGGCATTGAACTTTCTATGAAGTAGAAGAGGAAACAGAAGTTTTGGTCTATTTGACATATTATTAAAAGAGTTGGTCAAGAAATCTCTCATCATGAGACAGAAAATTCAAATTAAAAATGAGGAAAACTTGATACAGCTTTCTTCAAAGCTCATTTTTTCACACAATTTTTTTTTTTTTTTTTTTTTTTTTTTACATCAATGGTTTTGGCTTTTAAAGTAACTTTTACCTTAGTGCTCAGATTATAGTCTCTAAATTTTTTCCACTGAAAGGAATAAAGGCTATCAGAGAAACATCTCATTGCAGGGTAAAGGCAGGAAATGTACAAAACAAGCCTGGACTATTTTGTCATACCAGGAAGGACTAAGGAGCCCATCTGATTAAGCTCCCACTGCCAGTGGTAGGACAATTTGAGCATCATGAATTCATACTGACACTCAAAAAAGAACCAAACACAAACAAAAACTAAACTCTGAAACACAATATAGATACCTGTGGAAGATGCTGGGAATCAATTCATTATTTTGAAAACTGGTAAACAAAGAGAAAGAATCAAGTAATTATCCTGCCTCCCCTATAAAGTTTGTATCTCTCGGTAATAAATATACCAGTATGAAAAAGGACTCTATGTACGTATTCTCACTATTAAATGAATTAGAGTATCATCCTTTTTTTAAACCCCCAATAAATTCGTGGATTTGAGACAGGGTTTCTAAATCTCAGTAATACCAATCATTTGGTCCAGATCATTCTGCTGTGGTGCAAGGGGTGGGAGGGGTCGTGGCAGGGGTGAGGGGCTGGTGAGGGGCAGGGCACTGTATCATGCATTGTATGATGTTTATCAACATATTTGCCTCTACCTACTAGATATCAGTAACACACCCTCAGTGGTAAACAAAATGTCTCCAGACACTACCAAATGTTTGGGAGGGTCGGGGGTGTCAAAATTGCCCTGCTTGAGAAACCCTAACCTAGAAAACAATCATAGCTGATAACACAGAGAGAGGGAGAGAGAGAAAGAAAGATAACTAGACATGGTGTACCTCCTGAAGAAGATACACATCTATATACTCTTAAAAAAAAAAAAGAAATGAAACCCTTCATACAAGTTTAAATTCATAAAAACTAAATCGGTGGTAAATATCTGTAGAACAAGCTTTCCATAAAACAAGAATTGATTACACTTTCATTTAGAGTAATTAGGCTTAAACTTGAGGGTTTAATACAGAATATTATTCAAAGTTCAGAAATATAGTTGTTATTCAAAAGCACAATTGGGAATTGGACGAAGCTGGTTAAAGGCTACAAACTTCCAATTGTAAGATAGCAGATCTTAAGAGTTCTCAGTAAGAAAAAAAAATCTTTATATTAAGGCGATGGATGTTAACTAAACTTACTGTGATTTTGCAATATATACCTATTTCAAATCATTATGTCGTACACCTGAAAGTTATACAATGTTATATGTCAATTATATCTCAATAAAACTGGGGGGGAGGGGGGGAATGCCAAAAAACCCCAAAAAAGTGTATCATAAGTAAGAATTATTCAAAACATTGGGATACAGATATGAAAGAAAACCCAAAACCCATTTAATCCATGATTTTGATAGTCAAATCATAGTTGATGTTATTTAAGGAATCCTTTATTATCATCACAAAAGGCTAAAACAAATGCTATCCTACTAAAATAAAAACAAATCATTATTTACTTTTGATGTAAACTGTTTGAAAAGTTCCCTAGGATATCCGAGAAAGTACACTGTTTTATCATGAGAAAACCTGATTGTTATTATTTTTGGTTACCTCTAATCCAAAAAGAGGCTATTCAAAAATTATCCATAAACTGGCATACAGTCCCAAGGCTTCACAGGTGGCATGTCCTTTATACTAAATATTTTTCCAGCTTTTCTCCAGTCACACAAGTGCCTAATGAGCTGCTGTAGTTGATGATGAATTCAAAGGAGCAAGGGGGTTCCCATCCCACCTGCTTCACTCAGAGCACCTTTTACCAGTAAAATGCATGTTTATAAATGTTGGGATTCCATGACATTTCAGTTTAATACAAAAACGTAGCTTATGTAAAACTATTGTTAAAAATCACATCACAGCAGTAGAAAATATTCATACCTATACAAGGCTTAACATGCTGAAAGCAAGCTTTCGTCAGGTCACCTAAGAGGGCGAAGGAACTCTGTCGAACTTCTGGCATTTTATCCTACAAGGAATAAGAAGTATTAACCCCAATGTAACACAGAGAATCATGTCTTAATTAATTTTAATTTAACGAGTCTCACCTGCATGCACTGATACATTAGTGTTAGAATGTTACTTCGGGCTACCAGCTGTTCAATGTTGCCTCCAAGTCCTTCAGCCAGGCCACTGAGTAAATCAAGAGCCACTATCATAAAATCTTTATCTGGAGCCTCATACTGATCTGGTTGAGCATTGTTCAGCTGAAATCAGACAAAGTTTTAAAAGACTTACTTTGAATCAATTACATGAAAAAAATGTGTATGCATTATGCCTATCCATAGAAAAATGTTTATGATGCCCGGAGGGCAGATATAAGTATTTTTTAAAAATACCATGGCTTGTGCAAGAGTCTTCTGTACGAGGTTCACACAACGCTGGTACACAGGTTCACAGTATGGAAGGAAACCAGACTGCAGGGCTGTGGCAACTGAAGATAGGCACTAGAAAGAATAAAGTACAGAAGTAAATTTCTGGGTACCATAAAATTATAACAAATGCTTTAGGAGTGTACTCGGTATAATTCTGGCCATTTATTAGCCTGCTCTACTATTCTATAATAGCAGGTTATCTTTTCAAACCTCTCCTTTGGATGCCAGCCATGGCTTTAAGTTTGCTGCTGGTAAGGGGAAGCCCCCCTCCCCACCCATCAACCAATCAATAAATAAATATCAAACCTCAAGCTGGTCAGAAAGGGTATGAAGTAAAGTCTCTCCTACTAGCACCAAGTCCCAATGCTACTTCACGTAAGTCTGAGTATGTGTGTATATACAATACATTAACACATAAAATAATTTGAACTATATTAATTATCATGGTATAGCTCTGTATCCATACAAAGAAATGTAGCTAAATTCACATGACATATATATAGGATCCATTACGCTTTTTCTATTTAACAGTATTTCTTAGTATGGTTGTAACATAATTAAAGTAAGAGCAGTTACATACTTACTCAGCATTTTAACAGAAATGGTTCAGGATGCAAACGTATTAACATTTTACTTATCATGCACACTCAACACTTCATATTTAGACATGTTGTTTTTGCTGAAACACTACTATTAGAGTAATGGTTGCCAGCTTAGCATACCTCTAGTAAAGGGAAGAGATCTTTATCTTCATCCTTTAACATGTTCCATTTCTGGATCAGTGGAGGCATTAGCATCTGAATATATTCCTATTTATAATGATGAAAAACACATAAAGCTCCACTATCATATGTAAATAAGTCCAATTTGGGTCTATGAAAATTAAAATCCACTTAGAGTAATTGTGTAAAATCATTACAGAATGCCTTGTAAGATTGAGTCTGTTCCTCTTAGCACCTTTAAAATTTTTACTTTTGGCCTTATCTTTTAATTTATATAATCTTACTCTATTCTTAAGTCATCTTCTATCCTTCTTGAAATAAAATGCGTACAAACACACCACTACAGAAAAATCCTTTGATCAAAATAAGGGATAATTCCTGTAAATTTTATTCTGAATTTTTTTAGTTCTGGAACTTGCAACATGTAATATGGCTCTTGTTGTACAGCATGTTATAAATGATAGGTAAACTTACAGGGGCATTTGTAGAAAAAGATTGACAGTCATTTACGTGTCTTTTTTAAACGTTAGAATCCATAAACAGCTAAATACTAAATAAACAACAGTAATCATGTAAACAAGAGGCACAGATTCTAAAGGCTCTAAGACATTCAGAGAAACACTCCCCACGCCCCAGCACACAAAGCAAAACCAACATCAAAGCAAACCCATGAACCAAGTGTCTTGTACCGTTTTAAGTATAACTTATAAACACAGACCATTTCTCAAGACTTCTTATATAGCAATCATAAAGATGTAATCTATTCTTCTGCTGGGAATTTTGAGCTATAATGAAATTCTATTATTTTAATCCTATTTAAACAAATCCAATTCCATCACCTTCTTCTTAACACTACTAGAAACAAGAGTTTGGATTCTTAGCCAAACATACCTCCTCTTCTATACTGCTATTTAGCATTTTTAACTTATCCAATTTCTCGTTGTTTTACCTTAGTATATATTCCCCATACCTGTAAGTTCCAGCAAGAAAACACAGACATTTAGATATGGTACTCTAAAGCTACAATGTTTATGAAGTGGTGGATAGAAAAATACTTGGAATTAAAAGTTGAAATCCTTTATCCCTTTTCTATTTTATAAAAAAATTTTCATTTACTTAAATGAATAAAGTTTATTTATTTATTTTGAGAGACCAAGAAAGAGAGCAGGTGAAGGGCAGAGAGAGAATCCCAAGCAGGCTCTGCGCTGTCAGCACGGAGCCTGATGTAAGGCTTGAACTCATGACCTGTGAGATCAGGACTTGAGCCAGAGTCAGACGCTTAACCGACTGAGCCACCCAGGGATCCCATCCCTTTTCTAAAACGTGTTGGTGCATTCATGTGATATACTGATATAACTTCCACACCAAGAACATATTTATTAATACCATCTAAAAAGTAAAAATACTTGCTGCCTTTTAAAGATATACATTCTTAAAGTAACTAAGTGTTCACATCTCCCCAAACATTTTCATTTCCACATACATGTTAACCTACTGATTTTAACTATGCTAGAATTTTTTTTTTTAACAGTTAAGAACAGATACTCACTGGTTTGTTTAAATGATGTCCTACTGAATCTGCTAAAGTTCCTATGGCATCATAAAGAATGAGCAAGTTCTTATGCTGGTATTTACTAAACGCGAAGACCAAGGTATCAAGTATATAAGCAAGGTAAGGAACAAGTTCCGTACAAGCCTCCTCTTCTAGGGTAGCAAAGGCACTACAGTTAAAAAAAGAGAGAGAGGTTACTGCTGTTGTAGAAAAGGAATAGGTTATAAAAAAGATAGGAAGCTACCTCTATAGTTTATACAGTATCTATTTACACTTTAAATGCCTATCTCCTTATCTCACCAAAACAGAGGCTTATTTTTATTGTTTCTCCCCCATTTCTTATCCTTTCCTTCAAAGAGGCTGTCACCTATGTGCATCTGCTTCACTACAATGGTAAAATCTAAAACTATCGTTGGTTCTTATATTCAGACATTCAACAAATTTATCTGGTATTTATTATTTAGTCACTTAGTGCTGGGAATGCAGCAATGAACAAGGAAGAAAACAATGTCCCCATTTTCAGGGAGCTTAAATTCTAGTGACCGGTCCAGATGAATGAAATCAGAATTAAAAATGTTAAACGAACTTGCACCTTACCCTTCAGATTACATACTGAGTCACAAAATGACATTTTTAACAGTTAGTTTGAGATGTATCGGAACAGAGCATCATGACCTCTTAAATGTTTCTCTTAGCAGGAGAGGGGAAATGGGATGATGCAGGTGGTCAAAGGGCACAAATTTGCAATTACAAGAATAAATTCTGAGCACCTAATATATAGCATGGTGACTATAATTAATACTACAGTGTTGTACACTTGAAAGTTGCTGAGCATAGATCTTAACCCTTCTCATCACACAGGAAAAGACAAAGTCTTTGTCAACTACGTGAGGTGAGAGATGTGCTAATTATCTTGATCTTGGTTACTGTTCCATAATGTATATTTTTATCAAGTCATACCACTGTACATTTTAAATATGTGGGTTATTTTTGCCAACTTTTCCTCCACAATTCTTAAAAATGTTGGTCTAAGTTCTACATTATACGTCAGAATGCATAGTGCGTTTATTACTACAAATTTACCGTATGTATGGCTTATCTATTAACACAAATGTACAAGAAAGGAAAAAACTCCAGAGTCTGAGTAGTTACCTCAATTTAGACCTAAATTTGTCTGGACTCTTAAAGTATACCTGGCTCTTCACTTCTAAAATTAAAGTTTGTATTAGCTTCTATTCTACCCACTCAGGGATTTCCTAAAATGACAGGCTTAAACCATTTGTTAGTGAAAGCCCCATCTTAAATTATAAACTGTTTATGTATTTCCTTTACAGCACTTGCCAGGAATTATGATTATATAGTTATTTAGTATTCTGTACTAGCCTCTAAGTTTAAAGATGGCAGGGAATGTAAACCGCATTTAATATATGCTTAACAACTAGTAGAAAGTTTAAAAAAAATACAGATTATGTCTGTAGGAAAGCAAATATAATTTGTATCCTCCCCTCACTTCAAAAAAAAGAAAAAGAAAAAGAGTGCTATTCATCACCCAACTCCCTTTGGTTCAACTTTCTTTCATCTTATTACGAATTAGAGGTATCTCCCAGGTATTTCTGCTTCACATCTGGTAAAGTCCAACTCTACTTAAATTCACACTTTTTCAACAACTGTTTCTTCTTATAAACAAAGTCAACAGTAAAGAAATTCTAATTAAAAAGTTAGGACCTATAAATATGTCAGGCCTTTTTAGAACACAAAGGTTTGTCCCAGAAAACTGGAATATTTATAGTAATGAAACTAACTGCTCATGTGATATAAAAACACAGCTCCAAACATGACCAACAGAGTAGCTACTGGGGTAGATTCACTAAGTGACAGATGATACGTGACTGCACTGTGGGACTTTCTATGGAGTTGTTGACCTTTAAAGTAATGATGTGAATCTACCCAAACTTTTGTTATTCCTTCAAAAGCAAGACTCCCAACGTCACCACTCCAGGTGTCTGTGAGAATCAGGGTAAAAGAGAATTCTACTGTTATCAAAGCCACTGAGAAAAAAAGAATGAGTTGAAGAACCAGCAAAGAATGAGGTCTAGTTGCTTTACATTTGAATTTGCAAAACCACCAGGTAAAACCTATAGATGACAAAAGCTCCACTAATGGTTTAATACTAACATTCCATCATGGAGTTAAAAATTAATTTCTCACTGAAATACCCACTCGAATGCCCCACAATGAACACTGTTATGGATTTGTCCCACCTGCAGGCAGCTTCTTGTACTCTCTTGTTGCTGTCCAGGATTCGCTTTAGCAATTCTGTCATTAATGGCTTCAGGTACGTATCGGGGGGCTGGCTGACTACCCAATGTGCATAGCGGCTAAGAGTCCAGCACGTTATTGAACGCACAAGAGCCTTTTTATCAGAGAGGCACTGAATAAGGTGAGGAATGAGCTCAGGCAAGTATGGAATCATGCCTTGCATGCAACCTGGAATAAAAAGTAACAAATCTTGCAGAAAGTGCTAACATTCGGTTACAATTATTTCAAATGAATACTAAAATCATACAAGCATCCATCAAAAACACTCAGATTATCTCCATTACAATAAATATACTATAATAATCTGTTTAAAATTAAGGAAAAAAAAAAAAAAAAGGAATGAGAGCTAACTGCTCCTAAGTATCTTCTAGTAGGGTTAGGAAAGTTCATTTTACTTCTGCTACACAAATTACAGCTTTCAGAAGTGCCTGTAAAATACTTCAATTTCTTGTATATACAGGCTTACAGCTAGGACATAATAACGCTTCGTAGAGAATGAGGAGACTCTCCTACCATGTTTCTTACACTTACCTACGGAGAACATGATTTTTCTAGCAATGGGGATGCTTCTGACATTAGTCCTCTCATTCTGTTCCCTTTACTGTAACAGAAGCATTTGTGAACTATCTGGGTGTTGTTAGAGATAAGCCGGTGGCTGTTAAAGAACAGTTCACTGTTAAAGGTAAAACTTATCCTAAGATGGCTTCTGAATTCAAATATCTTTTTTAAGTTAATGTAGATCATAGTATTGTCTATTTCACATCAGCAACACAAGAGAGTATGTGAATTCCAGACTGAAGAGTCTGCTTATAGGGTAACACTCTTTAAAGTGGGCCATCTGCATTAGTGCCTGTAAGGACTTCACAGTTCAGTTCTGACTTAGACTTACCTTCAGCAATTGCTCCTAAAACCAAGATGCCGGATTCTTTAACAACCCATTCATGATGAAAAAGTAATTCTTTCAAAAGGGGCAAAATATGTGGCAAAAGCTCATCACGATACACATTTGCAAGAACATCTAGGGCAGCAGCAGAACATTTTCCTAAAGAAATATTTAATTCAAAAATTTTATATTAAACTCTATTATCATTAACTCTTATTATCATGACTGTTGGTTACATGCATGACACTTTATTCATACATCTACCATTTCAAAGAATTTAATTAAATAGGACACAGTCTATCTCTATAAACAAGAAATACTTTTTTATGACCAAGAATGAGCAAACTAACCTGCAGCAAAATGTGTACATTTATTACTTCTACTTAACATTCTTAGGGCTAGATCATTCAGAATCAAATACATAATGACTTAGCGGGAGGTTAAGCAAATAAATCTGAACAAATCACCAGCGCATGAAGCATAAAATATGCTGGAAAGCACTCCCTCCAGACAAAGAACTATTAGCCAAGGAACTATGTATCAATCCAGATTTCATTTAATGCAATAATTAAGAAAACAAAATGGTAACAAAAATTAGGTATAAAATTTTTTTTCCAATGTGATTAGGCATACTAAATAGTTGATCACAAACTGTTAAACAATAGTAAAATCCTTTTTTAAAAAAGGCTGTTAAACTGGCTACAAGTAACACCTTACATAACAGTAAGAGTCTTAGTTATACTGTATGGCAGAACCATACCAATGAGTATTAAATTACCATGAAAGAGAATGAAATCTTTATATACTGATATAGAATGAGTTATACAATAAATGGAAAAGAACCAAGAAAGTACACAAAATCAATTTCATTTCACTGCTGTAAAGTCAACCTCTTCTCCAGGAAAAGGTATACATGTTTTTTCCACAGGTACACAGAAAAACTTCTGGAAAGATATAAAAATGGGTGGGATGTGAAGGGGAAGTAGTTCCTTTCCCCCAACTCAATGAACATTATTACTTTTGTAATGTTATCTACATTATAATCTGAATCCATCCTGCTCCCAGCCTACAGGGATATATTGGGAGGAGGTAGAGTAGCACCTCACTGTGCAGTTTTTTGTACTTCATGATTTGTTACCCTTGGTTAAGTGCAGTCTAAAAGCAGATGATCCTCTTTTTAAAAAATTTTTTTAATGTTTATTTACTTTTGAGAGAGAGAGACCGACGCCAAGCAGGGGGTTGCAGAGAGAGGGAGACACAGAATCTGAAGCAGGCTTCAGTCTCTAACCTGGTCAGCACAGAGCCCGACATGGGGCTCAAATTCACAAACCACAAGGTCATGACCTGAGCTGAAGTCACAAGCTTCAACGACTAAGGCACCCAGGCACCCAATATAACTGTTCTATTTTACTATTATGATTGTTAATCTCTTATGATGCCTGATTTATACATTCAACTTTATCATAGGTATGTATGTATGTACATGCGCACACACACACACAAAATAGTACTTAGAGGGTCTGGTACTATCTGTGAGTTTCAGGCACCCACTGGGGGTCTTGGCACATATCCCCTCGTGGATTACAGGGGGCTACTATAATTTGTGGCAGCAGTGAAGACCTCGTGTTCTCTTGTGGGAGATTTGGAGCCCAAGATTAAATATGCCATTAGTACTAGCTATGTTAACCAACTTTGGGCAAGTTTCTCTTTTTGCAGTTTCCTTACCAACCTAAGGCTGTTGTAAGATTAAATGGGATACACATGCCAAGTCCTTGGCCTAGTGCTGGGCACATTGGGCACTCTAAGGAACAGAAAACTAAATGGGCAACAGAGGAATTAGCATTATTTAACCAAATGAATTACACAGTTCAGTCTGATAATTCATGGCTTTAACTGTTTCATCAGTTATTAGAAATCCCAACACTCTGAATTATAGCCGTGGTTCTTAACTAGGCATAATTTTGTTTCCCAGGGGACAATGGGCAATGTCTGGAGACACTGGTGGTCATGACAACTGTGTGTGTGTGTGTGGGGGGGTGCTGCTCCACGTTCTACAATGTACACAACAGCCACCACAACAAAGAACCATGTGGCAAAATGTCAACAATGTGGAGGTTGAGAAACCTTGAACTAGAGCATGAAACTTTAAGGACCAGCACAGAAACAAAAACAAAACACAGGTGTCTAGATTCCTCATTTCATTAGTGTGTGGGGCGGAATGTTGGCTCAATAGATGATTTCGATTTGCAATTAAGTTTGAAAATAAACAAGAGTTTTAAAAACTTCATTTGTAACTTTGAGAATGAGAAAACAATTTATATTATTTTAGCGTTATCCTTGATAATCAACAGGCAAATTATCATGAAAAATAAGTTTATATCAAGAAAACAGGAAAACCTTGCGGCCAATGTTCCTATCTTATAATGTCAAACAAAATGTACGGCTTTTTGAAAAATGGCAGTTTGAGGTAAGAAGTCTCTAAGAAGCATAATCACATCTACTAGGATAGCTATAAAATAAGTGACAACAAATGCTGGCAAGCATATGCAGAAACCACAACCGTAAGATAATGCTGGTAAGAAAGTAAATGATGGCGCCACTGTGGAAAACAGCCTGGTAGTTCCTCAAAAGCTTAAACACAAAGATATACCATATGACCCAGTAATCACACTTCTGTCTATATCCACAAGTGAAAACATATGTCCACACACAAACTTTACATTAACATTCTTAGCATCATTACTCACAATAGCCAAAAGGGAGAACAAAATGTCCATCAAGTGATGAATGGATAAATAACATGTGGCATATCCACACAATGAATTATTTTTCCACATTAAAAAGAAATGAAGTGGGGCGCATGGGTGGCTCAGTCCATTGAGTGTCCGACTTCGGCTTGGGTCATGATCTCACGGTTTGTGAGTTCAAGCCCCGTGTCGGGCTCTGTGCTGACAGCGCAGAGCCTGAAGTCTGCTTCAGATTCTGTGTCTCCATCTCTCTCGATGCCCCTCCCCCACTCGTATTCTGTCTCTCCCTCTCTCAAAAATAAACATTAAAAAAAAAATTAAAAAGAAATGAAATACTGATACACACCATAACACAAACAAATATTGAAAACATCCTAAGTGAAAGAAGGCAGTCATGAAGGACCACATATTGTATGATTCCATTTATAGGAAATGTCCAAAATAGGCAATTCCAGACAGATAGAATAGAGACTGGTAGTTGCTTTCAGCCGGGGGACTGGAAGAAATATGGGGAGCGACCTCTAATAAGAACGGGGTTATTTTTAGGGTGACGAAATCATTCCAAAATTTACTGGGGTGATGGTTCCATAACTCTGAATATACGAAAACGACTAAATTGTACCCTTTAATGAGGGCACTGTACAATTATGTGTATGATTTCTCAATGAAGTTGCTATCAAAGCAGGCAACTGTATTCTTCCCTCTGACTTACTTAGATTCCAGTCAGAAATTGTATCGTCATCATCAATTTCATCGTCATCATCGTCTTCCTCTTCAATTCCATCTTCATCGTGCTGCTGAGCCACTGTCCTCGATCGATGAAAACGTGGCCTTATATCTTGTTCACTATCAGGAATTGTTTCATCTTCTTCAACATCACCCTGTTTTAAGAAAAATTTTGATAATACTCAAACAGCATTATAAGCTAATAACATGTACATGCATAAAAGAATCAGAATAAGGAGAGATGGTGCCATGCACATGGTTTTGAAGTACACCTCTTTGTTAAGAACCACTCTCCTCTGTGCAGAAAACAGTTCTGTGTTAAGGGGAGAAGGAACTATCATGTAACACATGTCAGGTATCAGGCACTTTTAATCTCATTATAGTATTGCCTCCCATCAACTGGTATAATCTAGAGTACCTGAATAAGACTGAGATCATATTCAATATAGCTTAAAATAAGCTACAAATAATTTGAATCAAGAGGAAATTTCTCTACTAGTGTCACCATCTGGTTCCAATGAAGTTTTAGCCTATGTTATCACTCAAACTCATCGTTTGCTTCTCTGCACTTTGCAGCACATTATACGTAATAGGAAATAGATTTACACAGGGTCTATTTTAAATAAATGTTCTATCAGTCAACTTCAAAGATTCTCTAAGTCAAAAGAAAAAAGCTTCCCTATTTATCAGAAAAGTTTCCTTACCTTAAGAAGGATAATATCTATATCTGAGTACTTCATGCCATTCACTAACACAGGAATCAATCTATAAAGAGAGAAATTCATGAAACAAAGAACTAAAGATTTCCTAAGAATTTTTAAGCAACCTTAATGACCTTTTGTAGACTAGTAATACCGAAGAGCCAACCATCCCTGCCAGTACTGTCTTAGGGCATATTCTGTGATGTCTGCCCTTTTCAAATGACAAGTATTCCTCATTTATATCCCAGGCCTTTTACATACTCATGCATGGGATCTGTTGGATGGAATCTTAGGATAAGGTAGCTTATCAATAGTGGTTAGAAAAAGAACGAGACACCAAAATAAATTACAGTATAGTTAAAATGAAACAAAAACATGTAAAAACACATATAGCATTTGAGTTGCCATTTAAGTTAAAAGTAATGAGATTAACTATGTAATTACTTGTATAAAGAGACTATCTAGGAAAGATATACAAGAAAATGGTATCTTTGGAGAAGAAGCTGAACAGACTAAAAAGGGATAAAATTAATCATTTATTTCTACATAGTGTGACATTTTCACAATGAGCCTACATTATTTGTACTTCTTTTAATAAAAGAGAGGATAATGTTCAGAATGTTAAACATACTAAGTCTAAAGTAAGTTATCCAAAAGAAATAATGCAAAAAAAAGAAAAAAAGACATGAGGTAGGCTCAGTGCGATAAGTGTCTGACTGTTGGTTTTGGCTCAGGTCATGATCTTATGGTTCATGACTTGGAGCCCTGAATGGGGCTCTGCACTGACAGCACAGAGCCTGCTTGGCATTCTTCCCCCTCCCCTCCCTTCACCCCAGCTCTCCCCCATTTGTGCACATATGGTCTCTCTCAAAGTAAAAAAAAACTTAGGGGCACTTGTGTGGCTCAGCCGGTTGTGTTCAACTTCGGCTCGGGTCACGATCTCATGGTTCATGAGTTCAAAAGCCCCGCGGTTGGGCTCTGTGCTGGCAGCTCAGATCCTGGAGCCTGCTTTGGATTTTGTGTCTCCCTCTCTCTCTGCCCCACCCCCTGCTCTCACTCTCTGTCTCTCTCAAAAGTAAACATTAAAAATAAATAAACTTAAAAAAAAGAAGAGCTCTATCAAGAAGATCATAGCCTTTGATAAAAAAGTTAGGAAAATTTTAATTTAAGAAATTAACCCAAATTTCCTATAAGAAAATAGTTTAATCAGGATATCATATCCAATCTAAAGTATTAATGTACTTATTAAATCAGAACCAAGATGTTTGTAAATATGGAATCCCAGGTATGTAAGAATAGTTAAAAAATTATCAAAAAACATAATAAAAAGGTCAAAACACTACAGTTCCTTTGTAGCTATGAGAATTTTAAGCTTTGATAGGTTTCTTAAGCTTTGATGATTTCCTTTCTCAGTGGCCCATTACACACTTAAGAGTCTACTGAGGATAAAAGGTTATGGGAACACTTTGGAAACATTAAAAAAGTCCACAGTTCTCTGCTTCTGAATTCTACCTTTAATAGTTCTGGGTGGCTTGGGAAGTGTGAATAGCCAAAAGAAACTCATACTCATGACTACCAGCTGTGGGACTTATTAGTAAGCACTTTCCTTATAATCTAGTGAAAAAGATATTATGATCTTTTTACAGATGAGTCAGCTAAGGCTCAGAGATGTTACATTATTTCCACAAGGTCATTAATTTTAAGTAATGGGAGAGTCAGAATTCAAAACCAGTTTGGCGTGACTCCAAAAATAATTTTGTTTCCCTACAACAGATCTAAGAAATTCTCACTCTCTACAATAATGTCTTAGGCCTTTGTAGAGGCCTTACTTCAAAGAGTTACATCATCTGACACCAATTAAATAAACATGTGCACAACTAATTTTGGGTACAACTCTACCATCAACGAGATAATTTTGTAAGCCCTCATTAACTAAAGGAATAATAATAGGGAAAAGAAAGCAGTAAGATTCAAAATTTCCTAGACAGGTAGAAAAAATATGGGCCAGCCACACTTTCATGTTTAAATCCTTTCAAATTCTAAAATACAGATTAATATCAATTTAACATTACAGCTAATATAACACAGTTATATAAAATTTATAACAAATAAAACCCTATTTTATAAGCTACAGGCATTTTGCAGAGACAGATCCATTTGGATCACCAACAATTAAGTCATCTCTGTCAATAATTTGGGGGAAGTGGGGAGACAGATGGCAGACTGTGAAATAACATGAGGTGAGGTAAAGAAGTAAGGACAGTGAGCCTCATCTGTTCTTCTGAATCATTTTTAAGACGGAAAAAATTCAAGTTACGGAGAAAGAAGAGAAAGAAAGTTCAAACAGAGAAAAGTATATATTCGATGGAACGAGGTACCTGAAGAAAAAATTATGCTGTCCAAGACCACTCACGTGAAAATATATCTTTAAGTTTTGGGGCAAGATGAAGGGTCACTTGTTTTTCCTATAAAGCACAAGTGCTCAGAACGAATGAAGAGAATTCAGAAGAGTGATAAAGGTTTGAATGGCTGCTCTACTGAATGGAAGATAAAAAGTGACCTGGAATAAGAAAAACTGGCAGTGTGAAGGGGCCACTTGACATCGAAAACCATGCATTTCTACAACCATCAATCCTGGTGGTGTGACTTCCCAAAAGCATTTGACAGGAAGCAAAGACAGTTTATTAATCCAGAGCAGGGGAGATGCAGGGTAGCTAGAAGTTTATGGTCAATATAGTTGATTTGTGAATCATGAGGTCTGTGCCAGAGAAAGACAGAACGAAAAGATATGCAGGCAATAAGGGACTGATAAAGCTGGGTAAGCAAATCAAATTGGAAAGTGAGATATGGACATTAACTGTGACCATGTAGCAATATGGCGTTTGTCTGAAGAATTCCCATCTTTCAAGGCAGACCACTATTTTTAGATCTAATTATTAAGGAGCCTTCTCCTGAAGCCTCATGCAGCCCAAAAAAAGAGAATTTTTCTTTTTTAGAAAAAAAATTAAGCACTACGCCCAACATGGGGCTTGAACTCATGATCCTGAATCAAGAGTCCCATGTTCTACTGACTGAGACAGCCAGGCACCCCAGTAAAGAAATTTTTTCTTTTTAATGTTTTTATTTATTTTTGAGACAGAGAGAGACAGAGCAGGGGAGGGGCAGGGAGAGAGGGAGACACAGAATCTGAAGCAGGCTCCAGGCTCTGAGCTGTCAGCACAGAGCCCGACGCAGGGCTCGAACTCACGGACTGTGAGATCATGACCTGAGCTGAAGTTGGACGCTTAACCAACTGAGCCACCCAGGTGCCCCAAGAGAGAATTTTTAATGCAGTATCACGGAAAGGCAACGACGTCAATACCAACAATGAATGTTTACTGAGTCCTTAAATATGTACTTAGCATTACTTGCTTTACATAGATTAATCTGAACAGTGCCAGGAGGTACTAATATTAATGTAGAAGAATAAAGGTGGGGGAAAAGCCAAAATAACTGGGAATAAAAAATGAAATGAGGGGCACCTGGATGCCTCAGTCAGTTAAGCATTCCACTGGTGATTTTAGCTCAGGTCATGATCTCACAGTTTGAGTTCAAGCCCTATGTTGGGCTCTGCATTGACAGTGTGGAGCCTGCTTGGGGTTCTCTCTCCTTGTCTCTCTGTGCCCCCCCCCCCCCCCCGGCTCACTCACACATGCACGCACTCACTCTCAAAATAAATAAACATTAAAAAAAAAATGAATTGCTCTGCCAGATAAGAAAATATATCATCAAATATTCAGTAATCAAAAGAGATTAATATTCGTTAAAACAAAAGAAAAAAAAAAAAAAAAAGGAACAGATTTTACAAAGCCCAGAAACACATAAAAGAATTTACTGTCATCCCTCGACACTCTGGTGCTTTCTATATGAGTTCATAACAACACAGTTCTCATTACATATACAATTTTTACTCCTAAGCAAACATTTTTTGCTCATAATAAACATGGGGCTGATGAACAGTGCTATATTATTATGTTTCCTATTTCAGCATCAGATCAGTGTGGTTATTCTCCAGTCCTCAAAATGCATTTTTACGATGAAAAATAAAAGTAGCCTTGTTTTATATAAATATGGTTCCCAAACCAATGGTTCGGAAGATATATGTATCAAACCCAGTTATGGCTGCCTTAGGTTATTTAAGGTCTGCAACAATTAGCATAGAAAAAAAGATTAAGTTCTGCTCTTTTAGCCTGATACCAAGTTCTTCCTTGCTTTAAGGATGTTTAGGTTTTATTAGTGTAATAACCAAGTTGGAGCATGAAGTTATAATTGCTTATTAACAATACTTCCTAATGTTATAGCTTGGGTTTTCATGATAGAATTTCTTCAGTCTTTGTACGAATTAATGTCTGCTTATATAACACTAAAAAAAAAAAAGTTTTATTTATTTTTGAGGGAGAGAGAGAGCTGGGGAGGGACAGAGAGAGAATTCCAAGCAGGCTCTGCACTGTCAGCAGGTAGCCTGATGTGGGGCTTCAACCCACCAACTGTGAGATGATGACCTGAGCTGAAATCAACAATCAGATGCTTAACTGACTGAGGCACCCGTTTACATGACTTTTTGAATTATATGGTCCTACAGTAAGAACTAAGCACATCATAAAAGTGGCATCACAAGTTAAGGAGAAAAAAAAGTTACTTATCTGGATTTCCTAAAGGAGGAAAACCCATTTAGCACACCACCTTGCACTTTACTCCCTAATAAACTCCAGACTGACTAGAATCAAATATAGGTACAACTGCTGCTTTCTTGGTGGAAAAAGAGAAAGAATGCGACAGATATGAAAATGAGAACATCCAAGTAACATAAATATCTGGAAAAAAAAAGTTAACCCACCGATACCATAACATACTAAAACAAGTGGTTTTGTTTTGCTCATCCAGATGACTAAGATTACAGAAATGGTAATGGCCAGCAGAAGGTTGACAGGATGGGATGCTGGTGGTGGCTTATAAATTGGTGTAACTTCACTACAGAATAATTTGTGGAGTATTTACGATCCTTTGACTTTGGTAAACATCACTTGTAAGAATTCTACCTGAAAGAGATAACCACTTATGGACAAAGAAAAGATGCTGACTCCAGGATTACTTATAATTTTTAAAAAAGGGCAGGGGTGCCTCGGTGGCTCAGTTGGTTAAGCATCTAACTCTTGATCTTGGCTCAGGTCATGATCTCATGGTTCTGGAGTTAGAGCTGACAGCATGAAGCCTGCAGGAGATGCTTTCTCTCTCTCCCTTTCTGCCCCTCTCTTGCTTGTACTCTCTCTCAAAACAAATAAATAAAACATTAAAAAAAAAAGGCAAATGTAAATATTCAACAATAGAAGGGTCGAATGTAAAACAGTATGCACACCATGATGGAATAGTATTCAAAGCTTAAAAACTGAGAAGAGGAAACTGCACAATATACAACTGAAAACAGCAAACCACAAAACAGTATAATCAAAATTTTAAGTACTGAAGAGAGCTAGATGCCATGTGAATTGCTTTTACATAGTATCAAATTTAATTCTCCCCAAACATTCTGAATAAATGTTATTTGGCATATGGCACTAACATACACAAAAAATTTTTCAAAAGAAAGTTAAACACTACTTTTATTTTTTTTATTCAAAAAAAATTTTTTTTTCAATGTTTTCTAAATTTATTTTTGAAGAGAGACAGCATGAGTGGATAAGGGTCAGAGAGAGGGAGAGACAGAATCTGAAGCAGGCTCCAGGCTCTGAGCTTTCAGCACAGAGCCTGACGCAGGACTCAAACCTCAAACTATGAGATCATGACCTGAGCTGAAGTCAGACGCTCAACTGACTGAGCCACCCAGGCGCCCCAAGCATTATTTTTAAAAGTAATTGACCTTAACACATGTATCAAATCATTACGTAGCAAAATTAATACAATGTTTTAGGTCAATTATGTCTCAATAAAAGTGGAAAAAAGATTAAAAAAACAACCTGATATAACAGCATTCAGAGTTAGAAATAGGCTTAATAATAGGCTAACCAAAAACCTGATAACATCACAACTACCGGAAAATTACATTTGGGGAGAAAACCCCACCCAAGTCCAGTCAAATTAACAGGATTAAAGGGAAAAAAAAAAGAAAAAAAGGAAAGAAAGAAACGTGCCACAAATTATCCACAATTAAGATTATGATTTAGAATAAACCACTCACATGTAATTAAAACAAAAAAACAACCCCAAAAACCGCTTCTTGAAAAATCTCTTTAGTTATAATCGACAGTTATACCAAGTAAAATTAAGTCTAACTCATTTAGAATTTCATTCCCTAACGGCAGAAGAATGCAATCTAAAAATGCAAAAACGAGGACTCACTGTTAAATATAAGAACAAGGTAGCATTCAGCAGAATGAACACTTACTTAGGAAGATGCCTTACGAGTACATCTTTGCATATCGGTTGCTCAGCCAAAGTGAGCCAGAATTCACAGGCTTCCAAAGCCACATTTTCATCTTGATCTTGCGTCCTCTGGAGCATGTACTACAAACAAAGCATTAGTATTAATCAGTTTAAATCACACAATTAAAATAAACCTTTTTCCAGCAAGCTAATGGTCATCCTCTGCTGTGGCCTTGAACTAGTGATTCTCAACCTAGGCTTTGGGTTTTTAAAAGTTTCTGAGTCAATTCTAAAATGCAGCCAAACTGAAGAACCACTGGTATAGAATGTTGCTTAATGAAAAGTGTCCTAAGCATGTCTGGCCTATCTGCTTCTGTACAGGTGTATTTTGGTTTATGAAATGTATTTAACAAACACTGTTTTCTTAGAAACATCAAAATAAGAAAGTCCATTATACCTTTCTTTAAAAGGAAGAATCTTTTTATAACGTAACAACTCAAGCTGTCTTTTGTATTTTCACGAATATAAAGTGACATATACATATTATACAATTACAAAAGTTAATTTTTTTTTTAATTTGGAAAGAACTAGTGACATTTCTTAGTGCTACTATAATTTATAGTTTCCGAGAGAATAGGTTTATCATGTCCTTTGAACATGCCAAGCCAAATTCATTCTTAATTGTAGGAACATCTGATCATAAAATGTATCCAAATTTTGTGTCTCCCCCTCTTTTAAAAAATCTTTTAAATCTTTTAAAAAATCTTTTAAAATATGCAAAAACAAAATAAATATAATCAAAGGCACTCATAGCATTTCCCAATGTATATGGGCGTGGAAATGGCGTCAAATGATGGATGAAGCTTTTATACACACTCTCTCCCTGACTGCAACATCTCACAGGGCTAAACATGGCAACGCAAAAGATGTGATAGGCCAACCCCTACTACATTCCATACTATGTCCTACTACCAAGCTCAGTATCGCTGAAGAATCGTAGAACTCTACGGTTCTACGCTGGCTTCCCAGCTATGACATGGCCCTAGCAAATGATAAAATAAAGGTCTTTAACTTTCTGGTTAGCTCCAGCTTTCACTAAACTTTCAACTAACTCCACCTGATTCTTCTAAGCACTTCAGAGAGAGTAAGTTCATCAGAGAAAATGTACCTTATTCCCATTTAGTGCTGCTACATACCTTTGTTTCTACAACGACCCTTCCATACACTTCAGAAAAGGACTGGCTGTGCACTATCAATGCTAGCCTTTTCCTAACAGGTCTTAGACCCCACCCTTTAAAAAAAAGATTTTCTCTCTCTCTACCATACAAAGGATCTAAATAACATTCTCACACACTTGCCAAGCTATATACTACTCACACACAACTATATCCAATAATATGAAAACTAGGTGCTAGAGTTTGACACTAGCAGTACTGAGTACTGCCCAAACAAGTTATTTTGTTCTAATAATAATTTTACCTTGGTGCTATGTACTACTTCCTTTAAATATGGCTAATCTATGATCAACATACTCAGAATTTCCTAGTAAAATTATTTTAATTGCATAGGGATTGAAAGTCTTAAAAAAAAAAACTATAGCGATATGTCTTCTCAGAAATTTCACTGTTACCATAAATCACAAGTGGATCAGAATAATTTTACCAGTAATGGGTGGAAAACAAACACTGTAATTCCAAACTCCAATGACACAAGAATGTGCTACTTAATGTACCACAGTTTTAGTGATCACTTAGTCTAACCCATATCTGATAAACACAAATAATTTAAACATTTGTTAGTTATTCTGGTTAAAAGCCATCTATTCCTTACTTTTCCCTCTCTATACACATCTTAAATCTCATGAGAGAAAAGTCACCATAAAGATAACTTATAATTTTAAGGCCATAACTGGTTTCATTATTCATCCCCAACAAATGTGTTAAATAAATTGTTAAATAAATTTGACATTATGCATTTTTATCTCAAGGATTTTCTTGGGGGAAAAATGAGGAGAGTGTCTTTAAGTTGTTTGTATTACCTCAACTATATTATGCATGTGAGGAAGCAGGCGATCCATTCGAACTTCAAGCAACATCACAAGTGCCCGGCACACATTTTTCCGTACCTCTGGTTCTTCATCACCAGCCAATGCAAAGAGGTTCTATTGCATGAGAAATTTTTCTCTTGTTAAGCATTTCAATGTATTAGAAAGGTTTATACATAATAACCAGTCATCTGTAAGTTGGTAACATTTAAAGAAACTCTAAGAAGGTACAAATAAAGATGGAATTAATTGGCCTGAAATATTAGGTTATAAGACAATTAATTAAATGTAGGATGATAATTGTCAAAACCCATGACTTTGGTAAATGACCTAAAGCCATTCTTTTGGAGACAGTATGATTGGTTGTGGGTTTTGTTTTTTTTATGTTTATCTTTGAGAGAGAAAGAGAGAGAAAGAGAGAGAAAGAGAGACAGAGAATGAACATGAGCAGGGGAGGGGCAGAGAGAGGGGGCGACAGAATTTGAAGCAGGTTCCTCGCTCTCAGCGCTAAGCATGACACGGGCCCACACTCAAACCCATGAACCATGAGGTCATGACCTGAACCAAAGTTGGCCACTCAACTGACTGAGCCACCCAGGTACCACTGATTGGGTATGTTTTAAGGTAATTTTAGTTTGTGAGAATAAAACCATGTCATTAGGACATGGGGCATTCATCTCCCTCACCCAGAAGAAGATAATCTTCAAAATACAATTTAATTTTCCTTCAAAATTACGGTCTGTCAAGAGATTATTTCTACCAATCCCAATTCTTAGGGTAGTAACAGGTACAAATTCTCTAAAAGTATCAATAACTGGGAAATGTATGCTGAGTTTCCAACAACTTAACCCCAAACTACTTATTGTTCTCCAAGCCAACTACTGAAAAAATAGTAAAAATAGCAATCAAGATTACGTTTTCCCAAACAGGTTTGTCACCAAGGTGAGGGGGCAAAAAGCCTGAATAAACAACAGACTATTTCATTTAGTCTTCTCTAAGATGTTGTTATACAATTTTACAGATAAAGAAGTTTAGAAGTTACATAACTTGCTACCCAGGGGGCATCTGAATTTGGTTTTCATGGAATTTTAAGTCCAGATTCATTTCCTTATACCAATAAGCTGTGTTTTGTAGAGGTTACAAAGTGGACATATAAGAAGTAGAAACAGTAACCCTCTCCCATCTCATTCCTGAATTTTACTTTATCTACACATACACATGAATTATAATAAAAAGATTATTTAAAAAAATTTAATGTGGGGGCGCCTGGATGGCTTAGTCGATTCAAGCATCCCACTCTTGATCTTGACTCAGGCCATCATCTCATGGTTTTCTGAGTTTGAGCCCCACATCGGGCTCTGTGCTGGTGGTGTGGAACCTGTCTGGAATTCTCTCTCTCTGCCCCTCCTCCACTCGTGCTGTGCCACCACCCCCCCACTCAAAATAAATAAACATTAAGAAAACTTCGATGTCCCACAATCTTTAAAAACAAAAAGCCAAAAAACAAAAAAGAAACAAAACCAAAACCAAAAACTAGAGAAACATCTCCAAACAGATGAACTTGAAATCTTATTACAACGGATAAAACAATGGAGAAGTTCAAATATCAAATGTGACAGTATGTGAACTACTGATGTAGAATTTTAAAAGCTTCGATCTTCGATTTCCCCAAGTCCTGCCTCTGCATCGGATGCTTTGAAACCTCTACAGTTCCTCTTTTCATCAGATAGATATATATTTTACACAGAGAATACTCTGACAGCATTGCTTATAGGTTCAATACACATTCTTCGTTAAATTTAATGTTGTCTTAAGTATGAGAATTTAGCTTTGCCAAGATAGGTCTTAGCCACATAATAGTAACCAATACACTTTTCAGTCAATATTGTCAGACTCAGCAGACGTTGTAACACCTGCCCCTGATAAAAACAGTAATTCAAGAAATAAATGATCTATTTCTTCATTTAGCAAATGGTTATCGAGGGCCTACTATGTGTCAGGTGCTTCCTATGGATGTTGACTGCTCTAGTAGGATGGAGAACTAGTTGAATCTTGTAGGATTATCAAGTAGGAAAGAACTGTTAAAATGGTAATGGAACACTAATGGAAAAGATTTTAAAATGTTGGGATGTTCTTGCTCCACTTGCTGAGTATGGTCCTGTGGAATCTTTGTTTTCTGAGGGAATTTAGTATCTTTTATTCTAAATTATATTTCTGTATAAGATATTGGTGTATCTATCCCTGTTCCTGTTTTAAGCTATGAAATAGCTCTGGAATAGCAGGCTCTGTTCCAATTTAGTTATAGCAAGTATCTTTTTAACAATCCAACAAGGTAAATTATTAGCCTCATTTTACAGAGAAGGTAATGGAAAACATGTTAAATAATGTGCCCAAAGTTAGCAGCTGTGGAGCTGAGATTTGAACCCAGGCAGGCTGACGCCAGACTTTGAGATAATCCACTACCTTCTACACCAAACCAGACTGAAAACACCTTGAGGCATAACATTTATTTATGTATCCCTAGCACCAAGCACAATGCCTAATTCACAGTAGGACTCGGCAATATCCACTTAAGACTCGTGTTTTAGTTTCAACTTTTAAATGGCTAGAGGATCCTTATGGCTACTACTCATAGTCTACTGGTAAGATATGTTCAGAAAAAAGCTTGTCAATTTAAGTGATGAGGGAATAGATGACACCATTTTCCCTTCCTTTCTTATAATTTCCCAACAAAAATTCTAGCAGGATGGCCTCTAAAATTTTTAATAGCTGGAAAGGAATGAACTATTAAACTCTGATTTAATGAAAATAAAAGTGAAATGCTTAAGGAACTTTAACAACTTGTTTACAACTGTGGTGATCAAGTGGTAACAGTTCTGAAAAAATCCTGTTGCTTAGGGTTCATGGCCAGAAAATAATGCTGTTGTTGCCTTTCTGCTTTTATCGAAAAGGTAAAAGGGCCTTTAGAAATACTTGACGAGATTTAAGAGTCAATTTTTTCCATGACACCTCTAATTTTACAATGGAAACCAATGGAAAATGAAGCACCGTCCTTTTAGTCTATGCCTTCAGATTCTTTATCAAGTTAAGATGATTCAAACTCACCAATGTTTCATGTTTCAAATACTGCAAAATAGCTGGGAGACTTAATTTACATTTGGAATTTGAATAGTATATTCAAACAAAAAATTTGATAAAATTTGACAAACAAAATACTCAAGATATTAAACACCCAAATTCCATAATCAATGTTTGTATCGTTAAAAAAAAAAAATCAGTAATAGAGGAAAAGTGCTTTTATTTTTAGTTAACAAAAATCACAAAGTCTACACTGTATCCAAGTTTAATACTATCAAATAATTTAACATTTTCTAACTTCCCCAAAAGCAAATGGGGGTGGGGGAAGGGGAGAGAGACAATCTTACCTCAATAAAAGAATCAATGTGCAACATCAGAGCTTGAGTCCTACTGATGATAAACTGATTGACACATGCAACAGCGTGAGACCTAGAAACAAAATTTAACATTTAACACATGCTCACTGCAGCATTTTCTATTTACAGAAGATTGACAAGAACTTAAATACTCCTTCGTAAAAAAAATTATGGTGTATGTAGAGCCATAAATGTATGTATTTATATATATATATGGCACACACGAGTATGAATCTTAAGTGAAAAACGCAGGGTGCAGAACATTACATTAGTACTTCTCTGAAAGTGGTGAGACTCAAAAAGGACATGTGCATATTTTTAATAGTGGATACCTCTGAACAGTGGGATGGTGGGCAGAGGCATAATGGATATATATAATGGGTACATATTCCTTTAAAACTAAAGACGTAGTTGGGGCGCCTGGGTGGCGCAGTCGGTTAAGCGTCCGACTTCAGCCAGGTCACGATCTCGCGGTCCGTGAGTTCGAGCCCCGCGTCAGGCTCTGGGCTGATGGCTCGGAGCCTGGAGCCTGTTTCCGATTCTGTGTCTCCCTCTCTCTCTGCCCCTCCCCCGTTCATGCTCTGTCTCTCTCTGTCCCAAAAATAAATAAAAAACGTTGAAAAAAAAAAAAAAATTTGAAAAAAAAACTAAAGACGTAGTCAACTCAATGCCATAGCAACTCCTAATGGCACTACCTGTAAAAATATACCCATAATCCAATCACTTCTTAACCACCTTCACTTCTTCCCTAGTCCAAGCCATGATTTCCTATGAGGATTACTCCAATAAGATCACATTATACCCTTGTTCAGATTTCTCCAATAAAACACAGTCTATATTTTCTACCAAAGATCAAATGGTAATATTTTAAGATTTGTGGGTCACATAAAACCTCTGTGGCACATTCACCCCCACCCCCAAACATAACCTTTTTAAGTATAAAATCATTCTTAATTCATATGTTATGGGCTGAATTTGGCCCCATGGGTCACAGTTTGCTATTGGCCTAGACATTCCACTACAGTGTGGTTACTCCCTACGTTTCCTAGTATGATGCAAAGTTTTCTTTTTTGGTCAGTGTAAAAGGCTTGTTCCTAACTCTAGGACCTTTATACTTGTTCCCTGTCTTAAATGTCTTTCCCCTTGACCTTTCAAAGATGCGTTACTTTACTTTGTTCAGAGTCTCTACACAAATGTTACCTGTACAGTGAAACTTCTATGTAAAATACCTCTAAGCCCTTACTCTCATTTTTCCACAGTACTTATCATGAAACTATAGTTTTTTTTCTGTCTGCCTCTTCTTCTGATAACCCAAGAGAAAAAGGCGACAGAAGAAGGTACCAGATACCCAATAAACCTATGACAAGATATTCAACATAACCAATGACACAGAAATAACCATCAAGCTCATAATGAAACACAATTTTCTATTTGGCAAAAATTAAAATACATGACAATACTAAATGCAGAATATATGCACCCAGAGAAACTTTTCCTTTGTTAATAGAAAGTATGAATTGATGCAAACGCCCTGGAAAACAGTTTGGGGTTCTTTCCTTGTTATGTACCCAGTGTCTTAGAAATTCCTCCCCAAAGACTTTACATCTTCCTAGAAACTCTTGCAAATAGACAAAAGGAGACAAGCAAATGTTTTCAACAGCACTATCCACACTAGCAAGTACCTGGAAGCCACCCAAAGGCTAAGGGGAGGTTCAAGGGGAAGATCATGAATAAATTGTGTAAACCTCGTATGAGGTACTATATAGTTGTCAAAACAAATGAGCTATAATGACAAAATATGGACGAATCCTAGCAAAATATTAAATTTAAAAAGTCACCAAAGATTAAGTTCAGTAAAATACTATTTATAAAGTTAAAAACACATACAGATATATATATACATTTTTTTACATATCATATATATTTTCAATAATTGTTTTTTAACAATCCAAGGGAAGGGTCAAGTCAGGATTAGATGTAGGTTGCTGTCAAGACCTTAGCTTTCATTCTGGGTGGTAGGTTTGAGTGCTTATTATTAAAAATAACTAATATGTAACTAAAGACTAAATACAAGTGGGCGAAGATGAGAAGGTCATGAGCTAAGAATGATAACCCAATTTTGTGTATTTCTGGTAGGATTTATAAAAATCAAGTGGCTCTGATTTTTCAATTGCTTAATGCTGTAATGGATAAAACTATAATCCTTTGCCTCATTCTATATTCTCAAAGTTCAGCAGTTATTTTGAGATGGAAAACCACTTTTAATAGTACATAAAAAATATCAGTTAAACTGTATAAATAAGGTGTTAAACAATAATATAGAATAAAATATAAAGATGAAGCTTCACGCACTGCTAAAATACATAGCAAATACGTTTACCCAAATACATGTTAAAATGAAGAAAAAAATTTAATGGTATGTACAACAGAATCTCAAATGGGTAGTAATGAAGAGTCACTAAACAGAAACGTTTCTATATTCCTGAAGTCCACCTAGTCAAGTTTTAAACAAATGTCCACCCACAAAAATGTATTAACATTACAAAACACTGTTATATCTAGTAATGGTATGCCAATTGCCAGGAATATGCTTTTTGGATTTTTCTGTTTTTCTTTCACTTGTTAAGAATTGGGTCACAAAAAAAAGTGACTTTCTTAGGAGTAAAGAAAAATATGCAAAAAACTATACCTTTTTTCATCACCTTAGTTGAAAGATTAAGAGGAGAAGACTTCCTAGGGAACATGAACTCTAGTTAACTATGTCAGGAAGAGTAAAATGTCATTATTTGTTTGCATGACACTACCATAAATTAAGCATCTATTAAGTTTCCACTGTGAGAACACTGTATTAAATACGACTTAAGATGAAAAGTAATTAAAATTAGATCGAGATAAAGGAAAAAGAAATAAAGAATTTAAGCAAGAAAAAGATTCCTGATTACCCTCTGGTCACATTGTTGAAATGAGAATCCTTCAGAATACAGCTTGGAATCTTGGAATAAACTCCAATGAACATCTAAACAGTTACAGCCTATGCATAAAGTTCATGCAGCTGGATATCCTTGCCTCTGGGATCCTGCACAATTTCTACTTTAAATAGTAATATGGTGTTTGATCATTCTACCTAAAAGCATGAAGCACTGACAATGGGAAACAATAAAAATCAGAGCAACTGACAATCAGAAAAGCACTGACTTTTCCATACTAATGATAAGCAAAAGACAAAAGGAGAAGTAAATGCAGAAAGCAAAAAGAAAAATACAAAAAACACAAAAAAACGAGTAGAGCAGCCTGGGGAACTTTTGGTGAAGTTACAGGAGTCTCACACACCTCAAAAGTGTGAAAGCATCATGACAATTATAGCTCAACAGGACAAGTGATGATAATCAAGTTACTCAAAGGCTAATATTCCAAAATAATATTTCAACAACTATATGCTAGGCACTGCTCAAGGAACTAGGGATATAACAGGAAAACAAAGCAGGCCAAGGTTAACTTGTGGCCAATTGGCCCTACTGATCTGAGTGTACTCAAAAATTCTTCTACCTTCAAGCTCAAAGTGTTTTAAATTAGATGTAAAACGCTTAAACTGAAATTACTAAATAATTCAGATGTCGTATCGGAGCAATTTTTACCACAAAGCTGCAAATGACTTGGCAAGATTCATAAATTAAAACAAAAACAACATGACAACATCCCCAAAACACAATGACTTTCAGCCTTACACAAAGGATCTTTGAAGCATACCATCTAGAAGGTAGAGAACTATCGTATTGGATGAAAATTTCATCAGATAAAGTTCACATTTCATGTGTTTTGCTATGAAAGGAGTACATTTCAACTATTGAAGTTCACCTTTGTGGAATATCAGCATCTTCTGCCAATCACAAAAATATTAGGTAATGGAAAATGAGAGTGGTCAGGCTTAGAGTTTACAAATTAATTTGATACTGGCTACACAGATACCTTATTTTTGGACTACTGTGCTTGAAGAACTGCAAAAACTTGGGGATCATGATGTTGAGAGGACGATCTAAAACATCACTATCTAAAATCTCAGCAGAATCTTCACAGATCTTCTGAAGGGCGCCAAATGCTCCCTGTGAAAGATATTTAAATTATTACAATTAATTAAAAGTGACGCCATTTTATTTTTAATGTTTATTTTTGAGATAGAGACAGAGCACAAGTGGAGGGAGGGGGTGCGGGGCAGAGAAAGAGGGAGACACAGAATTCGAAGCAGGCTCTAGGCTCTGAGCTGTCAGCACAGAGCCTGACAGAGGGCTTGAACCCAAAGACCATAAGATGATGACTTAAGCCGAAGTCGAACGCTTAACCAACTGAGCCACCCACGTGCCCCATAAATGAAGCCATTTTAAAAGCAAACTGAGGAATATTGACTAATTTGTATGAATGTTTTCAGCTCTCATAAAACCTATAAATTTAGTCATCAATTTTAATACAGAAATCATTTTACCATTGAAGTATCTAAAATCTTAGCTTAAACATAATAGTACATTTTTATCCTAGCATTTAATGACTTAAAATTAAAGGATATTTTGGTTGGGAGGGACTATAATAAATATTATCTAACTGAAAAAGCTCACTTCTCCTGAAATATTCTTTTCAATTTTAAGTCAAAAAGAAGTCTTAATATCTTTTAAAAATTACTTATATGTAAAATCATTCATTGGGTAATGGTGACAAAACTTGGTAAACGGGCAAAAAATTCAAATTAGCAACTATTTCCCTACATCCATTTTATACCAAAGGGGTTAACCTAGAGCTCCTGCCAGTAGACAACATGCAACCTACTAACCACCTCGAACATCTCATTTACTGCTTGTAATTCCATCAGGAGCAGAAACCTGGTACTTACTTTCCTCGTACAATTAATAGAAGAATACTTTCTCTTTAAAATGTGACTTATGGGAGTGCCTAGGTGGCTCAGTCGGTTAAGTGTCCAACTCCTGGTTTCTGCTCAGGTTGTGATCTCAAGTTTGTGGGTTCAAGCCCCGCACTATCAGCGGAGAGCCAGCTCGGGATCTCCTCTCTGCCTCTTCCCCCGCTCACGTCCTCTCCCCCTCTCTCAAAATAAATATTTAAAATACGACTTCTATAGAAGCTCCATAATTTCATGATTACTGTAGTTTTAATTTTTTTATTCTTGGTAAGTGCTTTCTAAAATTTTGATCCCCTTGTTACCACTATACCAAACCATGATTTAAATTTTAATCAACTCTTACTTAATGGCTGAATACAATTACTATTTCAGTTCTTCTGTAATCTTACCAGTGTATTTCCAAGGCATTACTGGAAAATGTACATATGGGAAAGTACGTCTTTTTTGTTTTTAGGGAGGGAAAAGTGTGACTTTAAAGACCCCTCTGCTTACTCCCTCTCTCTCCAGTCCCTCCTTTTCCTCTTTCAGATCAGGCGACAAACTGCCAAGTCAAAAGGCCACCTGATTTTGTTAGGTTATTTCAGTGCTTGTCCTGTCTACGAGCAAGGCTTGCTTTCTTGAGAGGGAGAGGAGTCCCTGCCTTTGAAGAAGCAAAACACCTAAAATGGTTCCCATTCAAAACAGATTTCTACACAAATGGGAAGCCAGCTAATAAAAGAGATACATAAAATGAGAAATCCACACAGACTCCCTTTCCCATATGGAAAGGTTGCTGTTAATTTGATCAGTGAGTGGCAAACGAGATTTTAATTACTACATGATAAAAACTAGATTACATATACTGTGGACATGTCATAAGAGGCACAGAAACAATCTAGAGAAAGCAAGAAAGTAATCATGGTTGGTAAATTTGGTAAATTTAAATCTATCTTTGAAAACTACTACACAGATTAAACAATTGCACTTTCTTGTAGGAATTATAGTAAAGAACCTTTATAACTTAATAGTCGTTATAGAAAACAGTAAGATAAATGGTCACTAATGTAAAGCAAAAGGGTAACTTGAAGCTTCTAAGTTTTGAAGTTCTGTGTTTCATAGAATTATTTTTCTCAAAGGTTACAAATACACAACTAGATGAGAAAAACAGAGAAGAAAAAGTATGTAAGAAGCAAATTTCTTTACCTCACAAGTGTTGTAATCTTCAGAATCCAACAGGCTACAGAGTTTTGGTAAGAGGTCAGGCCAATTCTGCAATTCTCCCTTGGAGGCTATGGTTGTAATCAAAATACCTTGAAAGAAAACATACACATTTAGGAAATCTGACTGCATTATGTCAGATACCGCCATGTGAATGCACACATGCACACACTTTCACTTAAACGCCTCAAATCAGCCCAGGACCTCCACACCAGGTAAATAATAACGTTCACCCAGGACCCCCCTTTCCACAACAGCATACCTGTAGAAAAACCACAGCACAAATCAGATGTTTCTAATCTTATTTTCCAACACTTTGCCCTCTTTTGTATTTTAACAATTATCTGCACAAAAAGACTACTCTTTTTGTACTACAAAAAGGGCAACTACTGCTGCCCTTTTCTAACAATACCAGTAGTTCCCCTCATTAAAATTAAAGTTAACCCACAAAGATTGGTGAACTGGGCTACATTAAAATTAAGAATCTCTGCCCATGATATAATACCATTAAGAGATGAGAAAGCAAGGCTTGATTTTTTTTTTTTTTTTTTTTGCCAGTACATATACAGAAATACAACTGATTATTGATTTTTGGAATCTGTAATCTAGTTAAATTCACATATTGGTTTTAGATTTTTTTTCCTAGATTCCTTAGGACTTTCTATGTAGTTAATAATGTTTTTTGAATAAAAACAATTTTGCTTCTTCCTTAAAAAAAAAAAAATTATAGTTAACCCTTGAACAATGCGGGGGGTTAGGGGCACTGGATCCCCTCAGTCAAAAATCCACATATAACTGCTGACTCCCCAAAACTTAACTAATAGCCTACTGCTAACCGGAATCCTCAGTGATAACATAAACAGCTGACTAATATATATTTTGTGTATTACATGTATTGTACTGTTTTTACAAGTAAGCTACAGAAAAAAAAATGCTATGAAAATCATAATGAAAACACATTTAGAATACTCTATTGTATTTATTGAAAAAAGAAATTTAGCCTAAAAGCAGATGCATGCAGTTCAAATCTGTGTTCTTCAAGGGTCAAAAGTGTTCCTCTTTTACAGAAGAGTAGAAAGAAATATACCAAAATGTGCTTAATCACTGGGTGATGAGTAGGAGTCTGTTAGTTTCAAACAAAAATATATTAAGAAAGTTACAATCTGCTCTCTGACTTAAGCTAGGATCTCAGCCACAGACCATGGTGGGGAGAGTGAAAGCAGATGAGCCATCAAGTGAAAACAATCCTGTGCCCAATAATCCCTCTGGTGTGGAAGACCCACACACTGCTCCAACAGTTCCCACTTACGGAACTGAATCACTGTCAAAGTGATCTTGCATCTTGAAGGCTGAGGGGCACATGCTGACTGATCATGTCACCCTGACTAGACTGTTTCAACTGTGTTGTATAGATCAGTTGTGATAATGAACTTGCAAGTATACAAATACGTAACACAAAAGTTTTGTTATACACGGTAATAATGCAGTAAGTTTTGCGTTAGTGTTTTCCTCTGCCCTAGCAAATTTAACATAAGATAATACAGGATGTTTGATGATTTAGATCTTTTAGTACCATAAGATCTGTATAAACACTGACAGTAGGTGAATTACAAGTACTCCAAACTTCAAAGTACTAATTTATAAAAGTGAAGAAAAAAAAAGTGTTCTCTTGTTACTTTGAGAAGTGAGATATGCAAACAAAATGCCTGGCACATAATAAATACAGGAAGTACTCAATGATCATTACCGTAGCAAATTCTACACTTTGGGCGTATAAACAGTCTTTCAATTTTCCACTGTTAGTTTTGAGAATGTTGCTCTCAATGGCAAATAGCTAAAAAATGTAAAGTTGTTGGTCAATATGTACTCTGCACTAAAAAAATTCTAAATTATATGGTAAGGTCATCAATGTATTGATACCATTTTCAGACATAACCTTTAAAATATTCTAGTAAAATCAAGAAGGAGCAAGGCCAATAGTAGAGCTGTTCCTTCTCGCCATTTATTCTTTCCTGAAGTTAAAATATGTAAGAAGTGAGGGAGAAAGAAAGCTCTGGATCTGCCTCAATAAAGCCAACCATGTCTTAAAACAAGCAGTAATAAAAATTAAATGCCAGCCTACAATTTGGCACTAACAGATTGCTGACATTTGTTACTTCTGCTAGAAAAGCATTAAATGGTCAAAGACGAACAAATTCAAATTTAACTGGCCCATATAATTTCAACCTCTCCCAAAAAATCTTCTAATGCCTAGCATCCCAACAAAAAGTGAAAAATTGTAATTCTCAGTGTATATAGCAAAGGTGGGAGTGAAAATTTGTATACTTAGCAATACCTATTAAAATTTTAAATGCTTAAACACCACACTTTGACCCAGTAATGCCACTTCTATGAATTCATTCTACAGAAACGTTCCCACATTGTTTAAACACAAATGACAGTCACTAAAATAATAAAATTATAAACCAACCATATGTTCTTAAACAAGAGAAATAATTTTATATTTGCTTAAAGAATTATCACAGTCAGTGCAATGTAGTCTTTTCAAATAAACTTCCTTGGCAAGATTCCTAATATGTACTGTGAAGATTTAAAAAATTTTTAAAGTCTGGCATACACTCACCATTCTTTTTACCAGTGTCAAGAGCTGGCAGAGCACTGGAAAGGCATAGGAGGGTCCATCAGAATAAACTAGGGATTCCCTTTTCTCAAAACAGAAATGACCTCTACCCATCCCATGTAAAATCAGTGTGCATAATGTGCATAATTAAGACGTTAATATTTTGAGAGAAGCCACAGAGCCTTTGGTTATTTTAAGTAAAAGATGAACTGGGCACTTTTCAAACCCATGAGACAAAAAATACAAAAGTAGAGAACTTTTAATGAAAATGACTGAATCATTATGAAGTTCTCAGTAACCAACTTCCATTCAACCAACCTGCTAGATTAACAGAAGCTTTCTATTTCTAGGTCCTTGTAAAATTGAGCTGCTTAAGCCCCATAGCATACTGAACACTGCCCATTACTAGGCCCCTCTAGAGTCTACCTGCCTAGTTCTGCTTCCACGAATTGATGTTACCAATAGTCAGTTGTGTTCACTCCCAAACCTATTTACACCAGCTATAATTAAAAAATTAAACATCTTAATTCAATAAACGGATAGTCGTTCTTTCACTCAAGCTGAACACTGAAAAGACTAAAAAAACTGCTGTAATTAGACAAAGCAAATATTAAAAACAAGGGTAGAACATAATAAGATTTAAGGTCCCATTCTTATGTTGTTTTAATAAAATTTCCTTTCTGTGTAAAGAAAGCTTCCATGCATTATACAAGGAAGCCAGGTAACAAGGAACGCAAACAAAAGGCAGTGATCCTACATTAACACCATTTGTTAATGCCCCATTTTAACCCACTTTGATTAAACCAACCACCAGTGAGTATGGTCTCACTAAATAAGGGATTTTACTGTAATAAATAATATTACTTCCAAAGCATTTAGAAGTGGCAATGAAAAATTCCCCCCCTCCCTCACAATTCAACATGAAATGGGTAACAAAAATTCCTACAGAAATAGTCTATCATCTCGGGGCACCTGGGTGGCTCAGTCAGTTGAGTGTCCGACTTCAGCTCAGGTCATGATCTCTCGGTTCGTGGGTTCGAGTCCCGTGTCAGGCTCTGTGCTGACAGCTCGGAGCCTGGAGTCTGCTGCAGATTCAGTGTCTCCCTCTCTCCCTGCCCCTCCCCTGCTCACGCGCTCTCTCGCTCTCTCAAAAATAAACATTTAAAAAGAAAATTTAAAAAAATAAAAAATAAAGCTGAACAAAACCAGCCTATCATCTCAAAAAACAACCCAGTTACAAACAGAATAAGCAATACTGTAACAGTATAACTTACCTACAGTGGCTCTAATCAGAGGAGAGGAGTCACCAATATTGTTTAAACATTCACTCTTAATAAAGTCTGTTACACCATTTGGAAAGTTCTGAAAATGTGCTTTCACATTATTCTTCAAAATGAGACCACTCAATGATCTTGTGGGTTCATCTGTAATAAAATATTATTGAGTTTCAAAGTAGTTTTCATTTCAAAATGTATCAAGGACGCTAACTTTTAAAATACTCCTACTCAAAAATTGATTGCAACGTTCCAATAATTTTGCTATAGCCAGGAAAAAAGTATCATAAATAATTATCAAAAGACTAGCTCCATGATTTGTAGTTCAGGGTTTCTCAACCTTGGCATGGACATTGTGGCTGAGATAATTCTTTATCGGGTGCTGTCCTGTGCATCCTATGACGTTGAGCAGTACCCCTGACCATAGATGCCAGTATTACCTTTCCAAGTTGTAACAAAAATGTTTCCAGATAATGTCTGGAATGTTGCAGGGGTGGGGTGGGTGGCAAGGGAGGACCAAACTGCACCTGGTTGAGAACCACTGACTTAAAAAGTTAATTTAGTTTACACAGGGCCACTGCACACAAGTTTTATTGGGACCTGATATAAACATCAAATTACAGATCTCAAAGTATTAGTGACTAAAAATATCTATTAAAAAAATCAAGTCGACAAAAAATATGGGATCACCTTCACATACAAATAAGTGACGTTCATTTATATCATGTTTTTCACTTGACTCTGAGCTAAAAAAAAAAAAAAAAAAAAGGGTAAAACAATTTTAAAATTTCCAGAAGTTAAATACAATTTACATTAAAACGTTTAGTCCAAAGCTGGGTGTTAACAAATTTTTAAGAAGAAATTTAACACTAGTAGAATGTAATTGATGCTTTACCAACTGACATCACCACCAACATTAGCAATAGTTAGGATCTTCTGAATGCTTATTTGGTACTAAACACTGCTAAGTGCATTCCAAATAGTGTGCTTTTAATCCTCAGAACCCCATGAGACAGGAATTATTATCCCACTGCACAAATGAAGAAACTGAGGGCTCTGCCAAAGTCACACAAGGCTATTAAGTGAGGAAGTCAAAATATGAACCTCACGAGTCTGGCTCAAGTCTACACTTGATGCATTCTGCAGTATCACCCTCCTCAAAGGACTGGAAGAAATGAAGTTGTGGTGAGTAGAATATGCTATTACAGCACTACTGTTTTACACACGTTATTTAAAAAAATAAAATACCCATGGGTCGCCTGGGTGGCTTAGGGTTAAGTGTTCGACTTTGATTTGGGCTCAAGTCATGATCTCAGGGTTCCTGAGTTCAAGCCCCATGTCGGGTCTGTGCTGGCAGCACGAAGCCTACTTGGGATTCCTTCTCTCTCAAAGTAAATAAATAAACATTAAAAAAAAAAAAATAAGTAAAATACCACAAGCTTGTTCTAGTTTGTAGCATGCTGCCATCATCTGATTGGCACTGAAATATTAAAGGGTGAAGCATATGGAGAAGCAAAAGGATAGCAAAATTTCTTTGCTCATAAACCCCACTCAGGCCATCACAGTAACACAGGCTAAAAGCTTTTGTCACCATCTAGTAACTTCTTTCTGGTTTCAATTACAACCCATTCCAATGAGTAAGTTAAAATGAAACAAAAACACTTCTAAATTCACTTGCAAGTTTAAAACTGCCATATAATAAATGAATAGCCAGATATTTAACTTCTACAAGCAATAATCCCTTTTGTCTTGTTAGCCCTTAATAATTCAGATAGTTTTAATTCAAATAACATATTTGTTTATAATACACACTATCATTCTTACAATAAATGATACAAGATGAGTTTTAATAGGCCACAACACAAGGTAGAAGTGATTTAAAATTAAAAATATAAAGCATTCTATATTAAAATATTTATCTTCATTAACATAAAAAATATCCTCTCTCCTAAATGCATTAAGAGCCACTGATTATCCATTTCTTTTTTTTTTTTTTTTTTAAAGTTAAGGCTTTACTTTACTGGGCCTCAATTTGTTGATTTGTAAAGCGAGGGAATTAGATGAGCTTATCTCTGAGGTCTCTTCCAGATCTAAAAATTTCCTCCATGATTCAGTGTAAACAAATTCACAAGAGAAATGGTGAAAAGATTACTAAATAAGCATTTCCACTTCAAGATGTTATTTACGTTCCTTCACTAATAGGATGATCCCAATGCCAGGTTTTTCTTTAAATAGAAAATGGAATATAGCAAGCTCATGTCCCAAATAAATAAGGCACAAGAAATATTAACTGTTAAACAAATGTTAAGCTTCTATCGTGTCCTGTGAAAAATGGTGACTAATAAATTGGAGGCAGTTATATCCAACTGCTCGTGATTTGAATTGTTTGTTTGCTTTTAAGAATACTTATTTATTCTTAACATCTCAAAAAAGCTTTCAGAAAGAATATTTTAAACATCTTTAATATGTGGAACTTAGGATGTGCACATGGACAGGACAGAGAATAGATGAACCGGTGAAAATAAATTTAAAATTTTCAAGTAAAACAATTAGTTTAGAAAAATTCATTTCCTAAATATAAAGTTCTTTAAAAAATGAGTAACACTGACTTGATTACAAATTAGTATGTGGGAAAAATAAATTTCTATATTAAGAAGCAAAGCATCAAGTACATTTATCAAACTAGGAATATTAGTTGCTTAATTTCAAGATATGCTGAAGGAATTTTCAGTTTCTTAAAACCCAGATTTAGAAAGTTTAAAGTTGCCATTACATCCCTCAACCACAAATTAAAATCCCTAAAATTAACATTTAAAATTAATCTAAAAAAATTACTATACTGTATAAAAATATCAAATCTGATAAAAGTATTAAAATCTGTAAGATTAGGGAGATTTTACTACACATGAAGGCAATTTACCCACTAGAGCCTTGGATGCCTAACCCTTACAGACAAGACAGTCTGGCAGTCTAACACAGGGCATTATATAGCTGGAAAAAGTAAGACAGGTAAAATCAGTGTCAGAATCAGTGTCAGAGTCTAAGACTTCCCAAGTCCAAGTGCCCGGTTTTGTTTTTTTTTCCGTTTGTTTGTTTTTTAAATAATTGCACTATGGCTTCTGAAACACTAATCACTGAACAGGGTATAGTGCTTTCAAGTAGAGGCCAATCAGTTGCTTAATAGTAAGTATTTTCACGCCTTTTGTGTGTCTGACAATGTTCCAGGAAGAGAATCTTCAATATTCAGGTAACTCGATAAAAAACAGCTCACTACAATGTAAGTTCCATGAGGGCGGAAATTCTTATTTTTTTGTTCACTTTCATTGCCCCTGAGCCTGGAAATGAAATGGTGCTCAATAAGTATTTGAGAAATGAATGAATAAAGTCTAGTGGGAAACACTGACATATATACAATAAAATGACCATATCATTTAAAAATAAAACTAGTTTTCATGCTTTGAATTGCCACAAAAGTAATTTAAGTTTAAAATTATTGTAGACTGGGGGTGCCTGGGTGGCACAATTAAATGTCCAACTTCGGATTACGTCATGATCTTGTGGTGTGTTTGAAACCCGCGTCAGGCTCTGTGCTGACAGCTCAGAGCCTGGAAACTACTTCAGATTCTGTGTCTCCCTCTCTACCACTCCCCAGCTCACACTCTCTCTCTCAAAAATTAACAAACATTAAAAAATTTTAAATAAAATCGTTGTAAAAGAATAGTTAATAAAGTTTCATTATATTGTTTAATATATACAGTTAGAAGTTTTAAAAAAGTCACAAAAGTTTATAAAGAGAATGATCCCAATTTTAATTAAATTTTAAAATAGTAAATAGCCATATAAGACTGTAGAATTAATTAATCAAGAATAATAATAAATTCTCTCTGGGCGACAGGACAAGTGATTTTTCATTTTGGTTATATGAACTTTGAATTGTTTTCTATGAATCCACATATATTCAGTTAATGAGTAAATCCTGCATTCAATCTGTTATGACATTCATGTACAAGGATTCAAGCAAAATACCAAAGTAGACTCTGTAATACTCTTTTCATTCACAAAATACGAAGGAGTTTATGATAAAAACACCTGATTAACAATCGAATGTTTATTAAGGATCTAAATTAAACTTTAGAGTGGACTCTTAAATCTCTCTGCCATTCCACATCTGTAAACCAGTGGTTACTATAAAACGCAAACCTTTGAAATTAATAACTCTCAGTATATTTTCATATATCTTGAAGACAGTTCCAAGTAGTTTTATCAATACAAACCTCACTTACCTTCAGATTTTAATTTTGTAAGAACAAAAATCAGGTAGTTGTTAAAATCTGGATATTGATTGAGTTGTTCCAGTTTCTAGAACAAACAGTAGTTAAGGAAACTTCTCAATGTATCGAAGGAAGAAATTAAGCATTTTCGATCTAAAATAAGGAATCCCGTTTGTGATATTTTAAACATTGCATTTTCTTAGAAAGTAAAATTTTCTTACTAAAACCATCAATACACTATCCCAAGAATGCACTAATGGTTATGTTAAATCTCTTTGGTGCTTTATGGCTGAAACATTAAACTTAATACTTTACATCAATTATATTCAATACAACATAAGCCAAGTTCTGAACAGGGTATATGCTCAACATAGCAAAAAAAAAATTTCAAAAGAGAATTGTTTTATTTGAACTTTAAAAACCTTAACCAGAAAGGTATTTACGTATAGAAATAATGACAAAAATGAAAAGCATCGCAAAGAAATGAAAACAGGTCTTTAAAGATCATTGACAGAACTTTATAAAATGGCTTTTCAACTTAGAAATCAAAAATGCTTTTACTAGACTCATTTACTAGACTCATTCTACTGAATATAAAATGCCACTTACACACAAGTCTGTTATCAAATCTTATTATGTAAGGTCAGTATGAAATTACTGAAATGCAACAGTTCCACAATTGTGCCCCCTCCCCAAGATCTAACATTTCTAGTGACATAAATTTGCAGGTATTTCATTCTGTTGGCAGTCAACACTGACACGATACTCTATTATATCTTTCTTCATGCTCTCTTAACCTCTAATTTTTTTTAACACTAATTGTTTTCTTAGACAGTAATATTCAAATGTTTTTATTCAGCAGACCTAAATTTATTTTTAAATTAAATCCCTGATACAAACTCTAGGTACACCGTATTAGCTATTTACTACATACTAGAATACCCTCAATAGGTAGTGGTCAGATTAACTAGCAAAAGCATTCTCTACAAAATTTCCAAAGTCTACTTTCTTAGACCAAGAAAAAAACCAATGGTTTTTCTTTAGTCAATGGCAAAGACTAGCATACTGATGTCGTAATTTTTCATAAATATTTCCTGCTAAAATTTACTTGAGCTATCTATCCAAATTTACTTGAGCTTTCTATCCAAATTTTATTAATGGTCTTGCAAGAGGTAATTAGGCCTATACAAAAATAACAATGAAATAAATGCTTTCCTAAGGTCACAAAGGAACAAGATCATCCATCATTAGGCACTTAGAAAATATAAAGCAATACGTATTTTTAAATACTATTCGCTTACTGAAATTTAACTTGTTTCTTTTGCAGAAGGCATACTATGCTCCAGGCACCCAGAATAAACTATAAATTTGATGGTTAGCCCAAGCACAGTTCCAGGCATATAAAAGGTATTTAATAAATAAGTACCAAAACAGGAATCTATAGTGCTACAGAAAAAAATTACAAGGTGGTTATGGCTTTGGCTCCCTTAAGAAATAACTGTGTCATACAATATCCGTAATTAATTCAATAAATATCAACTTCTATCATTCCTACAGCTATAACAACACAAATTAAGACTGGGCCACCACAGGGTTTCAGATACAAGCACCCACACACCCCAAAACTCTACCCTTCCCTTGGTACTGGCACTATCCCCTTCGGTTTTAAATGAGCAGTATTATATTAACCAAGAAGCTACGTGCTTCCTCCTCTATTAAAGGTTTTAAGTTACAGCAATGCAGTACTTCTTCGACACTTATTTAACAGAATTTCTCATGGAATTGTATGTAATTTCATGTTTACAAGTGTATTATGTTTAAGCCCTAAAGGGCTTACTTACCAAATTCTAGTTTTGCTGTTGACTAACAATAAAAATCAAGAGATTTTCTGCAAAAAAGCAGACTTAAATTGTTTAAAGAATTCACTTCTTTGGTCTCAACAGGGATAAGGTTATTTATGACTGGGTGAGTAAATTTGTCTCCTTTATCGGATCCAATGATCCGATATTTATTTGTCCACAGTTCAGGACACCATAGAAAACACAACAGAGGTTTTGCTGCTGCTTTTAACCTTTTCGGTCTCTAAAATCACAGCAACATGACCGCTACCCCAGCAAACTCCTTAAACACTGGGTACCTGAGCAGTCAACCTTTTGAGCCACAGAGACTATTTCACTCGGGAGCCAGGAAGCCTGCAACAGGTGTGAGCACGAGCAGCCCTGGGGTGAGGCCTGGGACCCCCTACTTGTAGGTCTCCAGCACTTTTAGGGCAAGGGCCCTGAAAAAAACCCAGGCCCAATGCGGCGGCAGTTTAAACCCCGCGCCAGCTCCACCCCATTTCTGGTAAGACGCTCGGCCGGCGAGTCCCGTCTGGCACGCAGAGTACTCCACCCGGACTCTCGCCCGACCCGCTGCCCCCTCGGCGCGGGGCGCATTGTGTGGAGCCGGGGGGCCGGGGTCTGCAACGCACCCGGGCCTCGCCCGCCTGCGCCGCTCTCCGCCCCATGGGCAGGTCAGCGGTGGGCGGGCGGGGACGTGGCGGCCGGGCGGGCGCACATGCAGCGATCGCGGGCGGCGGCCGGGAGCCCCCGCCTCCCGCGGGCCGGAAGCCGGCGGCCGCGGCAACACCCCGGACCCGGGCTCGAGGGCCGCGTGCGCGAGGCGCCGGGCAAGAGCTGCGGCGGCGGACGGGCCTCTCCCCGCGGGCGGGCAGGCGGACGGAGGGCGGAGGGATCCGGGGAGCGGGAGGAGGGGGAGGGGCGGCGGGAGCCACCCGGCCGCCGGGAGCGGGCCCCGCGCGGGGCGAGCTGCGCGGGCGTCGGCAAGGCCTCGGAAAGGATACTTGTTGCACGGTTCTCTGGATGGTGGTGTCTGGGGATTGGGACTCCTTCAGCAGCTGCAGGATTTGCTGAAGCCCTTGCTCGTCAGGTTTCCACTCATACTCCATCTTGGTTTGCTGCAAATAAAGCCAGACACAGGAAGAGACGGAGCAAATGTTACTCCCCGTGCACAGGCCCGAGGGCTTCCCGCGCCGAGCAACCCCCTTTTCCCCGCCAGAACGACCCCTCTGCTCCCCACACGCCTCGGACCTGCTTGGGGTGCCCCGAAAGAAGTCTCGGACGGCGAAACCCGGGGGAACTGATCCTAGCAGCTCGGCCGCCAACGTCTGCTGGTGCTGCTGCTGCTGCCGCCGCGGCCGCCGAGCGCAAGGAGCCGACCAGACTGAGTCACCGCGAATTTGCAATCTGGCCCCTAGATCCGCTCACGGGAGCCCCCTGGGTCCTAGTGCCACGCATTTTTCTCCAACCCAACCTAACTAGAGTTCCGTACAGTTTATTACTGATTTAAGGACTAATCAGAAGTCGAGTCCTTATCAAAACCCCGGAGAAACACCTGAAGAGATCTGATATGGGGTATTAGTTATTTTAAATTAACATGGTGAATAATGGAAAATGACTGAAATAGAGGGAAAAGCCTGGTAATTCCCCCGACAATTCAACAATACTTAGAAAAAATAAAAATGCTTACATTTCAACTCGATATAACTGGCACTAATATTTAGTCTAAAATATTAAAAATGTATTGCAATCACAACCCACATCTTGATAAACACCAAATACTGCATTTACATTTGCACGTGATTGAAAAAACTGCATTCTTTTATAAACTTAAACTTTTGAACTCTTAACTGAAATAAATTACATCTCAAATAACCACATTTCACAACTAAGGGCTTTGGTTGGGATGAAGGAAAAACAAGACAAGTAACGTAATTTTATAAGTGGATGGTGTTTAATTCTATTAAAGTGTTCTCACATACATTTTCTCATTTGATTCTCTAGCCAACCTGGGGACGTATATTTGACCCCATGTGCCAATTAGGGATCAAAAAGGTCTGGGCAAAATTACCACAGTTAATTAGCAAAGACTGGGCAGAGTATAGGTTTCTTAAGCTACTAAGAGTTGCATTTGCTACAATCAGTTGAAACTATTATATCAGTGACACAGTTTCATTAAAACTAAATGCTTAGACAAAAACAAAAAAGTATCAAGCATAAATTATTTGTAAAAATCAAACTGAGTATGCTGAATTTTTCATAAGGCTTTACTACTACATGATGGTTGACAACTGAAATTACTCCCTCCCTAGTAGGGGTTAAAATTACCTGACCTTACTGTAGGTCTCTAGTTAGCACTGTTTTTCTTTCCTTCTTCCTTTTTTTCCTTTCTTTTTAAACCTTTCCTCTCCCCTTCACCCTTATTTTCTGGTTAATATCCTGTAATGTGGCTTGCTCACCATCTCCTATGGACTTCCTAAATGACTCAATGCAAAAAACTGTTCTTACTTAAAACAACCCCCCCCCCCCACAACGATCATCTAAACATATCTATTAATATTATAATGTTTTTATTCCAGTCTTTATTCTGTGTGCTTATATGTACTTTATATTTTATAATGGGATTGCTGTTTCTTGCCCAACTTCATATATTAAATATTTATTGAAAGTATTTTTTAAAAACATGATAGTACTCCCTTGTATTGCTGTGCCACAATTTTAATACACTTTCAAATACACATAACCTGTACAAATCATAGGCATACAACTAAATGGGAGTTTTACAAACTGAAGACGCCTGTGTAACCAATGCTCACATCAAAATACATTATGATCATTACCAGTACCAAGGTTTCCATTGTACCCATCCCAAGTCATCCAAAGTAATTCCTATTATAATTTCTATCATACAAATCTCTCCTTCCCTCTTCTTTTTACTTCAGAAACTTGTTAACAATTACAAAAATGACAAGAAATCAAACAATATGGTTGTACACATAAAGTTAGTTCAATCCTACCTCCAAGCTTATGTCCACGACAGAATCAGTATTAAGTATGATATTAATCCTGCTACACCTTTCTGTATTCTCAAACATGCATATAGTTCTGGTTTTGTTTTTTAATTTTTTTTAACATTTATTTATTTTTGAGAGAGAAAGACAGAGTGAGAGCAGGGGAGGGGCAGAGAGAGACGGGGACACAGAATCCAAAGTAGGCTCCAGGTTCTGAGCTGTCAGCACAGAGCTGGATGCAGGGCTTGAACTCACGGACTGGGAGATCATGACATGAGCAGAAATCGGAAGCTTAACCCACTGAGCCACCCAGGCGCTCCCATCATTCTGGTTTTGTTTTAAAAGCATACTACATACTACACTTTATTAATGCTACAACTTTTAAACACATAATATACCATCATTCCAGGCCTATATATATATATATTTAAAGCACTTTTTAATAGATGCACATAGGTATTTAGAATGAATAGATCATAATTTGTTCAACCACTTCTTGATTGGCTTCCAGGATGCTGATGCTTTTTTTTTTTGAACACACAAAAAAACATTCTTGTATTAATGTCTCTACACAGTAGTGGCACCCCAGTGGGATTATTAGGCCAAAAGTATGCGCATTTAAAAATTTCTAACAGTTATTACCACATTACTTTCTAAAAACAGTTATGCAATTCACACTCACAAAGCATACGAATGTTTCCCACATCTCCACCAGCACATTCTTTTCATTTTTGTGAATCTAATGGGTGAAAACTTAATTGCTACTAATATTAGGGTAGGGGGCAGGGGAAAGTTAAAGGGAGGGAACCTAAAAATTTGGACTTCAGTTATAAATGGGAGCTGTAACCATGCACATCTCACCAGTGGAAGTGACATTTGGATAGCCTACTTAACTCCCTAGCTGCCCTTTTGAATAAAGTGAAGTCAGGGCCAATAGCAGCCAGGTTGGAAAGGCATCTTCATTACATCCATCCTGAGGATAAGAGCCCCCATAAGATCATTATCATGCTTCCATCTTTATTCCTGCACCCAAATAAGTAGAATTCTTTTTCTTCTCAAACAGTTTAGTATTTAAAACATTTAATTTGATCCACCCATGAGGATGGGATAGGTATAATGAAGAGAAACTGTTCCCTCACAACTTAATCAAATTATTGGAAACAAGTATTTTGAACTTCTATACCACATTTTTGTTACTGTGGTAAAATAAACATGTAACATAAAATGTGGTGTTTTAACCATTTTAAATATACAGTTTAATGGCAATAAGTACATTCTCATTGTTGTGCAACAATCACCACCTGTATCTGCAGAACTTACACATTTTAATAGCCATTAAAATTAGCAAGAGTCTGGGGCGCCTGGGTGGCTCAGTCGGTTGAGCGGCAGACTTCGGCTCAGGTCATGATCTCACAGTCCATGAGACTTCGGCTCAGGTCATGATCTCACGGTCCAAGAGTTCGAGCCCCGCGTCGGGCTCTGTGCTGACAGCTCAGAGCCTGGAGCCTGTTTCAGATTCTGTGTCTCCCTCTCTCTGACCCTCCCCCGTTCATGCTCTGTCTCTCTCTGTCTCAAGAATAAATAAACGTTAAAATTAGCAAGAGTCTTCTGCTAGGGTAGCCAGAGGGATCGCAGGGTTATTTAGGTAACGTCTAAAGTACTTTAAGCTAACCAAGGACACCAGAATTCTGAGGCAGAAATCATTTATTTAAATAGTAAACTACATCTGTAATAAACAATATCAAGATGAACACTGGATTTTCCTGAAGTAATTACTATTCTATTTGCATGTTGAAGACTGGGATATAACTGTTTCAAAAAAGGGAAGTAATACTTCAAATGTTTCTCTTTTAGAGTATGCAAATCATGCTGATTAGTCCACAACATTCCATGGTGAAACCGCCCCCCCCACCCCCAACCAAAGGCATTTCATTAGCCAAGACAGTTATCTGAACTAGCTAGACAGAAGCTGGACCAGAATACAAAGTTACTAAGAATACTAAGTTACTGTAAGATACTATTTGGGGTCTTCAGAAAACCAAAGAGTCCCAAACTGTTAAGAACTTAAATGTACATAAAAATTTTGAATTTGCAGGGTGCCTGGGTGGCTCAGTCAGTTGAGCATCCGACATCAGCTCAGGTCATGGTCTTCTGTCTTTGAGTTCAAGCCCTGTGTCGGGCTCTGTGCTGACAGCTCAGAGCCTGGACCCTGTTTCCGATTCTGTGTCTCCCCCTCTCTCTGCCCCTCCACCACTCGTGCTCTGTCTCTCTCAAAAACTAAATAAACATAAAAGAATTTTTAAAAAAATTTTGAATTTGCTAGAGTTGAGAATCATGCGAGGTAAAGAGACTGGTTGAAAAAAGTAATAATAAATCTAGTTTCTTCTCTGCTGGAGGGGCTGTAAACTATAGTTTAAAAAGCAGATGGGAAGTCTGGACTCAACCAACCTAAGTTTAAATCCTAGTTCTTCCATTTAGTAGCTGTAAAAACCTGGACAAGTTAATTAATCTCTCTGAGCTTTAGTTTGTCAACTCTAAAATGAGAATATATCAACTCTGTGATAGGACTGTATGTACCTGCCTGGCATATGGTATGATTTGAAATATAGCAGTTTTAATTGTCACACCAAAGGTGTTCTACTGCCTGCAAGATAAAATCTAACTTCTTTTGAATGGATCTGGTTTCATGATCTGGTCCATCACCTCTACAGACAGCTTTATCTCTTATGACTTAACCTCAAACTTTACGCTCCACCAACACCAACTGAGCCTCTCATACCTCTGAGCCTTTGAATAGGGATTTCCTGACTGGAACGTCCTCTTTACATTTGGCCATTTGGCAAACTCCTTCTCATTCTTCAGAGCTATGCTCAACTATTCAATTCCTAAATATCTACTGAGCGTCTTCCTTGGCACTATGCTTGATACTGGATACTATTTCTCTTCCATGATATTATTCTAGGACCTCCCGAACAAGACTTAAGTGGTTTTTTTCATTAGAGATCCAAAGTTTATAGCTATTTCCATTTCAGAAACTATCATATTATAATTATTTCCAGGGCTGTCTTAGCAATAGATCATGTGTTCCTTGAGAAGAGGGACAGCGTGTTTTTGCCCTCTTTGCCCAGAAGAGTCTGAGTCAATAAATATTTGTTGAACAAATACTATTGCTGTTGCCATTAATTCAACTGAATATTAAGGTGAGTAACTACCATGTGCTCAATGAGCAATGAAGATTCAAAAGTAAGTAAAATATTGTTCTTGCTCCCCCACGCTCTCATTTAGTGAGAGAGACAGATGTGTGGTCTATGAATGCAGCATATGAATAAAGTACAATAGGAAGAGAGAGGAACACAAATATATTCTGCCAGGAAAGAGAAAAGCGCTTTACCCCCCTTTGGTTCAGAGCTTTTTTTCCTCCTAATTTCAATTACATTCAAAAAAATATTTACTGAGTAGCCAGATGTTTCCACCGACATGATGAATTACTATGAATGTGGTAAATGTTGCTAACATTGACATGATTTCCCCAAATAGTGAACAATTCCAAACAAAACAAGGTATACTCTTCCTTCAGTAATAAAAGTTTTATTCCCAGAAACCTCAATATTTAATTAAAATCCTGCAAAAAATTCCACGTGCATATGTAAAATTATATGAGGTTTTAGGCTGGTATTTTTTTCCCCTATGTGACTATGTAGTGGAGCATTCAAAAGTCGTTCAGGGTTTAAGACAATTCTTAATGATGAACATCTAAAATCTCTCTGCCCTACCCACTAAATACCAAAAGCCCCTCCCAAATTCTAGGACCCCTCCCCCTCGCCTCACCGGACAGCACTATGGTAGAGAAAGTATAGGGGCTGTGGGGACATTAAGCTGAACCTCCTTGAGGAAGTGACTTTTTACCTGAGAATCTAACAGGAATTACCAAAAAGTAAAAATGAGAGGAGGGCAGGGGCTAGGAGGACCTCACAGACCAAGGTAAGAGTTGGAATTCATCCTGAAGCTAATAGAGAGCTTGTGAGGGGGGTTATAAATTAATAGATGGCAAAACCAAATAAAAATATGGAAAATAATTACTCTTCCTAGGAAGTAGAAATGAGGAAGGAGAGGTTAATCTTCTGCTGTTCAGGATTGTTTATTTTCACAGTAAGCATAATATTTTCAGACCAAAAATAACTTATGTATAAAACCCATCAGACTGCTATGTGGGAAATCCCTGGAAGGGGCAGGAGCCACAGAAGACCTAACTGTCCAATCTGCATTTAAAATGGAGTTCCAGTTTGTTAGGGAAAGTCTGCCATATTTCACTACCAAAAATACTACCAAAAAATCTGGCTAAATAGTAAAGGCATAAATACATCTATTATTTTGTCAATAATAGCAACAGCTAATGTTTTTGAGTACTAGGCAGTGCCCTAAGCACTTACATATGCCAACTAATTTATTCCTCAGAACTTTATCATGTATTAATATTACCTATATTTTGCAGATCAGTAAATTGAGGCACACAGAAGTTACTTGCCCAAGGTTACTTACATAATAAATGAATCCCTCATTCAAACCCAACTAATCTAGCTCTAGAGTCCAGTCTCTAAGCACCTGATATTACTGTCTTTCTAAAAAAACCCATCAATTTCTGTAAACTAGGAAACTAACCATAAATAGAACCATTTGTATTCTAAAAGAATGACAAGTATTTGATACCTTTGTAGTGAGGTAAAAGACAAAATTTTAAATCACATTTCACTGGGACACCTGGGTTAATCAGTCTGTTAGGCATCTGACTCTTGGTTTTGGCTCAGGTCATGATCTCATAGCTCGTGGGATCGAACCCTATGATGAGCTCCACAATGACAGCATGGAAACTGCTTGGGATTCTTTCTCCCTCCCTCTCCCCCTCTCCCCCACACTCTCTCACTCAAAACAAATTTAAAAAAACCTATTTCACTATTGTAAAATAAATAAAACAGTAAATATAGCAGTATGTATATTACGAACATATAATAAAAATGAGATATTTCAATAGCACTGAGTACGTGAGTTCAAAACATCCTAAATCTAATCTTTAGAACATCCCTTTACAGGAACTAGTTGGCAAGTATTATCTTCATTTGACCAACAAATAAAACAAAATACAGCTTAAGTTATTTGCTGAATGTGAATCAGATTTGTAGACTTCCAAAGAAAATGTCTCTTACACTGGCTTTTTACAAAAAGATGCTAGGATGAACAAGGAAGAAAAAAATCAGAGATAATCCAAAAGGCGAAAAAGATCCTCCTATTTCTTTTAAAGTTACTTAATAAAACTTTTATGAGAAATTGAATCAAAGCTCAGGTATGAAAGGAAAAAAGACAAAGTCTAAAGGCAGTCGATTAATAATAACTTAAAAAATGAAGCCTTTTAATGTCAAAGAATCAAAATGTCAACAGGCTTGTTAAATTATAGCTATCAGTGAAACTAGAAAGTCCTTTAAGAGATTTATAAAGTAATCAGAGATTAAGTCTCAAGAAAGAAAAGCGGAAAAAGCAAAACCCAACTGTTCAGCCCAAGCTACTAGAAAGGAGCTCAAACAGATGGAAGGGTAGGGACCACAGCTTATGGACCCTCTGCTGTTACAAGGTGGAAGGCATTGAGCTGGTTTTAAATCATCCTTGATTGATTGATTAGGGTGAATGATCTAGTTTACCACTCTGAAGAATTATGCTAAGAAGGGAAAATTATATTGGGGCACCTGGTGGCTCAGTCGATTAAGTGTCCAACTTCGGCTCAGGTCATAATCTCATGGTTAGTGAGTTTGAGCCCCATGTCAGGCTGTGTGCTGACAGCTCAGAGCCTGGAGCCTGCTTCAGATTCTGTCTCTCTCTCTGCCCCTCCCCTGGTTGTGTTCTCTCTCTCTCTCTCTCTTAAAAATAAACCAGAAAAAAATCTTTAAAAAAAACAAGTTAAAATTATAATCCTCAAGCACAAAGTATTGTCATCTAAAAACTGAAAAGATTAGTAAGAAATAACAAAGGACAATGGAAACTGGGCACTAAGGAAAACTTAAATATATTCTTAGAGTGCCCTTTCAAGACCTTTATTCATTTTTTTAAATGTTAATTTACATTTGAGAGAGAGAGAGAGAGAGAGAGAGAGAGAGAGCGCGCACATGCGCATGAGCAAGCGAGCACACGCAAGCAGGGGAGGGGCAGAGAGAGAGAGAGGGAGGGAGGCACAGATTCTGAAGCAGGCTCCAGGCTCTGAGCTGTCAGCACAGAGCCCTACACGGGGCTCAAACCCATGAACCGTGAGATCATGACCCGAGCCAAAGTTGAATGCTCAAACAACTGAGCCACCCAGGCGCCCCTCAAGAAGACCTTTAAAGACGACTAGACATCTGACTCAAATGCTAAAGTTTACAAATATTAAAAAAAAAAAGTCTAGTATCACAGTAAGCAGGTGGTAATAAGGAAAACTTGATCCCAAAACCCAATCCAATCTACAACTAGGTACTTCCTATATACTTCTGCTCATTTAATATGCACAGCAGCACTATGAGGTAGATACTAACTCCATTTTATATTAACCGAGGTTGGGAGAGGTTAAGTACTTGCCTGGCCAATATGTGGCAGATATAGGCACTCAAAACCAAATCTGTGTATTTTCAAAATCTGTACTGTGCCTAGCAATAACAGCAACCCTGTTATCATTTATGGAGCACTTCTATATGCCAGTTATTTACTAAGTGCCTTAAATGCATGATCTCATTTAATTTCATGAATAGGGACTATTATCATCTCCATTTTACAGAAGAAGAACAGGCTTAAATCAAGTGTTTGAGGTCACAGAGGTCACAATGAACAAAGGCAGGACCCAAGCCCAGATGTACCTGACTCCAGAGCCTGTGCACTGAACCATGCTGTCTGTCATATTATTCTCTTTCTGCTACTTTCAAGAGTATGTGACTAACCATTAACACAATTCCTGGGTAGATTTCTCTTCTCCTCTCTATTTTAAGCATCACCAAAATTCAACAACTCTCTTGATTAGTGTTTACTTTCTTCAGTGCAAGTGTGATAACTGCACCTTCCTTTTCAGGGTTTAAACTTTTCTTTCTTTCTTTCAAGTTTTATTTAATTAAGTAATCTCTACACCCAACATGGGGCTCGAGCTCATGATCCTGAGATCAAGAGTCGCATACTCTTCCAACTGAGCAAGCCAGGTGGCCCAGAGGGTTTAAACTTTTTATTAAAAAAAAAAAAAAGGGGGCGCCTGGGTGGCTTGGTCGGTTAAGCGTCCGACTTCGGCTCAGGTCATGATCTCATGGTCCGTGAGTTCGAGCCCCGCGTCGGGCTCTGTGCTGACAGCTCAGAGCCTGGAGCCTGCTTCCGATTCTGTGTCTCCCTCTCTCTCTGACCCTCCCCCATTCATGCTCTGTCTCTCTCTGTCTCTCTCTGTCTCAAAAATAAATAAACATTAAAAAAAAAAAAAGGTTTATTATTTTTGAGAGAGAGAGAGCGCACAAGCAGGGGAGGGGCAGAGAGAGAGAGGGAGACACAGAATCCGAAGCTGCCTCGAGGCTCTGAGCTGTCGGTGCAGAGCCCAACACGGGCTTGAACTCAAAAACTGTGAGATCATGACCTGAGCCAAAGTTAGACGTTTAACTGACTAAGCCACCCAAGTGCCCCTAAACTTTTTATTTGTAATCAAATAAAAGACTGATAGCAGTAATATTTCCCATATGCTTAATTTCTGGTCACATCATTTTCATCAGCTTAAAATAGGATGTTATAAATATAAGATATTGTATGTAAGCCTCATGGTCACCACAGAGGAAAAATCTGAGATTATGAAAAAGGAATTAAAGCATACTACTACAAAAAGTCATCAGCTCACATAAGAAGATAGGAAGAAACAAAGACTCTACAAACCAGTCAAAAAACAATTATCAAAATGACAGCAATATGTCCTTACCTATCAGTAATTACTTTAAATGGATTACATTCTCTAATCAAAAGACAAAAAAAATGGGAGAATGTATTAAAAAAACAAGATCCAACAGTATGCTGCATACAACAGATTTATTTTAGCTTTAAGAACACACACATACAGAGACTGAAGAGATAGAAAAAGGTGTTTCAAGCAAATGGTAACCAAAATAAAGCAGGGCAGCAGTACTTAGACACAATAGATTTTATTTCTTAATTTTTATTTTTTTAAGGTTTATATCTTTATTTTGAGAGAGACAGAAAAAGAGAGGGAGGGAGGCAGAGAATGAGAATCCCAAGCAGGCATCAGCAGAGCCCGATACAGGGCTCAAACTCCTGGAACCGTGGGATCATGACCTGAGCCAAAACCAAGAGTTGGATGCTTAACCGAATGAGCCACCTAGGCACCCCAACACAACAGATTTTAAACTAAAAATGCTCTAAACAAATAACTTCATTATGGTAATATAAAAAAGTCAATCAAGAGTTTATACATTAATTGTAAATATTTATGCATCCACTATCAAAGCACCTATATAATGTAAATATTAACAGAACTAAAAGGAGAAGTAAACAGCAATACAATAATAGTTGGGGATTGTAATATCCCACTCTCAACAATGGATAGATCATCCAGACAGAAAATCAATAAGGAAGCAGTGGACTTGAACAACACTATAAAGCAAATGGACCTAACAAACATTCCATCCAACAGAGGCAGAATACATATTCTTCTCAAAAGCACATATAACACTTTCTACAGTAGATCATATGTTAGACAATGAAACAGTTTCAATAAATTTGAAATAGAAATTATATCAGGTATCTTTTCTGATCACAATGGTGAAATTAGAAATCAGTAACAGGAAGAAAGATGGAAAATTCACAAGTACATGGAAATTAAACAACACACTTCTGAACAACCAATGGATCAAAGAAGCAAAAGAGAAATAAAAAATATCTTAAGACAAATGAAAAGGGAAATCCAACATACCAAACATTAGAAAATGCAGCAAAAGCAGTTCTAAAAGGAAAGTTTAGACATAGGCAAATATATATCTCAAAAAAGAAATATACCAAACAACGTAACTTTACACTTGAAGGAACTACAAAGAGAAGAACAAAGTAGACCAAAGTTAGAAAAAGGAAGGAAAGAATAATAAAGAGTAGCGTAGAAATAAATGGAATACAGATTAAGAAAACAATAGAAAAGATCAACAAAACTAAGAGTTGATTCTATGGAAAGGTAAAATTGACAAACCCTTAACTAGACCAAGAAAAAAAAGACAGGAACCAAATAAATTATAAATCAAAGAGGAGCTATTACAACTGATACTACAGAAATACAACAGATCATAAAAGACTACTATGAACAATTATACGCCAACAAATTGGACAACCTAGAAGAAATGGATAAATTCTTAGAAACATAAAACCTACCAAAATTGAATCATGAAGAAAGAAAATCTGAAGAGACCAATAATAATAAGGAGCCTGAATCAAGTTAAATCCCAATAAAGAAAAGCTTAGGACCAGATGGTTTCACTAGTGAATTCTACCAAACATTTAAAGAAAAATTAACATCAATTCTTCTCAAACTCTTACAAAAAACTGAAGAGAGGGGAACACGTCCAAACTCATTTAATAAGGCATTTCTCTGATAGTGAAGTCACATAAGGACACTAGAAGAAAACTACAGGCCATTAATATAAATGCAACATTCTCAATAAATCACTGACACAATGAATTCAACAGCATATTAAAAAAATCATACACCTTGATCAAGTGGGTTTAGTCTCTGGGATGCAAGAACAATTCAACATACACAAATCAATCAATGTGATATATCATATTAATAGAATGAAAGATACAAATCATATGATTTCAAGAGATGTGGAGAAAACATTTAACAAAATTCTATTTCCATTCATGATAATTCTCAACATATTTGGTATATAAGGAACATACCTCAACATACTAAAGACCAAGTATGACAAACCCATAGGTAATATCACACTCAGTGGTGAAAGGCTGACAACCTTCCCTCTAAAATGGGAACAAAATAATGGTGCCCATTCTCACCATTTCTATTCAACGAAGTACTGGAAGTCCTAGCCAAAGCAATCAGGCAACAAAAAAGAAAAGGCCTCCAAATCAGAGTGGAAGAAGTAAAACAGACACGTCTCTATTCACAGATGACATGACCTTATACATAGAAAATCCTACAGACTCTATAAAAAAACTAATTTAGTAAAGTTGCAGGGTACAAAATGAACATACAAAAACCAGTTGCATTTCTATACAGTAACACTAAATTATGTGAAAGAAGAAATAATCCCATATACAACATCAAAAAGAATAAAATAATTGGAAAAAAACTCAAACAAGGAGGTGAAAGATCTGTACACCAGAAAACTGTAAGACACTGATGAAAGAAATTAAAGAAGATACAAACAAATGGAAAGATATCCTATGTTCATGGGTAGGAAGGATTAATATTATTTAAATGTTATACTACCCAAAGTTATCCAAAGATAATGTAATCCCTATCAAGATTCTAATGGCATTTTTTTTTTTTACAGAAAAAGAAAAATGAATCCTAAAATTTATATGGAATCACGGAAGACTTTGAATAGCCAAAGCAATCCTAAGAAAGAACAAAGCTAAAATTACCATATTTCCTGATTTCGAAGTATACTAAAAAGCTACAGCAATCAAAACAGTATGGAACTGGCATAAAAATGGACACACAGACTTATGGAACAGAATAGAGAGCCCAGAAACAAACTCATGCATGTACAGTCAAGTAATATTTGACAAGGTGGTCAAGAATACTCAATGGGGCAAAGACAGTCTCTTCTCTTGTGTTGGGAAAACTGGATATTTACATGCAAAAGAATGAAAGTGGACCCCTACCTTACACCACTCAAAAATTAACTCGAAAAGGATTAAACATAGATTTGAACATTAAGACCTGAAACAAAAAAAACTCCTAAAAAAAAAAAAAACAGGGAAAAATCCCCTTGGCATTAGTCTTGGAAATGATTTCATGGGTATGACACCAAAAGCTCAAGCACCAAAAGCAAAAATAAACAGTGGGATTACATCAAACTGAACAGCTTCTGCACAGCAAAGGAGACCATCATCAAAATGAAAAGGCAACCTACAGAATGGGAGAAAGTTTTGCAAACCATGTATCTGATAAGGAGCTAATATCCAAAATATATAAGAAATTCCTACATCTCAATAGCAAAGAGCCCAAATAATTTGGAAAAAAAAAAGGGGGCAAAGAACCTGAATAAACAGTTTTCCAAAGAAGATATTCAGATGGCCAACAGGTACTTGAAAAGATGCCCAACATCACTAATCATCAGACAAATGCAAACCAAAACCACAATAACATTAACACCTCAAACCTGTTAGGATAGCAATTATCAAAAAGAATAGAGATAACAAGAGCTAGCAAGGATGTGGAGAAAAGGGAACTCATATTGATGGGAATGGAAAAACAGGATGGAGGCTCCTCAAAAACTTAAAAATAGAACTATCATATAATCTAGCAATTCCACTTCTGGGTATTTATCAGAAGGAAATAAAATCACTATGTCGAAGAGTTATCTGTGCCTTCATATTCACTGCAGCATTATTTACAATAGTCAAGACATGGAAATAAATTTGTGTCCATCAACAGATAAATGGATAAAGGAAATGTGATATATACTGGACCCTTGAACAACATGTTGGGTTTGAACTGTATGGGTCCACTTAGATGCAAAAATTTGTTTGATACAAGTACTGTGTAAGTGTATTTTCTTAATAACATTTTCTTTCCTCTAGCTTACTTTATTGTAAGAATAAAGTAACACATGTTAACATATAAAATATATGTGAATCAACTTTTTATGTTATCTGTAAGGCTTCTGGTCAACAGCAGGCAATTGATAACTAAGTTTTGAGGGAGTCGAAAATTATACGTGGATTTGCGAGTGCACAGTGGTCAGCACCACTAACCTCCATGCTACTCAAAGGTCAACTGTATATACACATTATGTGTGTGTGTGTGTGTGTGTGTGTGTGTGTGTGTGTGTCTGTGTGTGTGTGTATATGTATATATATATATAGATATATACACACACATAAAATGTGTGTATATATTTATATATATATATATACATACATAAAATGTGTGTGTATATATCTATATATATCTATATAGATATGTATATATAAAAATAGTATCACATATTGAGAAATAAAAAAATCCACCAAACTCAGAGAAACAGAGAGCAGACTGGTGGTTACCAGAAGTAAAAGGGGGGAGGGGAAATGAGTGAAGATAGTCAAAGGATACAAACTTCCACTTCTAAGCTGATCAAGTTCCAGGACGTAATGTATACCATAATGATTACAGTTAACGATACTGTATTATTATATTTGAAAGTTATTAAGAGAGTAAATCTTAAAAGCTCTCACCAAAATAATAATAACAAAAATAAATTGCAACCATATGAGATAATGGATATGTTAACTAACCTTACTGTGGTAATCATTTCATCTTACATACATAAATCATCATGTGTACATCTTAAATTTCTGCAATGTCATATGGCAATTTTATCTCAATAAAGCTAAAAAAATGTTTTTTAAGTTTATTTATTTTGAGAGAGAGAGAGAGTGAGTGAGTGTGTGAAAAGGGGAGAGACAGAGAGGGAGAGAAAATTCCAAGCAGGATCTGTGCTAACAGCACAGAGCAGAACCTGATATGGGGCTCAATCTCACAACTGTGAGATTATGACCTGAGCCAAAACCAAGAGTCAGACACATAAATGACTAAGATACCCAGATGCCCCTAAAAAAAGTTTTTTTAAATAAATAAGTGAATAAGAAATAAGAGTAAGAAATAAGTTTTACCACTGTTCCCCCACCCCCAAAAACAACTTTGGTTTGGAATGTAGGCCTTCCTATTCTTATTTCAATGTTTCTTCCACTCTAAACTGTTTCTTTAATTCATGGTTCACAAATATGTAAGTATAATTAAAAGAGTAGCTTGTCTTATTTTATTATTTAAAAAAAAATTTTTTTTTTAACGTTTATTTATTTTTGAGACAGAGAGAGACAGAGCATGAATGAGGGAGGGGCAGAGAGAGAGGGAGACACAGGATCGGAAGCAGGCTCCAGGCTCTGAGCCATCAGCCCAGAGCCCGACGCAGGGCTCAAACTCACAGACCGCGAGATCGTGACCTGAGCTGAAGTCGGACGCCCAACCGACTGAGCCACCCAGGCGCCCCTAGAGTAGCTTGTTTTAAAATAACATTGCTTGGTTAAGAGACTCTTAAATATGAAGAACAGAGGGTTACTGAAGGGGTTTTGGGAGGAGGGATGGGCTAAATGGGTAAGGGGCATTAAAGAATCTACTCCTGAAATCACTGTTGCACCATATGCTAACTTAGATGTAAATTAAAAAATAAATAAGTAAATAAAAATAATAACATTGCTCGGGGTGCCTGGGTGGCTTAGTCAGTTGACCGTCTTACTCTTGATTTTGGCTCGAGTCATGATTCCAGGGTCGTGGGAATGAGCCCTGGGTTAGGCTCCAAGCAGAGTGGGAGCCTGCTTAAGATTCTCTTTCTCCCTTCACCCCCTCCCCTACTCAAAGTCAAAGAGTCAGATGTTCAAATGACTGAGCCACCCAAGTGCCCCTACTTTATGTGTTTATAAAGTGAGACACTGACTGTACAGTTGATAGAAATCTAAGCTGATAAATTTTAGAAAAATTAGAGCGAGCACATTAGGACAACCATTACAGATCATTATGGTAACTACAAGTATATTGTTTCATTGTGGTTAGATTGCTCCTAAAGTTCTCAAGTGACAGGGCCCTAGGAATTTCTCAGTCATGTCTAGAACGATCCCTGATCGTTATGGGGTAATGAGTGGATTGAATATTTCACATTTTCTAGTGTAAACAGAAAAAGGAACATAGCAGTATGCTCACTGGCAAGGGCTGAAGTGGAAAAAGGTCAGAGTCCTTTAGCCAATAAAATAGAAAAGTGGTTGGTAGGCTGATTATTATTAGCTTGAAAGATTGAAATCTTTCTCACATGTAACAGAGGCACATATCATTCAGATTTCAAGTGTGAGAAGTCAGAGACAGGAGAAACAATTTATGAGAGGAGATAAATTTTTACAATTTTTGTTCCTATGCTGAATATTGTTCTGCACTATTTATTGTTGGTAAGCAGGAAGATAGAGTTCAGGAAGCATGGGTTCCAGAGTCCTACACACAGGGGTTGAAATCCCAATCCTCCCCATTGTCTTTTTTAGGAAAGTAGCTTAACTTTCTTAGCCACAGTTGAGTTTTCTGTGAAATGGGTTGAAGAGAAGATTAAATGAGAATGGAAACTGCTGCAATAGTAGGTAATGTTCATTCCCTTCTCACTTTACCTCCCACCAAAAATATCAGTAAAACAGATTTACTGACAGCAGTTTGTACCACCAAATACCCATTAAGATGAAGATGACATTTTTTTTAAGATTTTATTTTTAAGTAATCTCTACACCCAACGTGGGGCCTGAACTTATGACCCTGACATCAAGAGTTGTATCCTTCACCAATTGAGGCAGCCAGGCACGCCAAAGATGAAATTATTTTTGTATTATCAAAGAATATGCAACAAAATGGGCTGCTTGAATCACTTAAATGAGAGTCTAAAGAAGTAAAGATCAAAACAGAAATATTGAAGGAGAAATAAAAGTATCAGAAATCAAGTGCTAAATATATATTTTTCTAGTTTATTTACTTATTTATTTTGAGAGACAGAGAGAGTGCAAGCAGGGGAGGGGGAGAGAGGGAAGAAGAATCCCAAGCAGGATCTGCATTGTGAGTGCAGAGCCCGATGCAGGGCTCGAACTCACGAACTGTGAGATCATGACTTAAGCTGGTATCAAGAGCCGGTCGCTAAACTGACTAAGCCACCCCAGCGCCCCTCAAATGTTGAATATTAAATCAGACATGAATGTAATCAATCTGTAAAAATTTTATAAGGGCAAAAATTAAGTAGTTGACTGAAGGTAGTCTTCGCAGTATGAAAAGAGAGAGGAAAAGAATATCACAAAACAAATTCTATAGAGATAGTTCACAAATGGAAAAAAATAGCAAGAAATGTTGTATGACAAATAGTACTATATGACTAACAATTTAGCACAAAAAACAGTCGCACATATTCTGTGTGTTCAAGTCTGTTTTTCTCTTACTGTGATAGCGAGACTCAACCAAGATTGAGACATAAACAAATTAATGAATATAGAAATCTAGAATGAAATGTGCGAAGCTAAGGGAATCTGAGATCATACTGGACACACAAAGAATAATGCTAATCTACTATACATACTAAGAAAGTGTTTGGTTTATAAGAATATACCCTTAAAAGTGAATCTTGTGTTAAAAAGCTTATTGTCCTCTTGCAAACAGAGATACTGAGTTATTGGCCAACTGAGTATCATGTCCTAATCACCATCTATCCCCCTCATCCCATGAAATTGGAATTCATCAACTTTAACTGTCCTTAGGGAATAGCAATCATAACATTTTCAGAATGCAAACATTATATCCAATCCTTTTATTTACAAAAATGGGGAAATCAAGACCTAGAAACATTACAGCTCAATTAAGGGAAAATATTTAACTTCAACAAAAATTTTTTTTAACGTTTATTTATTTTTGAGAAGAGAGAGACAGAGCATGAGTGGGGGAGGAGAGAGAAAGAGGGAGACACAGAATCTGAAACAGGCTCCAGGCTCTGAGCTGTCAGCACAGAGCCTGACACGGGGCTCGAACTCACGGACCATGAGATCATGACCTGAGATGAATTCAGATGCTTAACCGACTGAGCCACCCAGGCGCCCCTAACTTCAACTTTTAAAAACATAGTTACAGGGGCACCTGGGTGGCTCAGTCATTAAGCATCTGACTTTGGCGTGAGTCAGGATCTCAGAGATCGTGAGTCTGAGTCCCACATAGGGTGAGCTTGAGACTCACTTTGGGTGAGCCCTGCTTCTCTCCCGCTATCTCTCTCACATAAGATTCTCTCTCTGCCCCTCATTCACTTGCTCCCTCTTTCTCAAAAAAAAAAAAAAAAAAAAGTATAAAATAAATAAAAACACAGAACATTCAGTTCTATATTATGAAGTTCTTTTCCTCCTTCATTTTTGCATACTACACCGATTTTCTGATAGGTATCTACCAGTAAACTCAAACCCTTTCTCTAAAGGGAACTGGATAGTCCATGGCCAAGCCTAAGTGTTGGGTCTAATGGCAAGGTTGACACTTTGCATTTCCTAAATGCAACTGATTAAACCAAGATTGGGTACGTGACCTTCCATATGATGAATCCTGGCATAAAAAGGTGAGCTCAATCAAGTGGATTTCCTTTCTCAGAAATATGAACAGAAAGCACTAGGATCATTTACCAGTGCTCAAAGAAGCTAAAATGTCAGTGATGTGGCCATCATTAGATTCCATATGCCAAGACAAAATTATAAAGGGGCAGAAATTCTAAGTGAGCAGAAAGGAGAACGGACAGCACACAGAGGAGGAGGGACGCACTGAGCAAGATTGCATGGTCCACCAGAGTGAGAAGTAACTGCTCCTGGGAGCTGTCGTGTTTTCTGATGGTTTTCGACTTCCACAAATGACTTAAAATAAACCTTTCCCTTTCTCTTAAGACAATCCGAATGAGTTTCTCTTCCTTGGAACCAAGAGCTTAATTATAATAGAAATATTAAATATTACAGATGTAATCACATGATTATATATTAAATGTTATATTATAACAAACTATTCCCAAAATGTATTTAAGTGGAAGGAACTGAACTTTTTAAGGAGTTCTCTAGGAACTGTAGGGTTGGTATAGTGAAGCTGATGACTATCGTGGAAATCAATTTCCTTAGATTGAACAACGAGAGTAAATTTGAGAGCTGACATGAAGTCTCTGGGAGATACTGAGTATAATGAATATATCAAAATGGGTGGAGAATAAACTGAGTAGGAAAACAGAGAAAACCAATAAAGCCAGCTGCCAGTTCAGGTGTACATCCTCTTTCCAGACACAGAATTCCTTATTCATCTACTTCTACCCTTCCCTTGCTTATAATTTGCCTATTCCAAATTATACTATTTTGGTTGTGAACAATGGCAATCACTGCTTCTGCTGTCATCAAGGGAAAAAATGCTTCATATTTGTTTCATTCATATTTCTACCTGTGAGAGATGTAGGAATAGTGGCAATTTACCCTCACTATGATGTTAGCTTTCAGGTAACACTGGCTTCCCAAGACTAAGACAGTCCACATATCAAAGAACTTACAATATCTCTTAAACATTTCCAGAGGCACCACTATTTACAAGTATGGAAGATAAACACATGTCTTATATGAGCAAATATAAAGGGAGCTCCTCCCATGTTAGAGAAATACAAAGTGAGATGATGCAACAAGACAGTAATATATTAATTATTTATCTGGAAAACTGTTTTAGAAGAAACAGATAATACATGAAAGAAAATTCACAAAATATAATAAACAAACCCTGGAAAATACTGAATCTTATTAATAATCAATAAATGTAATGAAGTAAAAATTTTAGACTAATTAACAAAGATAATTTTATAACAATAACACCCTATGGTGCTGAAGATATGAATCACCTCCAACAGATTGAAGGTAAACTAATATAACCTATTGGAAATCAACTCAGCAACCTGTATCAAGAGCCATGTGCATTTTAATAACCTTTGACCTCATGATTATACTTCTTAGACTATATCCTAAGAATCTTAAATAAAGGAAAAAAAGTGTTTCCCAAAGATTTAATCCTGGGATTCTTTTATTTTTTAATGTTTATTTATGTTTGAGAAAGAGAGCATGTGTGAGCAAGGGAGGGGCAGAGAAAGAGGGGGACAGAGGATCCAAAGCGGTGCTGACAGCAGTGACCCTGATATGTGGCTCGAACTCCCTAACAGCAAGATGATGACCTGAGCTGAAGTTGGACGCTCAACTGACTGAGTCACCCAGGTGCCCCAGTCATCTTTTTAATAACTGCATAATAACCGAACAGTTGAATGTTTACCCATATATTTATTGTTGAATTAGAAGTAATCCCAGGGGGTACCTGGGTGGCTCAAGTCAGTTGAGCATCCAACTATACAGCTCAGGTCACGATCTCGCGATTAGTGAATTCGCGCCTCACATCAGGCTCACTGCTGTCAGCACAGAGCACTGCTTCGGAACCTCTGTCCCTCTCTCTCTCAGCCCCTCCCCTGCTCACACTCTCCCTTTCAAAAATAAATAAACATTAAAAAAAAAAGTTAATTTCTGTAATGACATGGAAAATGTTTATGGTTAGGAAGTAAAGAAACTAATCAAAAGTTGTATGTAGAGAACAATAACAAATAAGTAAAACATATGTATAAGATAAAGTCAGAATTGTTAAATGAAAAAGACCAGAAGGAAACAATGAAAAGCTAGCAGCAGATTAGAGCGTTAAGATTATAAGCCTTTTTTCCTTTCTATTCAAAAAAATTTCACTACTGTGGTTAAATTACCTTTAAAATGAAAATAAATAATAATGATCTCCAAAAGTGTAAGTGTTGGAAGTCATAAATAGGACAGGGCAAAAGATCCCAGGGAATGTTACCATATTATGATACAGTGCTTGCTATTCATAATAAAAAAAGAATCATCAAAGAGCTTAAATTACACCTTTTTTACTTGTTAAAAAGGCAAAAACGTGTGAAATATAATTTAGAAAGTTTTATGTGAAAATGCTTAAAGGTTGTGGCACTTAAAGGGTTAAATTTTAGTTACAGAAAATTTATGTACTTGCAGAACTTTCCCCCAGATTATGCCTTTAAAATGAGTACACACAATGATATAAAGAGGATATTGGAAATTAAGAAAAAAATCTTTATTATCAATGGAAAAAAACTCAACTTCTGCAAAGCAAAAGAATTATACCAACAAAGATGTTTTATAACCCCAGACACCTAGTTTCAGAGAAAAAATGGAAATTTTACTTTAACCTAGATAATGGAAATTATTATGATTTCTACATTTGTAATTAATTTGATTACAGTTTAAATATCTTATATGTGTGGAAAATTTTTTATGTTATGATAAATTAATATTAGGACTTTTTTAACTGTTTAAATACTAAGAAAAGATATACAGAAAAGTAAGACTACTACAAAATTTAAAACAAGAATACCAAAATTTTGCTTAATATAAAAAAAGTTTCAGGGTGCCTGGCTGGCTTACTCTGTAGAGAATGCAACACTTGATCTCAGGGTTGTGAGTTCAAGCCCCACATTGGACCTAGAAACTCCTTAAAAAAAATTCCAATCACCTCTCATCAACTTCATAATTTTTCAAAACACTGGCACATAATTCCAGAAATACCACTTAAAAAAAAAAAAATCAATGAATAGCTTGATTAAACCTTATACTGAACTAGAAGGAAAAAAATCTCATGAAAATGTAAAAGCCAAAAGCAAATTAAAATATAGCTCAGAAAAGAGGGTCTATAATTCTTCTACAATGATTCTTAAAAATTCTGTGGCAGTAAGTTCTATAGATTCCCTCACTAATCATAACTACAAATATTACAAGCAAAATTTACTAATGTATGATAGGAAAATTCCAATTGCAGGGGCTCCTGGGTGACTGACTCAGTTGGTTGAGCGTCCGACTTCGGCTCGGGTCATGATCTCACAGCTTGTGAGTTTGAGCCCGGCGTCAGGCTCTGTGCTGACAGCTCAGTATCTGGAGTCTGCTTTGGATTCTGAGTCTCCCTCTCTCTCTGCCCCTAACCCACTCGCATTCTGTCTCAGTCTCTCTGAAAAATAAATAAACGTTAAAAAAAATTTTTTTAATTAAAAAAAAAGAAAATTCTAACTGCGGAAATAAGTACATTCTACAAATAAATTTGTCACTGAGCATATATTAAACTGATAAAGGTTAGAGTTCTAGTACTTTTTACTTTGCTATTCAATCATTTGTGTCATATACTATTTTACTCTTTAAGAAAATAATTCATGGGATGCCTGGGTGGCTCAGTCAGTTAAACATTTGACTCTTGATTTTGGCTCAGGTCATTACCTCAGTCTGTGAGATTGAGCTGAGTGTCTGGTTCTGGGCTGACAGCGTGGAGCCTTCTTGGGATTCTCTTTCTCTCCCCCTTTCCTATGTGCATGTCCTCTCTCAAAATAAATAAATAAACATTAAAATGAATTCATAAATCAAGAGTCAGACTAAGCGCTTAACTGACTGACCCACCCAGGCACCCCTACACCAAAGTGATTCTTAAAAAAAAATTATTTATTTATTATAAAAAAACCTTTTCCTACATAATTTCCTTGGAGTAGGGTTAGGTACACAGAAACCAAATCTTTAAGTCACATGAAATGATATTACAATTAAAAAAATTTCATACAGCAAATAATCCATATTATTATTTACAGTTAATAAAATACACAATCTCCAGTCAACTCTTCATTATGTATTCTTACAGGAGTAGTATGCATATTCTAGAAGAAAGGAACTCCAGAAATGAAATCAATAAACCAACATTTACTAACCACTGATATATGCAGGGTTTTATAGCTGGAAACTACAAAAACAAAATTCCTAAGGTTTCTTTATGTTATTAAGTTCAATAATTCAATGTGTGGTGGGGCATTTGAGGAACATGACCCAAAACATTTGAGATGGCCAGGAGTTTGTATTTCCACAATTCAGAAAATGATACTTTTACCTGAGATCACAATTTTGTCCTGCCTGCTGAGCAAATGAAACTCTACTAGAATCTCATGGGAGTATGACTGTACCAAATCTGTTTTATAAATAAAAATTGCCTCCTGTGTCCCTGATCAGCAAATACTGACACCAACACAAAAGCCTCTAGCCCACTAGGATGTAAGGGGCAAGTAAAGCTAGGATTTTTATTACAGTCTTTTCCTTTTTATGCTTCAGCATTTTATTTCTCTACTGGCTTTTAAGCTTCCCCATCAAATTCCTACCTCAGACCTTAAACGACTATACCACACTCTTGAATCTGAGCTTACTATTTACGCTGAAGTAAGAGTCCAGAAAAACCTCCTAACCTTTACAGTTTCTCCACTATTTCATCCTTGACCTATGGAAGGATAAAGTGTCAGGTCAGGAGAAGGATGGGCGATAGACACTTGAATCACAGCCAAAGCCTTTCTGGAGCTAACAAAAAACCACTGTTAACTCCAGTGTTTGGGGACAAACTGTCTCTGACCATGGTTTTTGTTTGTTTGTTTAACGTTTTTAAAATTTATTTTTGAGAGAGACAGAACATGAACAGGAAAGGGGTAAAGAGAGAGGGAGACACAGAATCCAAAGCAGGCTCCAGGCTTTAAGCTGTCAGCACAGAGCCCGATGCAGGGCTTGAACCCACAAACTGTGAGATCATGACCTCAGCTGAAGTCAGACGCTTAACTGACTGAGCCACCTAGGTGCCCCTGACCATGGGTCTTGTAACTCTTCTGTGCCATGAAGAGCCAAAATAATATCAGGAAAAAAAAGGAGTGGTAGAGATCTGACATGTTTGTCTCAGTTCTTCTCTGCAGAAAGAAGAGCTGGCTGGACGACCCTGTACAAATCACTTCTACTCATTTCGTTCATTTCCTCACCTATAAAGCAACTAAAGACTGTGGTCCTTTCAGCTTCTAGAAGGGAAACATTTAGTTGATTATAAACAATCAGTCTGGTCATATTCCACATACAAAAGCCAGACTTTCTTCTTTCCTTTATACTTGCTACTGAAATTCTCCAAGCCTTCAGGGAAACTTGTATTGAACTCAACTGTTCAAATGTAGTTGTGGGATTACTAAGTTACATGTCATTTGATTCTTTCAGCAAATACTTGGGTTCCCATGTCAGGCTTAGGTCACTTCTTACAGAAATCACATTCAATAGTAAGAACAATCTTTAATTGAAAATGCCAAAGAAAAATTTTCACCATAACTTGGGTTTCTATCCCACACAAGTTTTTACCCATTATCTCCTTAAAACTGTAACAGAAACTATGTAAAAGCATTATTCAACTAAAAAGCCAATGGAGCATTCTAGTTCCTGTTCTGGAGCACCTGTGGTTTCAATGATTCACTGTTTAATGCTCTTTCCCTAAATTACGTCTCATAATATTTTCTAATAAAGGTTGACAGGTAGCATTTTATGAGCTTAGACAAACTCTTTCTAAAACACAGATCAGAACTGTTTATAACCAGACAGTGCCAACTGAACTCTATCACAAAATAATTAATCCAAGCATTTTATTTTACCTTTCTGAACAATTAGCACCAAGAACTCTGAAAACATATAATTTATACCAAAGTCTGATAACTTTCACATACAAAGTTTAAATATCTTCACTTTTCTTGCTTTTCTCTCTGTCCTAATGCTCATCGGGGTGATATATTAAACTTTGATCCACCATTAAAACAGTATAATCCAGATCTAGAAAGTTACAATCACTCTTTCAATATAAGGATCATTGCCTCTGATCTGTATCTTTAACTTATTTGTCCACTTCAAACAGGGAATTTCACATTTTTCTGTGCATCACTTGAGAGGCATTTTAAGACAGAGCTTAAGAGTGCAAACCCTGGAGTTCCTCTGCTTGACTTTGAGCTCCTGTCTTGCCACTTATTAGTCATAGAAAGAATAATTAACCAAGGGGTAGTTAAGAGGATAAAACGGTCAAGTTCCATTAAAAAAAAAAAACAAACCCAAAACTCTGTTTAAAAAAGACAATTATATGTAACATAAAACCACGGGCTGGATCCTGTACTGGAGGAAAAAATGTTATAAAGAATTTTATAGGGACAAGCAACAAAACTGTAATATAGACTGTAAAAACCCTAAATTTCCAGAATTTGATAACTATTATGTGGTTTTAGAAGAGAATATCCCAGCTCTTAAGACCCACAAATCAAAGTACTTAAGGGGTAAAAGTGCAAGATGTGTAAAGCCTACTCTGAAATGATCAAAAAAATAATTGTGTATGTGTGTGTAGGAGTGGGAGGAAAGCATGTGGCAAAATGTAAACAACCGGTCATTCCAGGTAAGCTGTATGTACATGGGAACTGTCTAAATTATTCTCACAACTTTCCTCTAAGTTTAAAATTATTTTAAAATAAGGTCTTAAAAAAGCAGCTTTGACTCCATTCATCCTCCACTACTACTCCATTGATCTACTTCCTTCCATTCACAGAAACATCTTGAAAGTTGTGTACAGTCACCATCTCCCCATCTTTACTCCAACTCCAATGAGACGGAGATTTCCTTTTTGCCAAACCCAACAATTTATTGGCCTTATCACAATCCCTCCACAGTGCTGAACACAGGCAACCACTCTTTCCCTTCCCAGTCTCACATCTCCCAGGTTTTCTTCTTGTATCACTGGCTACTCTTTGTCAGTCTCCTTTGCTGGCTCTCCTACCCCTAAATATCCCTTTCTTTTCTCTACCTATACATAACCTCATCCAGTCTGTGCCATTAAATAGCACTCTGAACTCCAGACTCAAACATCCAATATTTTATAAGACATACTCATTTGTTTGTGAAATGGGCATCTTAAACTTCACTGGCTAAAACACAACTCTTGATTCTTTTCCTCATCCTGCTCAAACCTAGTTCTCCTCCACTTGCCTATAGTAAGTGTTCATCCAGTTGTTTAGGCCAAAATACTAAGAGACCATCCTTGATTTCCTTTACATCCCACATCCAAATCATCAGCCAGGGCTATCAGAATATATTCTAAAATACACTCTGAGTCTGACCATTTCTCACGTCCCTAGTCTGGGAACCACCATGTTCTACAAGAGAATGGTCTACTATAATAGGTTTCCCTACCTTTCTGTTTTGTTCCCTTACTGCCCATTCTCTGAGACAAAGCAGCAAAAATGACCATGTTAAAGCTGCAATTAAATCACATCTTCTGACCATCAAAACTTTCCAATGGTTTCTCATCACACTTAAAATAAAACCTCATATCCTTACCACAACTGCATAGTTGTAACTAATCTGGGCTCCTGCCTCTCTCTGAACTAATCTCCTAGTAGTCCCTGATCCTTTTTCACTATGTTCCATGTTGATTTTCTGGCAGTTCCCTGATGTTATGCTTATCCCTACCCAAGAGTCTTTACTTTTGCATGTTTTCCTCAGTATTCATAATGCTCATTCCTTCTAATTCAGATTGTTGGCAAAATACAGTATTTAAGAAAGGCAACATTTTCTTCCCTTTCCACTGCATTACTATTTCCTCTTACTGGTTTAGTTAGTACCTATTTCTTTCTTTTTCCCTTTCTCTCCAAAAAAAAAAAAAAAAATCTTTAAATGAAAAATAGACATGTCACTGCTTCTCACTGTATACAAAAAAAGGAAACAATATGAATGAAATTCTAGCTCCCTTCAAGTATCTCTCCTAACCTTGATCTCCTCCCCAGAGGTATTCTAATATTCACCTGATGCATAAGCTTATAGAGCGGTTATTTTGTGCATCTAAATACGTATGTTTTTATAGAAGTAATGTTTTCTGTTTTATAAAACTCAGGGGTGCCTGGTTGGCTGTTGGTAGAGCATATGATCCCTGCTTTGGGTACAGAGATTACGTAAATAAATAATTAATTTAAAAAATTCTTTTAAAATATACCTTTGCTTTCCTACTCATTATATATAACTCTACTTCATTACTAATTGCAGTATGAGTTCTTGAATACTTAACCTATTTATAATTTTGTACCACTACAAGCAATTCATTCATTTAACTGATATTTACTGAATGCCTACTGTATTCTAGGCACTGTTCTAGCTGCTGTAAATACAGCAATAAACAAAACAAAGACCTTTGCCCTCTTGGAGCTTACAATTGCATGGGAAGAGAAAGAAAATAAACAGAATATACCATTAAACTTTGCCTGCAAAGGGCCTGATAGTAAATATTCTAGGTTTTGCAGAGCACATGTCTGTTGTAGATTCTTTATGTTTGTTTTACAACACTTTAAAATGTAAAAACTGCTCTTAGCTCACAGGCTGTACAAAAACAAGCCAGAGGGTAGTGGGGCTCTAACTTGCCGACCCCTGATATAGCAGTGTAAAAGGTAGTATGAGCTTTGCAAAAAATAAAAGAATCCAGGATAAGGGGCAGGGGTGGGAGAAGGTAGGATACCATATTAAAAACGGTGTCTGGGGGATTCTGTTGGTTAAGTGTCTGACTCTTGGTTTCAACTCAGGTCATAATCTCACCGTTCCTGAGTTCGAACCCCACATCTGGCTCCATGCTAACAGCACAGAGCCTGCTCGGTGTTCTCTCACTATCCCTCTCTCTCTCTGCCCCTCCCCTGCTCATGCTCGTTCTCTCTCTCAAAAATTAAAAAAAAAAAAAAAAAAAAAAAAAGAAGAAGAAGAAGAAGAAAAAGAAGGTGTTCAAAGGAGGTAACATCTGAGCAAAGACCAGACAGTAAAGCCAGTGAGCCAAGTAGATATTTGGGAAAAGCAGATTCCAGATAGCTGAACCAGTAGCTAAAGCAAAAGTCCCAAAGTAGGAACATGACTGATATGTTTTTGATAGAGCAAGGAGACCAGTGTGCAAAGAGGGAAACTGGTAATAGGAAATAAGGTCAAGAAGGTAAGGGACAAAGGGGAGTGGTTTGGGCAGATTATAAAAAGTTTTGTGGGCTACTGTAAGGACTAGATTTTCTCTGAATCAAAAGAAGAGCCACTGCAGTGCTCTGAATAAGGAAGTGACTAGGACTGTCTTAATTTGCAAAAGACTAGCTCTCGCTACTGTATTAAGAAAAGACTACCGGGAAGGACTAAGGTAGAATGGGGACACCTGAGTAACCTATTTAAACAGTATTTATGACAGTAGTAGCTTGCATCAAGGTGATAGTAGTGGAGAGGACGAGGCACTGTAAAATTCTGGATATATTTTGATGATATAGAAAAAACAGGTTGTCCTGAAACTATGGATGTGAAGAGTCACAGAAAAAGCAAAGTCCAGGATAACTCGAAGATTTCAGCCTGGGCTACTGGGAGGAGGAGTGGCTACTGACAGAAATGGGGCAAGTCTATGTGTAGAGTAGGTACTGGGGAGATGTTTAGGAGTTTAGTTTGGAAATGCTGAGTTTGATGTATATCATTAGACATTTAGGTAGAGATGTTGAAGAGGCAGCTGTACACAGGAGACTAGAATTAGTTTGGTTGTTGCTGGCATTTACATGGTATTTAAAGCCATGAGACTGAGTAACATTACTAATGAAGTGATAGGAAAAACAAGACAACAAAAAGCAAGGACTGAGCCCTGGGTTCTTCAACAAACGAGGTCTGAAAGGAGAATTACAAGGGGCCAGGAAGGAGGTAAAAGATAAGCAGGGGGTGTGTGGTATACTGGAAAGCAAAGAAGAAAGTGTTTCAAGGATAAGGGAACAAACAGCCCTGTCAAATGCTGCTGATAGACCAAGTAAGATGAACAGAACCAATGGCATATGGCATTTGATAACATGGAAGTTACTGGAGAACATGAGCCGTTCAGCAGGAATGGGGCAGGCAAAAGCCTGATCGGAGTGGGTTTGGTGTAGTATACGAAAGGGAAGAATTTGGCATTACCAAGTACGGACAACTCTTTCAAGGAATAATGCTGCAAAGGAAACCCCAAAAATGGGGAAACAGGTGGTGAGGAGTGGATCAAGATTTTTGTTTTTAAATACTGGGAGAAATAATAGCATGTCTGTTTGCTGATAGACATAATTCAGTAAAGGAAAAACATGACGTGGAAGGAGAGAAGCTGAATTAATGTCCTTGAGCACATGGGCAAGGATGGGATCTAGTACAAAAGCAGACACAAGAACATGAACAGTTAACCTAAGTAATAAGCAGGAAGACAGCATGTACTGACACAGATGTTGGTAGGTACACAGGGTGCTGGAAGTCTGTGTAAGTTTTCTGATTGCTTCTATTTTGTTAGCAAAGCAGGAAGCAAGGTCACGTATGAGCTAAAAGTGAGGATGGGAAAAGAGATTCGAAGGTTTGAAAAAGAGAAGATATGAAATAGTCATACGGGAATAGGAGAGTGAACAGACTAAGAAAACACAGTGCAACCAACAGGCAGCATCAAGGGTCCCCTTGAGTAAAGTGGTCAGGTATCGTTGTGTGTTTTCTTCCAGCTATACTAAGTTGCATAATGGCAGGTACAAAGCAGAGAATTGGTTTTACGTAGGCCTGTGTTTCTACCAAACAAGCAAAGAGCAAGGAAGTGGATCCAAAGGAGTGATTAAAATCATAAACTGTGGGTGCCTGGGTGGCTCAGTTGGTTGAACGTCTGACTTCGGCTCAGGTCATGATCTTACAGTTCTGTGAGTTTGAGTCCTGCATCAGGCTCTCTCTTCTGTCTTCCTCTCTCTCTGCCCCTCCCCTGCTCACGTGCATGCGCTCACTCTCTCAAAACTAAATTAAAAAAAAAAAATTAAAAAAGATTAACCATGAATTTCAGCCGGGTTAAGAAGGGGAGTGAAAATATCAAGAGCACGAGTGGCAGGGAAACAATAACAGGATCGATACAATGGAGATTACGCTGGGGTCAAAAAACGGTTGGGGCTGAGATATTAACCAGAAGGAGTGAGCTACAAAAACAGAAAGTGGGGTCACAAAATAGAACACATAAAATTGTAACTACGTTAGGACTGCAGTTACTGACAAGGCAGAAGGGTGTCACTACGGGAGTGAGTGACTGAGATAGTATAGACGAGCACTGGAGGAAAGGTCTAGGAATGAGAGGCCAGGATACTGGAAAGATCAGTTATGTACATTTTTTTCAATTTCAATATAAAGACTGAGGCAGTACTGAAGAGAGGGGCAATGAACCTGGAGCTAAAATAATTGAAGAATGAAGAGGAATGATCTGGAGGTCACGGATAGCAATTATACTATCAACAGTTAATAACCACCACGAGGGGTAATGGATTATATAATCTGAGGATTTTTAGGGAGGAGGAGGAAGGGAGAAGAGTCTGAAAGCAGCAAGGAGTTGCATGGCAGACATCTTTCCCACCTCTAGAAACACTGATTAGAAGGGCTATAGAAAACAACACCCACAACTGCACAGTGCAAAAAGTCAGCTTTCCAGAAAAGCAAGGAAGTGAAGGAAATGTTTAAGAACAGGTTGAGACCGGACTCTGCAGATGAAGGACTGTAAATTCCAGTGGGCACAGTAGAAGGGTATAAAGAGTTAGGAAGGATTTTTAGTGTTTTGTTTTGTTTTGTTTTTTAAAAAGACATATATAGACCCTTTTATGAACTGGAGTGCAGGCAATTAAAGGTGGGTTGGAAGTCTGGAGGTTCTGTGGCTACCGACATTCTCGAACACACAGGACCCCTGATACACTCATTCCCATGCTTCTCTAAGAAATGGAAATTGCTGTGTCAAAATGTTTTTGCTTTAAAATTAAAATGGCTCTACTGACTTACTCAACGTAGGAGTTTCCATTACAACCTTGTCACTACACACTAGCAAAACTTTTTCACTTTTGCCAGTATGACGGCAAACAAAATATCGCCGTTTTACTTTGCACTTCTCTACTGGTGGGGCAGAGCATTAGCTGTATTGAGATTCTCTTTTGTGAAAATAAAAAAAAAAAATCTTTTTAATGTGTATTCATTTTTGAGAGAGAGAGAGAGATCATGAGCGAGGGAGGAGAGACAGAGGGAGACACAGAATCCGAAGCAGGCTCCAGGCTCTGAGCTGTCAGAACAGAGCCTGATGCGGGGCTCGAACTCACAAACCGCGAGATCATGACCTGAGCTGAAGTTGGACGCTTAACCAAGACTGAGCCACCCAGGCGCCCCTCTTTTGTGAATTTGGCTGTTAAGAAACGGAGTTGTCTTCTCTTTTTTTTTTAATGTTTGTTTCTTTTTGAGAGGGACAGAGAGAGTGACCGGGGGAGGGGCAGAGAGAGAGGGAGACACAGAATCCAAAGCAGGTTCCGTGCTGTCAGCACAGAACCCAACACCGGGTTCGAATTCACAAATCACGAGATCATGACCTGAGCCAAAGTCGGACGCTCAACCAACTGAGCTACCCAGGTGCCCCTTCTTCTCTTTTCTTAATGGTTTATAGTGCTTAGAAAGAAACTTTTTCTAATTCATTCCGCTCTTAATGATTCACACAAATGTTACAAATTCCTTGTTTCAAATCTTCCTATGGCTCATGCTAGGCCCAGTAGGTTATCTCTTCCTCAAATCCCTCTACTATCTACTAGAGACATTTAAGGCCCACCAGTCTTACTGGTCAAACCCATTAGTTTCCATACTATGACTGTTTTTGCACTACGTTTGAGGTGGTTTGGCCCACAGAGCAGAAAATATTTACTGTCTAGTCCTTTACAGAAAAAGTTCAAGGGCTCCTGCTCTGTATCTTTTAGGGCCCCTGAACTGCTTGCAGTTTCAAGAACACGGTAGGTCCTTATCGTTGCTGACAGTGTCTGAAGCGCTGCTCCTATTCCCTGCATGAACTCTATTACTAGCCCTGCTAGATACGGCCACAGATTTGTACTGTAAAGCTGTAACTACACTTTGTTACACTTTTTTCTTCATATCTCTCTCTCAAGTAGTATGTAAATCCCTAAATGACAAGGGACAGTCCCAGCACTAAAAAATTTAGTAAATGAATAAATGGCACACAAAATCAATCCTTCATAATTTGCCATCTTTCTCATCATTTTCCTGTTTTCCTATGCTCCAGCTAAAAGTAACTATTTTTACTTTTATGTCATTATTTTTCAAAAATACTATTTTTAATGACAGCATAGTGATCAATTTTCTAAGTGTTTCTTTATAGTTTTGGTGGATACCACCTATTCCTAATCGTTTATTTATTGAGTACGGTCACGATTTGGTGAAGTATTTCTCTGCTCTAATCCCTTCCTTAGTAAAGACAAAAGCAATGGAAACTTGGCCTTTCTGGGATGGACCATTTTATCTATGACAGCCACTTCTATACCTGAGGATTAAGAGGCTCTGCTGAATATTATTTTATTAAAGGCTTCAGAGTCCTTCACGGTCAACTATAAAATGCAGTTAACTTTTTCCCTTCACTTTTCAGCATATAATTAATTCCCTACAGCTTGTAGTCTTATTCTCCTTAACTGGAGTATCTTTTATTATTGCTATTTTTTTTATTTCTCTACTAAGACTTTAGTTTGGCAGGGGTTTTACTAAGTTTATTTTTCAATTTGGTTTAATAGGCCATTGTCACTTTTTTTTTTTCATGTTTTATTTGAGAGAGAAAGTGTGTGTGAGCAGGGCAGAGAGAGAGAGAGAGAGAGAGAGAGAGAGAGAGAGAGACAGACACAGAATGTGAAGTAGGCTCCAGGCTCTGAGCTGTCAGCCCAGAGCCCAACATAAGGCTCAAACTCAGAAGCCATGAGATTATGACCTGAGCCAAAGTCAGACACTCAACCGACGGAGTCACCCAGGCCATTGTCACTTTTTATACAGACCAAATTTGATGGATTTGTTTTTTCTTCCCCTATCTGTGTTGAGGTCATTACAAAGAGTGTTTCACCACAAATACTTTTTGCATTCATTTTAGAAACCATTCAGGTACACCTCATTACATTTCTTTCAGGTAAGGATATTTTTTCCTTTTGTAAAATATATGCAGATAGTTAAGGCCTCTCTGGTTTAACTTTGTAATTTACCCATTCATTACCTCCAGCTCAAGTTTACTATCTTCATAATGTGTAGATCCACTAAGTTATAGTGAATAATAAGATTCATCACAAGGTTCTGTATTTATTCAATGTGTACATATTCATAAGATTCTGAATATGTATATTACATGAAATTTTACAATTAAAGGATCTGAGCTTTGCAATCAGGTAGATCTAGATTCAGATTCAGCCTTGAACATTCTGAGTCCATGGGCAAAGTACTTGCTTATCTACAGGTAACTCCCAAGTGTAACAAAGAACTATGATACCGAGCAGCATGTATATAAAAGTAAAAAACTATGATAAATACCTACAAATAATGCCTGGTATAGTATATGGAAAAAATGTTATTTCACTCCCTCTTCCTTCCCATCTCAAGCAATAAGGGCAATAAATGCTGTGCTCCTCAGTTTTAAGTCCATTATTAAATTTTCTTAAGTAAAAACAATATGGGAGCTTTGGATATTCATATACTCCAACCTAGTATTTTCCCTTTGGAGAATCTATCTTAATGAAATAAGCTAAAACACAGAAGCTGTCTGATGTACAAGGATGTTCATTGTAACATTTCTTAGACTGCCAAAAAAAAAAAAAAAAAAAATTAGAAACTTGCTAACTGTCCACTAGGACATTGTTTAATTATGAGAAAATCACATTATGAGGTCATTTTTAAAAAATGCTCACAGGGGCACCTAGGTGGCTCAATTGGCTGAGTGTGTTCAGCTCTTGATTTTGGCTCAGGTCATGATCTCATGGTCATGAGTTTGAGCCCCGTGTCGGACTCTGTACTGACAGTGAGGAGCCAGCTTGGGATTCTCTCTCTCCTCCTCTGTCCCTCCAACGCTCATGTGCACTCCTATCTCAAAATAAATAAATAAACTTATAAAAAGAAAATTTTAAATAAAAAAAAAATTTTAAGTGCTAACAAATTAACAGGAAAAAATGCTAATGTTGCTAAGTGAAAAAGCAGAATGAAAAGCTATTCATGGGGCGCCTGGGTGGCTCAGTCGGTTAAGCGTCCGACTTCAGCTTAGGTCACGATCTCACACTCTGTGAGTCTGAGCCCCGCGTCGGGCTCTGTGCTGACGGCTCAGAGCCTGGAGCCTGTTTCAGATTCTGTGTCTCCCTCTCTCTCTGACCCTCCCCTGTTCATGCTCTGTCTCAAAAATAAATAAACATTAAAAAAAAAATTAAAAAAAAAAAGCTATTCATATAGTAAAGTCTCAACTATGTAAAAATCAAATAAACTGAGAAAAAATATTGAAAGGAAATATATCAATGGGTTTACAGTAATTATCTCAAAGTCTAGATATTAGTGATTATAATTTGATGGGTTATTTTCTAAAATATCAATGATCATGATGATAATAGCAGTTATTATTTATGGAGTGTTTACCACATCAGGCCCCATTCTAAGAGTTTACCAAATTAATTCAGTTAATCCTCACAGCATTATGAGATGAAAAAACTGAGGCACAGTGAAATGAAGTAACTTGCCCAAGTCCACACATGATTTCAGAAGGTGCCAACATTTGAATCCAAGAAGTCTGGCTCTAGAGCTCCTGTTCCTAACCGCTACATTTGAAGATTTGCTTTGCTTTTAAATTTTAACTATTAAAAAGGCAAATGTCAACTCCAATCTTGTGGTCCTTCAGTTAGCAGCTTTGTTTTAGCTCTAGGCATTCTTTTAGTTCTGAGTTCAACTATTTGCTCTGCCATCAGGTGCCATTTTGGAACAAGATGTAGCTACCATTCCTGTATGGGTTCTATCCACTCCAGAAAATTCCAAGACAAATCTGCATCCCTATTTCCTGTTCCAATATCTCATTTAATCACTGAGACTCATTTAACCATTCTTAGTTATTACACCCACTTTCAGTACTTCAAAGAATTCTAGTAAGGAGGTCCTGAGGCAACCAAATGAACAGAGGCTTCTAGAAACTCTCCTACACCAACACCCAACCATAGAACTACAAATCTATACAGTTACCACTATACCTGTCCTCCATCATAAAGTTCACCCTGCAACCCAGGAGACTCCTTTCACCTGCCAACACTCACCAGATATCCGCCGCGACACAGGCTGAACGGGACCAATTAAGAAAGACTCCCAACATTTGGGGAATTTTTTGTCTCTGATCCCGATTTTTGAAGATGGCATTATTCTCCACTGTTTTCGAAAACAATCATCAGTTAATCAATCACTTTCATTCTTTCAGCTTTCTCACCCGTTTGCTGGTAGACCAAATTGTTTTTCTGGGAGAAAGACCTTTTTGGCACCAGTATAAATTCAAGTATCAACTCCAGGAAAAAAGTCACAATTTATACTCCAGGCAATAAACACAACTCCCGCTTACTGCTGTGTTCCTCTCTGCGGTTTACATTTGATAAATTTATTTCATGACTTGTTACTTGTTTTGCCTTCCTTTATTAGTCAAATTTCTTTTAAAAACAGTATTTGCAGATTCCGACATGGATAAAAGCAAGCAATTCTTCTAAATACAGATTTACATTTCAGTGAAGTTCATTTACAATATTTAGAAAACCTGAGCTCATGTGATGGATTTAACGTTATATAAAAAAGAAAAACTAGTCATAAAAACAATGAATACAGTATCAAGTGTTGATAATGGAAATATTTACGAGAATCATGTGTATTTTTTTCCAAAATCTTACCCTGCTCATAACATATTTTGGTAATAAGCTTGATTACTTTAAAACATTTTTATAGGTATTTCTGTGGGAGGAATTTAATAATTCCCTGAACGCCTGGGACAAAAATGTAACCTCAAGGGTGACCCAGGTGGGGGCCCTTTTAGGAAAAACAAAATGGAGCACTAGTAGTTCATTAGGCTAACATTAACTCAGGTGACGTAAAAACTGGACTGGTAAACTGTTAGGCATTTATGAATGCATATGCTGGGGAGTAAAAGAGAAATCGCACCTTCAAACTAACATTCCCTTTTTGCGGCTGCAAGTTTTCAAGTTGGTGGAGTCATTGTTCAAGAAGAAAGGTGTGGAGGGCAGGGTACAAGTGGAAAACAAAATCGTTTCTCCCCCAAGACTGAATACTTCCCTGCTTCAGTAAGTGGAACTTACTTGCCATTCTAGTATGAAAGCTTTGATACAAAAGGGAAAGTTAAAATCTAAAAGGAACTTTTGTTACCCTAAATGAAAATAAGCCTTTCAAGGATAGCCATTTTACAACCTTATATTTCCAAATACCGATGAGACAATACAACTTGTTTTTTTATAGACATCTTTTCTTAGGCTAAAAAAATTACCATTTATAAACTCATCAGTGAAGTCATCACTGTTTCAAGGTAGGATTGTTATGAAGCTTCTTAAAACAACTGTCAAAACCAATTTGTGAATCCCGCCAAGTTTAAATTTCTACATCCAAATCTGTTGATGGACCAAACTAATTAGTGATTAAGAAAACGGACTTAGATTTAGGTAGCAAGCAGTCCTTGCCACATCCAGCTGGTTTTTACATCAGTAGACAAATAGGCGATCATTTTTAAAGGAAGAAAGCCTTTTCCTAACTGCGGTAGCTGGTCTGCTCCTCGGCAGCTGTTCCCTGTCGCGTGTTCTCGTGGGAGAAGTACAAAAGGGTGGAAGTGAAAAAAACACAAGCCCACGCAAAGCCCGTGCAGTTACTAACATTAAAGTTATGTAAATATGTCGTGAGGCCAAGAGGCCACAAGGGGCAAGAACCGCCCAGAGAAAGCGATCCGCCCGAGCTGAGTGTGGAGAGGAAGGCGTGTGCGGGCCTGGGACACCCGGGCAAAGGGGAACGGGCGGGGGACAAAGACGAGCCATCCGGGGCAGAGGCAGGCAGTGCCCCAAAGCGCCGAGAACCGGCAGAAGCAGCCGTCCTGGCGCAGCGACTGCGGCGCCAAGGCCCTCAAACGCCGCGGTATAACAGCTCCCCGGCGAGAAGACGCTCCCCTCCTCGCCGCTCTTACTGGCCCCCAGGCCGACCTCGGACACCTGAGGAGGCGCTGCCCGACCGCCGCCGGCGTCCCGTCGGACAGCTGTTGGGCTTAGAACCGCGCCGCCGCCGGGCTCCAAACGGCCGGGAGGGCGGCGGGTCGGGCGCCTCTCCCCGCGGCCCCTCAGGCAGCTTCGGAACAGCCTGCCTCCGCTCCCGCCCTCCAGTCAGGGGCCGCGCACCCTCACGCCACCTACCCGGTCCCACACCATCCCAGAGGCCTCCGGCGCTCGGGCCCTCTGCCGAAGCGGCGCTGCCTCCCGTCCGGGGCCTGAAATGGCTGCGGAACAAAGAGAATCTGGGCTCGGACGAGCGCTGGTCCGATTGGCCGGGGGGCGGGGCCCGCCGCGGGAACGTTCGGCGGCGGTCGCCTAGGCAACGGCGGCGCGGCGGGGAAAACCGCGGCCTGGGCCTGCTAGGTCCGCTGACCTGCGGTCGGCGGCGCGCGCCAGCGGTGGCTCAAGCCGCGCTGCAGCCGGCTGCTCTGCGCCGTGAGGCCTCGACCAAAAATGGCCCTGCAAGTGTGGACGCTTAGGGGCTGTCCAGGGCCTCCTAAGCGTGACGACCCTACCCCAGACGAACTTCCATACTTCCGGATAATCTCCAAAGTGACAGCCCTGCCCCGGGAGCCTATTTAACACGGAACATGCCGCATATCCCCCAATAATACAGTTCCAACGTTGCTGGTAAAAAACAGGAACGACTTCAGTAGATGGATATGGGCAGAGGGCTGCCTGCGAATGTTGCATGATTGACTTTTGAGGTATGCTGTATCTAGCATGTCAACTGCTTTCTATGCAAAATTAAAGGATTTATAAAATTAAGTTTTACATGTCCAGGTGTATGTTAAAACCAGTGTCTTCCTTTTAGAAATAAGAAGCCCTCCTCTTTGTAAGCAGCCATCATGAGAAATTAAAATGCCTTCTGTTTTCTAAACAGAGCGTAATCCAAAATGGGAGACATAGATGTTTTTATACTCAATTATAATAATGGTAATGAACTGATAAATAACAGTTCCTTTCCCCACATTATTCTTATATATAAATTTCCTATGTATTATTATTTTAAATTTGCATACCTAGATGATCATTATAACCCATGGTGATGATGCTGCTGATAATATCCTTCCTCATAAGATCAACGTGTGTAAAATGCCAGCAGTTTTTACTGTCCTGTTTGTAAGTGCTGTATATATTATGTTTTGAAAATGTGTAGCAGTTGTTGCCTTCCAGGCTTATTGGAGGTAAAATTATAGTACCAATACTAGAAAGTTTTTTTTATTTACATTGATAAAGCTTATTTGATTTACATTGATAAAGCAAGTAACAAACTTGCTAATAGTTTTCATTTGCAACAAGTCATTTTACAAAACAATTTATTTCACTTAAATTTTGAATCTAGAAGGACTATTTTTTATCATTAGGAAATGGAACATACGAAGAAAAAATATTTTACATAACTAAGACACTCATAATTAGGATTCCAACATTTTCTAATGTTAATTTGATAGCAGTTGGATACAGGAGCACGCACCAAAAGAGGCCTCCAGATAGGAGTATATTACTAAGAAAACAACTTAATGTAAACCTTCCGAAATGTAGTTTAGTGTACCTGCAGGAAAATTTACCCAGAATACATATATTTATCCAAATAACAAAAAGAGCTTATTTCTGCATTTGAAAAGTCCCATCATGGGACTTTTTTGGGACATCAAGGGAGCCTTGATCCTTGCAAATCAGGGGATGTGTGGTTTCTGCAATTTACTTTGCTAAGGAAAAACAACAGGAATACTTTTTAAATGTAAAGGTTTAGCAAATAATGACAGATGCAAAGAACTACTGACAAAGCAATTAGTCAGGAATTCACCTGAATAATACCTTGGAAGTAAATGAAATTAATTTTATAAGGTGAAGTATTATTTAGTGTATGTAAGAGGATTTATTGACCAAAATCTTTTGAAATAAAAAAATACTGATCATCAAATGTTGTGAAATTGAGCCTAAGAAAATTAAATATCCACACTTTTATGAAACTTAAATGAAAGTGCATTAAAATTTAGTATGAATAGCTCTGTATTGAATGAAGAGCTGCTTGCACGTATAGCCTTTTTGTCTCTACGTTCTAGGTTAGATTAAAAATACATGTTTTAAACAGTAAATCTTCTTACCATTAAGAAGGGCTTATTAACATGGCTTATTTTATTTTACTTTTCCTGTTACCTGTTAATCCTTTGCACAGTGTGCACATGAAATAGCAGCTACCCAGCAGTGTTTTCTCTTTAGACCCGAATACAAAGCAGCAAAGCTCATGTAGTAAAACTTTGTCCGTATTTTTTAAGGACGTACACTTAAATTAAACACAGTAAATGCCTTAGATTTTAACCCCCAACCCTACTACAGATACCTTATATTTAAATTTTCTGCATTAATTCTTTTTTTAGGTGAACAAATTGGTGAGGATAAAAATCAAAGAATGGTAGAAATTACAAAATACATTGAGAAACCTACCTATAAGCTTTCCCCTCGGAAGGAAAAGATGCTCACTCTGTCAGATGTAGCATTGTCAAACAAGCATGAAACTGGGAGGCACAGGGCTTGTATGCGGATACTGGCTTCACCACTTCTGAATGCTTCCAATTCAGTCTTTCTGAGCTTCACTTCCTTGTCTTAAACAGGATTAAATAAGATAAAGTATATTAAGAGCTCATTAGCAGAGTGCCTGGCAGATAGTTAGAAGGCAATAAAAGATACTATTAATAGATGTTAATACATATGAAAGAACAGATGTTTGAGAAGGAGGACCGGTGATTGAATAAAAATTACAAGTTTGAAAGTCCAAAAATTGTTAAATATTTTAATAGGCCATTGTTGGTGAGCATATAGAAACAGAGTAAAAGAAGTAAAATAATCTTTTAGATACAGGTGATCTTAAAAAACAGAATGTTTCTGAGTAATGTTCCCACCTTACACTTCTGAAAGATGTGAGAATTCTCATTATATTCTTTAATAGTAGACAGTTTAAGGAATTGCCTTCCACTGAAACATCTTCAGACTGACATCAAGGGAAAAAACATTTTTTTAAGTGATATTTAGAAGAATGTAATTCAAATTTCAAAAGAGGACAGTGATAGTCAATAGTTAGAAATGTGTAAATAATCTATAAGCATTTTCCTTTGAAGCAAACCCCCTATATAGTTTGAATGTACAAAAAAGATAAATTAGAGAGTTATTAGGGAGTTAAAAGGATTAACTTCAAAGTTCCTTTAACTATTAATATCCCCTAGTGATTAAAATATGATTCTATTTATGAAAAGGTCTACTTAGACTTCTACTTCTGGGAAGATGGAGTAGACCTACTTTCGCCCTATTCCTCCCAGTAGGTACAACTAAAAACTCTAAACATTACATACAAAACAAACATAAGGAGACTCTGAAAGATGGAGAGAAGGCAGGCCAGCCGGTGCCCTCAGGACTCAAGGAACAACACGCTAGTTAGTTCCCCAGGGTTATGTTTTTGCCTCATATATCCCAGACTCGAAACTGAAGGAGCTGGTAACCTGGAAATGCCAATGGTTCAGACACACCAAAAAAATCCCCCACAAAATACTGCTCTCTTTAGCTGAAGAACCAGGAAAGAGGCAGTATGAGAGATAAAACAAAAACAAAAACATTTAGACAGTAACTGCTAAAACTAAGGAAAAGTGGAAACTACAGAAAAAAATCATGGATCCCCCTTCCCCTCGTTCCCCAACTCAAGTCAGCAAAGACCTAGTGGAAAGCCCAGACTCCCACCCTCACCAGACTATACAACAAGGTGCCCCAACCCTACCTCCCATCCTCTGCTGTCAGAGAAGCTAAGTAGGCAGCCCAGACTTTCATCCCTGCTGGCCAGTAATGTGAGACAGAGACAGAGACTTTCTTCTTGGGTGTCAGTGGAGGCCAATGGAGGAACTTAGACTACTCTCCAACCTGGCAGTATTGAGGTGGAGCCTGCTGCCCACCCCTACTTCCTCTTCCAGTGCTTTGTCAGAAAAAGCCAGCTAAAACAGAATATTTAAATAAGATCCAAAGTCTTATAACATGATACCCCAAATGTTTAGGTCTCAGTTGAAAATTGCTCATCATATCAAGAACTAGAAAGATCTCAAACTGTATTAAAAAAGACAACTAATTGGGGTGCCTGGGTGGCTCAGTCGTTAGGTACCTGACTCTCGATTTTGGCTCAGATCATGATCTCATGGTTCGTGAGATCAAGCCCAGGGTCTGGCTCCACGCTGACAGCCCAGAGCCTGTTTGGTATCCTCGCTCTCCATCTCTCTCTCTCTCTCTCTCTCTCTCTCTCTCTCTCTCTCTCTCTTTATCAATAAATAAACTTAAAAAAACAAAAGACAACTAATAGATTTCAAAACCAAGATGACAGAGATGTTAGAATTGTCTGACAAAGATTTTAAAGCAGACATAAAACACTTTTGAGCAACTACAAAAACACTTGAAACACAGGGAAAAAATAGAAAGTCTCAGCAAAGAAATAGAAGACATAAAGAAGGACCAAAAGAAATTTCGGAACTAAAACATACAATAATCAAAATAAAAAACTAAGTGGATGAGTTCAACAACTCTCTCAGTAGAGGAGACAGAGGAAAGAATCAGTGAAATTGTAGACAGAGCAATAGAAATTACCCATTTTAACAACAGAGAGAAAGTAAATTGAAAAAAATGAATGGATGGAGTCTCATGGAATTAACAAATGGTTTAAAATTCATGTCCTCAGGGGGCGCCTGGGTGGCGCAGTTGGTTAAGCGTCCGACTTCAGCCAGGTCACGATCTCGCGGTCTGTGAGTTCGAGCCCCGCGTCAGGCTCTGGGCTGATGGCTCGGAGCCTGGAGCCTGTTTCCGATTCTGTGTCTCCCTCTCTCTCTGCCCCTCCCCCGTTCATGCTCTGTCTCTCTCTGTCCCAAAAATAAATAAAAAACGTTGGAAAAAAAAAAAAAATTAAAAAAAAAAAAAAAATTCATGTCCTCAGAGTCCTGGAAGGAGAAAAGAAAGAGAGTGACATTAAAAAATACTCAAAGAAATAATAGCTGAAAACTTCGGAAATTTGACAAAAGGCATAAACCCACAGACTTAAGAAGTTGAGCAAAGTTTCAACAAAGGTGCCAAAACAATTAAATTGGGAAAGACGGTTTTCAACAAATAGAGCTGGGACAGCTGAGTATCCAAATGCAGAAGAATAAATCTGGACCTCTACCTCATATCATATACAAAAATTAACTCAAAATATAAGTGCTAAAATTAGAAAATTCTTAAAAGGAAACATGGAAATAAATCCTTATGACCTTCAGTAGGAAAGGACTTGTTAGATATGACACCAAAAGCTCACACAACAAAAGAAAAAAGTAGAGAACTTGGACTTCATCAAAATTTAAAATGTTTGTGCTTCAAAGGATACTATCAAGGAAGAAAGTAAAAAGACTATCCATGGACTAAGAAAAAAATATTTGCAAAGAACTTATCAGAGAAGAGACCTGTGTCTGGAATAAAGAATTCTTACATCTCAATGATAAAAAAGATGAATAACCAAATTAAAAAATGGGCAAGGGATCTGTATTTCTCTAAAGAAGATGTACAAATGGCTGATAAGCATAAGAAAAGATGTTCAACATAATTAGCCTTTAGGGAAATGCAAATCAAAATAACGAGATACCACTTTATACCCACTAAGATAGCTATAGTAAGAAGGACAGATAATAACAAGTATCGACAAAAATGGGGAGCAATTGGAACTCTCATGCATTGCTGGTGGGGATGTAAATGCTGCAGCTGCTTTGGAAAAGAGTTTGGCAATTCTTCAAACAGTTAAACATAGTGTTACCATATGACCCAGCAATTCTACTCCTAATGGAAATGAAAGCATGTGTCCACACAAAACTTGTGCACAAATGTTCACAGCAGCATTATTTGTGGGAGCCAAAAAGTGGAAATAACTCAAATGTCCATTAACTGATGGATGAATAAACAAAATATACTATATCCATATAACAGAATATTAATTGATATTAAAAAGGAATAAAGTGCTAATACATGCTACCTCAAAAACATCATTCCAAGTGAAAAGATCCAGTTACAAAAGACTACATACTGTAGGACTATATTTATGTGACACCACTATATATCTGTCTATATTTCTATAGAGATATATATAAAATATATATAGAGAGATATACAAAAATATATGGGTATATAACTTTCATATGTAAAATATATATCTCCATAGATATATCTATACAGATGTACATAAATCTCCATCTATCTCCAGAATAGGCAAAGACAGAGACAGAAAGTAGATTCGTGGTTTCCAAGGATTAGAGGAGAGAAAATAGAGAGTGACTACCAGTAGCTACAGGGTTTCTCTTGGGGGTGACAAAAGCAGTTTAAAATTAGATAGCAGAGATTGTACAATCCTGTGAATATACTAAAAACCACTTTATGGCACATTTTAAAAGGGCAAATTGTATAGTACATGAATTATATATCAATATAACTGTTATTTTAAAAAATAAACAGGGGCGCCTGGGTGGCTCAGTTGGTTGAGCGTCCGGCTTCGGCTCAGGTCATGATCTCTCAGTCTGTGAGTTCGAGCCCCGCATCGGGCTCTGTGCTGATAGCTCAGAGCCTGGAGCCTGCTTCGGATTCTGTGTCCCCCTCTCTCTCTGCCCCTCCCCCACTCATGCTCTGTCTCTGTCTCAGAAATAAATAAACATTAAAAAAAATTAAAAAAATAAACAGATGAAACTGAAAAAAAGATTAACCCAAAGAAATCCATGCCAAGACACACTGTTCAATTCCTGAAAACTAAAAACAAAGGAAATAAACCTTGAAAACAGGGAGCAAAAAATGACATTTTACCTATGAGGGAAAAGCAATTTGAATGACAATGGTTTCACATAAGAAATCACGGAGTCCAAAGGGAAATAACACTATGTTTTACAAGTATTGAAAGGAAGGAACTATCAACCCAGAATCCTGTACCTGGAAAAAATATCCTTAGGAATGAAAGGGAAATCATAACATTTTCAGATGAAGGAAAACTAAAATTTTTTTGTCACTAGCAGACTTTTCATAAAAGGATGGCTAAACATAAAGGAAATTATAAAAGAGTGTATAGGAACATTGGGAAGGAAGGAAGAATAAGCTAAGCAAAAATATGGGTAAATATAATAGGCTTCTCTTCTCCTCTTGAGTTTTCTAAATTATGTTTGATGGTGGAAACAAAAATTACAACATTGTCCAATGTGATTCTAAATGTATGAAGAAAAAATATTTAAGACAATTATAGTATTTAAATGGAGAAGGTAAAGAGACATAAAGGGGGATAAGGGTTCTACAATTCACTTGAACTGGTAAAATGACACTACCAGTATGCTGGGATAAGTTATACATTCATAAAGTATATTATATATGCAACATGTATATTACATTTACATAACTAACTATAACAACTATAACTATAACTAAAGACCTAGAGCAACAAGTCAAAAACTTATGTAGAGATATACTCAAAAACATTATATAGATAAATCAATATGGAATTCAAAACAATATGCAAGTAACCCATAGAAAGTCAGGAAAAACAAAAATAAAAAACACAACAAAAAATAAAAAGTACAGTGACAGACTTAAAGCCTTTACATATCAATAATTACATTAAATATAAATGGTCTAAAGCATTGTATTTTGACTGGCAAAGTGGATTAAAAGACACGACTCAAGTGTATGTTGTCTATGAGGAACTCACTTCAAATATAATGATAAAAGCAAGTTAAAAGTAAATGGAAATAACGAAAATAAGAGCAGAAATCACTGAAATTGAAAACAGAAAAACATTAGAGAAAAATCAATGAAACAAAAAGCTTCTTGGGGGGAAAAATCAATAAAATTGATAAACCTTTAGCAAGATTGAAAAAGAAAAAAGACACAAATTATCAAACTCAGGAATAAAACAGAGGATATCACTACAGACCCTGCAGATATCAAAAGAATGACAAGGGGATGTTATGAACAGCTTTGCACACATAAATTTGAGAACTTATATGAAATACACAAATTCCTTAAAAAGTACAAATTACCATAACTCACCCAACATGAAATAGATAATTTGAGTAGCCCTATAACTATTAAGGACATTGAATTTATAATTTAAAAAGTGCAAAAAGAAATCTCCAGGCCCAGATGGTTTCACTGGAGAATTGTACCAACCATTTAAGGAATTAATACAAATTATACACAACCTCTTCAAGAAAAACAAAAGACATGGGAACACATGCCAATTCATTTTATGTAGCAACTGTTACCCTGATACCAAAACTAGACAGACAGCATAAGAAAGAAAACTATAAACTGGTATCTCTTACAGAGGCAAACATAGGCTCAACATAGCCTCAAAATTTCTTAGCAAAGTATTGGCAAATAAAATTAAGCAACATATGAAAAGAATAGTATACCATGACCAGGTGTGGTTTATTCCAGGGATGCAAGGCTGATTCAATATTCAAAAACTAGTCAATATCATTAACCATCAGACAAATGCAAATTAAGCCACAAGAGATGAGATATCACTATCTACCTATCTGAATGGCTGGTGAAAAAAGAAAAAAAAAGCAACAACGCTAAAATCTGGTGAGGATTCAAAGCAACTGAAACACTAACACATTGCTGTTGGGAATATAAAACACTACAGCCACCCTGGAAAACAGTATGGCACTTTCTTAAAAAACTAAACATGCATACTGGCACAAGAACAGACACTCAGATCAATGGCACAGAATACAGAACCCAGAAATGGACCCACAAGCGTATGACCAACTAATCTTTGACAAAGCAGGAAAGAATATCCAATGGAATAAAGACAGTCTCTTCAGAAAGTAGTGCTGGGAAAACTGGACAGCGACATACAGAAGAATTTACCTGGACCACTTTCTTACACCATACACAAAAATAAACTCAAAATGGATGAAAGACCTAAATGTAAGACAGGAAGCCATCAAAAGCCTGGAGGAGAAAGCAGACAAAAACCTCTTTGCTCTTGGCCGCAGCAACTTCTTACTCAACACGTCTCTGGAGGCAAGGGAAACAAAAGCAAAATTGAACTATTGGGACTTCATCAAAATAAAAAGCTTCTGCACAGCGAAGGAAACAATCAGCAAAATTAAAAGGCAACTGACAGAATAGGAGAAGATATTTGCAAGTGACATATCAGATAAAGGCTTAGTATCCAAAATCTATAAAGAAGTTATCAAACTCAACACCCAAAAAACAAATAATCCAGTGAAGAAATGGGCAAAAGACATGAATAGACGCTTCTCCAAAGAACACATCCAGATGGCCAACCGATACATGAAAAAATGCTCCACATCACTCATCATCAGGGAAATACAAATCAAAACCACAATGAGATACCACCTTACACCTGTCAGAATGGCTAACATGAACAACTCAGGCAACAACAGATGTCAAGGATGCAGAGAAAGAGAATCTCTTTTGCATTCTTGGTGGGAATGCAAGCTGGTGCAGCCACTCTGGAAAACAGTATGGAGGTTCCTCAAAAAACTAAAAATAGAACTACCCTACGACCCAGCAACTGCACTACTAGGCATTTATCCAAGGGATACAGGTATGCTGTTTCGAAGGGGCATATGCACCCCAATGTAAGGAAAGAGCCCAAATGTCCATCAATGGGTGAATGGATAAAGAAGAGGTGGTATATATAAACAATGGAGTATTACTCGGCAATCAAAAAGAATGCAATCTTGCCATTTGCAACTATGTGGGTGGAACTGGAGGGTATTATGCTAAGTGAAATTAGTCAGAGAAAGACAAATATATGACTTCACTCATATGAGAACTTTAAAATACAGAACATATTAACATAAGGGAAGAGAAGCAAAAATAATATAAAAACAGGGAGGGGGACAAAATAGAAGAGATTCATAAATATGGAGAACAAACTGAGAGTTGCTGGAGAGGTTGTGGGAGGGGGGATTGGCTAAATGGGTAAGGGGCACTAAGGAATCTACTCCTGAAATCATTGTTGCACTACATGCTAACTAATTTGGATTTAAATTTTAAAAAATAAAAAATAAAATAAAAATAAAATAAAATAAACAAACAAAAAAACTAAACATGCAATTACCATATAATCCAGCAATTGCACTCTTGAGCATTTATCCCAGAGAAATGAAAACTTATTTTCACACAAAACCTGTATGTTGATAGCAGCTTTATTTGTAACAGCCCCAAATTAGAAACAACCCATACGTTCTTTAGTGGATGAATGGTTACCATAGAATACTACTCAGCAATAAAAAGAAACAAACTACTGATACACACAACAACGTGGAAGAATTTCCACAGAACTGTGAGTGAGAAAAGACAACCTGATGTTTCTTCTAGCAAAGACCACTCCCCTCTGCTTGATCTCCTTCCAGGCTTCTCTCTCCTTTATCTTCAACCTATCTTTCTTCATTGGATCCAAAATGTTTCCAAATTAAAAAAAACGTTTTTTAATGTTTATTTATTTTTGAGACAGACAGAGACAGAATGCGAGTGGGTTGGGGCAGAGAGAGAGAGAAAGGCACAGAATCTGAAGCAGGCTCCAGGCTCCAAGCTGTCAGCACAGAGCCTGACGCGGGGCTTGAACTAACAAGCTGTGAGATCATGACCAGACGCTCAACCGACTGAGCCACCCAGGCGCCCCTAAAATGTTTCCAAATTTAAACTGGATATATTTTAATATTTTAAGAGTTGTGGAGTCCTACATTAAGAAAGAGAGCGAGATTCTATCAAATTCAAAAGTCTTTCTAGGGTTGGAGAGAGATTGTATTTGCAAATCTTATGTCAAACAGACACAACAGTCTTTCAAGTGGTTCATCAGAATAGAATAGATCAGGGCCGCTTACTAAGTGGAGTTTGGGTGTCCCAATGAGCACGCTGCCAAGTTATGGCCTCTTTATTATAAAGTAAAAATAGGGCTCAGTATGTTCCATCAGCATTGCTGGGAAGATTCTAGTACATGTCTTGGCCCTAAGTTTCTAGTCATTATGCACTCTCAAGCAAGCTAAGAACAAAGCATGCTAGGATTAGATTCTGCTGCAAGTGACAGAAAACTCGTAACAAGATAGTAATTTATCTCTCTTGTAAATATAGGCAGTTCACAGCTGGTCTAGAAGGTTCAAAATAATCTGATCAGGGGTGTAGGCTCTTCCGTCTTGCTGCTTTTCCATCCTTAGTAATAAGCTCCCTCCTCACGGTTCAGTGTGAATTCCTAGGTTTCAGCTTAGCGATTTACAACCACATCCCAGCCACTGGGAAGGAGAAAAAATAAGGAGACGTGAATGACCCACCCTTTAAAAAATTGCACATACCACTTTCCTTTGTTATCAGCTAAAACTTTGTCACTTGTCACATGTCACATACCTAGCTTGGCATCTAGGCCTAACTCCACTGCCAAAGGAAAGTACAAGTTTATCTCTTACTCCAGTCCAAGGCTTATCTCTCAGAAATTGCATTCTGTCATTTTTCTGAAAACCTCCCCAATGGCCTCCAATAACTCCCAGAATAAAATTCTTAGGATAATTATGAAACCCTACATGAGCTAGCCTTTGCCTACTTTCTGACCTCAGCTCCCACCTGTCCATTACTTGCTCACCTGCCTGCAGTTATACTGTCCCTTAAACATACTGAGCTCACCTCTACCTTCGACTCTCTACACTTGAAGATTTCTCTGCCGGATTGCTGTCCCCCAGGACTTAAGACAATTAATCTCTCTTACCTCTTCAGATGCCAAATATCCCGTTAGATATTTCTTGACCAACCTATTAAACCTCTATCTTCTTACCATGAAATTCTAGGCATTGCACTTATCACTATCTAAAATTGCATTCTCTACTTGTTTGAGACTGTCCATCTCTTTCAGTAAATTGTGGACTTCATTAGAATGGGACCTTCTGTCTCTCTTATCAACAATCACATCCTCAGCATTAAGAACAATCACATCCTCACATAAAGTAAGTACTCGGTAAATTGTAATTGAGTGGACTAATGGATGAGTGGATGACTAGGTCGGTGTAGGAGTGCTGACAATGCTGTCTCCAACTTCGGCCCTCCATCTTGTTCATGTGCTTTCAATGACCTCCCTCTGGGCTATAATGTTCCAAGCTCCTTGGAGGTTAATGTATGCCTTGACCAGAATACAGGAAGGCTTGTTCTGATCTTGTGTAAAGTTTAGATGGCTCATAGAGGTAGCTTCCCCTCCTTCTCCTCTGGCACGTGGATGATGCCATCTTGGATAACTACATCCCTTTGCTCTATAAATATGTGGATTAAGGTCCAAATTTTCCAGAGAATAGCTGTGTAGCTGCTAGATTGTTGTCCACCCAATCCCCTCCCCTACTTCATCAGTAAGTTACCTTGAGTAAAACTCCTTGTAAATGGTATGGAATGGCTTGCTTCATTTCTTGGGCTCAAAGTGCCTTCTCAGTCTGTAGGATACTTTACTGTCCCCATCTCCACCTTCTAACACTTGGTGAAACTAGGTATTAAGAGAATCTAACTCTTTGGCTTTTTTTTTCCATGCTCACTAAGCAACGTTCTAGTTATAACCTAGCTTTCCACACAAATTTGATTAATGAAGAAAGAAACATTCTAGGCAGGTTTGGACATTGACTGACATTCTGGTTCATAATGCATAGGTTTCCCTGCATTTGGTTAATGGGAGTTTGCTTCCAAGAGGCAGATCTCTCTTTGGGTTTAGAGTCTTGGCAGGTGACCCCTGATTTTGCTGGACACCTTTTCTTAGAACAGCAGTCAGGACCGCCAACATTGGACCTATCAACACCATATCAAGGAAGAGGCCCGTGTCAGGCCTTGCCTAGGAGAACAGCTCTGCTTCCTCTGTAACATTTCTAGGTTTATGTTTATCTTCAACTTGTAAAAATTTTGAGGAATACATGAGACATATCACCAGTTTACCATTTAACCCCCCCCCCCTATTTTTTTCCCTCACGATGTAACTTTGATTTTCTTTTTCTTCTTTAAAAAGTAGTGCACATAGAGGTTAAAGGCAAAGCCTTAGTGCCCGGAATAGGTGGTTTCAAATCCTTTGTCATCTTGAAGATGTCGAGTGACCTTTGGAAGCCTTGGTTTCTGTATCTGTATGATGAGAATAATAGTAGGTACCCACCTGCTAGGGCTGTGGAGAAGATGAAAAGAGACTGTCCTTGTACACAGTCTGTCACAGTGCCTGGCACAAGTAAGCACTCACTACATGTCAGCTATCACCATCATCACCATCATCATCATTATTACTGCTTGGAATGGGTAATGATCTTTGCCGAGTGAACTGAAAATAATGCTAATTCTACTAATATTATTAACCATATAATAGAGGGATGCAAACTTTTTTTTAAATGTCTCTGTTTTGATAAATGTTTTGAGTAATTGTGTTCTACTCTAGTAAAGATAAAGATGAGTTGGGCAGATCGTCGAGTCCCAACAAGGCAGAAATAGTGGCAAATAGTGGCAGAATTAGTGAGAGTGGTACCTAAAGGGATCTCAAACCCAGCTCTTTTATGGAGGGCATGGTAGGAAAAATTCTGGGTTAGTCTTCTCTTATCTCTTGAGGGATATTAATCAAAATTTAAAAATGAAATCATCTTCTACTGCCTGCATTCCCCCCCCCCCACCCCCACCCGCCCTGATTCCTTTTGTTTATTTTTCTCTCTGCCTTTCAGCTTTTCACTTCAGAGCTTTCCTCAAATGTCTGGTGAGACTTTGCTCACCATTCAGGCATGTTTAAGACTAAGGCACTGAAAGGCAAATTGGAAGCTCGTTGTGCTGGAGAAATTGTGGACAAGTGGGCATCTTCATTGTGTGGTGGGGCTCTGAGACAACTTGTACGTTGACAACGTTTTTCATGTCTTGACTGGGAAGAATAAGCATGGTTTCTGGTGTTCCAGGCCCTGGGAAGGGTTGCAGGGATGGACGTGGGAGCTTGCATTGTTCATTAAGCCTAACTCAGAAATCTATTTTCATTTTGGTGCCTCATCCCTGCCCTCTACTGTGTCTAGAATCCTCAAGTCTACCGGTGCCTGGGTGGCTCAGTCGGTTAAGATTCCAACTTTGGCTCAGATCATGATCTTGCAGTTTGTGGGTTTAGAGCCCCGCACTGGGCTCTGTGCTGACAGCTCAGAGCCTGGAGCCTGTTTTGGATTCTGTGTCCTCTGCTCCTCCCCCACTCGTGCTCGCTGTTTCTCAAAATAAACAGTTAAATAAATAAACAAACAAACAAATAAATAAAAAGAATCCCCCCAATCTAGGACCTCTCTAGTTCAATTACTAGAGAGAATAAACCTCCCCCTTTTTCTAAGGTAAGACAGGAGTTGTCATCTGGCTTCACAGGAGAGGATTCCAGCGTTCTTTTCAATGGGCTTTCCTGTTGTCATTCAGACTCTGCATCTCTGCCTGTTTCACTACCTCCAATTCTTGAGCTCTTCCTTGGCTCTATGGAGAGTCAGCATGCTTCAGTTTGGTATTTCGGCACTTAGATTTGAGGTTTCTCCGTTCTTCTAAGCCGGTTTCCACTTCTTCATCTGCTTTCCATCTTCACGCATTTGTTAACGTTCTTTGCCTGCGGTAGTGGCTTTCCAGCTCTCTTTGTGCCAGTGGATTTAATAGACCTTTTAGAAAGTTTCCCTTGTTGCCATTTTTAGGGGATTTCCTAAGAGGGAGAAAAATATGTCTAACAGGTTAATTCAGAATGTTTGATCCTACTTTTATTTTTAAAATTTTTTTTTATTTTTTATTTTTGAGAGACAGAGGGCAAGTGGGGAAAGGGCAGAGAGAGAGGGAGACACAGACTCTGAAGCAGGCTCCAGGCTCTGAGCTGTCAGCACACAACCCTACACGACAGGGGGCTCGAACTCATACTGTGAGATCATGACCTGAGCTGAAGTCGGATGCTCAATCAACTGAGCCACCCAGGTGCCCCATCTGATCCTACTTTTAAAAAGTAAATGTTAAATGAGATACTGGACATGGTTTCATTTTAAATTTTGAGTAAGGTTGGGGCGCCTAGGTGGCTCAGTTGGTTGAGCGTCCGACTTCGGCTCAGGTCATGATCTCGCACTCCGGGAGATCGAGCCCCGCGTCTGGCTCTGTGCAGACAGCTCAGAGCCTGCAGCCTGTTTCCAGTTCTGTGTCTCCCTCTCTCTCTGCCCCTCCTTTGCTCATGCTCTGTCTCTCTCACTCTCAAAAATGAGTAAATGTTAAAAATTTTTTTTTTTTTAATATTTTGAGTAAGGAAGTATTTCAGTGTATGTAATTTGAGTCAGGCTAGGTTAGCAACTGAGAATTAAATATTAAGAAAATAAAATTTAGGCTTAATTCCACTGATATCTTAGGAGTCAGTGTTATGATTGTATTATAGCCCATCGGGGATTACATTAAATCAATCCAAATGAATTTTTCATGTTTTGTATGTCATGAAAATTCTTCTCAAAATTAATTTACAAGTGAATCCTCACCTTTCATACAAGGAAGACATTGTATCCAGACAAATTTATGTTTTTTAAAAAATGTTTATTTGTTTATTTTGAGAGAGTGAGCAAGCAGTGGAGGGTCAGAGAGAGGGAGCGAATCCCAAAGAGGCTCTGTGCCGTCAGCACAGAGCCCGACCTGGGAGTCCGTCCCATGAACCATGAGATCGTGACCTGAACTGAAATCAAGAGTCGGGTGCTTAACTGACTGAGCCACCCGGGGGGGCCACAGACAGATTTATGTTTTTAAACATAGACGGTCATAGCAAAACTTACAAATTAAATACATATGCACATCTGTTCGAATAAATCATTTCTGTGGAGACAGAACATAGGAAAATCGTTTTCTAACTTTTAATTTCTGCACCAGCAATTCAGGGGTTATAATATCTAAGCATTCCACCAAACCACACAGACTTTCTGCTCTTTTTATTCATAAATTTTAAAGCAATATAAGATTTCCTTATGAAATTTTCCCTTGGTGCTCCAAACTTACATCTATGCTGGACTGGCTTCTTCCCACCTCGACCTTTCTCTGGCTGTTTAGTTCAATTTTCAGCTGTGTCTCTCAGCTGTTACTTTTGTCTCGTCCTTGGCGTTCACTGTTGTTCTTCCTATAAGAGTCACTAGATTGGCAGCTTGTCAGAAGACCCATTTGTGATTCCGTGTGTTATGCTTCCTAGTGCCCCTGACGGGGAACATTTAGAGAATTCTAAAATGAGGGCTATCTCTTGTTTTGTTGGCTTAAAGTGGAAGTGGTAAGTTGGATTTGCTTTGCCTACGCTGGTCATGATTGTACATTCAGATAAATGAATTTTAAGGCATAAAAGCTCTGCTTCCATTTCACAGGACGTGTGTTGCCTATGGGGGAAAACATATCTCATGGTCTCTAAGGACTAAACAGAAGGAAAGCTTTCTAATCTTGGAATCGGATTTTTCTGAGGGGATGCATATTCACATCAATTAGAAAGAAAACCATTAGGGAATTATTATGAAGACCATGTAAGCTGATAATACGTCTAAAAAATCAAAACAAAGGAAAATTTCAATAATAGTTGTGGATAAGCCCTTAATTTATATCCCTTAACACTTTTCCCATTTCCTCATTAACCTTTTTTCTCTGCCTGTTAGTAATATTTCTGCTCAAATAATTGTGTTCCCTCCTCAGAAGAATGTTCCAATAGATGGAGTGTATAATTACACTGTTAAAAATGGATGTATTACTGGAATTTGGATTGCTGAGGAGGCAGGATGCCACCACAGTGCTATTGTGATGATTTACCATGATTCTAGTATATCTTGAATTGTTTTGCTTCAAATAATTATTAATTTTTTAATGTTTATTTATTTTTGAGAGAGTGTGCGTAAGCATGGGTGGGGGAGGGGCAGAGAAAGAGAGGGAGATACAGAATCTGAAGCAGGCTCCAGGCTCTAAGCTGTCAGCACAGAACCCGACACTGGGCTTGAACCCATGAGTGGTGAGATCATGACCTGAGCTAAAGTCAGACACTTAACTGACTGAACCACCCAGGCATCCCTCAATAATGATTTCTTACACATCTTTTATTTTTTTCTTTCACCTCAAGATCTAAGTAAATGAAGTTAAGGCCCTTCTCACAAGTGCAACAGAAATATATAGATAGCAGATATAAATACCATCTATTGATCTGCGTCTATAGAATTTTCTTTTAAGGAAACCATAGTGCTCTATGCAACATAATCTGAAGGAGAAGGACTCAGTAGTGAAAGAAACAAGGTGAAGATATCTCGAAATCATACAGGTCAATTTTAGTTGTACTTCAGAAAGTACATCTTTTGCTAGTTAAGCTAATGGGAATCCTTTAATTTAAAAGAAGTGGCATGAACAGATAACTCAAGGCAGTATTAGAGAAGTCACAGAGCTGAACAAGGCTATGAGAGAAGTAGTCATCCCTGGCAGGGAGATTATCTGAAGACAAGAGATTCTGATCTATTTGGATAGAAGTTGTATTACTTCAGATTTTTGGTGAGGGTAGGGGGCAACAAAGCAGATTTTCACCAGCTAAGGCAAAAATAACTTACTGAAAGTACACTGGGGTATTTCTCAAAGAAGAGTTAAACCGTCTACTCTAGGGATAGTAATACAGTTTGTCTATGGACCAGAAATATTAGATCCTCTGCTTGCCTCCTGTTTCTGTAAACCATCTTTCCCATGGAGAACATGCCTGCCTGGTATCCCCAAGGTGTACATTTATGGTTTCAAGCATTAGGGACCAAGTCTCCATTTTCTTTCCTCCCTAAGACCCAAATTCCTGCGAATGGGACTTCCTGGCCTTTAGGAATGAGGTGTCCAACTTGGACCACAGGTGATTAACTGTGGCCAGAAGGAAGAGTCATGTTGCAATAGGACTGCCCTGCTGTGACTGCACTGTGGTGCGAGGGGGGACAAAAGAGGGAGGAGCAGTTTCTAGAATAAGCATTAGGGCCCAGGCGATGACCACAGAGTTCTCCACTGCAGAAATATATCTCTAAATCGTTTGATTCATGTGATTTAATTTGAAGAGATGATTTGATGTTTGGGCATAAAAATCCCACAAAGCTACCATCATATTCTGGTAAGATGGCAGTACCTGAAGGTTTACCAAGGTTTATTTTAACTTCTTAGATTTAAAAAGAGTAGTTTATTAATATTAATTTTATAAATTTTCTCTAATGAATTATTCATTTCGAATTGCAGCTGGAAGGCATTGATAAATCTAATGCAGTTCCCTCATTCTACAGAGGAGAAATCTAAGAGGATAAATAACTTGACCAAGGTCACGTGGTAAATAAATGAAAATATCTGGGCTGGAATCCAAATGTTACTTCTTATCCAGTGCGAATATCTTGATCTTATTATTTGCTTAGAAATGGTTTTTATTTTGCTAAAAATATTTAAGGATGATGTCTTCTTATTTGTACAATCTCTGAATAAAAGTGTATATATAAATTCTGGATCTTTCTGTGTCCAGTGGCAGCAAGACTTAACAGCAGCTTAGAACTTTAGCTCAGAAATTGAAAACTGTCAGTTCTACATAGTGCTGTCTCCTGAGTCAAAGGCCACTTCTGCACAGAGGTGCCTTGCAAATAGGTCTGCAGGAAAAGCCAGGATTTAGGAAGCAGTTTTGGATTTCATTAGCTCCAAGATGGCACTGTAATGCTAGATCATGGTATGTGACAATGTAATGTGGCCACGATGGTCTGACCAGTCAGGATTTCAAAGCAGCAGTGCCAGTTAGGGCTCTACGTGTAGGGGACAGACAATAAATGCATAAACATATAAACAAGATAATTCCAGATAGCAGTAACTGCCATGAAGAGAATACAGTGAGAAATGTGACAGAGAGGTGGGAGGCTACTGAAGACTGGGGAATCAAAGACATTCTCTCTGAATTAATGAATGATTCAATCAAAGGGAAATTATCAAAATAAAAGCCACATATCAATAATTTCAATATTAAAACCATACAGTCACAGCAATAAAAGCCCCAAATGATATTTGATAAAATTCAATATTCAGACTTAAACACCTTAAAAGTGAGATGTAGGCTTGCTCTTTCTTGACATTAAAAAGGAAAAATTAAGAATTTTATATTGGGGCCCTTGGGTGGCTCAGTCGGTTAAGCAGCTGACTCTTGATTTTGGCTCAGGTCATGATCTCATGGTTTGTGAGACTGAGTACCACATCCGGTTTTCACTGACAGCATGGAGCCTGCTTGGGATTCTCTCTCTCTCCCTCTCTCTCTGTCCCTCTCCTGCTCATGCTCTCTCTCTCACTCAAAATAAATAAACATTAAAAAAAGAATTTAATATTGAGTCAATTTTATAATGTAGAGCAAATCTAGCAATATTTTCCTTTAAGAAATTGTCTTCAGTATTTGCCAATATAATGTTAAAAAATTTATTTTATCATATATATATATCATATATATTGATATATATATGATATATATGTATATGATATATCTATAAGATATATCTATAGATATATATGATATATCTATATATATCTTATATAGATATATCTATCTATCTATAGATATATCTATATATCTATCTATATATATATCTATCTATATGTATATCTATATGATAATGTCTGTGCCAAATGTGGGACTCAAACTCATGACCCAAAGATCAAGAGTCATCTGCTCTCCCAACTGAGCCAGCCAGGAGCCCCTCAAAGTTTTTTTTTTTTTAAGTTTATTTATTTGTTTTGAGAGAGAGAGACAGAGAGAGGGTGAGTGGGGGAGTGGCAGAGAGAGAGGGAGAGAGAGAGAAAATCCCAGGCAGGCACCGCACTGTCAGTGCAGAGCCTGATGTGGGGCTTGAACTCACGAACCATGAGATCATGAGCAGAGTCAAAGTCAGATGCTTAACCAACTAACTACCCAGGTACCACAAAATTATTTTTATTATGGAAGAATCTCCAAAAGAAATGAAAACTAAATATAGGTGGGGTGGGGGAGGAGAAATAGACAGAAATGTTATTTGAAGAAATAAAAGACCCAAATTAAGCCATTCTCACCCTCCTCAGAACTGTTTGAAATGTCTAACGCATTTAATGAGATGGGAAAACACAAGATAAATCTATAAACACACATATCTTTCCTAAAAATCAGTAAAAACCAACCAGAAAAGATAACTAAAAAGATCTTATTGACAATGTCAGTAAATTATAAAATATATGGATATTAATGTGGAAAATGTAAGACACATAAAATAAATTATAAAAAAAACTTTAATAAAAGAATTCAAAAAACCAAATGAATACAGAGACATACCATGACTGTGGATAGTAGAGGTGGCACTTCCCAAATAAATATATAAATTTAACATATTCCCATTAAAAACTAAAGAATATTTTAGAGAGTTCAATAAAATGACTCCAGAACTGCTTTGGCAAAACAAATGAACAGAATTATCAAATATAGTTGACCCTTGAACAACACAGGTTTGAACTGGGTGGGTCCACTTACACATGGATTTTTAAAAATCAATACAGTACATATATTGTACCCCTAAAACTAATATTACACTGTATGTTAACTAAGTGGAATTTAAGTAAAAACTTAAAAAAATTAAGTGCAGTACAGTGCTATAACTGTATTTTCTCTTCCTTATGATTTTCTTAACATTTTCTTTTCTCTAGCTTACTTTATTGTGAGAATACAGTATATAATACATACAACATACAAAATACATGTTAATTGAGTGTTTATGTTATGGGTAAGGCTTCCAGTCAACAGTACACTACTAGTAGTTAAGTTTCTGGGAAGCCAAAGTGACATGTGGATTTTCAACTGTGCAGGGGTTCAATGCCCCTAATCCCTACATTGGTCAAAGGTCAACTATATTACCTTCTCTCTCTATAAAAAAAAGAACAATGAGGAGGAACAATATTTGGTAGATATTAGAATTTTAAAGGAAATGAATGGAAATGATACGATAAGAGTTCATAAATGAAATGAAGGGTAACCAAAAGGAATAGAAAACCTAGCTTATATATATGCTTAATACATAAACCCAGTCTTCTCAAATGATGGAGAAAAGAGATGATTTAAGAACTCATAAGAATAATAGATATTAATACGAAGAAAAATCAACTTAGGCCTTCACCTCAAACTGCATTTTTATCCCTTCCTCAAGAGGCTGCCTATCAGGATTTTACCATTTTTGAAAGCTGGCATTATTGAAAAGTTTCCAGTTTTTTTCTTGTAGAGATGGACTCATCTATTCATTTTTGGGGAAGACTTTCTTAGTTTTGAGAAAAGCATCAGAATAAACCCTTTTAATTACATAAATGTAGAACAAGGACATGATTGTTGCTTTTGGAGGAGACGGAAGTCTCCAGTAAGCTGAAAGGTTTAATTTTGAAGCATAAATTGTTTGTATTGACTGGTGTATGTCCTTTTGAAACCAAGGGGGAAAAATATGTCCCTGTGTCTTAGGCTGTTCACGTTGCTATAACCAAACACCAGACCAAGTAGCTATAAACAAGACAAATTTATTTCTTACAGTTTTGGAGGTTGGAAGTCCAAGATCAGGGTGTCAGCCTGTCTGATGAGGGCCCTCTTCCTGGTGGCAGACTTCCCATTGTATATTCACATGGTGGAAAGGCCCAGGAGTATCTCTGGAGCCTCTTTTATAAGGTACTAATCCCATTCATGAGGGCTCCACCTTTTTTTTTTTTTTTTAATTTTTATCTAATGTTTTTTTTACTTCACTTCTGAGAGACAGAGACAGAGCATGGGCGTGGGGGGGGGGGGGAGGTGGTGGCAGGGAAGGAGAGAGAGAGGGAGACACAGAATCCGAAACAGGCTCCAGGCTCTGAGCTGTCAGCACAGAGCCTGATGTGGGGCTTGAACCCACAGACTGTGAGATCATGACCTGAGCTGAAGTCGGACGCTTAACTGACTAAGCCACCCAGGCACCTCAATGAGGGCTCCACCTTTTAATTTATGTACTTTCCCAAAGGTCCCACCTGCTCCATACCATCACATTGGGTGTTAGGATTCAAATATGTTAGGTTCAAATATGAATTTTGGTGGGGAGGAATGCAAATATTCAAACAATAGCACCTTAGAATGTGGATTTAGGCTGACCTGTCCTTGCAAGTACTTTTTTTTTTTTTTTGATAGCTAGATAGCTAGTTTGCATGCGTGTGTGTGTGTGTGTGTGTGTGTGTGTGTGTGTGTTTTGGCTAACTGATTGCTTATAGGAGACTGTGATACTGGACCTTTGGGTAGGCCTGATCTTTTTATATTAGAGATAAAAAGTGTGAAAGGGAATCAGCAAGATTGAACTTGGTACGGTAACACTTGGGTTGGACCATTGGTGCCTTTCACATAGTGTTATTTAAGATGGAAAAACTCCGATCTGGGAAACACACTGCTGACCTTTATCACTGCCTTGTGTGAGCCATGGGAACCAGATTACAGTCTGAATGAATGGGTGTTTCCACTGTCAATTGTATAATTTATTTTACTCACTGAATCTTCACAAGCATCATATGAAGCAGGGCATGGATTTTGAGAGGAGACATCTCTCTGTGAATATCTCTGGCTCTGTCTCTCTTTTTCCTGTATATGCAAGTACACACTCACCCACATGCATACAACGATGAACACGTACTCAGTCACACTCCCATTGCCGCTATATGGGTTGTTAGGGCCAGTATTCCAGTGCGTGGAGATGCCTGGAGATTTTCTGTTGTGGGTGGAGGTAAGCTGGCCACTGCCGTACTGGGTGTTCTGAAAGTAATACATCCTAGAAGTGGTTGTAACCTATACCGTATTGTTGCTGTTACTGCGTCCCTGAATCTAGTACATTTTTGCTAACTGTTTTACTCTTGTCTTAACTGTGCTTTGGTGAATTGAGGGAGAAATCAGTGCCGGTCCTGGGAGAGACACTGGCTGGGGACAATGGCATTCTGGAGAACCTGGTCATCAGATGGTTGGACCCTCTGGACTCCAAGAGGAAGGAAACGTGATCTTATTAAGCAATCCTAGTTTTGTGTGGTCTGTGAACTTGCCCCTTCACTTATTCATACATTCCACAAGTACTTTTCAGTTGTTCACCCTGTGCTGGGACTGGGCTAGGCATATAGATACAATGATGACTAAGTGAGTCTCTACCTTTTAGGAGAAAACTCCAGGAAGTTAAACACTAACAAGTCAAAGTGTAAGAAAATAAGAAAAATAGGAGAGGAAACAGAAATGAAAAAAATAGAAGATAGATCTATGTGACTATAGAAACATTTCGAATCTCTATAAGATGAAAATTAATAAAGGAAGCTAAAGAGGAAAACAAACTAAGAGAGTTGTGCTAAATATGACAGATAAGCTAATAACATTTTAAATATGTCAGTCTTTAGTCAAAGCTAAAGTATAACACCAAATCCCTAAGAGCAAAAAGGACACTAGGAGTATTCAAACAAGGGAAAACTTAAAAAATACCTTCAGTAATGGGGCGCCTGGGTGGCTCAGTCGGTTAAGCACCAACTTTGGCTCAGGTCATGATCTCGTGGTTCGTGAGTTCGAGCCCTGCATCAGGCTCTGTGCTGACAGCTCAGAGCCCAGAGCCTGCTTCGGATTCTGTCTCCCTCTCTCTCTGCTCCTTTCCTACTTGTGCTCTGTCTCTCTCTGTCTCTCAAAAATAAACACCAAGAAATTTTTTTTTTAATTAAAAAACAACAACAATAAGGTACTATCTCACATTTAATGAACTTAAAAGTATAAGGAAAATCATAAAACTATGAAAAGGCTGTAGAAAAATAAAAAGAAGTTATGTCGGCCTAAATCGATGGAATAACAGGAATTCTTAAAAAGTGACTTAGCATGAAATATTAAGAGCATAAAAATATAAATGCCTTTACAACTTCAGATTCATCCCAAGACAAAATGTCACCATTGGTAGTTATTACCACCTAGAATGTTATTTTGTGCCAGGGACGTTTCTAAGTGTTTCATATGTATTAACTCATTTAGTCTTCACAGTAGCCATATAAAGTACATACTTTGATTATTCGTCATTTTAGAGATGAGGAAACTGAAGGATGCCCCAGGTTAAAAAAAATTTGCTTAGGATCACATGGCTGGCTAATGGCAGAGTTGAGATTTGAAGCTCCAGGGTTTGGACTCATCATCAGGGCAACATGATGCTTCAATGGAAGAAAAAAGTTCTATACACAAAGATGCTTGTAGCATTATTATGTATAATATAAAAAAGTTGGGGGAAAATTACCTATTCCACAAGGGAAATGATTAAACACATTACAGTATATTCATTCAATCGATAATTATTCAACCAGAGCTGTGCAGAAGTTTTGTTCTCCCAGGGGGCAATGGAACGAGCCACCAACTTCACAAAAGTATTACTTGTCCTTTTGCAAACCTTCTCACTGTCCCTATATCTTAGAGCCATTCATAAGGATCAGGAGGCCAAGTCCTAATTGGCCACTCTGTTATTTTCTGCTGCAGAAGCCCATGCCTCCACATATTATGTCATTAGAGGGACTAAGTGTGGCTGGAGTGAAAGTCCTTCAGGAGTATAAATTACCATCTGCCCTGGATACTTAAGCTACATTTAATGAATTCATACATTTCTTTGACCTCCTATTCGCACCCTTGTTACCTTACCCAAGTAAAGCACTCTCTTACTATTAATATATTAACATAGTTATCAACATATTTCTTACCTTAAAGGGCTATGAAGATCTAAGTAGGGTTTTGTGTTATAAATGTTAGGAAAAAAATTTCAAAGTAGTAAAAGTAATTTTTATTTACACAGTAACAAAATTGAAACAAGAGAAGAAAAACACATAAATTATTTTAGTGCGGTTCTTCATATTTTTTCCTATTAATTACAAAAATAATAGATCCCATTTGTTAGATGTCTACTCTGTGCCAGGAACTATGCGAAGCTCTCTACATAATTTACTGCTTTTAATCCTCTCAATAGCCACGCAAAGTCGGTGTTATTTATTATCGCCATTTTACAGATGAGAACACAGAAGCTTGCGAAAGTTGAGTAACTTGCCCCAGGTTACCCAATTCATAAATGGAAGAGCCAGGACTTAAAGCCAGATCTGTCTGAAACCAAAGATCAAGATGTTAATCATAGTGATGCTGTCTTTTCTTCCTCTTTTCTAAAAATTTGTGTATTTTTTTTACAAATATATTTCACAAAAAGGAATATTATGTATAATAAGCATTGATGACAGTAGGGAATCGAATTTTGAAATTATGTAAATATGTGCCAATTTAAATCGCAACTCTTTTTCCAGAAGCACCCCCTTTTTTCCCTTCTACTAGCTCAACCACATAAAGTACCCAAACACAGCAGTATTGCTCATACCAAAGACTTCGCTGTCTAACTCCAAGTCTGGCACCTGTTCAACAGTGGTAAACTGGACCATTTTTGATATCACGAGTAGATTCCAGTATTTCTCTTACTTTCTCTTCCTTCTTTTATCTCGTTTGTTAACTTGAGACTAAGAAAGTTCTTACAAATGTAGGAAAGGCTGATGATCCTGAAGTCATGTAACAAGTCCCCATCACACTGCTTTTAAACCTGTTGCATCAAACAAGTCACTTTGGTAAACACACTTTCATAAGCCAACCACTCTGTCAGTCTCTCACTCCTGAAACTCAGCCAGTCAAGGACAGACTCACTCCAACAGCACACCTCTGAGGGGTACCCAACCAACAAAAGCCTCCCCGGAATAGGCATATTTCTACAGATGATGGCAACTCATTTACGCCTCTGTGAGTCTACCCATTCCTGACCCTCTTACCTAAGACCGGCAATCTGTTCCACTTGAATAGACTAACTGGCATCTCTTACCATAAGAAGCAAATAGTTTAGCCTTTTCATTTCATGTGTTGAGTGATGGTCTCATTGGACATTTTTGGAGGTTTCACCAAGATTGTTTTAAAGACCCTCATTTGGTGGCATTCTGGGGAAGCCTGGATTCCAGCATTCCAGGTGCACTCACTGGCATCTTGTGCCAAAATTCTCCTTACTCCTCAGATGTGTTTTCAAGTGAGTCAGTCTCAATAACAATATGATCTCTGGCTAGTTTTATTGAGTTCATATTCCTAAACGGTTTTTGTTAGTCTAGGATTTGTAACCAAATAGCTCTTTGTGTTGGCCTAGATCTTTAGGCTGAGCAATCACACCATTTGGCTTATAGGTAAACTATTCGGTGACTGATTAGACCTACCTCTTCGTACAAGATCCTTAGGCCTTTGTTTTGGAGGTATGCCATTTGAGGAATGTTTTTGCCATTAACCTGTGTATTCCGCTGCCTACCTTGTTTTTGCTGCTGCTCGTCTATATGTACAGATTATTCTTTCATGTGTTTTTGTTTTGTCCTGGCTTGGTTTCTTTCTTTTGAATGTATAAGGCAACAGATTGAAACATAAGCCTGAAAAGTTTCTGGCTCAAGGCAGGCCAGTGTTGAAGGCTGATGACTGGAGGTCTGATAGATCAGAAATCCATTTGCGCAAAAAGGTTTGTCAACCATTGTGTAGGGTCCTCCACCAAACCTTCATGAGGGTGCCCGCTTTCTCATTAATTTGTGAAAGAAGCTCACTTTGTTTTGTCCATACTCAAGCCTCAGGGATTGTCAAGTTATTGAGCGGATAGTCCCTTTCTAGTTTCTGCCTGCTTGGGGAACCCAGAGCCCTTCAAAAGCCCCAAAGCGCTAACGCATTCTATCCCCTTTAGGAAGTGCTACAACTCTGGGGCACCTGGGTGGCTCCGTCTGTTAAGGGGCCAACTTCAGCTCAGGTCATGATCTCACAGTTCGTGACTTTGAGGCTCACGTCGGGCTCTGTGTTGACAGTTCGGAGCCTGGAGCCTGCTTCGGATTCTGCGTCTCCCTCTCTCTCTGTTCCACCCCTGCTTGCATTCTGTCTCTCTCTCAAAAATAAAGAAAGATTAAAACAATTTTTTTTAATTAAAAAAAAAAAGAAGTGTTGCAATTCTAACGCTTGTACTTTTCTGAGGAAGTGTCCAAATCTCTACATTACTATCTTTAAGAGAAACACTAAAAATAATAGGAGACAAAATACCAAATAATCAGTAGTCAGTTTCTTTAACTGATATGCAAGGGCCCTCCAAAAATTCTAACTCAAGACAGTTTCTCTCAAAGACTTTTTTAATCTTTTGAAAACTGTTCACTTTGCATTTTGTTTTTTACTCAGCTTTACTTGAACTTCTAAACGAGCGATTCTTTTTTCAGGGTTTTATTTGGGGAACAATGATATTGTAAAATTTCTAGACCAGAAGGTTGAATTTGAATTCTTGTCTAGAGCCAAGTTAGGGGACATACTTAAGGATTTTCCTAAACCTTCACAATACAGGCAGAATTTTGTTACAGATTTTAATATTTTGTTGTATACTTAATTTCCTGTACTGCAGATCTGTTCAGCTAACACTTAGCCTCTCAGATAGGAAAAATCCTTAAGGGGATTTAAATTTAAGGATTTAAATTTAAGGATTTAAGCAGAAAGAAAGGAAAGAAAAGATTTAAAGCACTCAGTTACGTAACGTCTTAAAAACTTGACTTAAGGCAAGATAAGACAATTTCAGAGACAATTATTTTAAGAGAAAGATTGTGAAAAGGTTCAAATTGTAAATAAAACAAGGATGAAAAATAGACTTTAGTAAATATTCTAGAAGCTGGAGTAAAACCACAGCTAAAGTGGAGATGTGTCTTCTCTTGTAAATGGGATCAAATCTGAAAAAGAAAATTTGATGATAAAAAAGAAATTGAAATGTAAAATTGTCAAGTTAGAATATATTCAGTGTGTGGCTGGATATTTCCAGAGCCTTTGGAGGTACAGAAGCTGAAACTCAAAAGACTGTTTGTCTCTCTAGTTAAAAAAAGTAACTAAAAAATTCTGTCCTCTAAAAATTGGGAGCCTATGGATAAGGATACCTGTGGATATTTAAATAGAATGATAATTGAAAGAATTGATGTTCCATGCTGGCTAAGAAACAGGAGGACAATTATCCGCGCGTGTCCCTTAATGCTGCTATGAGTGTGACATTAAGCTCCAACACCCCCCTTTTCTCCTTCTCAACTTTCGGGGGAGCAAATGTGGCTTCCCTGTTGCTATGGGAGTCACTAACTCTACTATTAATCTCTTTACTATAGAACATCAGATCCCTCAGAGCAAAATTTTAAAGGTGTTTAAAAACTGAGAAAGACTTTCAGTAAGAAGAAAGAGCGAAATTTCATCTTACAGTAAAAATGACCGGTCGTGCCAGATGGTAGAAGAAGATAACAAAAGACAAATTTGAAGGTATATGGTACATCGAGGAAGGTTTCAGGAAAAACAAGACTTTTTTTGCCTCGATTTCATGGAAGCACTAAAATAATGAAAATTTCTAAAAATCCGAAGTCATTTCCCAGGTCCCAACGTGTAGCGGACACTTTGAAATCATTATCGGGACATTCCTTTCCTCCCCGTGAAACAATTCCTGCAAATTTCATGGCTAGGGATTCACTTTGCAAGTGGAACTGCCTACGTAAAATGTACTGCGAAAAGATAACGTTTTTCAAATCTCGGAAATTTTCTCACATCCAATAAAATTATAGCTTACGTGGCTAATAATATATCTATATTATGTATGATTCAAGAAATCACTGAAGAAATAACTATGGTCCAGAATGCCAATGGGCAAAAGATTCCATGAACACAGGCAGAGTAATTAGAACAGAGTCCTTAAAAGTCTTCCCGGATTATATAAACTCGTCGTTTTTTGGTACAAACATGAGAAAGTTAGGCCATGATCTAAAGGTCTTAACTTACCCACATGGCACACGGTGAAGACCTATTGCCTATGAAAGCTGATCCCTTAATTCAGTAGCCAAAGCTTAGCTTAGTTGCCTCAGAACAATTATGGGCCTTAACTAAATACGTTAAAACATCTTCAGATCTTGTACCGTGATAACCTGGATATGTCATACTATATATAGTAAGTCCTTATCGCTAATGAAAAACACTCAGCATTTTTATGCTAGTCAATTCACTAATTATAAGATGTGAATGCTTTTTTCTCCTATTATCAGCCACCAGTGGAATACTCTTATTTCAGCACCTCTATTACCGTTATCCAATAGAGGATAATTAATTTCATGCTTAGAAAAGAATATTTGAACCCTCCACTACTAACTGCTCCCTTAGTATTCTTCGTTGCTCTAATAGTAAATGCTGACACTATTGTTTGTTGATGGGTCTAAAAAAGAAAGCCAGCAAACAGACCAATGGACTAGAACGGACACCTCAGAAACAAACTTTCAGGTATATGGTCAAACGATACTCAACTACGTTGCTAACACTACTTAATAGGGGAAGTACAGCCTCTTCAGCAAATGGTGTTGGGAAAACTGACTACCCATATTGCAAAAGAATGAAGCCTAATGCCACATACAGAAATTAACACAAAATGAGTTGATGATTTTACTGTAAGAGCTAAAACCATAAAACTCTTAGAAGAAAACACAGGGAAGAAACCTTATGACATTGGATTCGGCAATAGTTTCTCAGATATGATGCAAAAAAAAAAAAAAAAACACAGGCAACGAAAGAAAAAATAGACAAATGAGTAACAAAAAACCTAAAAACTTCTATGAATCAAAGAGCACAGAGTAAAAAGGTAGAAAAGTTTTGCAAGTTGTATACCTGATAAGGAGCTAATATCCAGAATATGTAAAGAACTCCGATTCAACAACAAAAAATCAAATAACCTCGTGAAAAGACGGGCAGTTGGTTAAGTGTTTGACTCTTAATTTCAGCTCAGGTCATGATCTCACAGTTGTGGGAATGATCCCTGGGTCGGGCTCCACACTGAGTGTGGGGTCTGCTTGGGACTCTCTCTCTCCCTCTCCCTCTGCCCCTCCCCCCTTCTCTCAAAATACATTAATAAACTTAAAAAAATTGGAAAGGACTCAGACATTTCTCCAAAGATGATACACAAATGGCCAACAAGCACATGAAATAATTTTACAATCAGCACAGAGAAATGCAAATCAAAACCACAACATGATATTACCTTACATCCATTATGATAATATATATGATACTAAATATATATAATTTATATAAATATGTAATGACAAGTGTTGGTGAGAAGGTAGAGAAATTGAAACTTGCGTATTGTTGGTGGACTGTAAAATGGCACAAGTGCTAAGGAAAATAATATAAAGATTTCCCAAAAAATTAAAAATAGAATTACCATATGATCCCGTAGTTTCACTCCTGGGTATATATCCAAAAGAATTGCAGGCGGGATCTCACAGAGATAGTTGAATCTTCATTTCCATAGCAGCAGTATTCACAATAGCCAAAAAGTGGAAGCAACCCAGGGGTCCGCTGAGGGATGAACGAATAAACAAAATGCAGTGTGTACATACAATGGAATATTATTCGGCCTTAAAAAAGAAGTACATACAATGGAATATTATTCAGCATGCTACCACACGCTACAACATGGATGAGCTTTGTGGATCTACACTAAATGACATAGGCCAGTCACAAAAAGACAAATACGGTATGATTTCACGTATGATTCAAATTTATACAGAAAGTAGCATGGTGTTTATTAGAGGCTGTGGGGAGAGGGGTGTGGGGAATTGTTCAATGGGACAGAGTTTCAGATTTGCAACACGAGAAAGTTCTAAAGATCTGTTTCACAACAATGTGGATGTACTTAACACCACTGAACTATATATTTAAAAATGGTTAAGATGATAAAGTCTAGGTTATGCATTTGTTACCACAAAGAATAAGTAGATCATGCTGTCTTATAAAATCCCATTCCTTACCAATTGTTCAAATTGTGCAAATGACTAAACTGTGGTCTTTTCTAAAGCATTTCAAACGACTAAAATAAAGTAACATATAACTTAATAGCTGGTATTCTTTTTGGTGCGACTGGGTGGCTCATTCGGTTGAGCGTCCAACTTTGGCTCAGGTCATGATCTTGCTGTCCATGAGTTCGAGCCCATGTCAGGCTCTGTGCCGACAGATCAGAGCCTGGAGCCTGCTTCGGATTCTGTGTCTCCCTCTCTCTGCCCCTCCCCTGCTCATGCTCTGTCTCTCTCTTTCTCTCAGAAATAAAATAAAACATTTAAAAATAAAATAAAATAAATTTAAAAAAATGAAAAAAATTGCTATAAACAAGAGATTTTAAGATCTTAGTTACTTTTTTTAAAAAAGCAAATAAACAATAAATACATTAATTACGAGATGGCTTCTTGATATCTGAAATAACTGCTGTGATAAAAGTCGAGACTCACAGTAAAAGAAGTACTCTAGAAGCTAGTACAGCATGCCATAGATCTTTAAAAATACTACTGAAATATTTTAGCAAAATAGCACACTCTTGTGCTTTGGGAAAGTTCAAGAATTCCATGATGGATACACAAAACCTGGATCCTGAAATTCTTTTAACATTTATTTTTGAGAGAGCGAGACAGAGCATGAATGGGGAAGGGGCAGAGACAGGCGGGGACACAGAATCCAAAGCAGGCTCCAGGCTCTGAGCTGTCAGCACGAGCCTGATGCAGAGCTTGAACTCATGGTCTGTGAGATCATGACCTGAGCTGAAGTCTGATGCTTAACTGACTGAGCCAGCCAGGTGCCCCTGGATCCTGAAATTCTTAAAAGGAACACTAGGAATGATCTGTTATGGGATCCATGAAAATAAGACCTGGCAAAAACTTGACCAGTAATGATACTCTTTGCATATAATACATAACTGAAAGAAAATGTCCTTGCACCAGGGAAATTACAAAATGCAAATAATAATGGTTTATCACACAATAGTTAGAGACCATATATTTGCAGCTCCATCAAAACTGAAGTGTCTCATGTACAGCTTTTTGCTCTTTTCCTGTAAAGGAATCAGGCTTTTCAATGCCAATCTGGGACCAAGGTGAATTATTCTGTTGAATTATGAGTAGTCTCCAAGATAGATTCTAATGATTCTTGCCTTTTGGTATTCATGCCCTTTTGCACAGCACCTCTCCACATTTTATCAGCATAGATCTGTGTGGCCAATAGAATGTAGTAATAGGGTATGTCATTTCCAAGTTTAGGTTAAAAAAGACACTGTGCTTTCTGCCTTACCCTCATATCGTTCACTCTAGGGGAAGTTAGCTGCTATGTTGTGTGCAACCCTATGGAGAGGTCCACGTGGCAAGGAACTCAGACATCCTCCCAACAGCCAGTGAGAGACTGAAGCGTCCAGTCAACAACTGTGTGAATGAGCCCTCTGGGGAGCAGACGCTACCCCCCGCCCCCATTCAAGACTTCAGAGACCTGCAGCCTTGGCTGACATCATGACTGCAACCTCAAGAGAAATACTGAACCAGAGCCACCTGGCTAAGCTGCTCCCAGATTCTTGTCCCTCAGAACCCATGTGAGATACTCAGTATTCTTGTTTTCAACCTACCCGGGTTTGAGATAATTTTTTACGGACAACAGATAATAAAATTCCCTAACATCCTAAATGGACTAGATCTCCTTTCAGAGAGCACAAAATTATACAGCTTTTATGGGAAAGAGAACCCTTCTGGATAACGATCCTACCCATAGTAGTTAAACTAGGAGAGGCATTCATCAAAAATCTGTACCATTGCTTTGGCTGACACTGTAAACAATGCAGCTTAAACGCTGGTGTACAACAGATCAGTTATAATTCCTTAAGCCAAGTAGTTATAGATAAAATGGCCTTGGATTTATTTATTTATTTATTTTTATTTTTGCCAATCGGAGGATTCTGAACCATTGCTAACACTATGTATTATACCTACACATTACAAGTGAATTGGGATAATCTATATGTAAGCTAAAAGAAAAGGCGACTTAGCTATAAAAAGAGACTCACAGAACCTTTGAGACTTGTTTCATTACCAGGTCTGGGAGGTTTGGGGTCAGGGTTCTAAAATATCTTCTACTTCCTTGCATTATACTTACTTATCTTACTGTTGTTCAATGCGTGCTTCCCAGTCTTAAGTGCTTTTGTGCAGCCACTGTCCTGATGGATGAGTCAACAATGATTTAAAGATAGAAACAAAACAAAACAGACATAAGCACACAAAAAACAAGCCCAGAAAGAATCAGGCCAATAGACTTGTAAACTCGATGAAACCTCCCTTCAAGGAAAATCAACAGTGGTAAAGATCTGCACAACCCTTGAAGGTCTCTCCTGCAGCTTTAAAAAAAAAAAGATTTTTTTTTAACTCTTACTCATTTTTGAGAGAGCATGAGCAGCGGAGTGGCAGAAAGCGAGGGAGACACGGAATCCGAATCCGAGGCAGGCTCCAGGCTCTGAGCTGTCAGCACCAGACCCCGGCGCGCGGCTCAACCCACAAACCATGATATCATCACCTGAGCCGAAGTCTGACACTTAACTCACTGAGCCAGCCGGGTGCCCCCCTTCCTGCAGCTTTGATTGGATAAGGACCAAAAGAAAAAAATGGAAATAAAGAAGTTCCCATGAACTTAGAAAAAGCCTGATTTTTGCTGTAGCAAAGGCAACAAATAGCCATGAGAACCAATTTTAAACCCTTTCAATTGATCAAGATTACTGCCTCAGTAAGCCCCTCGTGTAAGTTAGCCAATCAGGGGCAGATTCGCTCCAATAAACGCCTCTCTGAGGGCCGACTAATCAACCACAGTCTCACCTGAGTAACCATGGGCTACAGATGATGTCAATCCACTTACACCTCTGAAAGTCTGTCAATTCCTGGCACTCCATGCTTTCCCACACAAAGAAGACCTTTTATAAGGTCAGCAGTTTGCTCTGCTTGGAAAGACTGTGCCTGACTAGCACAGCTCCCCTTGCTGTAGTAATCAATAAATCAAGCTTTGCAACTTTTTATTTCAGACATTGAATGGTGGTCTCATCACTGTTTGACAAACTTTCCTGATTCTTTTTATCATTTTTTAAGCTTCTTCCCATTTAATAGTCCTAATAGTGACAGCAATGATGATGATGACAACAACAATGACAAGTTTAACCCCCACTCACCATGTACCATGCACTGTGCTAAGGGCTTTATGTACATTATCGTCAGCGTTGAGACCTGCCAGGGACATTTGGCTACCAACACTTTTCAGATTTTCAGGTGGCATTCAGACCTGAAGAATTTACTCTCCCTGGCTTATTCAGAGTGTCAGTCATTTGCTTTTTGGCTTGCAAATCCGCTTCTCACCCTTGCCCTTCACTGCTCAATCACGGGAGGCTGACTCCTACAGACTGAGTTTTCCAGGCTCTTCTGTCTGCAGGCTTCCAGTTCAGTTCCACTAATGGGAATGTGTAGGGAAAGATGAACGGCAGGGAGAGAGAAAGGGAGAAGGCAGAGTACCTCTCTCCTTTCTGCTGGTGGTGGCTCTGGAAATAACTGTATTTCCTTTTGTTGTTCTGGCCCCTTTGAACACGCCATACTTCTTGGTGGTCACCACTCATATTATTCTATTTGAAATACCTAGAGTGCTTTCTGATTTCCTGAACCCTTAATGATACAATCAGAAAGAACTGGTGGTACAAACTGTACCATGTAGACTTGAGAGATTTGAGATTTAGTTCCAAGTCTGCTTTTTTAAGTTTATTTATTTTGAGAGAGAGAGAGAGAGAGAGAGAGAGAGCGCACACAAGCAGGGCAGGGGAAGGGCTGAGAGAGAGGGAGAGAGAGAATCCCAAGCAGGCTCTGTGCTGAGAGTGAGGCTCAAACCCACGAACCATGAGATCAGGACCTGAGCTGAAACCAAGAATCAGACACTCAACCGACTGAGCCACCGAGGGTCCCCTCCAACTCTGCTTCTAAATCACTTGTGACTTCAAAACAATCACAGTTTGGTGCCTCAGTTTTGCTAGATATGATGGAATTGTTGATATTTAAGGTCTCCCCACCCTGCCCACCTTCTGTAATACTGCGCTCAGCAAGAATTGGTTGAACATTTGTAACAGTTATAACCTTTCCCTTCTCCCACGTAATAGTGCTTAGAAACTGCCTTAAAGGCCATGTTTACATTTATAAATATAGCTGCCCCCCACCAACCAAATGAAACATATAAAATCACCATTTTTTATGCACAGGGCAAGCTACATAACTTGAGCAGCCCAGTCAAAATGAAAATGCAGGGTCCTTGCTGAAAAAGCAGGAAAACAGTGCCATTAAGAGTATTAGAAATAAAGCTTTTCCTTTTAAACTATTTTACTTATAAAATACAACAGAGGTAATAGTGATTTATGAGTAACAATACAACGTACAAAGTGTGAAAAATATTTTTGGTGTCATAATTCTGTAGAATATAGTAAGTAAATAAGACTATTAATGTGATATCTTGATTAATCACTATTCTGTGGCTTGCTTTTCTTCAAATTTATGTACTAGATCATTAAAATATATACTTTTAGCAATTTTATTTTTAGTTGATGCAATTGAAAAAGACATTAGTTGCTCCTGAAACATGAAAGATTGCAAATAATTTTTGATAATTTTAAATTTTGACAAGGATCTTTCTGCTGATGCAATTGTTATCAAAGCTGTTAAGAGTATTTCATAGGCTGTGACAACATCGGGATACATGTCTGATAAATTATTTTGAAATAAAAATTTTAGTACATGTAGAGCTGATAATTCTCACGGAACAACTTTTCTAAAAATATTTCATTCTTCATACAAATCAGTTTTGTGTAAGTTAAAATTTAATTTTAAATGTAAATTTATGCAATGGTATTTTAATGTTTCCTCCGACATTTCCTGTAACTTGTGGAGGTTATACAAGAAATCAAACGTGCCTTCGTGATTTGTATAGAATTCAAAACCCTGGTTTATGCATTCTATCAATGAATTTTCAGCTACAAGGAAAAAATAATGTAAAATTATTATTCCACATTAGTAATTGTAATTGGTAAGATGAATGTAGCACAGTTTACTGGCAAATGTCTTTAAATTTATTTTCTCTTTCTTTAAATTTCTGTCTTTATATTTATTTTCTGTTTCTAAGTCTGTGGATATGTGCTTTGCAACGTTGAAGCAGTTTTAAAAACTGAGATCCTAAAGTCTTCAAAGGATTACGAACGCGTGACATGTTTTCTTGCAGTGTCGATGTGGAAACTTTTATTTTGTAATAATTTACTGACCAAGTTTACTGCCCGCATTCCAGCAGTTCCTGTCCGGTCGGTTGTCATCTGGCCAGAGTTAATATTTGTGCAGACGCCACAGCCAGGCTCCCGGGACTGATGGGCAAGCCAGCCTCCCACCCTGGGTCCCCACGGTGCGGGCCTCGAGAGCCCCTCCTGCCTCCGGCGACTGCAGCCGTTGCTGCTGTCGCCACTGCTTCTGTGCAGCGACCATCACTGCTGCCAGTTCGGTACCGTGTGCCGGCCAAGCCGACTCGGTTGGGTGAAGAAAATAATTTTGTGTGCCTAAGGCCTTGAAAAGATGAGCAAAATACTAGAGAGGAGGGTCCAGAGATATTTATCTTCTTTATGAGATTACCTAAGAAATGTTTGCAGCCTCACATTTGAGGCTACAGACGCTGATGAAAAACCTTAGTAGTGCCAGGAGACCCGTGATTGTTTCCAAGATGTTGCAATGACATAATTGGTGTTCGAGATGACCGATAATCTTCTGGAAGTGATCATGCACGAGAACTGGTGTGTTTGGAGCCACATGTATCCAAAGGTGCATTTTTGGATAAAAAGTCGAGCTGAATGAGTTTATGTTGACCTAAATGTGTACTTCCTTCAGGCTGTGGTGTCCTTTATCTAGAAATATCTGACCTCCTTGAAGAAACAGGCGTTTACTGATATGCAGGCATGCCATCTCGAGTACTTCTTGAAGCCTCTACACGATTCATTCACCTTAGGTGTGAAATAAGTTGTAGCACTTTTTCCAGGGGTAGGTTAGAAGCATGCTTTCTTACGGAAAATTTCCAATCTATACAAAAGTGGAGAGAATAGTATAATGAACCTCTCCTTATGTAACTATTACTCAGCTTCAATAATTTCACTACCGAGTTTTATCTGTACCTCCACCCACGTTCCTCAGTCCTAGATTCTTTTGAAACAAATCCCAGACATTATATCATTTTATCTGCAAATATTTCAATACGTATGGTTAAAAGTTTGGGTACCCTTCTTTCACCTAAAAATCTAGCCACAATTCTCAACATTATAAAATAGTTATTTCAATTTCTCTATCTCAAATTTTTTTCAGAATTTGTTCGAATCTCTCTCCAAACAAGGTCCGTGTACTACTCACTGGCTGGTATGCCTCGTAAGCCTCTTAATATAGAATCACCCCACTTCCCCTTTTGTCCTTTGCAACTGATCTATTGAAGAAGTTGGGTCTTTTTGTCTTGTAGAAATATCTGTGGTCTGGATTTTGGTAGTTGCTTCCCTAGGTGTTGTTTAACATGTTCTGCTGTTCCTTGTATTCTTGTAATCTGGTATTTGAGTATAGAGGTTTGAGAGATTTAGGTTTGATTATTTGGTATGTGGCTGCTTCGTAAGTGGTCTTGGGTACTTCCAAATGGGCACAGTAATGTCTCTTTTTTGCATGATGTTAACAGTCATTAATAACATTTTTTCAGGCCCATTATTTCATGAGGGGTTATAAAATGGTTACATTTACATTATATCATTCTTTACTTATTTCTCTATATAAAAGATGATTCTCGTAGTCTGAGATACGATATGTGTAAAATAGAAAATTTGTGCTTGATTCTTTCCCTGTATTTTGCAGTTTTCAAAATAATAAATTGTTTAGCCAGCATCCTTCCAAAGTGACCAGTGAGTAAAGCATCATTTTGAATTTCTGGATTCAAACTTATTTGATGTGTTTCCATCCTTGCCGATGATGCTGAAATGTCCCATCTTTGGCCAGTGGGAGCATCTTCGGGTTGGCTCTGAGTCCTTTTGACAGGACCCTATTACTCTCTTATGACTTCCTTGCTTGTGGTACGATGTGATAGTCCAGCTTCATTTGGCACATTTTCTGCCCTACACCAGGAATCAGCCATTTCTACAAGAAGCTCTGTGCTTTTAAGTGAAAATGGTATTCCTGAACTACTATCAGGTTTCTAGTCTTTTTCAGTGGACAGAACTAGGAAAAAACTTTTTTTAAGATAACATACATGGTGACTTCATGCTGATACTTACAATTCAAACTCAGGATTACAGAGTTTTTATTTAACACTGTCAATCTCACATCACCTCTATCTCCTTTCTCCCATGCCACAATTGATTGGTTCCCAGTGATACCAACATCATTACCCATCCGTTCTGTCCCACAAAACATACTTAACACAATAACGGTATCACCACTATACCAAAAATATGTTTACTGTAAACAATTTTACAATTGTTTGTATAGGTCTTTTTCGTCTCTAGGCTTTATCCTACTAGGGTTGCACAATCAAATTATTTGTTGTAAAATCACTTGAAATAATTAAAAAAAATTTTTTTTTTAATGTTGATTCATTTTTTAAGAGAGATAGTGTGAGCGGGGGAGGGGTAGAGACCAAGGGAGACACAGAATCTGAAGCAGGCTCCAGGCTCTGAGCTGTCAGCACAGAGCCCCATGTGGGACTCAAACCCACAAACCATGAGGTCATGACCTGAGCCGAACTTGGATGTTTAACCCACTGAGCCACCCAGGTGCCCCTCACTTGAAATAATTTTTTATTAAGTTTTAAATTTTGTCTTTGTTTTTAGGAGTTTTAAAATTTAATACTGTTTTATAATTACAGAAAATACAGGGCCTCAAATTCTAATATACAAAATAAAATATATTTGGATTAGTGTAACTTTTGCTTCTGTCTCTATTTTCTCCCTCTCCCATAGATAATTTTTTTAAAAAATGTTTATTTATTTATTTTGAGAGAGAGGTAGAGGGAGAGTGCATGCGAGTGTGAGTGGGAGAAGAGCAGAGAGAGGGAGAGAGAAAATCCCAAGCAGGCTCAGCACTGTCAGTGAAGAACCCGACATGGGGCTTGATCTCATGAACCTGTGAGATCATGACCTGAGCCGAAATCCAGAGTTGGATGTTTAACTGAGCCACCCTGGTGCCCCTCCCATAGATCATTTTTAAAAAATGTTAGTTTGGGGTTTATTATTCCAGTTTTTCCTAGTTATAGTGTTTTAAAAGATATGTATCTTATCTATCTATCTATCTATCTATTTATCTATCTACCTATCATTTATCTATCATCTATCATCATCTGTCATCTACCTATGTATAGCTTGGTCAAGGTCATTAGGAAAATTTTTAAGTAGCTGTGACAACCTGAAGCTGTAGAACCTGGGGGTGAGAAGGAAAAAGGAGGACTGCAGACAGGTGTCGGGCTCAGACAGTTATAGCAACAGTGGTTATGATGTGGAGATTAAAGAAAGTCTGCTCTCGCTTGAGTAAACAAAGGAAAATGCTTTGGAAAGCATTTGCAAAGGAAAAATAACTACCTGGAAGAATATTTGGAAAAATAGGATGACAGTGAGAAGAAAGGCAGAGTAGATGCTCCTTCATTCAATATTTCTGGAGGGTCTCGGGTTTTCTGGGAATAGTCTTGCAGGTAAGACCAACCAAGTTTCAAGGAAGGTCCAGTTCCTTAATCAGGATACACAGTCGTTTGTGATCATGTGAGCTCCCTGATATTATTCATATTATAAGGATACTGACAAAAGTCCATTGTATTTGGTGAAAAGCACTTGTACATAGTCCATTTCAATTCAATACATTTCAGCCAAAATAGATCAACTAATATATTTAAGATACTTTATAAGTTACTGTGGGGATACAGACATGCAATCGATATGCCCTGCCCTTCAAGACTTTCTTTTTTTTTTTAACTTAAAAACTTTTTTAAGAGTATGCCAAAATTTTTAATTTTTAAAATTAAAAAAAATATAATTTATTGTCTAATTGGTTTCCATACAACACCCAGTGCTCATCCCTACAAGTGCCCTCCTCCATGCCCATCACCCACTTTCCCCTCTCCCCTGACCCCCATCAACCCTCAGTTTGTTCTCAGTCCTTAAGAGTCTCTTATGGTTGGCCTCCCTCCCTCTCTGTAACTTTTTCTTCCCCCTTACCCTCCCCCATGGTCTTCTGTTAAGTTTCTCAAGATCCACATATGGGTGAAAACACATGGTATCTTTCTCTGCCTGACTTGTTTCACTTAGCATAATACCCTCCAGTTCCATCCACATTGCTGCAAATGGCCAGATTTCATTCTTTCTCATTGCCAAGTAGTATTTCATTGTATATATAAACCACATCTTCTTTATCCATTTGTCAGTTGATGGACATTTAGGCTCTTTCCATAATTTGGCTATTGTTGAAAGTGCTGCTGTAAACATTGGGGTACATGTGTCCCTATGCATCAGCACTCCTGTATCCCTTGGGTAAATTCCTAGCAGTGCTATTGCTGGGTCATAGGGTAGATCTGTTTTTAATTTATTGAGGAACAACCACACTGTTTTCCAGAGCAGCTGCACCAGTTTGCATTCCCACCAGCAGTGCAAGAGGGGTTTCGCAGATGACATGATACTCTACATGGAAAACCCGAGAGACTCCACCAAAAGTCTGCTAGAACTGATACAAGAATTCAGCAAAGTCACAGGGTACAAAATTAATGTACAGAAATAGGTTGCATTTTTATACACCAATAATGAAACAACAGAAAGAGAAATAAAGCAATTGATCCCATTTACAATTGCACCAACAACCATAAAATACCTAGGAATAAATCTAACCAAAGATGTAAAAGATCTGTATGCTGAAAACTATAGAAAGCTTATGAAGGAAATTGAAGAAGATACAAAGAAATGGAAAAACATTCCAAGCTCATGGATTAGAAGAATATTGTTAAAATGTTAATACTACCCAAAGCAATCTACACATTCAATGCAATCCCAATCAAAATTGCACCAGCATTGTTCTCGAAGCTAGAACAAGCAATCCTAAAATTTGTATGGAACCAAACAAGACCCCGAATAGCCAAAGTAATATTGAAGAAGAAAACCAAAGCGGGAGGCATCACAATCCAGACTTTAGCCTCTAGTACAAGGCTGTAATCATCAAGACAGTATGGTATTGGCATAAAAACAGACACATAGACCAATAGAATAGAATAGAGACCCCAGAATTGGGCCCACAAATGTATGGCCAACTAATCTTTGACAAGGCAGGAAAGAATATCCAATGGAAAAAAGACAGTCTCTTTAACAAATGGTGCTGGAAGAACTGGACAGCAACATGTAGAAGAATGAAACTAGACCATTTTCTTACACCATTCACAAAAATAAACTCAAAATGGATAAAGGACCTGAATGTGAGACAGGAAACCATCAAAACCCTAGAGGAGAAAGCAGGAAAAAACCTCTTTGACTTCAGCTGCAGCAATTTCTTACTCGACACATCCCCAAAGGCAAGAAAATTAAAAGCAAAAATGAACCATTGGGACCTCATGAAGATAAAAAGCTTCTGCACTGCAAAGGAAACAATCAACAAAACTAAAAGCAACCGATGGAATGGGAAAAGATGTTTGCAAATGACATATCAGATAAAGGGCTAGTATCTAAAATCTATAAAGAACTCACCAAACCCACACCCGAAAAACAAATAATCCAGCAAAGAAGTGGGCAGAAGACATGAATTGACACTTTTCTAAAGAAGACATCCAGATGGCCAACAGACACATGAAAAGATGCTCAACATCACTCTTCATCAGGGAAATACAAATCAAAACCACACTGAGATACCACCTCAAGCCAGTCAGAGTGGCTAAAATGAACAAATCAGGAGACTACAGATGCTGGTGAGGATGTGGAGAAAAAAATTTTTTTAATGTTTATTTATTTTTGAGAGAGAAAGAGAGACAGAGTGTAAGTGGGGGAGGGGAAGAGAAAGAGGGAAGCACAGAACTCAAAATAGGCTCTGCTTCTGGGGCTTGAACCCACGAACTGTGAGATAATGACCTGAGCCTAAGTCAGATGCTTAGCCGACTAAGCCACCCATGCGCCCCTGCCCTTGAAGACTTTCAAAGCCAATGAGGAGAAACGAAAAGAGACACAGACTTCCTAAAAATATAATTGTGGCAGATAAGTAGTGGTGTGGAAATAAGGCTGAAGTGTTTAGGAAACCCAGTAGAAGAACAGTTGGCTTTGAGTTGGGGATAGCTGCGAATGCTTCAGTTCAACTCTAAAGTTCTGTGGTTTCTTATTTCGTTAGTTGGCTCTGAGTATGAATTCAGCAGAAGGGGAGGCAAGGAGAAAGGGCTTCCCAAGAAGAAAGGGATCGGTAACCAGTGAGAGAGTGGGTGCATTTGTGGGGCTCATTTGCTCATGGCTGAATCAGTTTTAAAACCAGAACTTGGACAAAAACAATTCGATCTGTTTAGAAATGTTTGATGATTTGACAGAACCGACCAGGACAGTCTAAGTGCAACATTTTTAAACAAGGAGAGCGTATTTCGTCTCATAGAATTACATTATCCAGAGGTAGCAATTAAAACTTTTGGAAAACCAAAGCCTGTCTGTGAAAAACGCAAAAATGAAGAGCCCTCTTTAAAGATCGTGTTATTTCACAAAAATTTCAGTTGCTCTTTTCACAGTGGAATTGCCAGGCGAAATGGGGAAAAAGTTGTTCTCAATGGTTATAAGGCACCATCCATTATAGCCCTGCTTTTATTTTTGCTACGTCACTTGTCAGGTCTGGGAAGGAGTAAAATGTGGTTGTGGATACTGTGGTAAGAGAGAGATATTGCAGATCTTCCTTAGCGTGTGATGGGGTTCCATCCTGATAAACCCAAGGTAAGTTGAAAATGCGCTTACTACATCTAACCTACGGAACATCACAGCTTAGCTTGGCCTGCCTTACTAACAGGCAGAGCACTTACGTTAGCCTACAGTTAGGCAAATCATCTAACACAAGGCCTATTTTATAATCAAGTATTGAGTATCTCATGTAATTCACTGAATACTGCACTGAAAGTGAGAAACAGAGTGGCTGTCACTGTGCTCTCGGGCTGACAGAGCTGCGGCCACCTAGCATCACGGGAGAGTTTCCCTGCCTGTTGCCAGCCAGGGGACAGATCAAAACTCAGAATTCAAAGTACAGTTTCTACTGAATGTGTATTGCTTTCACACCATTATGAAGTCAAAAAATTGTAAGCTGAACCATTGTAAGTTGGGAACCATCTGTACTGCATTTCATAGAACTTAAGATGTCATTGACTGTAAGACGTACTGTTATTTTATGTACCATTAAAAAAGAAGACAAAAGCCCCTGTTGATTAAACTGTGACACAATATAAGGTTCATTCCAGTTTCAGACTGTTAAAATGTGAAGCTGAATGTGCATTTTAGAGTCGATTGCATATGGCCTTTATTGAGTGTCTACTGTATACCAGGTTCTATTCCCGCCTTGACAAACATTTTCTCAATTAATTCTTTTTTTTAAGTTTATTTATTTATTAAGAGAGAGAGAGAGAGAGTGCACACACACACACAAGTGGGGGAGGGGGAGAGAGAGAGAGAGAGAGAGAGAGAGAGAGAGAGAATCGCAAGGAGACTCAACACCATCAGTGCAGAGCCCGATGTGGGGCTCAAACCCACAGACTGCAAGATCATGACCTGAGCCGAAGTCAGACACTTAACTGACAGAGCCACTCAGGGACCCTTCTCAATTAATCCTTATAAAAACCTACTGACTCAGGTATCCTTGCCCTTATGTTATAAAGAAAACAAGGCACAGTGACACTAATGACACGGGCTAAAGGTCACAGAGCTTGTAAGTGGAACAAACTCCTCATTCCTACTTGTTTTCAGATGTCTGTTCTTAATCTGTGACTCTCCAGTCAAGCTATGTCTGGACAAATTGTGACACTCCTGGGTGTTTTCAGCAGGTCACCTGTTTTCAGCTTGGGCACTTTTCATTTATGGCAAAGCCTTATAGGGACTTCATGGTGAGGCAATGCCTCATCCTTCCCTAACTCAGATGGCTTAGCCATGAGGCACATTGAGTCTTCTTGAGCCGGGGGAGAGAGTAAAGGAAGGGCAGGGTTGGCCTGGACCCCAAGGAGTTAGCTGTTGGCCAACATGCAACATCGAAAAAGCCAAAGCAAACAATTCAGAACTGATATAACCAGGAATCCTTGCCCAGAGAAATGCTGTAATGGATAAGGCAGCATAACGGGAGTTTCCGGTTGGTGGCAGTATTAAAAATCTGGTAAGGGGCCATGCATGGGTTCAAGATGGCCCATCTACTTGCTTTGGAACCCAAAGGAAAAGTTCTCAACCTGTGAGAAGTTAGGGTACTGAAACTCAGGACGAGATTCTAACCTCAGCAGGGAAATGGGAAGGTAGGAAAGTCTGGAAGAACCTCAGTTCTACAACCTGGACAATATGGTGGAAGCAGGAGACAACTATAGCAATATAGGGTTTGTGGATGCTCGGGGTTTGAGAACAAGCCCACCAGACACTCCACACGCCAATTCCATGTGCTGGTCCTCCTCTCACTGTTGACTGGTTGGGTGATCTTAGGGGCTGAGGCTAAGCAGGAAAGGCTGGAGAAGGAAGGCCATCACATTCCTCACTTACGAGGGAAATCAGGTGAGGTTGGACCCGGCAATAGTGAGACTCAGGTTGGACAATTCCGTTCTTGCTACTTTTCTGTTAACACTTTGTGAGACTTCCCTTTTGAGTTTAAGTCCCACTCAGGCTTTTACTAGTTGTGTGGCAAATCACTTAACCCCTCTTATTCTCAGTTTCCTTTATAGTAAAATAGAAATATTTAATTCAGAGATTGGTTGTGAGGATTAAGAAAGACTAAGTGATTACAAAGTTGGTCTAGGTATGAGTTAGCTCCTCTTCCTTTCATCTCTCTAGGCCATGTATTAAATGCCATCTGTACAATTAAGACTTATCTACCCTCCTCCTAACTTAACACAGCAATAATGATAATTATTTATACATGGTCTACAGTTTCTGAAAAATTGTTCTATGCATTACCCTATTCCTTCAGCTGATTTTTCCAACAATCCATCGAAATACCTGGCAAAACACTCTTTTTAAAATTTCTGTTAAATAGTAACACTTAATAGTAACAAAAATATTTTTAAAATTCCCTTCTGCAGAAAGGAAAGACAGAAACTGGACAGATTGGTGGGAAAGGCTAAGCTTGTCTAAACTTGCCTGTGTAAAGCAGAGGGGAGATGTCAGGGAACAGACGATGGAAGACAGTTTGAATTGTGCCCTGGGTGCTATGATTCTAGGAATGTAAGAGTCACTAACTTTTATTATTATTTTTTAAGTTATGTTTTAATATTTATTTATTTTTGAGAGAGAGAGAGACAGAATACAAGTCGGAGAGGGGCAGAAAGAGAGAGGGAGACACAGAATCCCAAGCAGACTCCAGGCTCTGAGCCATCAGTGCAGAGCCTGATGCAGGGCTCGAACCCACGAACCACAAGATCATGACCTGAGCTGAAGTCAGACACTTAACCAACTGAGCCACCCAGGCGCCCCTAGAGTCACTAACTTTTAAATGATTGCTTGAGTAATATTAATAAAAATCTTTTTGTGTACATGTTCAAATGCCAAAGGATTCTTGACTATTTAAAAAGTCGTTCTCCTTGGTTTCTAGATAGGGACTTTACCTTATAGGTCTAATATCCCTAAAAGAGTGTCTGGCCAAGAGGTATTATTATGTTCAATAGTCACAGAACACTAAAATGCCTTTTAATAAGACATTTCTTTATTGCTTGTAAAGTGCTCTGGGCTATTTCCATTCTAAACGATGGAATACACTTATATAAAGCAAAGTATACCTAACAGATAATCGGGTTGAGAGCAGAACTCTGAGGAAATGAGACATCTGACAGGTAAACATTTGTCTTTGGGGTGAGACTTCCCTTTGTTTGAGAATGGACCAGTTGAATGAATCCTTTTAGTAATGTATTTGTAAGGCAAATACCTATCCATTTTTTCTTAGGGAAGCCCAGAAAGTAGTGTAATAACCCCAAATGCAAAACCTTCAGAGTAACTTACTAAATGTTCTGTTTAATAATATAAATGTAGTATATTTGCAAGATCATGAAAAAATTCCTAAATGTGAAGTTGTACTGTCCTTTACCTAGAAATGATGCCTTGGTGAAGTTATGTGTATTTTTATCCAAGCAGTGTCCATTCAAGACTGGGAACCACCAGGAAGGTCATGCAGGCCTGGACCTTCTTTCACCTGAAGGCCAAGGGAAGTCTATGATGTGGGTGTAGATCAGCAAGAAGCAGCACTAGATGGACTGGACCACTGGTGTCCTACCCAAGAGTTAAGATGGATAACCTTGATTTGGGGCAACGTTTGAGGATTCACATGATTGTCCCAGAGATGAGGGCCTTGGCACCCTGAGTGTGCACCTGCCATCTTGAGGTGGGAAAGAGAAGGAGCTTAGCCTGGGGAGAGAGGCTTTGCATCTTCCCTGGGGGCAAAAAGGGGATTGAGCTTGGATGCTGGAATATAGAGGTACCCGAAAATTCCGCGGAAAGGGTGCAGCTGGCTCCTCCCCACATCGGGAAAAGACCTGTGGGGGCTAGCAAGGCAGGGATAGTCAACTTATGTTTGGGCTGTGACTTTCAGGGCAACCATCTGTAGTCCTAGTTGTGGGCTATCTTTTGGGGTAAGTAAAACCTTGCTTTGTGAGCCTAATTCATTCTGGAAGCATGCCTGTAATCCAAAGGAATTGTACATCAAAGTGAATTTCAATAACCAGTGTCTCACTTGTGATCATGTGACCTACGGTGTCAGGTACTACTCTTATTTCAAGACATTGCTCATTTATCAAATTAAAAGTTATTAGAAGGTTTGCTCATCTTGTGCAACACTTGTAAAACAAGTTGCTCGTAACCCAAGGTTTTACTGTATTTCTGTTCTCCCTCACCTTTCAGCGAAGGCTTATTTAAAGGGACAGCTTCTTTGAGATGTGCTTTGAAACACTGATGGAGGCAGCTCTGTCCACACTTAGGGAGGAAGTAAAACCTGAAAGCAGAAACTGCCCGGGGCGGGGGGGTGGGGGTGGGGGTGGGGGTGGGAAGATGGTTAGGTGTGAGCAGATAACCTGTGCACAAAGTAGAGCAATAGTCTAGAGAGAGTGTTTGGCTGGGGGAGCCTGAGGATTTGTGGAATATGTCTTTATTCCTCAAGTTTTCACTGCTACCCCTGAGGGGTAGCCCAGTGAAAGATGAGACTTTCTGCTTTTATAGGCATGTGTGTCAGAGTTATTTGGGCATAAGAGAAGTTTGACCCCAAAGAGCTGAGAATTTAGGAGAGTGTCTGAGTTGTATAGTCTTTTTTTATTTTTTATTTTTAAGTAGGCTCCACACCAGCATGGAACTCAGTGCAGGGCTTGAACTCATGACTCTGAGATCAAGACCTGAGCTGAGATCAAGAGTCAGACCTTAACTGACAGAGCCACCCAGGTACCCCTGAGTTGTATAGTCTTAAACACTCAACTCAGGTATCTTCATAAGGCTTGCTCAGCCTGGTGTCTGAGTTCAGCATCTTTCTTACTGTTCCTTCGACACCCTGGGTGCTATTACACAAATAATAATAACATTTATTGACTGCTTACAGTGTGCCAAACAGTGACTTAAGTACTTAAATGGTTTATCTCATTCAGTACTTTGGTATTCCCATTTTTCAGGTGAGGAAACTCAAACTTGGAGAAGTTATATGATTTGCTTGAAGTCCCACAGCTAGGCGTTCAGAGTCAGGATGTGAATCCCAAAGGCCTGTTCCAGAATCCGTGCACGTAGGAATTAAAATGTACTCATTTTACTTCTCCCTTTGTTCACTTTTAAAAAATGTGAATTTCCTTAGGATAGTATCTGTATTTTTTAAATCTCTGTCTCCCTATCTTTTAGCATAGTGCTAGATACATAACAAATGTTTGGCAAATGTTAATGGAAGGATGAATGAATGATAGTGCCTAAGGAGCCAAAGTTTAAGAAAATACACTGACGCTTTTCTTACAGTGTATGAATGAATAAAATAATGTACTCACCTCTGCTTGTGACACATAATAATTACTCAGTAAATGTTAGCTATTATTATCATTACTGGAAATAAAAATACATTTAAGAGAACACTTATTTTTGCACAGGAATGCATCAGACATCTTATTTTTTTCATAATGTCCTTTACTTTGATTGCTTATTTCTATACAATTTTAGAAAAAGGTGAGCATTTAGTTTCTCTGTGGTATTTTTTTTAATGTTTTATTTTTGAGAGAGAGACAGAGAGACAGAGAGACAGAGAGGCAGAGCACAAGTGGGGGAGGGGCAGAGAGGGACACACAAAATCTGAAGCAGGCTCCAGACTTTGAGCTGTCGGTACAGAGCTGGACGCAGGGCTCTAACTCACAAGCCATGAGATCATGACTGTAGCCAAAGTGGGACACTCAACAGACTGAGCCATCCAGGCACCCCCAGAGTATTTTGAATGTATAGGAGTTAAATACCATTTTCGATAGAATTTTCCTTTGAAATGTGAGTGGTGTTTGCTTGAAATATGAATATAGTTAAGCAGGATACAGGGCTGCTGCAAATTCAATGTAAGCAATCTGCAGTGTAACAACGTGAGAATATAGATGACATTGAATGTAAAAGGGTTTCTTATTATAGGCTTCCAGCCATCACAGCCTAAGGACAAAAGCCAACCGCCAGATTAGAGGAATATTATGATTTTAGTATAATACAAAACTCAAGCTTTCTCACTTTTGGCTTTATAGTCAATCCATTCCCATTGTTCTTGCTATAAAAGTATCTAAATTGATTTCGCTTTAAAAATTTTCTAAATAGAAAATTGTCCAATGGTGCCAACTTACCTAAGGCATTTGGAATATCCTGTTGTGGGTGTCTTTGAGGAGGTAGAGTGAAAGAGTTTATTACTTTTATTGTTGTTGTTGTTATAATTATATTAATCATTTATCCATTTGTGGCAGAATCTGCTCATGGCACACCCCAATATCTATTCTGTCTCCACCTCAGTAACAGAACTCTGCATTTAGATGGGAACAATATACCCAGCTAAAAGAGCCTTCCTTGCAACTAGGTGTCAGTGTGATTATGTGATGAAATTCTGCTCAATGATATAGAAGTGGAAGTGTCGTGAGTTATTTCTGGAAAATCTCATTAAGAGGGAGGAAGGAGACCCCATTTGCCCCCTCTTCCTTCTTCCTGTAGCCTGGAATGCAAATACAAACGCTGGAGCTCCAGCAGCTGGTTTGGGCTGTGAGGTGGCTTTGCAAATGGAAGCCATGAATGGCAAAGCAGCTACAAAAAAAGAGACTGGGTCCCTAACAATGTACAGCCTCCATAGTAGTCTTGAATGGCCAATTTCTGGTCATTACATGAAAGAGATGAAAACTTTTTCCTTATTTCTGCTGTCCGTTTGCATCTTCGTTATACGCAGCCAAGCCCAATTCTAAGAAGTATTCTAAGAAAGTAACAGAAACTTTTCAAGAAAACTCTATCTATCCATGTATTAAGGTACTTCCATTGTGTGGCGTTTTGTTGCTGTTCATCTCCGGCTTTTTGGTCCTATCTTCCCTCCTTCGATAATCTTTTAGGTTCCCTGTTAAGATGAGAGCTGCTTTGAGGCTCTTTTTTTGTTTTGTTTTCTTTTCTTTTGTTTCGCTATACTCCTATTTTCAGTATCTTTGTATGGGTATTACAATTTCCTTAGTTCTCCTCTGTCTCTTCTCTGAAATCCTCATGAGGCCCCAGCGTCAAATTACACTTCCATCAATGAACATAGAAGTTTCTCATTAATTCAGAGGGTAGGAACTCACGACAACAATTGTTCTAGGTGATTTTTTTTTATTTAATAGGATTTGTGGAAACTAATTTTTAGTGTGTCTATGATGATAAATTAGCAAACACCAATTGAATGCAGGCAGTTGTCAATTTAATCAAGCATTTGATAGTCTCCCGTGAGAAGCAGAGAATAGAAAAAACTCCAACTAAGCTTTGACTCCCAGCTCTGACAGTTAATAGCTATGTGAACTTGGAAAAATATCTCAACTTTTTGAGCCTCAATTTCCTTATCTATAAAGTAAGTAGTGATCAAGACGAAAAGTGCTAATGCACACGTAAAAAGAACATGTCTCTGTCAGCTTTATAGTGTACTTTGCCAATGTAAAGGATTTCGGGTCAGTGGAAAACAATCGGCTCAGAACTAAGTGTGCACTTGCTAGCTGTGTAACTTTGGCCAAATTAGTTAACATCTGACTAACAGGAGTTAAATACCATTTTCTCCTATTGTTAGGAGCCTAGTTTCCTTATTTGTATAATAAGAAAAAATGACAGTAGTGCCTGACAGGGCTACTGTGAGAATGATGTGAAATAACATATGTGAAGACTCTCAGACAGTACCTGGTGCTAGAAAATGGTAAATATTAGTATTCTTGTGGTTGTTACTGCTATTACTACTTTCTTGGGGATAAATGGTCAATTGTGGCTTGTTGCATTTAAAGTAGCTAAGTGGATGGGTGATCGAACCACACTGTAAAAAGAATATCCATTAAAAGCTTTATGTCAACCTAAAGGAACATGTTAGGTACAGTATAGTGGGCTCAGCCAATATTTTTACCGACACCATGCATGAAAGTAAAGTATTCTTATTACATTTGATGGTAACACAAAGTTGGGAGGGCTAGAACAATGGAAAGGATATGGGGATTGAAGACTGAGGACTTGGCTTTGAGTCCCCAAATTCAATCATGTAATGACTCAGTTTCCTCATCTGCAAAATAATAATAACACTGGTAAAAGGACCAGGCAGATGTCTTTTGTGAGTATTTTTTCCTGAAAGATCTCACATAGTCCATGACTCATTCTGAAAAATGATCATGCGCTTGCTTGTTTATGACCCTAAAGTAGTTCCAATAAGTGACGATAGTATAAGCATAGTTCACCAGCTTCAAAAGTAGGCAATTATCAACAATCAGTACATTTGAACTATTTCATATTTTATGCACAAAGTTTTCCCTTATTTATTTTTCAAAGTCACGTACTTGAAATTTGTATAAAATAGAAGCAAATGAATTAACCCGGGCTGCTACCCAAAAGAGGACTGCAGTTTGGGGATTCTGAGGCCAGCTTGGATCATGAGGAAGGCTTAAGAAGAGCAGTTTGGCCCAAACCTAATAATTCTTCCTGCAGAGATCAGCCTAGAAGGAGCACTGACAGTAAGAACCCTTCATTGCCTAGCCCTGTCTCTGAGACAACAGTGCTTTGCTGGTGTTGGAGGAAAAAGGCTAGGGCTGAAGAGATAAGGTAAATTTACATACGAAATTGGGTGACGCTGATTTTATAGCTCTAATGGATACTTGTTACTCTCCCATTTGTCCTTCAGACTACAAGAAGTTTCTATCCAAAACTTATCGTATCGACCAACACTGGCTATATCGAATACATGTTTCCAGCTCACCTGACCCCTGACACCTCAGGGTTGTATGTCTTCACCACAGCCACTGTGATGAAGGACTTTCTGTGGGGTCTTGCCTTTCTGTTACCCAAGACGAATGCCCAGGATCTCCGGTCCCTCTTACCTTTCCAGATTTGTACGAAGTCCTATGCCAGAGGTCATAGGATGTAGTTTCCCTACTGGTTGCTGAAAGGGCCACAACCTTGGTGTTTAGAGGCATAAACTCCTCATGGAACAAACTTTGATTAGTAAAAAGTGAAGCCAGGGGATAAATTCCTTCTCCCATTTTTTCCCCACGACCAGAGACTGTTCTGAGTCATGGTTTTTCCATTTAATCTGTCCAGACATGTCCTGCATGGTCACACTGCAACACCAGTCAGGCAATTGCTTGTTATGGAACAGTAGCCAGCGTGGTCAGTGCATTACCTTGCTTTTCCTTCCCATACTCCTCTGACTCACTTGTCTTTTCTTTCACTCTCGCTTCTCAGTGATTGAACTTGCCAAGGAAGCCTTGCTTCAGAATCAATTTTTTTTCCTAGGGAACTCAGACTAATGCGCTAACTCTAGGCAGTGACTTGAGAGAGTTACTGAGCCCATACCTTCTAGGAACTTACAGTTCAGGTCAAGAGACTGATACAGAAAGCATGAACCACAGTACAAAGCTGTGCACAACAACATACAATCTCATCTTTGAGATCTTCCCACACTTGGGTAGTTGTCTCCAGTTATGGTTATTATTATTATTTTTTGTGCTAATTGAAATGTCTGGATTTGTTTTGCTTGAATTTTTGCTTGAATTTGCTTACAACATTACAAGTAGGCCTCTGAGATCAGAGTTCCTCCTCACCTTATGTAGAGGCCAGCATTTTCCCTGGGGTTTCAATCACAGATTTTGAATGTGTTCATGTTGCTGTAGGGACTTTGCTTTGGAAAATGCACCATTCAGTTTTTCTTTAATAATAGCATTTTATCATAGTTCCCTTTTCCTAAAATCAAATTACTGTCAGAATTTTTTTTTTCCTTCTCTCTCCAGTCAGATAATTGAATGCAATGATGTTGTTTGTCCATAGATACTGTCTAGACTAATTTTTTGCCGGCTTTTTTGAAACTGATTTAGCAGACTCTGCAGCCTAGCTAGCTATCCACATGGTGCTATAATGGGTGGTTTGGACTTACGCTTTAATATTTCTGAACATTATTGTCTCTAAGTGGAGACAAAAACATGACTGTATTTGAAAGATACCAGAAATTTGCTTTAGTTGCCTAAAGGTAGAAGGTAAATCCTGTTGTTGGGGTAATCTCTTTGTTTTGGTGGGATTACCTTGGTGAGGTGTCTTGTTCACGTGGGCATAAATTAAGTCTGTGGGTTAAATATTGCTGCTTAACAAATTATCCCAAACTTGAAGCAATAATACCAATTTTTACTTCCTAACATTTTTGAGGCTCAGGAATTTTGGAGCAGCTAAGTTGAGTGTTTCTGCCTCAGAATCTCTTGGGAGTTTTCAGTGAAGAGATTGGCCAGAGCTGTCATCCTCAGAAGGTTTGACTGGGGCGGGAAGATTTACTTTAAAGGTAGCATGCTCAGATGGCTGGCAAGTCAATGCTGGCTCTTGGTGGGAGACCTGAGTTCCTTACCACTTGGATTTTTCCATGGGGCTGCTTTGATGTTGTCATGACAGGGTAGCTGGTTTCCCCAGAGTGAGTAATCCAAGAAAAAACATTGAAGCGTCACTGTTTTCCTTTTTTTTTTTTTAATGAAGCAGCACTGAAGGTCACACACTGTCACTTACAATAGAATACATTCTATTGGTGACACAGACCAACTCTAATAGACTGTGGGAGGGGACTGTACAGAGCATGCGCACCAGAAGAGAATCAGTAAGGAGCCATCTTGGAGACTGACTGACACATTAAGTAGTGCTGGTTATTTTTCTTGAAAGTCTTTTAACTGTGGAGTAGCCCAAATGAAAATATATCAGACTGGGACAAGGTATACTCGCTTTAATAATATTCTAAAAGGGTGACTTCATTGGGAATCAGCATACAACTCTGCAAAGATTCATTTGATGTCAAGTGACTTTTCTGCCTTCTCTGCTGCAACCACCACAAGATGACCCAAAAAAAAAAAAAAAAAAAAAAAAAAAAGAGATGGCCTTTGGAAGGAGTTATGTGGGGTACAACCCTAAGTTCTCTTCAGTTAACACCTTAGTAACTCAAAGTTCCTGTGACTCACCCTTTGGCAAAGTTCCCCACAGAAATGTCTGTGATTCTTACAAGGAGGCCTGGCTTCACATGTGCCCACAAACCAGCCTATTGGGAATAAGCTTCACAGGACCCTGCTTTATTCTCCTTATTCCCCACAAGCTTCTTGCAGTCTCTATCTGCAGCTTCCACTTTGGGATTCTGGTCCCAGGGCAGGGGGTGGCGGCGTGGGGGGGAGGAACGGCCCTTTCTCTACCTGTTATGTCCCAATGCATTGCCAGGGCCCTGTGGCCCCACAGCCTGTACCCTGACCATCACAGAGTCTTTCATGAAAACAGGTCCTCTTTGCCTCAGAGTAATTCTCCTCCAAGCGCACACAAGGACAAGCAGCAGTTTTATTCTTCTGCTCTCTTCATCTTGAATATAATTAACCTTTCACCTTGTATTTACAGGCTGCTACATTCTCCCCATGATTTACATAGTCTGCTGGGTTCTCCCCGTATTGCCAATGTCTTCCAAAAAATCAGCTGTCAGAGCTAAGCAAATCTGTCAACACATGATGTGTGGCATAGCGCAAGGTTGTGATAAAAACTGATCTCAAGTATTAAAATTTAAGCTGTCCTCTTCTAGCTAAGCTTTAAACAAGTGCTAAACATCCTTCCCAAGGTTGTTTTGACTTTTGCTAGATCCTCTGCACTTTGAGCATTCTTGTGATGCCCCACATATGGCACCATTTACAGCAAGCACTTAACGTATTATCTAGATGTTTTATGTGTCAGTACTAAATTAACTGAGCTTCATGTCTTGGCTATATCAAGTCTCCTGGGCCAGGGCCCTGGGAATCCCACATATCTTCTGAGAATTCTGTCTCCTAAGTACTTTCTGCATCCATCGCTTCTTCCTTTTCTCCACTGCCACGGACTCTGTTCAACTCCTCAACATGTCTTTCATGGATCACTCCAATCAATATGTAAATGTGTCTTTCCCTGTTTTAATCCATTCTCCTCATCTCTGCTGGTAGGATAATCTTTCTAAATACAAATGCTAGTGTATCTTTCTCCTGGGTACGTATCTCTCCAGGGTGCCTGGGTGGCTCAATTGATTGAGTGTCCAACTCTTGACTTCGGCTTAGGTCGTGATCCCAGGGTTGTGGGATTGAGCCCTGTGTTGGGCTGTGAGCTAAGCATGGAGCCTGCTTGGGATTCTCCCTCCCTCTCTTTCTCTCTCGCTCTCTCTCCCTCCCTCTGCCCCTCTCCCCCACTCAGGCTATCTCTCTCTAAAAATAAAATAAAATAAAATAAAATAAAATAAAATAAAATAAAATAAAATAAAATAAAAGTTTCTCCATGGGTCTCCTCACAGGTTCTAGCATCACATTCAGGTTATAAGTCAGCCCACAGATTTTTGCCATTCTCTCTGACCTCATTTCCACCATCCCTCCTCCTGTGCTCTTGGCCGTCATTCAACTTGCAATTATCTTAAATGTATACTGTTTGATGCCCTGTGCTTTTGCAAGTATCATTCCTTCTATGTTATGTGCATTTCCTATTCATACTTCAAGACCCAGGCAGGTTTTATCTCCTGTAAGACCCCTTTCTGTTCTGGATTAGATGCCCCTCCCATGTTCCACATGATATTCCACATGTCTGTCTCCATGTGAGATGCAGTATGCATTGTGCTTTAAGTTATAGACTCTGGAGCCAGAATAAGTGGGTTTCATCACATTTGTTTCCTTTTTCTCTCTCTCTTTTTTTTTTTTTTTTTTAAGTTTACATCCAAATTAGTTAGTATATGCTGCAATAGTGATTTCAGGAGTAGGTAGATTCCTTAATGCCTCTTACCCATTTAGCCCATCCCCCCTCCCACAACCCCTCCAGTAACCCTCTGTTCTCTATATTTAAGAGTCTCTTATGTTTTGTCCCCCTCCCTGTTTTTATATTATTTTTGCTTCTCTTCCCTTATTTTAATCTGTTCTGTGTTTTAAAGTCCTCATATGAGTGAAGTCATATATTTGTCTTTCTCTAATTTCACTTAGCATAATACCCTCCAGTTCCATCCACTTAGTTGCAAATGGCAAGATTTCATTCTTTTTGATCGCTGAGTAATACTCCATATATATACACCACATCTTCTTTATCCATTCATCCATCGATGGACATTTGGGCTCTTTCCATACTTTGGCTATTGTTGATAGTGCTGCTATAAACATGGGGGTGCATGTGTCCCTTCAAATCAGCACACCTGTATCCCTTGTAATGCCTAGGGATACAGGCATGTCTCCTAGTAGTGCAATTGCTGGGTCGTAGGGTAGTTCTATTTTTAGTTTTTTGAGGAACCTCCGTACTGTTTTCCAGAGTGGCTGCACCAGCTTGCATTCCCACCAGGAATGCAAAAGAGATCCTCTTTCTCCGCAGCCTCGCCAACATCTGTTGTCGCCTGAGTTGTTCATTTTGGCCATTCTGACAGGTGTGAGGTGGTATCTCATTGTGGTTTTGATTTGTATTTCCCAGGTGATGAGTGATGTGGAGCATTTTCTCATGTGTCGGTTGGCCATCTGGATGTCTTCTTTGGAGAAGCGTCTATTCATGTCTTTTGCCCATTTCTTCACTGGATTATTTGTTTTTTGGGTGTTGAGTTTGATAAGTTCTTTATAGATTTTGGATACTAAGCCTTTATCTGATATGTCACTTGCAAATATCTTCTCCCATTCTGTCGGTTGCCTTTTAGTTTTGCTGATTGTTTCCTTCGCTGTGCAGAAGCTTTTTATTTTGATGAAGTCCCAATAGTTCAATTTTGCTTTTGTTTCCCTTGCCTCCAGAGACGTGTTGAGTAAGAAGTTGCTGCGGCCAAGGCCAAAGAGGTTTTTTTCCTGCTTTCTCCTCAAGGATTTTGATGGCTTCAGTCTTACATTTAGGTCTTTCATCCATTTTGAGCTTATTTTTGTGTATGGTGTAAAAAAGTGGTCCAGGTTCATTCTTCTGCATGTTGCTGTCCAGTTTTCCCAGCACCACTTGCTGAAGAGACTGTCTTTATTCCATTGGATATTCTTTCCTGCTTTGTCAAAGATTAGTTGGCCATACATTTGTGGGTCCATTTCTGGGTTCTTTATTCTGTTCCATTGGTCTGAGTGTCTGTTTTTGTGTCAGTACCATACTCATCACATTTCTTTTCTTACTAGGTATGTGACCTCTGGCAAGTTTTTTAGCCTATTTAATGCCTCAGTTTCCCTGACTAAAATGGTAACAGTGCCTCTCTCATGTTGTCTTGGCTTTTTGTATTGAGTTGACATAGATGGTGTATTTAGAGTAATGCCTAGTTCACAGCTTAGACTTATTGTTGTCAGCTGTTCCCAATAGTTTTAGTTTTGGATTATTCCATAAGATTTTAAGTTTTTAATGGGATGGACCTCGCCTTTGTTTTCTCAGCATCTATTGCAAAGAAGGGATTTCTGTGAACATATAAATGAACTATAAGTGCCACATGCAAGGTATTACACTTAATGGTATTTTTCTATCCTCTGGTAATTTCCAACACATTTAGTTCCTATGGGAACAAGCTAGCGGTGTGCACAGCAAGACTTTAAATAATTATAGGGACAATATATGTTTGTATGAGATTACACTATTCAATTCCAAAACAAGGTTTCTAAACTCAGAGAAGAATAATCTAAGTTTGCTAGAAATTTATCATTTGGGTAATTTGTATTACAAAATCAGCACTATTCTTTCTTGGGGGTGGGAGACATCTTTTATGATACTGTATATCACTATCCGGAAATTACCACAGAATTGGTAGGTTGGTCATGTTGTTGGCTTAGTGGGAAATGCTTTTCCTATCTTCTTTGAATATCTTACTGTTTTTGTATTTTAAGTAGTGTTTCAAAATCACATCATGTGTCCAACAGACTAACAACAGGCAAGCTTTTGCCATCTGCATTACACATTTCTAAGAAAGGGCTGCTACATCGCATGAGATTTCATTGCACAGAAACACCTTCTGGTAAATACACAAGGCATTCGTCATCCTCCATTTATAGTTTATTATGTTTTTATTTAATAAGTGTACAATCATTTTGAGACTAACCACATTGTGTAGCAGCCAGTTATCTTCTGGATGTCTACATTAGAATTAGATTTGACTATGAATGATAGAAAACCAAAATAATACTGGCTGAAACAAATTAGAAATTGATTTCGCTCTCACATAAACACAGGCAGTGCTAGGCTGCCCAGGAGTTCAATCATCAGAGACCAAAGCTCTTTCACTTTTCTGCTCTATTATCCTTAATATACAGGTTTCAGCTCCTAGTTTGAGGTGGCTGCTCCAGCCCCAGCTTCCACATCCTCAGTCCAGTCAGCAGGAGAGAGGAAAAGGGAAAAGAGCACTTTGATGATACTTAAGGTAACTCTTCAGAGGTTGTGTATACACTCCCATTCATCGGCACTTGGTCACATGGACACATTCGCCAAAGGAAGGGTTGGAAATGTAGCCTTTGTACAGGGTGGCTATGAGCTCAGCTAAAAATTGGGGCCCTATTTCGGAGAAGAAGGGGTAAATATATATTGAGGACTACCAGCAGTGTGTACTACTTTTTGTCTTACTGTCATTTAACTGTCTCAGGTAACTAGGGCGCAAGACTGAAAAACTGGTAAAATGGTCCTATTGATGGCAAAATTATGCCTTGAGATATTTTTAACCCTTTTTAATGTGTTAGCTAGTTTGAGACTATTTTCAAATTTTAGAAGCCATGTTGACACTATGAATTGACTCCAAAATTAAGAATATATAGAGGGGTGCCTGGGTGGCTCAGTCGGTTAAGCATTTGACTCTTGATTTCAGGCTCTCCACTGACAGCACAGAGCCTGCTGGGATTCTCTCTCTCTTTCCCTCTCACTCTGCCCCTCCCTGGCTGACTTTCTCTCTTTCAAAATAAACAAATAAACATTACATATATACATATAATACATACATGTATATGTATATATACATATATGTATAATGTTGCAAATAACTTTCTCATAAAGGAACAATAAAAATATTAAGTGGCATATGACACAAAATGAACACGTAGACAAATTGGATTTATCAAAATTAGTAACTTCTGTGTGTCAAAGGACACTATCAACACATCGAGGAGACAACCCATGGAATGGGAGAAAAATATTTACAAATCATATATCTGGAGGAAGGGATTAATATCCAGAATATGTAAATAACTCCTTCAACTCAACAGCAACAAAAAACAATTTAAAAATAGACAAAAGACATTCATCTAAGGAAAAAGTACAAACAGTCAGTGAACACATGAAAAGATGCTCAACATCTCTAATCATTGAGGAAACACAAATCAAAACCACATTATATCTATTAGGATGGCTATTATATATCATACATATATATCATATATGTATATAACATATGATATATATCTCACATATATATATATATATATATATATACATATATATATACACATGTATAACATAAAACAGAAAATAACAAAGGTTGATGAGGATGTGGAGACATTGGAACTTTTGTGCATTGCTGGTGAGGCAGTAAAATGGAACAGTCACTGTGGAAAATGATATGGTGGTTTCTCAAAAAATTAGAATTACCATATGATCCAGCAATTCTACATCTGGATATATGCCTGAAAGAATTGAAAGCATGGACTTGAAGAGATATTTGTATACCCATGTTCATAGTGGCATTATTTTCAATAGCTAAAAGGTAGAAGCAACCCCAGTGACCACCCATGGATGAATGAATAAACGAAATGTGATAAATTCATATACTGAATATTATTCAGCCTTAAAAAGAAAGGAAATTCTGACACGTGTTACGATATGGACGAATCTTGAAGGCTTTATGCTAAGTGAAATAAGCCAGTCACAAAAGGACCAATACTGTTGAACTCAACTGAAACGAAGTGCTTAGAATAGTCACATTCTAAGACAGAAGAGACAGAAAGCAGAATCACACTTATAAAGGGTTGGGGAGGGGCGCCTGAGTGGCTCAGTCGGTTAAGCGTCCGACTTCGGCTCAGGTCACGATCTCACGGTCCGTGAGTTACGATCTCACGGTCCGTGAGTTCGAGCCCCGTGTCGGGCTCTGTGCTGACAGCTCAGAGCCTGGAGCCTGTTTTGGATTCTGTGTCTCCCTCTGTCTCTGACCCTCCCCCGTTCATGCTCTGTCTCTCTCTGTCTCAAAAATAAATAAACGCTAAAAAAATAAAAAAAAAAAAAAAAAAGAAAGGGTTGGGGAGGGGGAAATGTGGAATTATTATTTAATGTTTATAAAGTTTCAGTTTGGGAAGATGAAAAAGTACTAGAGATGGATGGTGGTGATGGCCACATAACAACGTGGATGGACTTAGTGTGGCTGGCTGTACACGTAAAAGTGATTAAAATGGCAGTTTTATGTTATATATATTTTTTGCCACAATAAAGATGGTTAAAGTCTTTTGAAAATATGGGTATTTTTACGTACATGCCTTTATATAATGTGACTTAAAACCAGTGTCAGAGAGTTTTTGCCAAGCATCTTGACCTTCTTTTGAAATCATTTTAAAATATTTCAAAAACATACAGAGGCAAAGAGAATAACACATAAAGAACACTTTTGTTCCCTTAACCCATCTTTAAAACACCTCAATTTAGAAGACTGCTTCTGTGAATGGTTATTCCCTTGCCCCAGTTGTTGAGTACCATTTGTAGGTACTATCCTTACTGGAATGATTTGAAAAGCCAACGATGAACTTTTCATATTTGTGAGTTTTTTTATACAGACAAGCGCATCCCAAGCAAAGCCATAGAAAACCTGCCTTATCACAACCTGCAAGAGAAGCAGCACTGTACAGACCACAGGTGGAGACTTTTTCTACAAAGAGCCAGACAATAAATATTTTAGGCTTTGTGGGGCACATTAGGCTTGTTGAATAATCTTGTGTTTTTTT